>NC_090267.1:368012019-368621394 GCF_040414725.1 Anabrus simplex | reverse complement strand
AGGACACTGAATGTGTTGGTTGTCTCGAAAGGGTACATTGTTTTAGTAGAGTAATAACATATTTATAACAAATATTAAAAATATTATTGTCCTACATCTGAGGCTTGCAGTGGTGTCTCAACGGCGTACTAGCGCCAACGTCTTGGAAAGGTGTAGCATTCCAACTCATGAGCCTACTGCTACACTGGGGCGAAACGCTGGGGGTAATTTCAAGACTGAAAAAGCCTAAATACTTAATGAGATTAAATGTTATTAAAATATTGTTATATGATGTAAAATCTACTATTTATATACACAGTTTTAAATACCATGGTTTGCTGACGCTACGTTAGAATTTTTGTTTTGATTGAATGGTAAATTATATTATGACTAATTTGCTAATATTTGTATTTATGATTAATATATAGTTAAAGCCATCTTAAACGTAGAGTTTTGAGAAATTATATTTAGCTGTTCTCCCGTGATGTAACAAAGAAGCAAACTATCAGACAAAATTTGAAATGAACCGAACCTAATTTTGACTTTTTGCAAGAACTTGAGATGTACAGACGAAATCACAATTGTACTTTTATAAACGAACATGACATTAGATAGGAAGTTCTGAAGATATTAGAATGTAGGCACCTAACATTGAGGATTGAAAGAAAAACTTATGTATTTACTCCATAGTTCTTCCTTACGTCCGAGATATTTACCCGTTCCAAACATTACTTTCAGATCTCTAGGCCACAGAGATACCGCACAAACTGTATAGGAATAAAATGTTTAACATCACTCAGCAACGGCCACAATATGGGCAACAAAAGTTCCCGACTTTCAGAATTTCTTAAATCAAGAAAGACATTGTAATAGAGATGTCTGTGCTGTCCCTTTTCCTCCGGTGGTTCTACCCCGGAATCACGAGACGTTGTTTTGAGAAAAATGATTGGGAAGAGTTCGTGGTTCACTGACGTTGACAGCAATGTTGCAACGTGTAATTTACTATTTATGTTGTTTAATTGCCTCCTTAATTCAAACAGTTCAGAGTAATTGCTTATTTGAAATTAAACACAAACATAGTTTTTAATTTATGTAAATGATGCATGCATCATTTAATTATAGTAGTATAATTTTCTGTTTGCCACGTGTGTTAACGTGGAGAACTTTTCGACGGGAAGAAAGTCAGCTCGAAAATTCTTATCTGAAACAAAACCCGTTTATAGGCAGAGAATGCGATTGGATGTCAAAAATATGGATTATAAGAGCTGGAGATTATCGTTAATCTGGAGTGGAAGAAGGGGGATAGTCGGATACCTGTTATTAAGTAGATGTTACCGAGTCCTCATATCAAAATGCCTACGTGTTTTTCTAGTTAACATGTAATAAATATTACCGACGTATCAGCTCTCTCTCTCTCTCTCTCTCTCTCTCAACTAAAGCAGTCCTTAACATCTATCTTCCTGGAGGAGTACGCAAGGGGCTGAGATCAGGTATTCTTGTGTCTAATAATAAGAAATATGTATATTTCTAAGAAAATTGTTTCTGTTTTTATATTCCTGAGATTCTTGTAGCCCAAAATATTAAAAAAATCGAATGATATACTTTATTACTTCTTATATGATTTATGTTTTAATTTTATTGGAATTGGTATCTGTATTTTAATTTTTAAGTTTAATGTTTAATTTAATATTTTAATATTATAAAATGTAGTTAGTATATTCATAAACTTGTATTGTGTTATAAGTAGACGCTACATAAAGGGGCTTTTCAGCCTCAGTGGCATGTATATCATCATTATCAATAAATTCAAATTCAAATTCTCTCTCTCTGCATTGTGATCGGAAATCGAATGCAAAATAAATAAAATGGTTTTACACGTAACCCTTTTATACACAACATATTTAGTAGATATTTTCTTCTTCATGGTCTTTCGCCGGTTACTTGGGGTCGTCATGACGTGTGAATTTGGCCCGGTTTTCAGCTGGATGGCCTTTCTGATACACCTGTATCAGGCCCCTTCAGAGGCCACATCACATCACATATAATAAAATATAGTTCGTGTAATATAAGACTTTCGTACCGAGCCATGGGCCGGAGCTTCACTTAACCTGACCCAAATATGAGTATCATGTTAATTCCTGGGAGCAAAGGCGGCTGGACGTACTGTAGGCCAAACTGCTCTATCCCACATAGGGCCGAGGCTACGGAATGTAAGTCTTTACCTTTCACTCCTTCAAGGGCTACGTCCATTCCATTCCTAACCCGGTTGAAACTGGAAACTAAACGAAATTGAACTCACCGGTTATATATATTCAGGATTAAACAGTTCGCCTCTGTGGTGTAGTGGTTAGCATGATTAGCTGCCACCCCCAGAGGCTTGGGTTCGATACCCGGCTCTGCCACGAAATTTGAAAAGTGATACGAGGGCTGGAACGGGATCCACTCAGCTTCGGAAGGTCAACTGAGTAGAAGGGGGTTATATTCCCTCCTCAGCCATCCTGAAAGTGGTTTTCCGTGGTTTCCCACTTCTTCTCCAGGCAAACGCCGGGATGATACGTAACTTAAGGCCACGGCCGCTTCCTTCCCTCTTCCTTGACTATCCCTTCAAACTTCCCATCCCACCACACGTCCCCTGTTCAGCATAGCAGGTGAGACCGCCTGGGCGAGGTACTGGTCCTCCTTTCCAGTTGTATCCCCCAACCCAAAGTCTCATGCTCCAGGACACTGCTCTTGAGGTGGTAGAGGTGGGATCCCTCGCTGAGTCCGAGGGGAAAACCAACCCTGGAGGGTAAACATATTAAGAAAGAAAGAAAGAAAGAAAGAAAGAAAGATTTTTTTTTTGCTATTGGCTTTACGTCGCACCGACACAGATATGTCTTATGGCGACGATGGGACAGGAAAGGGCTAGGACTGGGAAGGAAGCGGCCGTGGCCTTAATTAAGGTACAGCCCAGCATTTGCCTGGTGTGAAAATGGGAAACCACGGAAAACCATCTTCAGGGCTGCCGACAGTGGGGTTCGAACCTACTATCTCCCGAATACTGGATACTGGCCGTACTTAAGCGACTGCAGCTATCGAGCTCGGTGAAAGAAAGAAAAAATAAATAAATAAATAAATAAATAAATAAATAAATAAATAAATAAATAAATAAATAAATAAATAAATAAATAAATGAATGAATATAAAGCAGTCAAATAAACTAGTAAATTGAAAGTGAACTCACAAGGCATTTTAAAACTCCAATAGTTACTAGCGAACTGCTACGTCAACAGTCAAGACTTCTTATCACACCAAGCTTGACACAAGACATATGGCGCTCGCTTGGAGATTCCCGCGGCCTGAGAGCAAAAAGTGCGAAGTCTTAAATTATACTCCCTCTATAACATAATATGGGCTGCCTAGCCGAGGGAGTAAAGGCATGCTCAGTTAACCCGGAAGGACTTGGGTTCGATTACCCATCTGGAGGTCACTTCTTCCGCACAGCAACCAAACCTAAGTGGAGAGATGTATTTACTATTGTGTGTTCGTTGTAGTGGTTTTAGTGGTGTGTTGTATGTATGGAGATTCTTCTTCTTTCTGGTCTTTTATCCACTACTTGTGGTTGGCACTGTACGTGGATTAAGTCCAGTGTTACTGCCGGATGGCAAACCTAAGTCAGCACATCATCTTCTTTGCATTTGTTCCTTTTTGTGGGGTCTGCCTTCTTGCAGTGTTTCCTCCACTTCAATCGACCCATAGAGTCCCTAGAGTGGTGAGCCGCATGTTATCTCTCACTCTATCCAGCCAGCGTGTTTGAGGTCGCCTTCGAGGTCGGCGATCCTTCATGTTCCGTTCAAGGGCAGTCTTAGCAACTGAGGTTTTACTGCTACGGTGTATATGACCATACCATCGCAAGCGTGATTTACGCACTTTCTCTGAGATTGGGGCAACCTTGAACTTCTTCCGCACAGCAACCAAACCTAAGTGGAGGGATGTATTTACTATTGTGTGTTCTTTGTGGTGGTTTTAGTGCTGTGTTGTATGTAAATGAAGATATGCATTAAGACAAACACCCAGCCACCAAGCCAGAGGAATTAATCAAACACGTTTAAAATCCCTGACACGGCTGGGAATCGAATCCGGGACCTTCTGAAACGGAGGCCAGTTCATTGACCATTCAGTTAAGGGGATGCACGTAACTGGCACATCTCGGAAGATGGTTAAAGATGAGATGGGTAGAGTGGATTTTAAATGAAGAGATACCGAATCATGTCGGTGAGGAGAGGACGATTTGGCTAAATTTGACTGGGAGTAAAGATAGATTGATAGAATACATTTTGAGACACCAGAATTTGTTCATTTGGATTTTAAGAAAAGTAAATCTGTTAAGACCTATACATAAATATGACGAACAGATTAGAATAGGTGTTGAATGCAGTAGTTACGTAGATAAGAGAAGAGGATGAGACGGTTTAACACTGGATAAGACGGAATGGGGAGCTGCATGAAACCAGTGTGCGGAGAGATGACCAAAGCAATAATAATAATAATAATAATAATAATAATAATAATAATAATAATAATAATAATAATAATAATAATGAAAATACACAACTTGTTTCCTCTCATTTCATCGGGTCAGGAATGGAATGAATGAAGCTTCCATCTAGCGGCGAGGATAGGAATTGTGCCGGCTGCCGAAGCCTGTCGCACTCCTCTGGGACAGTGATTAATGACTGACAGATGAAATGAAATGATATTGGAGTCTGTTGCTGAAATAATAATTTCGTGTGGCTATTTCTAGCCGAGTGCAGCCCTTGTAAGGTAGACCCTCCGATGAGGGTGGGCGGCATCTGCCGTGCGTAGGTAACTGCGTGTTATTGTTTTGGAGGATAGTGTTGTGTGGTGTGTGAGTTGCAGGGATGTTGGTGACAGCACAAACACCCAGCCCCCGAGCCATTGGAATTAACCAATGAAGGTTAAAATCCCCGACCCGGCCGGGGATCGAACCCGGGACCCTCTGAACCGAAGGCCAGTACGCTGACCATTCAGCCAACGAGTCGGACTGTTGCTGGAATGAAAAGTGACAAGGAAAACCGGAATACCCGAAGAAAAACCTGTCCCGCCTCTGCTTTGTCCAGCACAACTCTCACATTGAGTGACCAGTATTTGAACCATGGAACCCAGTGGTAAGAGGCCGGCACGCTGCCTCCATTTTCTCTGCTTGCTCCGCTTCAGTCCTGATACGCAAGTATCATGAACATGACACTTGAGTCTCTCAGTTCTTCCCACGAAACAGGTGTAACCATGAATTTCTGGATTAGGCTGAGTTATCCCCAGGGCCATGTCCCTCTCTACAAGTGAAAACATCGCCTCAAAATGCTTCGCCTTCCTGGCGCGTAATCGAAACCTACGCCTGTCTGGGAGAACCGAGAAAGTCTTTATCGACTTGAGTAAGTAGCTCCTAAATACGGGGCAAATGATTCAAATTCACATGTTACATTCGAACATTATTATGAGATGATTACCACGACGTGATTTAACTTTGGTTTCGAATAATTTGAATATTTTATATAAACAGGTGTCTAAATAATTAATTTGTTGCACATATCGTGAGTAAATATCGGGTTTGATCCCGGCTGAGTTCGGTAACATTTGAGGGTATTTGAAAGTGACAACACTCTGTCGGCGTGCGGTATCCAGGGGTATCAGAAAATAATTCTGAAATGTTCATGGATAACCCTCTACAAATACTGTTCGTTGTTTAAAGGGGTCTAACATCTTGGTCATCGGCCCCCTCTGCAAACACCTGGTCAAGAAAATGTCTTGTATATTGCATCAGTTCAACCAAAATTCTCATCTTCCTTTCACTGTGTTGATACAAACCTTTGTTTTGGAAGCTCCAGAGATTTCAAAGTCCCTATATAGGTTTCGTCTTCAACATTCGAAAGGATTGGAATGTAACATCACATTACTACAATTCTAGAGTGGTTGAAACTCATGGATAGATCCTACTCAGCTGTTAACTAACTGTTGAGAATTTGAAATTCGAATACTCCCTTTTGGTCACATACATCACATGTGTGATCGGGGCAATTGGTTTACATATAACATATTCCTGAGCATTGAACAGTACAGTAAGCCATTTTCTGTGTCGACTATATGGCACGAAACTGAATGTAAAACAGTCAAGTATCTTTCCTACAATTTCGCTTTACGTTGCACCGACACAGGTAAGTCTTACGGCGACGATGGGATAGGAAAGGGCTAGGAGTGGGAAGGAAGCGGCCATGGCATTAATTACAGCCAAGTATCAAGGCTCAGAAAAGATGTCTCAAAACCACTACCTTACTACAGAGACTATTAGGCCTATGTCATGTAAGTGATTTTGACTGAGCTAATTTATGTTTTTGAAATATGCAATACATTTCAACCGACCCTGTGGTCAAAGGGTAGCGAGTCTGCCTCTACATGAAGGCCTCGGGTTCTATTCCCAAGCGGGTCAGGGCTTCTTATCTGGATCTGAGGACTAGTTCGAGGTCCACTCAGCCTACATGAGAACCATTGATGATTTACCTAACGACCTCGGTCTTGAAAGCTAAGAATAACGGCAGAGAGGATTTGGCGCGCTGACCACGTGTAACCTCATAATCTTCAGGGATTTGGGCTGAGCAGCAAACGCTTGGCAGGCCAAGGTCCATGATGTTTGTAGTGCCGTGGTGTTTGTTTGTTTTGCAGTAAATTACGAATTGCTAGATCTCTATGATCGATGTTATGTTATAATTTGCATTTTTTTTTTTTTCGTTATAAAGTTATCCTAAGTTCTTCATTCATAGTTGTTATTTCGAATATCTTCTAATAATTGATTAATTTAAGTTTTGGTGTCAGTTAGTTACAGCTAAAGGGATCCATGGTCCTACTTGTAATTTACTTTATATACAGGGTCTCTCTTCTAAATCCAGACCAAGCGCACGGTGTTTGTGCTGTGCGCTACAGCAGCTGTCACAGCCCAACTTACGTCACGTGAGGCCGCCCTGCTTTAAGCGTGCATATAGTCTTATATGAAGTCTTACTCTAATAAAATATGCTGCAAGTGTCATCCTTCATAACGAGGGACTTCATAAACACCATTAGGATTTTCTGCACACCAATAGCGAGGGTTATGACTGTTCACACGACCACTAAGATGAAACCAGGCCTCATCCGGAAAGAACACAACGATCATTCAATGATGCAAGATACCACTCACAATATCTCACTCTTGTGGCTGGATCAGCAAGTTTTAAACAATGGGCCGTGTCAACCTGTACGGTTTGATGTGTAACAGCTTTGTAGCTTTGTGTGCAGAAGAAATCGAAACTCCTACGTGTTGTGCTAATTTTGTGAGTGATTTATTCGATGACCGTTCAAGATTCGCACCAATGTTATCTAGCTTTTCCTCTGTTAAAACTGTTCGTGGTCACCCATATTTTTTATTGAGTACTGAGCCGGTAGTTTCAAATTTGTTTACAATTACGTCAATCTGTGCTCATGAAGGTGGCATTCACCAGGAACTTGCTGAACAAATGCATCGCTTACCCGACGAGCCGACTCGCAGTGAAAATAACTTTTACATACGAAAATGCGGTGTTGAAATTGTAACTGTTTTACCATGTTTACAGCTGAGATTCAGACTGGCTATTGATGCTAGTTCGATCGTCGCCATAAGACCTATCTGTGTCGGTGCGACGTAACTGTAAGAACTGTAATATCTATATCAATTTAAATTACAAATTAATTCAAAGTGTCTGAATCATCCACTCCGAACATGACAATAGCACTTGCTGGAGAAACGTCGATAAACATTCAAAGTTCGACACGGTCTAATTAAACGAAAACCCGCTACAGAGCTTACATTAAGTAACATTCTTCTTTTTCTTCTTTATACTCGACTAAGCAGCGCGATTGAACTTATTTAACTGATGTTGCCTTTTTCTTCTCCCCAAAATCTCTCCATATTCTCGCTGTGGCTTTTGTTGTAATCTTCTGACCAGGGTGTGTTGGTGGTAGTGGAGTTTGGATAGTCTGCAAAGCAATGATTGTCGACTAATTTTCTGAACTTAGATCTGTCTAACACAATGCCATCTGTGATTTCTACTTCATGAAGATCTTCTCCAGTTTCGAGCAGTCAATTATTATTAACTTTCATTGATAAGGCAAGGTTCGGAATTCTTTTGGTCAGTCTCTGATTACTCATTCCGAGAATATGTCCGTAAAATTTCAAACGTCTTTTCTTGTATGTGTCTGAGATGTTTCTCTGACTGTTGGTACAGGTCATGTGATTCCAGATCCCTGCTGTACAGAATGGTCAAAAATATCCTTAAGATTTTTCTTTCTTGCTCTTCTTCATCTTTAATCAGTGATGTGCCTCCAATAATCAGTGTTTGATGCACAGGCTTGACTACAGTGTTGTAATGCCTCTTTTTTCCTTACAATTTGCTTTACGTTGCACCGACTCAGGTAGGTTTTATGGCGACGAAAGTATAAGAAAGGCTTAGGAACGTGAAGGAAGCAGCCGTAGCCTTAATTAAAGAACAGCCCCAGCATTTGCCTGGTGTGAAGATGGGAAACAACGGAAAACCATCTTCAGAGCTGCCGACAGTGGAGTTCGAACCCGCTATCTCCTGGATGCAAGGTCACAGCGGCGTGGCCCTAACCGCACGGCAAACCCGCCCGTTTTGTAATGCCTTAATTTTGCATTTCGAGATATGGATTTTTTGTTATATGTGTTCCAAGTGAGTTTACACGCTCAGAGATCTTCCTTTGTTTGCTTCACGATTCAGTCCTGAAGGTTGGTATTTGTATTTAGACACTTGAGATAATTATACCGATTGGGTTTTCATTGATGTCCATCTACGAAACGAAGAGATCCTTCCATGTAGTGGGTTTTCTGGTATGAGATCTGGAGTCCTGTTCTGGATGCGATTTCATGGAGTTTTTCAATGGATGTAATCGCTTCCTGTTGTTAATGGACAAGAATACTACGCCATCAGTGAAGGCCAAACACCGTACACGATTTCTTTTTCACGTAGTCTGCCAAGTATTAAAGTATTATTCCTTTAATTTTTTCCCCAAGTCCTAATTATTTTTTCCAAAACAAGCTTAAAGAATAGTGGGGACACCACATCTCCTTGTCGGACTCCTGTTTTAACATCAAATGTTCAGACAATTCCCCTGAGAATGTAACCTTTAGAATGGTGTCTGTTAGTGTTTGCATGATTAATTCTCTTGTTTTCCTGTCCACTTTGAATTCTTCCAATACATGGGAAAATGCCTGTCTATCGAGTTACAGTATATGCCTTTCTGAAGTCCACACAAGTAATCACCGTTTGCCTGCTTTTATGAATTTGT
The DNA here is from genome assembly GCF_040414725.1 of Anabrus simplex. Classification (NCBI taxonomy): domain Eukaryota; kingdom Metazoa; phylum Arthropoda; class Insecta; order Orthoptera; family Tettigoniidae; genus Anabrus; species Anabrus simplex. The sequence goes on along the minus strand of NC_090267.1, from coordinate 368,612,046 downwards.
CGGGTGGTCTTAAGGTTAAGAATCTGTTCTGCGCACAACCTGCCTTTCTAAACCCTGCCTGATTTTCTCCAATCAAGTGATCTCAGTTCGCACTTCAAGTCTTTTGAGTACGAGTTTTGAAAAACATTTGGAAGGAGACTGCTAGTAGGGAAATACTCTGTAGTTATTTATGTCCGTTTTATCCCTTTTCTTATGTAATGGGTGAATTATTGCACACTTCCAATTTTCAGGAAATGTTTCACTGGTCCAGATATCTGTAAGAATTTTATAGATTTTCTGAGCGAGATATTATTTGCCACCTAGTTTCCACATTTCGGTAATCTTTCCCTGGAGCTTTGTTGTTTTTTAACTCGTGTGTTATTTGTTCAACTCCTATTGTTGGAGGTTCTAAATTTGGATTTAGTTCTGATGTTTCAAAAGTGAGTTGGTCTGTAGGAGTTCGCTTTCTAGAAGGTCTTTGAAATGATATGCCAAAAGTTTACAGTTTTCTTCATTATTTGTTTCTTAAGACCCACTTGGTCCTCTAAAACAGAGTGTGGATACCTTATAACTCATCAGTTCTTCTTTAAACGTTCCTTAAAAGTTCCGCGTATTGTAACATTATTATTATTATTATTATTATTATTATTATTATTATTATTATTATTATTATTATTATTATTATTATTATTATTATTATTATTAGTTTTACGCCGCACCGGCACAGATAGGTCTTATGGCGACGATGGGGTAGGAAAGGTCTAGAAGTGGGAAGGAATCTGCCTTGGCCTTAATTAAGGTACATCACTAGCATTCGCATGGGTGAAAATGGGAAACCACGGGAAACCACCTTCAGGGCTGCCGACGGTGGGGTTCGAACCCACTATCTCCTGAATGCAAACTCACAGCTGCGCACCCCTAACCACACAGCCAGCTCGCGTGGTATTATTATTATTATTATTATTATTATTATTATTATTATTATTATTATTATTATTATTATGATTATTCGAGGAAGGGATCGCTTTTATTGAGAATTTTGGTACGTTTTGAGAACTTGGAGTAAGAGGAGCCATTACTGTACGTGTCTGTGTTTTAAGTCCGACCTAAATCGTCATCAGCTGCTATCTATGCGTAAAGCACCGGTGCACTATTTAATGTGAGTGTTTCACATTAATGCATTGTCACATCATAGTAATTATTCAACACACATTCATCAGCAGAGCCTCTCTGTTTGCCCAGTTGAGTGTGCTCGAGTGCATCCGAGGAGACATTTAAATTCTGGTGAAGTTTCACTTCAGGAACCTTGAACGTCTGTCTATTTAAATACCATAAATGACACATGTTCATTTAATTCTAGCTATAGGCAGAGAGAGCTCAGTAGGTCTATTTTGAGGGTCGAGAACTGATATCCACTAACCGATGAGATTGTGGATTTGAACAGAATTGTTGGCTCTTTCACTGCGAAGTGAAAACAAACGAATAAACCTGAGATACATGCTGTAGGGGGTTGTCTCACCAAGGCGGTAAACGCCACCACACACAGAAAGCCAAGCTAGGCTACGCTGTGCTACGCAACCCAACGAAGAATTCCCTCCAATGAAGTTACATGGAATGGCACACATAGACTGCTACGCTGAGCTATGCTAACCTAAGCAATGCCAAGCTAAATTTTACAGATCGCCAAGGAGGCGATTTTCATATCTTTCTTGCGGCATCTAGCAAACAGTCGTTTCATGCTTGTTGCTTTTGTGAATTACCTCAGTACAGTAGCTGCTATATTGCTTAATTGTTCTTGTGTTTGTTAAATATCATGGAAGGCAGACGAAAGGAAGAAAAACTGATCGATGAGATACAAAAAATATACTTCTGTCAAATTATTAAAGACATAAATCATGAAAGTCAAGTATTGGCAAGAAATAACAAACTCTGGAACTTGATTGTATGTATCATTAATTGATTTTACATACATTTTTACCCTACATTGTATAATTTGGGTACTTCATATGAATTTTTAAAAATATCATTCTTAGTAAGGAAGAGGAGTTAATGAAACTATTTCTGATTTAGACGAAAGTAATTTTTAATCATTATTCCCATGCAATGCTTGAATCAAATGATGAGATTCACTGTGAATTATTCACTTCCAATTTCAGGTATACATAATCTTCTCCTCTTCTATTAATCCGCCATCTTTAAACGGCTGCCTAGCATAGTCCAGCTTAGCTTTTTACTCGTGACATAGTACAACATAGCTTGGCATTACGTAGCATAGCATAGCTTAGCGTAGCTTAGCTTTCTGTGTGTCGTGGCCTTAAAGGCGTGCTTGGTTCATCCGGAAGGACGTCGGTTTCAATTCCCCGTCGGGAAGTCGAACATTTCTGAAACGAGATTTTCTCTCGTGAAGAGGCACATGCGTACACAGTGAAGAATGTCGTTTGAATGTTGTTTACAAACGCTGTTCGAACTGTCACCCACCACATTTAGCGCAGGCATTACACTGACGTAGGTAAGCATACTGTGTGCATAACGACTATCCCTTCATTGATTGGCAATTCTGCATTGTTTAGGAAGGTAGAGCATTTTGGAATGAATTAAAATCCACAGCCTGTTTCCAGTCATTCGACCGGGTCAGGAATGGAATGGATCGAAGCCCCCAATCTACCGGCGAGGATAGGAATTGTGCCGGCTGCCGAAGCCTGTCGCACTCTTCTGAGGCAATGATTAATGAATGACAGATGAAATGAAATGATATTGGAGAGTGTTGCTGGAATGAAAGATGACAGAAAAAACCGGAATACCCGGAGAAAAAACCTGTCTCGCCTTCGCTTTGTCCAGCACAAATCTCACATGGAGTGACCGGGATTTGAACCATGGAACCCAGCGGTGAGAGGCCGGCGCGTTGCCGCCTGAGCCACGGAGGCTTCCAGCATTTTGGAATAATAAATAAAATAAGTTGTCCAGTATGTCGTTTCTGACATTCCCAGACTTGCCCTGACTGAGGGTTTCCTGCTAGATTATAAATAATCATATTCGAACGTAGTTCTACTTCGACCCCTCTTTGAGCTGATTTTGTTTGTACGCAACTTTTGAATCACCCTGTGTATTCTATAAGGTCGCTTGGTAAAATCCATTCCGTAAGAAATACTACAGTATAACAAAAAGCTATTGTTCTGATATTTATTCGAGCGTTTCGCCCTTCTGAAGTGGTTGATAAACGCAATATACAATTATAGAATGGCGCTTAAGGTAAGTGTTATTCTCGACATTTACATCTTACCTGTTCTGATTTGAAGACTAACAAGTGCTATGTTGTGAAGTTTCTAGAGCGATCGTCAGTTGATGCTGAACGCAGGTAATTAGGTAAGATTGATGCCGGTCGGGAGGTGGAGGTGGCAGCAAGGAAAATGTAAATTAAAAGTGCCAGTGACGCAATCGATCGCCGGGTCGTACAGCTCCAGACGCTGCTTGCCTGTTTCAACTGACCTACAGGTTCTTGTAATCACTGCCGTGTGGACACAGTCGAGCACGTCCGTCTTGATTGTAATACATATCAAGATAAGTAGTTATTATTCTGTCTGTAAATCAATTACTTTTTGCATCGTACTTCGTTTTTGTCGTAGATTTGGTATACAAAAGTTGAAAACACGTTTTGTTCAATGTTTGTCCTTCTGTTTTTGTTTGTTTCTTTCTTCCTTTCCTTGTTTATTTATTTGTTAAGGCATGACTGGAAATGGGCTTCATGTAATTTCTGAAAAGTATTTAAGTTGGGGGACAGAAATCTGGTTCATTAGGCAGGAGCGTAGCCGGGAGGGTGGGGGGGGGAGGGTTTCTGGGTGGTTAGAACCTCCCTCCCATGGAATGAAAATGGAAGAAAATAAACAGAAACTGGCAATAAATAAGTGAAAGTCGACTAGGGTTGGCCCTCTTGAATATCCATAGAGACAAAATTGTAAAACGAACAATTTCTTTAATCTATTTTCTATGAAGCCTCAAAAGTTGGATTTTAGATTGTAATCTGAACATACCGTTCGCCGTAAACTATTTACTTTGATCATCTTGTCCTTGTTCTGTATTTTAATGTAAGATTTTGTAGTGTACCGGTACTGCAATCTGATTATCAACATAATTCTTGCTGATGATGCTTGTTGTTTGAAGGGGCCTAACATCTAAGGTCATCGGCCCCAACATAATTCACTTGTATCAGTGTCCTTATAAAGACACTCACTCATGCACACACCACATACTCACACGCACCTTCCTTATGTTCTATCATCATTTTGTAACTATAACTCCCCGCCATCGGTCGATCCTGCCTACTCCACTGGCATTAGGCTGTATATTTTGGATTAGTAGCAGTAGAATATCCGTCTCTGGATCTGAAGATCGCGGATTGAAATCCAGCAGAGACAGTTGGATTTTTGAAGAGCACAAAGGAGTCCATTCGACACTGCATATCATACAATATCGGCATCTGCGGTGATACATTCGGTATTTACCCAACAAAATTAACTAAAACTCAGCTATAGATCACCCAAGAGGGGAATCCCTCTCTGTTCCATCTGGTAGAGTAAAACGGAACGTCAAATTGACACACAAGCCGCGTAGATGGCGTCAAATAAAAATGCCTACACACTACCTGAAGCTGTACGATTATTATTTTTATCAGCAGACGTGTCCTTCTCCTTAGCTGAATGGTCAGTGCGGTTCAGAGGGCCGCGGGTTCGATTCTCGACGGGCCGGGTGATTTTAACTGCGTATGGTTAATTACTCAAGTTCGAGGTCTCCGTCTTACTACGAAGCTCTTCATCTACACACAACACAGCCCACTACGAACCACCAAAAAAACACGCAATAGTGAATACAGTGCCTCAAAAAAGTATTGGTCTGTCGAGAAATGCTACATGTGAGGACGAGGAATCGAATGGAATGATGATAAAAATTTACATATACTAGAATCCGTGATTGCTTATCATTTTGTTCAACATGTGCATTGTAAAAAAACATAATTCTTCCATGTCAATTAACTAAAAAACCATAACTTAAAACAATCATTTTCACTTGCCACCAAAACAGTATCGGTCTGAATTAACATAAAGCAGTTTCTTGATCCTTCGTGAATGTTTCAGTACTTGGTAGGTCCTCCTTTCCTTTTTATAAGTCATCTAACCTATTTTGGCATCGATAGTACCAAGGTTTCTGGAGTTTCCTTTCGTATGTTATTCCATTAGGTGAGTAAGGCTTCTTTCAAGTCAGCTTTGTTTGATATTGCATGCTCTCTCACGTTTTTCAGCTGAGTCCTGGCATTGCTTCCACTTACTTGTGCCAGGCTCTTCACTTTCATCTATCCTATCCGACCTCTCTTGGTCAACTCTTGTTCTTTTCAGACCCCGACGCTATTAGGTTTGCGAGGGCTAGGGAGTCTTTCATTTTCATGCCCTTCGTGGCCCTTGTCTTCCTTTGGCCGATATCTTCATTTTTCGAAGTGTCGGACCCCTTCCATTTTTCACTCTGATTAGTGTTATATAGAGGATGGTTGCCTAGTTGTACTTCCTCTTAAAACAATAATCACCACCACCACCATCTCACGTTTTTCTCGGGAGATTGTGGTGGGTTCTCCATCCAACGCGGAGTATTGTATAACAGCCATAGCTTCGTGTTCAGGGCTGTGTGTTTGGGGTCGTTATCTTGCGTAAACGTATACTTTGCCGAGAGTTCCATTTTTTGTACACTTGATGGAAGATGTGTCTTGAGGATGTTCATGTATGCTTTGTGATCCATAGTCCCTTCAATAAAGGCTAATTCAACTCCACCATTCGCACTCATACAACCCCACACCATCAGGGAACCACCTCCATGTTTCACAGTAGCTGTCAGATTCTTCTCTTCAAGTTAAGAATTCGTTTCCTCCATACAACCACTCGTCTGTCCGACCTGAAGAGGGTAAATTTACTCTCATCGGTAAAACCTACTGTCTTCCAATCCTCATAGCTGTAACTTTTGTGCTCTTTGACGTACGCAAATCTCTTCTTCCTGTTAGTCTTACTGCTGTACGGCTTTCTACGGGCTGTTCTGCCCGCATATCCTCTTTCGCGTAGCACATTTCGGATGGTTTCAGATGACGCTTGCACTTCTACATCTCGTTGTAACGCAATTGCTATCTTCGGCGCACATAGTTGAGGGTTTTGCGCCACTTAACGCGCAATTTGCCGTTTGTCTTGTACTAATAACTTCGAGGGGTGGCCACTTCTTGGTCTGTTTTCTATTGTCTTTGTCTATTTTTAACAGTTTTAACAGCTCATCCAGTAAGTTCACTTATGTCCTTGAAAGATTTACCCTTTTGAAATAGTCGGACTGCAATCCTCCTTTCTTCCACAGTTGTTTCTTTCATTTTCCTTCACATTGCTAGCTGAACGCGGAAACAGTGCTGAGTATTACCTTCCAACGTGTCAGCGCAGACAGAATGAGCCCGAGTTGCGGCAGACAGCACGATGTCACGATGATATTGTTTACTAGACCAATACTTCTTTGGCGTGTAATAACGCACGCCGTTGTTTTACTGGTCCGTTTGCAAAACAGCGTGAATCTCCTTGGCTCCATATTCAACCTACTGATGTACTTGACTGTCCTACGTGTCTACATAGTGTACGTGTAATTCCATTATAAATTATGTACTATTATTTGTACTATACTTTTCTGTTCATACCACGGCTATGGGCAGACTAATATTTTTTGAGCCACTGTACATCGCTCCGTATAGGGCTGGTGCCAGGAAGGGCAGCTTACAGTGAAACTGCCCAAGAAACTGGGAAAAAGCCAGTACGAAGAAGATGAAGATGTTGATCAGTATACATTGATTTAATATTATTAGAGGGAGGGTTAAAATGGGCATTGTATCGTCGCCATAAGACATATCTGTGTCGGTGCGACGTAAAGCAAACAGCAAACAGCAAAAAATAAAAAATAAAAAATAAAAAAATAAAAAATGGGCATTGTAAAAATATCACCGTAAATATCAGTTGTATTAAAATATTTTACTTCACAAAAGTGTTGCAAGATATAATTTTCTATATTTCCTGTTTGATACATTGTTGCCTCACGACGAACGATAACGGAGATAGTGATTATTGCATTTTTCATAAGTTTCCAAATATCTCCTAAAATATTAGTTCTATTTTTTGAAATGTACATAGCAAAAGTGATAGAAAATTTACACTGAATCACAAAAGTATTCGACCACCCTATTACGTTTTTAAATTTGAAGTACTCTTCCAACATTTGAAGTCCAAAAGAAGCAATTGCCGGTCCATTTAGTAATGTGGATATTGCCGTACAATATAGTACACACAAGTACCCGTAAAATGAAATTAACTATATGCAATTTTAAGTTTAGTTATAAGGCACTACAATATCCAGCCACGTAAATATTCGGGCACTTGTCGCACAGGCAGGAACAGGTGGGAGTGAGGGGTAGTAGTAGGCAAAACAAGCTAATTATGTTCTTCGTTCCTGTTCGGTAAACACGAACGTTTTACAGTACGATGGGGCGGAAAAGAAAAAATTACATCATTTGTAAAGAGACAACTCTTTATTCTGAAAGAGATATTGACGCATTGTTACAAATAAGCAAGAGAGTTAAGTTTTGCGATTTTGAATTACTACACGGTCCTCACGAGTTCGACCGTAGCTGCGTCGTACTGTCTAAGTAGAGAAAGAAGCCACAAGTTTTAACAATGTTTTATTCACAAGACGGAAAGACCTGGTGGTCTACAGCTATGACTTAACCTAAGTTGTGAGCTTGCGAGCCTCGATAGATATGCGGGGCTCGGTTTTATAGTAACAGACAACACACACTTATCATTAGGGAATAAATGGAAAACATATTTTGAATCACATAACAAGGATGTTAGCTTAGGACACTAACAGCGCCGACTCTAGTATGACTTACATAAGATAACAGATAAGGAAGTCACCGCGGCCGCAAGCAAGCTTCATAAACATATTATTTGGCGACAGACCTCTTTGTAACTTGAAAATAAGACATCATTGAATAACTGTTTACAATCTTAGAACTGATATCTGGTCTCCTCGAGCGGTCTTGGATGAACAGGACTTGGCGTCTCTGAATTACTGTGTAATGAATATAACTAGAGTACAGTTTGGCTTAGGTAGCCGTAGCAAGCGCACGCATCGTCTAGTGCTAGCCGAGCGACTCGGTGAACGTGTGTGAACAAAAGTGTGTGTGCTCATTTTAATTCATTATCAAGTGTCAGTATAACCAGTGTACTATTACAGAATTATAATTTATTCACTCATCTCCAGCAATGGAGAAACCTCCTGATACCGGTCAAGTTTTAAACATGGCAATACAGACTTGTTATGGGGACCCTCAACAACATCCCGTCAACTTTCAACCAACTGCTACCCCATTGTGTGAACAACAGCAACAGCCCCAGCAGCAGGAATTCCCACAGCAGCACCTCCAAGGCAACTTGACATACGGACCAGGTGTGAGTATGTCAACTATTCTACCACTACAGTCTCCTAACAACACAGGTATTGAGAACAATCGATCTTATTTTAATACTGAATTAGATCCTCGAACTAAGCGTTTCTGCTCAAATGACCGTCATGAGATCGAAAGCAACTTAATGTTACTTGATTCGAATTCTAGCTCTGAAACTACAGAAACCTCGGAGAGTATAGTCATCTCAAATTCGGATGTCCGACCCAATAATATGCCATCTCAGTTGTCTAGTCAGTCTCCTCCTCATCCAAACAACAACAACAATAGCAGCAGCGACAACAACAACAACAACAACAAACACCTAAGAAATAATACTAACCGTTACAGCCGCCTAGATAATGGCCCTTACTACGTAATATTAGAAAGTTTAGAACAGTCCATTGGAAATTTGCACCCCATGTCCGTGGGAAGAATTATATTTAGTGAACGTCTTGCCTGCAAGCAGGACATAGTTAATATCACTCCTATAGGGAAGAATAGGTTACGTATTGAAACTACCACTAGCGTTGCAGCGAATCGCCTTGTGGAATCAAAACTCCTACAGCAGAGGAATTTAGATCTTTACATACCGCATCACACCGTGCACAGACAGGGTATAATCAAGGACGTTGACGTCACACTTAGCGAGGAGGAAATAATACAGGAAATACAGAGTGCCTTCCCTGTAGTAAAAGTTAAACGTTTTACAAAGCAAAATGTTACAAACGGGCAGACAATGTCAAGACCAATACCTGTCTGCTTACTTACTTTCCGCACTCAGTGTCTGCCAGAATATGTTTATATACACGGAACAAGATGTGCAGTATTACCATATGTTTTACCTGTCATTCAATGTCAAAAATGTCTCAGATATAACCACGTTGCTTCAGCTTGCCGTTCTGCAGTACGCTGCAGTCGGTGCACAGGGCCCCATTCAATTCGAGAGTGCTCGGACAGCATACCTCCTTACTGTGTACACTGTCACGCTGCACACCTGTCGACAGATAAAGACTGCCCGGAATACAAGAAGTGGACTTACGTTAAACACGTCATGGCTCACAATAACATCACACAGGAGGCCGCTCTTCACTTGTTCCACAACAGGACATATGCGTCCACAGTAAACCAATCTGTCCCTCGTTGGCAAAGTCAAGAAGAATTTCCTTCTTTACCTACATCTAACTCAAATGTATTACAACATAATGGAATTTTTCATTATGTTTCCCCTACCCAAGAACAGCATTTACATAGCACGGGTCATACAGCATCAGCGCCAACTGTTCATATACCAGCACAAGTGACCTCCACAGCACAGGCTACAACTCGTCAACTTACCCTGCATAACCCCATCGAACAACCACGGCGACCTGTTCGTGCCCCGCCTACTCCCGCGCGCCATCCAATATTTCCTTCAATATCCGAACGTACTTTTATACCCCAACACCTACCAGTAACGCCTATCTCCCACAATCCCTACCCTCCAGCACCGCACCTCAAGCATATTCCGCCCAACCAAAAGCACTCCCAACTAATTGAACAAATATTTACCATAATCATAACGATACTATCCCACATACAGTCCTCACCATCAAATACTTTACATCCAGATGCAATACGTCAAATGATCACTAACGTTTTCAAGTGTGAAGATGGCCTTTAAATTTTTACAATGTAATGCGAGATCTGCTAATGCAAATCGAGAGTCCTTACAACGAGAGTTATATACCCGAAACATCCAGATTGCTCTCATCAGTGAGACCTGGTTTCGGCCCGGAGTAGTAGTGACATACAGAGGATATCACATTTTACGCAACGACAGAGAAGATGGAAAAGGAGGCGTAGCAATATTTATCCAATCTGCAATACCATTTAATTACATCCCAATAGATCATGCAAACATAAAAAGTTTTCAAGTAGTTGCAGCCCGAGTGGAAGTGCTTCAGAGACATCTCACGGTCGTTTCAATCTACTGCCCCCCAAGGACAATAATTAGTGTAAGAGAATGGAACTACTTAATTAGTCACCTAGAAGCTCCATACCTAATTTGCGGCGATTGCAACGCACACAATACTGTCTGGGGTTGCGAAATAAATGACGTCTATGGGAACACTCTTTTAGATCTAATTGAAGATAACAATTTATTTATCCTCAACGACGGATCGCCAGCCCTAGTACCAGTCCCAGGCCAAAGAAAATCTGCAATAGATCTTACATTTTGCTCCTCATCAATAGCTACAGATTATCTATGGAAAACTCTACCATTTACTATGGGATCCAACCATTACCCAATAGAAATTTCCACTATACAGCCACACACACCGGCCTTACATCAACCTACTTCCAAGTGGAATGTTCAAAGAGCAGATTGGATTAAATACAGAAATAGTGTAGAAGCTAATTTAGATACAGTACATAACATTCCAAATCCATTAGAAAAATATGAAGCATTTATACGCATCGTCAACATCGCAGCATCGCTAGCCATCCCACAAGGACGGCCGATTGACCCTTCTAAGCGCGTACCGGCCCCGTGGTGGACTGCAGAATGCTCAAAAATGATTGCCAGACGTCGACGGTCATTTAGTACTTATAAACGCTACCCAACGTGGGAGAACTATATTGCATACAGGAAAATGGACGCCGAAGTGAAGCGTTTCTTAAAACGACAAAAAAGAAATAGTTGGAAGGGATATTGTGAGAAGATGAATAAAGAAACACCGCTCCCCGAGGTATGGTCCATGATAAACAGATTTAAGAGGAAACGAACCTTCCCAAAACCACTGCGCTGCTGGATCGATGACTTCGCCGATTCCATAGCCCCACCTACAACATCATTTGATGACCCGGAATTCCCACCTACAAGCTCTTCACAAATGCCACACCGTATTCTCCTGCAGCCTTTCACCTTTCGAGAACTTACAGCAGCCCTTAAAAATACATCCAATACTGCTCCAGGAATTGACCAAATCCAATACGCCATGATAGCCCACCTACCATTAAATGCTAAGATTATTCTATTGCAACTTTTTATGGAGTTCTGGTCGCAAAGTATTTTCCCTAATGACTGGACTACACAGATCATTGTACCGATCTTGAAACCAGAGAAGGATCCAGAGGAAGCTGCTTCCTATCGAGCGATAGCTTTGTCATCTTGCGTCTGTAAGACCTTTGAAAGGCTATTAAAATTTAGATTAGAGTGGTGGTTAGAACACAACAACATCTTATCTACCTCTCAATATGGATTTCGTAAATCAAGAAGCACACTAGATAATTTAAGTCTCCTCACAACAGATATCGAGATGACCTTTCTTAAACAAGGATTCCTTACAGCTTTATTCTTAGACATATCAGGAGCCTACGATAGCGTCATTATACCAATTCTTGTTCGCAAAATGCACAGACTGGGTCTGCCCGAAGTTTATCTTCGTGGGATTCATGCCTTATTTCAACGACGTACGATATATATCCGTCGACGTGACAACTCACTCTACGGACCACGAATAGTAACGAAAGGCTTACCACAAGGTGCCATCCTTAGTCCGTTACTATACGCTCTGTATACGGCCGACCTAGACACCATATTCCAACCAAACATTAAGATCCTCCAGTATGCAGACGATATCTGCCTCTACGCGTCCTCATCCTGCTTCTGGGTCACACGATTATGGCTTGACGATGCAGCAAAGGCTCTCTCCACATGGACATTTCAAAATGGATTCAGTCTCTCGGAAGCTAATCTTCAGTGGTAATATTTACCAGGAAACAACAGTCAATTGCATCACCTTTCATTCGACTCGGTCCATATTCATTTCCTCTTCAGACAACAGCAAAATTATTGGGTCTGTATCTAGACAGGCGTCTGACTTGGAGTCGACATATCAACCACGTAACAACAAAATTCGGACGTGTGCTCAATGTTCTTCGAGCTGTTACTAGCACGTGGTGGGGAGCAGACCCGTCCACTATGTTAACACTCTATCGTGCCCTTCTTCGACCGGTCCTGGATTACGGAAGCATTTTCTTCGGCAACGCACCAAAATACGTTCTTCGCAAACTTGATGTCCTTCAGTATCGGGCGATCAGGCTCTGTTTAGGAGCTATGAACTCTTCACCCACGAACGCTCTCTTAGTCGAAGCCATCGAAATGCCACTTTCAATCAGACGACAGATGCTATCAGATATATTCTTCCTACGCCGAGCTACCCAGATCAACCATCCACTTTCTACTAAAGTACTTACCCTCAGTAGATTAATAAATTCATATCAGCACTTACGAAATTGTCGCACTCCACTGCTGGTGACGAGCTACCATGAACTACGGTATATTTTTCCCCTTGTGCTCAAGGGCGCCTCAGTACCTGCCTTTTGCTACGACTATGAGCTCATATCCTCACCACCGAACACTTTCTCTATATCTGATACAGTGACTGCAGGGACGAATATGAACACTACAGTCGAGGCACTCTTACAAACAGCTTGGTCAGAGTTCACATGCATCTACACAGACGGCTCCAAAACTTCAGAAGGAGTAGGATATGCTTACTATTGCCCATTAACAGCAGTTACTGAACAACGGTCCCTACCGGAGCCAACTTCCATCTACACAGCGGAAATGCTAGCAATTCAAGCAGCTATAATTTATGGTACCTCACAACAATTCCAGAAAATTCTCATCCTAACAGACTGCTTCAGCGTATTACAACGTTTAAAACAACCTGACTGGACCACAAAGACTAATAAGTACATCCTTGACATTCTGCAATTAGTGAGAAACGCAGAACTCCGAGGAATAACAGTTCACTTTCTATGGATCAAGGGACATGCTGGTATCGAACACAATGAAACAGTAGACCTCCTCGCTAAACAAAGTACAACTGCAACCAACTTACGAGCCATCCAACTCCCTTATACAGACTTTCTCCCCATTATCCGTATAAAAGCTCAAAGAAAATGGTCAACGGAATGGAATACACAGGATCTGCACAAAGGACGATATTATGCCGCACTTCAAGCTAATATACCTAACAAACCATGGTTCGATAGCATCAAACTGGCCAGACGTCACATCACATCCCTCATACGCATGCGACTCGGACACGGATGTTACGCCGATCATCTCTACCGTATAAAATTGTTGGACTCTCCCACGTGTGAGTGTGACCCTCCGTGTGTTGCAGATTTGAATCACGTTGTATTTGTTTGTTCAAAGTACAGTACTGCACGATCAGTAATGCTCTCAAAATTGATTAAAATTGGAACTCCATTTCCAACCAGTGTGCCAGCTCTTCTTGCTTCAGCCAACCAGAGAGTATATGCGATTTTAGCCGAATTTCTCAAAAATAGTGATCTAAATATCTAATTAGTGTCCTTTTAATTTTTATTTTTACCTCTCTTAATAAAAAATTTTTAATGGTTTTTCGTCATGTTCAGAAAAAAAAAAGTGTAAATCATGAATTGTGAGTGTCAGAATATCCAAGGCATATGTGTGTGAAGGAGACTATCTCTAACCAGCGTGCCAGTTTTTCTTTCTCCTATCAAACAGAGAATGTAAGTGACTTCAGCACAATTTCTCAAATATAGCGTTTTAAATATATAATTTGTACCTTTTTGACCGCTCTTATTTTACCAGACATTTATATTGATTTTAGTCATGTTAAAAAAAAAATGTAAATTTCGGAACATCCAGGAGTTTGTGAAGCGAAAGAGACTTTCAGGCGATTTTTCTGTCTGCCATTTATGTCATTTCATTCCTGTGTCTGTCATATGTATATATATTACTGTGTGACTTGTGAATTTGTAATGTTTTTTGCTGGCTGTATGGTCGATGGACCAAAAGCCAAATAAATAAATTTAAAAAAAAACTAGAGTACTGTAGGTGATATTATAAGAAGATTCAACCGAGAAGATAGAATTGAAGACAAACCTAAAACAGGGCAACCAAGGAAGCTGAGTAGAAGAGAGAAAACTGGAATAATAAGAAAAATTACGAAAAATCCAGTCACCGGCAACGAAAATTTCTGCCGCAGTGCTGCAGGAATATGGGAAGGTAGTTCGCCCTGAAACTGTGCGGAGAATTATCAGAAGGGAAGGGTATTTTGGCAGAGTGAGCAGGAAGAAACCCATGGTAAATGAGAGAAATAGAAGTAAAGATTGGAGTTCGTAAATCAGCACATAAACCTGTCGGTTTGTGGGCCGAAGTAATTTTTTCAGATTAAAATCAAGTGCAGATGTTCTCTTCAAACAGAAGAAATATGATTTGGAGAAAACCAAATGAAGAGCTTCAAACGAAGAATCTGCAACCCACAGTTGAACACGGAGGTGAAGGTGTCATGATTTTCGGCGCCATGTTTTCATCTTAAATTTTTCGTGTTGTCTCCTGTTCGCGAGAAAAAAATTGTTGCCATGACTTATGACTCGACCCTCGTATGTGTCTATGTTGCAACATAGCTCTCAACCAAACATGGCACACATGTGAGTTCAATCCGAAAATTTAAAAAAAATAAAAAAAAAAAAAAGGTATAAGACAACCTTATCATCCGTAGTGGCTAAGTTGAGGAGAGGGTGAGCTGTAAAACTAATCGAAAATGACCCATATTGGTGTCAAATTCATAGTTTTCTCGGTTTTTAAGACCTATAGAGGCATTCTGGACGCCGTTTAAGTTCAAGATCAGTCCCCATTGGTGGGGGTTCAGAAGAGATGAAAAATAATGTCCAAAAATATCGGGGTTATGGATATATGTGTGTGTGTTTCAGCACAGCACTCAACCAAACTTGCTGCACATATGACTTAATATCTGGAAAAATATACTCTGGGAGGAAGGTTCCCCGAGCAGCCGTTGAGGTTGACGGGGGGGGGGGGGGAGGGTGGATATAAAAAATCGTCGAAAACTACCTATATTAGTGTCATGTCCATAGTTTTCGGGGTCCCTGAGATTAATTCTGACAGTCTGGACGCCGTTGAAACCCACGTTCAACCTCCATCGGCATGGAGGTTCAGAAGCTTTGAAAATAAATTAAAATCCACAGCCTTTTTCCAGTGATTCGATCGGGTCAGGAATGGAATGAATGAAGCCCCATCTAGCGGCGAGGATAGGAACTGTGCCGGCTGCCGAAGCCTGTCGCACTCCTCTGGGGCAATGATAAATGACTGCCAGATGAAATGAAATGATATTGGAGAGTGTTGCTGGAATGAAATATGACAGGGAAGACAGGAGTACATGGAGTGACCGGGATTTGAACCACAAAACTCAGCGGTGAGAGGCCGGCGCGCTGCCGCCTGAGCCACGGAGGCTCTCACTGTAAGTGGTAAATCCTCATTTTCGGTTTCGCTAGGCTGATGAGTGACTGTTCCAGTGGCAGTTGGAATAGTGTACACCATATATATATTTATAGCTTATTTTCATTATTTATTTGGAAGAGTCAGCTACTTCTCAGGCAATCTCGGCTGTCTCACAAGGACGACGTTTAAAGCGAAACTATATGATCTATGAAAAACCCCGTTTACTCAATTACAAATATGGTTGTGATACATCAGATTGAACCACTCTTTCTTTAACAGTAATCGGGAGATCGTGGGTTCGAGCCCCACTGTCGGCAGCCCTGAAGATGGTTTTCCGTGGTTTCCCATTTTCACACCAGGCAAATGCCGGGGCTGTACCTTAATTAAGGCCACGGCCGCTTCCTTCCAATTCCTAGGCCTTTCCTACCCCATCGTCGCCGTAAGACCTATCTGTGTCGGTGCGACGCAAAAAAAAAAAAAAACCACTTTCTTTAACACTGCGGGGCTGAGTGGCGCAGACGGTTGAGGCACTGGCCTTCTGACCCGAACTAGGCAGGTACGATCCTGGCTCAGTCCGGTGGTATTTGAAGGTGCTCAGATACGTCAGTCTCGTGTCGGTAGATTTACTGGCACGTAAAAGAAATCCTGTGGGACTAAATTTGGACACCTCGTCGTCTCCGAAAACCGTAATAGTCGTTGGTGGAACGTAAAAACCAATATCAATAACATTAACATTTCTTTGACACTCTTCAGAATTACTGATTGTTTTTTTTAAGACGTTCGCAATGTATGCACGTGCAAGCAGTTCATCTACTGATGACACTTTCCTTACGAAAAGCAATACACATCTTCACTCCGCAGGTGGACTGAGAACGATAACTTGACAGTCGTATCTGTTTGTGAGTGGTCGTATTCTTTCACATGTAGAATCGTCCCAACTCGACCTCTCAGATCAATATGAAGAAAAAAACTGCAAGTATGCTACACGGGCAGCAAATATAATCTGTGCCTTATCTGGTACTACAATGCAACATCTCTTCCCAGTCTCCAGTTATGAAGGGAAAACTGGTTTCGTTTGATATGGTTTAAGATAAAATTAGTTCCCTGTGAGAATTTTCGTGCAACACATCATGAAATTCCATGCGTAGTTTACACGAGATGCCTTTTAGGAAGGATATGGTCATCAGCTCAAGCCATCAGCCTTCTGAATCAATCAATCAATCAATCAATCTGTATTTAGGGCAGTCGCGTAGGTGGCATGTTCCCTAGCTATTGTTTTCCTAGTCTCTTCTTAAATAATTGCAAAGAATTTGGAAATTTATTGATCATCTCCCTTGGTAAATTATTCCAATCCCCTTCCTTATAAACGAATATTTGCCCTAATTTCTCCTCTTGAATTCCAACTTTATTTTCTCCTTTCTCCCAAAATTTGCAACATTTTTGTAACTTTACTATTTTATCGCTAGTCACCCAGAACAAATCGAGCTGTTTTTCTTTGGATTTTTTCCAGTTCTCGAATCAAGTAAACCTGGTGAACGTCCCATACACTGGAACCATACTCTAGCTGCGGTCTTACCAGAGACTTAACTTATATGTCATTTCCTTTACATCCTTACTACAACTCCTAAATACCCTCATAACCATGTGCAGGGATCTGTACCCTTTATTTACAATGTCGTTTATGTTATTACCCCCCGCCCCCCATGAAGTTATTTCCTTATATTAACATCTAGGTGCTTACAGTGATCCCCATAAGGAACTTTCACCCCATCAACGCAGTAATTAAAACTGAGAGGACTTTTCCTATTAGTGAAACTCACAACCTGACCTTTAATCCCGTTTATCATCATACCATTGCCTGCTGTCCATTTCACAACACTGTCGAGGTCTTTTTGCATTTGCTCACAATCTAGTAACTTATTTATTACTCTATACAGATTAACATCATCCGAAAAAAGAAAATGTCTAATTCCACTTCTTTACTCGTGTTGAATGAAAACCTACAACCTGTTTTCCAGTCATTGACCGGGTCGGGGATGTGATGAATGAAGCAGATATAGGCTATTAGTACGATGGGGTCACCACTCCCAAAGTGATTTATTAATGACTGATAAATGCTATGAAATGAGAATGGAGTGTGTTGCTGGAATGAAAGATGACAGGGGAAACCGGAGTACCCGGAGGAAAACCTGTCCCGCCTCCGCTTTGTCCAGCACAAATCTCACATGGAGTGACCGGGATTTGAACCACGGTATCCAGCGGTGAGAGGCCGACGCGCTGCCGTCTGAGCCACGGAGGCTTCTCTACTCATATCATTTATATATATCAGAAAACATATGGTTTCAATAATACTGCCTTGAGGAATTCCCCTCTTAATGATTACAGGATCAGATAAAGCTTCACCTACTCTAATTCTCTGAATGGATAAAGCTTTATCTGATCGTGTAATGGGCACTATCTGTGGTTGAGTTTTACTGCCGGGTACTTTTCCTGACGCCATTCCTATGTAAAAGGATGTGTGGTCGTTGGTAGCGTGTTGTTGTGTCTATATGAAGAGTTGTGTATCGAGACAACAGTTTAAGGGTAAGGGTGACTGTTGGTCCATGCTTCACTGTGTGATCATGTTGGGGCGAAAAACTTGATAAAACTTCAACGGGAGATAATACCAAATTCTCCTTCATTGGCCTAAATTCTTTCTTTTGTGTTATGTTACTTATTAAGTGAATATATAAAATAATTTACTGATTATGAAGATAACCTATTTATTTAGTATATAAGTACATTTGACTTCTAATCAAAAATATTAATTCAGAATGGATAATCTGAATCATACTCATCGTCATAATATTCAAGATCATTTTGGCATCAATTATAATAACATTAGCATATATTCTATCTTAAAAAACCCATCAATGACCGACAGAAAATTTGGCCTTTCCAGAGACTTTTTTCCGTCCTTACTACAACCCCTAAATGACCTAACAACTATGTGCAGAGATCTGTACCCTTTATTTACAATCCCATTTATGTGATCACCCCAATGAAGATCACTCCTTATATTAACACCTACAGTAGGTGGATGTGGATTTTACCCTAAAAAGTCGGCATGCCTCCCCTTCTCCCTACGATTCTTCCTAATTGCCATAATTTTCCTTCCCTCCGCAAAATCAAAAGGAGTCCGATTAATTTCAGCCAAACAATACGAAAAACCATGCCAATATAAGTAGAAAAGTAAAAAAAATATAAATCACATATTCCACTGAGTGACTTGATAATAAACCTAATCACTTCATCACCTTACACTCCCAACGTTTCTTTCTCTGATTTCATATTTACCTCTGGACAGTTAAAACGTGTACCACACGTTTTTGCAGGCTTTTATTTCCGTGTGATTCAACTGGTTAATGTTCCAGTAATCACCGAAATGCTGTAAAATGTTGATAATATCTATCCCTATCGAGGGATGTAAATAGATTTTGAAATTTTCGAGAATTTAAGTTGAGTAGACCTATACAATAAGTCATTTAACTGTAAAAAACCCTGTGCAATTAGAATTAATTTCAACCTTTAAATGAATGTGAACTGATTTAGAAAATCTGATGAAGTGAAATCAATTGTGTGTCACCCTACATCAGCAATGTGTGTCATTTCATTTTTAAAATGTTGTATAATTACAGTTAAAATTAACCTACGAAAAATTCAAAGAAATAGAGAAAAATTAACGGCAATGACCCAGATCGCACAAATGTGTAGGTCATAAATTTGTGTATGAAAATTCATGTTCATTTTCTGTTTTAAATATATTCCCTGCCATTTGTCATTTTTTCAGCATGAAATCGAGCTGGTATCTCCTGGAGATCCCCTTTTAGTCGCTTCTTACGTCAGGAAGGGTATTCCGTGGATGCATACCACGCCCCCTATCCATAGAGGAAGCGTGATCCAATATAGTTGGGTAGCATCGGCCTCGACTTTGAACAACAGGCACTGCACTGAGATGAAGACAGCTGAGTCGAGGAAAGTCATTAACTGTCAAGTGTGATGATCTTGCGCTGACCGTGGAAGGCTGTGCTGTGTCTGTCTCGAGGGCTACCAGATGGGCCACATATGTTCCGTGCAGCTCGCTCATCTGTAGAGCTCACAATCTATATCTGTAGCGCCCACTCCCCTCCTGTTCAACACACACACAATTTTACAAGTTCACATCGCCTCGGAAGGCGCAAACAGGGCCAGAAATGTTTTTAGGGTATACAATTAGAGCGGTGCCCTGAATTAACTCATATTACATTGCCATGTACACAGTGATTATTAGACTTAGAATTTTAGGCAAAAGCCTATTTTGTTCTTGAACATATAAGTCAAAATGAAGTTGTATTTACATGTTTCTTGTATTTA
The DNA here is from genome assembly GCF_040414725.1 of Anabrus simplex. Lineage (NCBI taxonomy): Eukaryota > Metazoa > Arthropoda > Insecta > Orthoptera > Tettigoniidae > Anabrus > Anabrus simplex. The sequence continues at coordinate 368,591,890 of NC_090267.1, read as the reverse complement.
TAAGATTAAAAACTGTGGTCCTATAGTGCCTAAAATGCCTAAATTGACTTTAGAACCTATATTTGCCCATATTCCTATAATTTCTATTTTTTAACCCTAAATCGTTTAAAAAGGCTTTTAATTTATTCCAAGAAAGTGATTTCCGAACTAGTTTTTAGTATCTTGCAATGCTTTTCAAACAAAATCGTAAAATCGGGAATCTGTAAACCACACCCCCCGGAAGTCCTTTCCTTAAGAGCCTCCCACAATAAACGTCCCTAGTCTGTGTCACGAATGAAAACAAGAAAGTGTCAGCTTCCAGGTCGTCTTTAATGAAGGAGTTTCCCCACTTCATATCGGATGGTAACATTATATTCTGTGACGCCTTTCCAGGTTATTACCAAAATCTTTCCACGACTTCTTTTTGGATTCGGTAACTATTTGTTTCGTTCTGTTTCTTTCATCTACGTACAAATTCCTCTCTGCCTCGGCCCTTGTTTGGAGCCATTTCTGATAAACCTCCTTTTTACGTTTACAAGCTGCTCTCACTTCATCATTTCACCAAGATGTTCTCCTTTTCCCATCTTTACACACAGTTGTTCCTAGGCATTCCCTTGCTGTTTCTACTACAGCATCCCTGTATGCCACTCATTCACTTTCTATATCCTGAACCTACTTACTGTCCACTGTTCGAAATTTCTCGCTAATCATATCCATGTACTTCTGTCTAATTTCCTCGTCCTGGAGATTTTCTACCCTTATTCGTTTGCAGACAGATTTCACTTTCTCTACCGTTGGCCTAGAGATACTTAGTTCACTACAGATAAGATAGTGGTCCGTATCATCGAAAAATCCCCGGAAAACTCGTACATTCCTAACAGATTTCCTGAATTCGAAGTCGGTTAAGATATAGTCTATGATGGATCTGGTACCTCTAGCGTGACGCTTGTTGCAGAGAGGTCACCTCGTCGTTTTATATTTCCCTCTTTCACCTCGTCGATTTATATTTCCCTCTAATTAAGCAGGGAGCACACTGCTTCCGTTCCGTTCAGTTCAATTGACCTTGGATATTTGGTTCACGTGCAATCAAATGTCCAGCCGCCTACTGCTTCAGTTCCGCACGCTTCAGCATTTCTCCCCCACCATCCGTTCAGTCGAGCTAGCCCTCACAAGCAAAGTTGACGGAAGACGGAAGGTAGACCCCACCTTGCGAGCCTCTGCGAAGTGTTTTATTTGAGTTCAATGAGTATGATCAATGAAGAACTGCTGACTGCAGTTGTAAAATGACATCCTGATATCATGATATGGCAAGGAGAAGATCAAGTCAATCGGCAAGAAGTGATAATGATGCAGCAACTCTGTCCTCTGTGGCCAAGGAGTTGGACAATTTTTTAACTGACAAATGTGCAAAAGTGGATAGAAAGCCCGCGGATTGCCGACAAAAAGTTTTATGAAACCGTGGAATAAACAGTGAGATATTTTAGTCCTCTGCTACAAATTGAATTTAAATCTAAAATAACTACTCTAGTGACGGAATATGACAGACTGTACACTGACTTGTAGTATTATACAATTCTAATTACTTTGACCATTAGTATTGTTAAATAAAATATGAAAGGAAATCAATAGTTACTTCATTGTTACTGCTAGTCGCTCAAAAGGTGAAACTGGTTTTCTGAAATTTGATTTTTTTTTAAAGGTAGAACGCTTAGCAACTCAAAAACTTGAGAGAGTAATATTCTGAAATATTTAAAGAAGTTGTGCTCATCAAGTAGTAAGTCCGGAAAGTAAAGTAATATTCACCACAGTGTTCCCTTTTTAAATTATTTCATGTATACAAAATCTTCTCTCTTCTTCTTCTTCTTCTTCTTCGCAGTCTATAATTTCTCTGCCTTCGGACAAAGAGCTCGACATTACTACAGGCGCTGTTCCAAGCCAGGTTCACTGACAGATTCCGAAAGAGACGGAAGGTATGTGCGGCAGACGAATTGATGCGAACTGATACGCGGGAAACTGAACTGAACTGAACTGAACTGAGCGGGACGGATGCAATGTGCTCCCTGCTTAAAGCAAAATAAAACTTGTATTTTCATGCCTATTAACATTGAAAATTCCTAAAATATATTTTTAGAACCTATTTTGTTCATATATTAGGGTCTATTTTAGGCACTTGAAATAAAAGGTTTAGCACCTAAAAATGCGAGGTCTAGTGATGATTTCAGGGAGTGGGACGGTGGGAAGGAAAACAACTCCCCTCCGGTTCTACGATATTTCCTGTGGAAGTTATCCGATTTTCTTTGAACTAAACGCTTATTAATCTGAGATATTCATGTTGCTGAGCTCGACTTTGTAAATTATACCGTAATGTATCTTAGAAGTGAAGCATTATTATTATTGATGATTTTTCCTCTTTTGAAATCAGAAATTTATCATTTTGGTTTGTACATTTAATATTGAGTAGCGTTTATATGTTTTGTGATGGAGCGTTTTATTGCGTTTTGAATGATAGTGTAGAATTTGAGTTAATTCTAATGACCCAGGGAATTAAATAATAAACAGCTATTCAGCTTCCCAACACCAGGGAGAACAACAAAAGTATGTAATATTTTAAGAGGAATGTGGGTAAAGAAATCACAGTAGGATGGAAACAGATAAGATGCATGTAGCTAGTCGTAAGAATATAATTATGTATGACTGAGCGAGTTGCCCGTGCGGTTAGAGGCACGCAGCTGTAAGCTTGCATCTGGGAGATGCCACTGTCGGCAGACGTGCTCGATTGGGGTTTAGGTCTGGAGAACAGGCAGGCCACTCCATTCGCCGGATATCTTCTGCTTCACGGTACTCCTCCACGATGGCACCTCGGTGGGGCCGTGCGTTATCATCCATCAGGAGGAAGGTGGGACCCACTGCACCCTTGAAAAGGCGGACATACTGGTGCAAAATGACGTCCCGATATACCTGGGCTGTTACAGTTTCTCTGTCAAAGACAAGCAGGGGTGTACGTGCACCAATCATAATCCCACCCCACACCATTAAACCACTACCTCCATACAGGTCACTTTCAAGGATATTACGGGGTTGGTATCTGGTTCCTGGTTCACGCCAGATGAGAACCCGGCGAGAATCACTGTTCAGACTATACCTGGACTCGTCCGTGAACATGAACATAACCTGGGACCACTGTTCCAATGACCACGTACTGTGTTCTTGACACCAGGCTTTACGGGCTCTCCTGTGAACAGGGGTCAGTGGAATGCACCTTGCAGGTCTCCGGGCGAATAAACCATATCTGTTCAGTCGTCTGTAGACTGTGTGTCTGGAGACAAGTGTTCCAGTGGCTGTGGCAAGGTCCCGAGCATGGCTACCTGCAATACTCCGTGGCCGTCTGCGGGCACTGATGGTGAGATATCGGTCTTCTTGTGGTGTTGTACACTGCGGACGTACTGTAGCGCCTGGACACGTTTCCTGTCTGCTGGAATCGTTGCCATAATCTTGAGATCACACTTTGTGGAACACGGAGGGCCCGTGCTACGACCTGCTGTGTTTGACCAGCCTCCAGTCACCCCATTATTCTACCCCTCATAACGTCATCAATATGTTTTCGTTGAGCCATTTTCACCACACAGTCACCATTAGCAAGTCTTTTTTTTTTTTTTGCTAGGGGCTTTACGTCGCGCCGACACAGATAGGTCTTATGGCGACGATGGGATAGGAAAGGCCTAGGAGTTGGAAGGAAGCGGCCGTGGCCTTAATTAAGGTACAGCCCCAGCATTTGCCTGGTGTGAAAATGGGAAACCACGGAAAACCATTTTCAGGGCTGCCGATAGTGGGATTCGAACCTACTATCTCCCGGATGCAACCTCACAGCCGCGCGCCTCTACGCGCACGGCCAACTCGCCCGGTATTAGCAAGTCTGAAAACATCTGCACACTTACTCGCTGCACCGTACTCTGACATGCACCAACACACCTCTGCGTATTTGGACTGCTACCAGCGCCACCGTGCGACGACAGCAGGTCAAATACACCACATGGTCATACTCCGAGGTGATTTAAAACCGCAAAACGCCCACCATAGCGTTGTTTCACCATGTATCAGCATTTTTTAGTATGAGTGTACATTTTCACCTAACTGAATCCCTCCCTGCCATTTTATATCTTTCAGCAGATGGTCCATGTAAACTACGAACAGCAAAGGTGAAAGACTGCAGCCTTGTCTAACCCCTGTAAGTACCCTGAACCAAGCAGCAGGGAAACCTTTCTGGACAGTAATAAAGAATCCTAGTAAGGGAGGGAAAAAGGAAATGAACAGTGTTTTGAGTAACTCGGGTGAACTCATAATAGATCCCAGGGAATCACTGGAGAGGTGGAGGGAATATTCATCTTCTTAATGGAAAAGGAAATCATCCTGGTGGTGTTGCGAACAGCCAAGCTCATGGGGAGGAGGAAAATGATGTTGGTGAAATTACGCTTGAAGTGGAAAGGATGGTAAATAAACCTCCATTGTCATAAAGCATCAGGAATAGATGAAATTAGACCTGAAATGGTGAAGTATAGTGGGAAGGCAGGGATGAAATGGCTTCATAGAGTAGTAAAATTAGCATGGAGTGTTGTTGGAAAGGTACCTTCAGGTTGCGATCAACAGAATTCTGTAAGAAGGAAGTCAGCTCCCAGACGAAACTATCTTTACATCGGTCTGTCCCTCGATATCTCGCAGAGTATCGCGTATTGTCTCTACTGTATTTGATGTTTGTGAGCAACATGCGTGTATGTGAGGATGGGGCCTTATATATGATAAATTCTAATATTGAAAACGACACACACTCTTAAGTCCCCCAAACCAGAGGAATTAACCAATTAAAGTTAAAATCCCCGACACTGCCTGGAATCGAACCGTGGATCCCTTGGATCTAAGGCCAACACGCTAATCATTTAGCCATGAAACCGAACGTGCGAACAGTAATTGGTTGGAGAACCGCGAATGCTCCATAACTGTTCTAGTTGAGTAGGAAATTCTGTTTAGAGGGATTGTTCTTCGCAAGATAATAGGGCAACTTTAGCAGCAGAAAATGGTGCACTTCATCGCTGAATATTGTTCGAGATTTAAAAAAATATATGTTCATTTCTTTTTGTTTCTTACAAGTTGCGTTACGTCGCACCGATTCAGATAGGTCATATGACGACGATCTGTTCATTTATGTTATACGTCTCTGTGGTAGATATAGAAGTGCCGGTATACTTTTCAAGATTCATTTTGTTTTTAGATCGGCTTTAACACACCTAATTCTTGCACATGAGCATTATCAACAATGCATCAGTGAGAATTTTGTGACTATCGGCTTGTGATGCAAGTTTGCTTTACTTCGCACCGACACAAATAGGACTTAAGGTGACGATGGGATAGGAAAGGGCTAGGTGTGGGAAGGAAGCCATTTTTTACCAGTTGTTTTACGTCGCACCGACACAGATATGTCTTATGGCGACGAGGGGACAGGGAAGGGCTAGGAGTGGGAAGGAAGCGGCCGTGGCCTTAATTAAGGTACAGCCCCAGCATTTGCCTGGTGTGAAAATGGGAAACCATGGAAAACCATTTTCAGGGCTGCCGACAGTGGGGTTCGAACCTACTATCTCCCGAATACTGGATACTGGCCGCACTTAAGCTGGGAAGGAAGCGACCGTGGCATTAATTGAGATACAGACCTAGCATTTGCCTGGTGAGGAAATGGGAAACCATGGAAAACCATCTCCAGGGCTGCCAGCAGTGCGGTTTCAAACCCACTATATCCTGAATGTAAACTGATAGCTACGTGACCTAAGCCGTGCAGCGACGTGTGATACACCAAGTCATCTTAATGTTTATTCCGTAAAAATGAGTGTAGTTGGCTTACCACCGGAATAAAACGTTTAATCAGTGTTTGAAAACGATAATCGACAGAACTAAATGAGGCTTTTCAACTTAATTCTAAATTTCCACATTGAATTTGCACCAAATTATTTTAGGGTTATGTAATATTTTCACTCAAAGCACTGAAAAGGAAAATAAGATACTCCCGCCAAAGAACGGGATCCAGGTGGCCGTGTTCTTAAAGTGATTGGTATATGTTAGAACTTTCAAAAAATAGGCATTTTAAACATTTTTTAAAAATCTCAACCCCTACTACAAGTACGGCAATGTAACTTTCTGAATGAAAAAGACTATGTTTACCATAGAATCACAAAAATAGCAGAACTGGTCGAAGATTATCAAACTCACTAATTACCGAGTGAGTTGGCTTCGCGGTCTGTTCACGTGGCTGCTCACGTAGCTGTGAGCTTGCATTCGGAGATAGTGGTTTGAACTCCACTGTCGGCAGTCCTAAAGATGATTTTCCGAGGTTTTTCATTTTCACACCAAGCACATGTGGGGGATGTACCTTAATAAAGGCCACCCTTTTCCTACCCCATCTTTAACATAAAGCCTGTCTGTGTCGGTGCAACCTAAAATAAATAAATAAATAAATAAATAAATAAATAAATAAATAAATAAATAAATAAATAAATAAATGAATAAATAATAACAGCTCAATAATAATATCAACTCACGGGTTAATTAATCAAAACGGCAGGTGTTTACTTTTCGATAACCGAGCAAGTGGCTGTGCGCTTTGGCGCCCCGTAGTTATCACCTTGCATTCGGGAGATAGTGGGTTCGAACTCCACTGTCGACAGCCCTGAAGATGGTTTTCCGTGGTTTCCCATTTTGCCATCAGGCAAATGCTGGAGCTGTACCTTAAGTAAGGCTACGATCGCGTCGTTCCGGTTCCTAGGCCTATTCCTACCCCATCGTCGCTGTAAGACCTATCTGTGTCGGTTGGATATAAATCAGATTGAGAAAAAATACTTTCATATATTTACCGCTTCCTTCATAGGTGGACCATTTATTAATATTCTTGTATTCTGCGTAGGCTATTTCATTTTGCTGCTTGAAGCCACGGCTAAAAGACTGACCACTTCCAAAATTAATATTTTGAATTTGTGTTAGTCCGCCTCTGTGGTGTAGTGGTTAGTGTCATTAGCTGCCACCCTCCCGAGGCCTGGGTTCGATTCCCGGCTCTGCCATGAAATTTGAAAAGTGGTACGAGGGCTGGAACGGGGTCCACTCAGCCTCGGGAGATCAAATGAGTAGAGGTGGGTTCGATTCCCACCTCAGCCATCCTGGAAGTGGTTTTCCGTGGTTTCCCACTTCTCCTCCAGGCAAATCCCGGGATGGTACCTAACTTAAGGCCACGGCCGCTTCCTTCCCTCTTCCTTGTCTATCCCTTCCAATCTTCCCATCCCCCCAAGGCCCATGTTCAGCATAGCAGGTGAGGCCACCTCGGCGAGGTACTGGTCATTCTCCCCAGTTGTAGCCCCCGACCCAAAGTCTGAAGCTCCAGGACACTGCTCTTGAGGCGGTAGAGGTGGGATCCCTCGCTGAGTCCGAGGGAAAACCAAACCTGAAGGTAAACAGATTAAGAAGAAGAGGAAGAAGATTTTGTGTCAATTTAAGCTACATTTAGGTCAATGTTTTCAATGCCGATAATTTTGTCCAAACAACTGTCAACCATAGGCACATAATACAGTCAATTTTTTGTATACTTTACATCTAAGAAGTTTAGAAGTAAGAAGTGAAACTGACTTGAAAAATGCAGTTTTCGGGATATGGGCATATTTTTCTCAAAGACACTAACACGTACTTTTTAATTTCCCACCATCAAACCTATTTCAAATATTTTACAAAATTGTTTCACCAGTATGTGCTACTGTAGTTGGGCTGTAAACAAATAGGTTGATTTTTTTTTTTTTTTTTTAAGGTAGTAACAAATCCTCTTATAACGGCCCTGAGCATAGCAATACTGACAATCAGGTAGTCTGGACAGGAGGATGGCGTTATGTTAAACATGTCTGTAGACATATGCCTTAAATAAAAATAAAAACTTCTTTAGCTGTCAGCGTAATCTGAAGCTCTTTTCCAGTGTGTTAGAGACAGGCTATATATTTACTGAGCCTTGTCTTCCTGTGAAACATTTATTATCTTCAGGTTGATTGGTACAGTACGGGATTGTTCTGTCGGGAGGGGAGACCCAAGAGTTGGACTCTTTGTACAAAGAAGTCGGCGCATGTGGTACGCGGGTATTTCTGTTCCTGTTTCACGGTGAAGAATGACTTGTCGCGTCGGGACGCGGGTGGCTTCAGCTGCCGGATGTTGAGATGCATGCTCAATTCGCGGGGAGCTTCGCTGCGTTCATTCCGAAGTTCAACATCGCTTTGTTTATATAACTGAGTTGGTGGGGCCTGCTATTTTGTTTGTTAATGTTTTTGCTGTACTAATTGCTTTATGCCAACACAATTGTTTGTATTAACTATTTCCTAACAAAACAATGTTACTTATTACTCTGTATTGATGTACTCCAGTTTTACCTCCCTGATACGAAGTGTTTAACCCTTACAAGCGACGAGATCATCTTTATATAAAAGAGAACCTGGGAATTAATGAAACAACATATGGACGTGTGACAATTTTTACATTATTAGATTCAACGCCAGTTTTGATGTGTTTTTTTTCTTTTCTAATTCGCATTTTAGACCCTTAAAAATGAACTTTTAGGCACATAAAATAGGTTGTACAATTATTAAATAATGTCGTTTAGGCACCTAAAATATAATTTCAGGCAGCTAAAAATAGGATTTTGCGCACTAAAAATGTGTTTATAGCCAAACCAAACCAATCTCCATGGTACTACAGATCTGATGAGCTTTGCAGCCCAAAGGCCTTCAGATTACGACATAACACGTGGTCAGCGTGATAAATCTTTTAGGCCGTTAATTTTTGGCTTTCTAGACCTTGGTCACTATTTAACCGTCAGATAGCTCCTCATTTCTTCTCACATACACTGAATGGACCTCGAACCAGTCCTTAGGTCCAGATAAAATTCCCGATCTTCAGGAATCGAACTCGAAGAAGCAGGCTTGTTAACCCTAGACCGCAGGACTGGCGTTTAACATGTGTTTCTATCAAATCAAATCAAAATCAAAATCTCTTTATTTGCAAATGAGGTGTCTACCTCGGTGGCAAATGGTACACTAAAATACATTATTGTCAAGCACTAAATATTAAATTAACAAGAGAAGAAAATTTTTCTATAATACAATATTATACAATTTACGCTAACAATGTTTTCTATTAAACACACAGCTCATCCTTAATAAATTTATATTGTTTACAAAATTCTACTTATAATATCTCCTGTACTACTTACAAATATAGTCAACTGATATACAGTATGTGGAATTACTTCAAATGATACTATACAACTGGTATAAGATTAATATTTACATTGCATTTATTTACTTATTTACTTTTTTCTTTTACCCGTTCTGGAACCTAAGTAGCATAACGACCTGCTGCGTCTTAACCAGAGCCCCTTTTGCCACCATTTTTCAGAATTCCTGAAGGGTCTTCACAGCTACCGTAGCGGTCCTAGGGCCCTCGAAGTCCCCACTGTACTTCACCCCTACAGGCAGTCCCCTACTTTGGCTGTCCAAACTCCTTAGACTAGGGGATGGAATTAATTTATTCACACACATTTTTTTTAAAATTTGCACTGCACTGGTCGAATGCCCTCTAACACTTCATTTATTTTCTCTGTTGCTGTTTATTCTCTTCTTGAATATCTGTACAGATTTTGGAAAAGGATCAAACACTACCCCTGGTAAACTGTTCCACTCCTTCACACCCTTCCCAATGAATGAAAATTTACCCCAATCGCTTCTGCTAAAATTCCTTCTAATTTTATATTTGTGGTCAGTCCTGCCGATATAATTATTTTCCAACTGAAGCCTCTTACGGATTTCTCCCCATGCTTCTTCTCTTGTATAGGCTCTATATAATCGTATAAGTCTAGTTTTCTCCCTTCTCTTACTTAAAGTTTCCCACCCAAGTTCCTTTAACATTTCTGATACACTACTCTTTCTCCTCCAATCCCTTGTTACAAATCTTGCTGCTTTACTCTGCACACTATCTATTTCTTTTATTAGGTATTCTTGGTGAGGATCCCAAACACTGTTTGTATATTCCAATAATGGACGAACCATACTCGAGTAACTCTACCTCCTAAAGACAGTAAAGCAAACACAAAAAGTAAAAAGTTATTGTGATGATAAACTTTCTTAGTCTTAAATTATACCATATCCTGAACGCTGAAAGGTGTATTAGTCTATAAAGGAGATGCATATCTGTGTGTTAAAATAGTTTACTAAAAACAGCTTTGCCAAATCCGTCCCTCCGTTCTACTGGACCGATTTGCTTCATTTTTGTTTTTTTCTCTCCGGAATTACCTGCCCGTGAATCACGAGACATTGATAGGACTCTATAACTTTGGGTAAGCATAAAATCAAATCATTAAATGATTACTCCAATAATTGCAGGCGAAGGCTTACCCTAATCGGCAATGAATTCTGTACTTAACAGGTTGCTATGCAACTAACACTAATGAAAATCCACAGCCTGTTTCCAGTCATTCGACCGGGTCAAGAATGTAAATTAATTAAGCCCCCATCCAACAGCAAGAACTGGAATTGTGCCGGCTGCTAAAGCCTGCCGCACTCCTCTGGGGCAATGATTAATGTGATATATGTGTGATTTTCATACTTAGTAATGTCATTGCATGCAGCCATGTTTGATTACACCTGTCTAGCCAGAGAGTACACTTCCTCTGATCATGGAAGAATACTGTTCCTTGCTAGATATTCTTTGATTCTCTAACCTTTCCCAGCTTCCAAATATATTCGACAGATGGCAGAGCGTTCGTAATAACTTATATGCTGCTAAGTGAAAACAGTCTATGCGCAAACAGACCCCATCAAAACCTACGCCTTAGACATTATTATCTGGGAACACCTATCGAAGGATAATCTAGCTGCACTAGAAAGAGTGAAGGCCAGGTATCTTAAAAAGTTATCTGCCTTTCTTAGTCTTAAATTAGTCTTAGTCTTAAATTATACCATATCCTGAACGCTGAAAGGTATATTAGTCTATAAAGGAGATGCATATCTATGTGTTAAAATAGTTTACTAAAAACAGCTTTGCCAAATCCGTCCCTCCGTTCTACTGGACCGATTTGCTTCATTTTTGTTTTTTTCTCTCCTTCGAGACTAACCTACGAGTATGTGCTCACAAGACAACCGTTCTATAAGGAAGAACTGCGATTAAAAATACAATTGGCTTCTACGACACAATACCAAGCTTTAAAAACTGCAGGATAAGAAGCGAATAGACTCATCAGGTGAACAGGTCCTGAAGACCATTATTATATTGGTTAATCTCTAGTTTGTTTCTCTAGTTATATTTAATTATTGTGAATTCATCGGTACAATTTCTCTTTGGATGCTGAAATATTAATGTCAATGTTACTCTGAATTAATTATTCTTCCTCTCAATTTACAATATAGTAGGTGAAGGACTGACTGAAAACTGTGTTACAAGTGTCAGAAGGAAGAAATATAATTTTGTCGTATGTGATTTGTGATAAAAAGTGTAATAAAAATGTAGACGAATTATGTACGAAATCAGTTGTAATAAATATGTTCGAAAAACTACCATATTAAGCATACACGAACTTCAAAATAATGAATTTATCACAAATGCTTGTAAATGTGACTTGAACCACTTCTTTTTCATTTTTTACTTTAACTAAACCCTGCAACATTTATAATAGGTGTTGTGATGTACAACCACAATTTTTCTGTTGTGAAACTTCCTATAACCAAACTGTTATGAGGTCTTCGAAACAAATCCATCCTATTATATTCAAAACTTTTAATTTCGTTACTGCACGAAAAAATTAACAGAAAGACACGTTTAGAAAATGTAAATAGGAATTTGTTCGCTCAAGGTGTCTTAGTGGGCAAAATAATGATGATAGTTACTTAACGTCTCTACGATAAAAGAAGAAAGAAAGTAATATCTCTTTCGTTGCAAACCTTTGTATAATTCCAGGTCTTCCGTTGTAATGTTCCCGCTTTTCAATTCCTGATGTTCTTTAAGCAAGGGAGCTTGTGACTTCCACTTCTCATGGAGGATGAAAATGTTTCTCACCAACCTGTCGATCCCCATTCTTTTGATCCTTATGTCCATAAAACGCCAATCTTCTCTTTCGCATTTGCACATTTTTCGCTGAGTTTTTTTAATTTGATGCCAGGTGGAATATCAGTCCATCTACCGAACTTTCTTACCCCCCCCCCCCCTCCTTCAGAATTCTCCTTTAGAACTCCCTTCCTTTTTTTCCCTCTATCTCCGAAATTCTCATCTGGCTCAGGTTTCTACTATGTGTATAAAACCTTAATATATTTTAAATAATAGAGTATCTATTCCTTGTTTATAATTTAAATGTCAAAGCTTCATATTACTAACAAAACGTTACATAGGCCGGGCTGAGTGGCTCAGGCGGTTGAGGCGCGCTGGCTTTCGGACCCCAACTTGGCAGGTTCGATCCCATCTCAGTCGGGTGGTATTTGAGAATGCTCAGATACGTCAGCCTCGTATCGGTAAATTTATTGGTACGTAAAAGAACTCGTGCGGGACAAAATTCCGGCACCTCTGCGTCCCCGAAAATCGAAAAGTAGTTAGTGGAACGTAAAGCCATAAACATAATTACTGTTTATTACTTTACATCTAGTAGGTTTAACATTCTACCTTGACTTCTGTGTCTGTAACCTGATATTATTATTATTATTATTATTATTATTATTATTATTATTATTATTATTATTATTATTATTATTATTATTATTATTATTATTATTACCAAATAGGCAACTAAGGAGCACGATATTCATAATTTTTGTTGCGGGTGGGCCTTGATGGCTGCGCATTCTCTGGCTATGTTGCTCCTTTCTTTCCTTCGTCCAGAGGGCAGCTGTCTTTTTAGTCCAGAGGGCACCTGTCTTTTTAGAGGGTAGTTTGTCCTCGAACCTCTTTTGTTTCAGAAGTGACCGATCTTTGATGTCACTTCCTGTTATTCCCAGTACTTTCAGGTCTTTAACCACTTGTGTTAGCCACGGTTTCGTGATCTTCCTGTTTTCCCAGTCCAGTATGTGAGAAGCGGTTGTTCAGGCTGGTGGGTTTCATCCACGAGACATGTCCATTTCAGACGCCTCTTCCTGGCTACATCCGTGATGTTTTTTGTATAATTATAGATCTCCCGGTTGTGTGGTCTCATGTTGTCGTCCTCTTCTTTGACTGGTCCCAGTATTTCCCTTAATACATCTCTGCTCATGGCCTTCCCTCTTGAGGATCAGAGGCGTTCAGGACCTCAGATTGATTGATTGATTGATTGATTGATTATGTCTGAGTTTGACATTGCGAGAGAGGCACTTCTTGTTGTGTGTGTTCTTAGTCAGTTGGTAAGCCAGCTCTAGCTTGTTAACCCTTGTAAGTGCTACCCCTTCTGAGAGATTGTGTTGCAACCATTCTCCCAGGTATTTGTACCTACTGCCTTTCTCGATTTTGCCTTATTTCAGCTGTAGTTCATCAGGGCCCCTTCCGCTTGTGTCCCAGGTAAATATCATTTTGGAACTTCTGCCCACCTAGTTCCTTTCGCCACTCTCAAATGACCTTCTCCGGTTCGAGTTCCGTTGGTCGAAAATATTTCACCTCCAGAACGTTGGCCGGCAGGGTAGGGGAGGTGGTCGTATACAATTTCTAATCAATAGATTGCGTGCCAAAAGCCTGGATTAAATTCAAAACCACTCCGCAGTGCATATGACGCTGGTGATGATGATTCGTCCGTCGGATGGAGACGTTAAGTCTTGAGCAGACCCCTTGGTGTTATTCGACAGAAGTAGGCTATGTGCCGGAACCGGGTTCGCTCTCTCCCTTCCTACTATGATATATCACGTCATTTATTTTATCTCATTAACTCCTCTGATGACGTTGACGTCAGGAAGGGCATCTGGTTATAAAAACCCGCCACGGCAGATTCATCTCGCCTCATACCCGACCCCGTAGAGAAACGGGACAAGGGTTGGACAGGCAAACTTTATTATTATTATTATTATTATTATTATTATTATTATTATTATTATTATTATTATTATTATTATTATTATACGTGAATGTGAGCATCATTCGAGTTGTTCTATTAGGGGTCGTCCAAGGTCTGCGCGCCCGCTGTGTATCGGCGCTGCCTCATCAGTACTCATACTGTACCATATGGACAGCTTTTGGCTCAGTGGACAGCAGCCAGATGGTGCCTTATCGCGAGTGGCGCACTGCCTAACAGCGTTCACACTGCCTGCGGAAATTAAATTTCCTAATGAAATTGGCTACGTTGTAATAAGCTCATAATATTTGAACATCTATAAGATAGACAAATGTTCTCCTTTCTTTTACAATTACTGTAGAATGTTAATTGAATGTTAAACGAAGTAACTTGCGAACATACCTTGTACCATTGGACCTAATAATAATTTCGTGTGACTATTTCTAGCCGGGTGCAGCCCTTGTAAGACAGACCCTCCGATGAGGGTGGGCGGCATCTGCCGAGTGTAGGTAACTGCGTGTTGTTGTGGTGGAGGATAGTGTTATGTGTGGTCTGTGAGTTGCAGGGATGTTGAGGACAGCACAAACACCCAGTCAGCGAGCCAAGGGAATTAACCATTGAAGGTTCAAATCTCCGACCCGGCCGGGAATCGAACCCGGGACCCTCTGGATCAAAGGCCAGCACGCTAACCATTTAGCCATGTAGCCGGACACCATTGGACCTGATAACCCCTTTTTAAAGTGGTCTAAGGGTTTCATTTTACCAACATTTCTATTCTTCTATTTGTACTTTTCCCCTATTTATTGGAGACTGCTCTTCATGTGGGTTTGGCCCACTGTTACGACCGGTTGCCCTTCCTGACGCCAAATTCATTGATGCTTATTCATGATATGCTTGGTAATGTGATGTGTTGTTGGCAGATGAAGAGAAGTGCAATAAGACGAACACAATACCCAGTACCCGAGCCAGAGGAATTAACCCAACTCAATACTTCGAACTGGCCGAGAATCGACCCCGGGGCCTTCTGAGTCGATGAGCAATACGCTGACCCTTGAACCAAAAGGCCAGACTCGGTTTTACCAAACGATAGAGGAGAACATTTAGATTTGCATGTTGTTGTTGCTTGTTTTTTAAAGGGGCCTAACATCTAAGGTCATCGGCCCACATTTAGTTTTTGGTTTCCACTCAACATTACATTCTCTTGTTTGTATCAGAGTCAGAGGAACACCGAGTACCTACGTGGGACTTCACTGGGGTTTGTTAAGGCTACACACCAGTCTTACTGAAAATTCAACCAGATGTCAACGAGATTCGAACCTCGAACATTAAGTTTTTTAATATATTTTTAATGTCTTACTCATTCTTTCCACCACCTCGAGAATTATTGATTCCAAACTGTCCAAGTAGGTCTCTTTTGAAGGAAAGTTATTTAATACAAAGTATGAAGGGATTTTTTTTTTTTTTTTTTTTTTTTTTTTTTTTTACGTGGAATAAGTCGAGACCGTAGTTTGGCTGCTGACTGTTACAGAAACACGGAAGTCTATAAATTATTTCGATTTCAAAACAATACATGTGACGACAGTGTTCAGCATCTCATTTCAGAGTGGAAGGACCAGTGTATCCGTCATCATAAGTCTGACCTCGGTGTTACATCATTGACGATGCAACAGCGGCGCCATCTTGAGGTACTAACACTAATAATTAGTGTAGCTCTAGACTCCGACTCCGACTCCGGTGTGTTAGCACCTTGTGTGAGGTAACCTTTTAGTCGTCTCAGCGAGTTCTACAAATATACGGTGAAAAGAGAATCAAATAGGGAACATTTGAAAAACTTGTGGTGTGAATAATTGTGAAAAATATTATTTTCAAAAGACATATGGACAATAAATGGCGTCCAAATTATCGAAAACACTTTCGAGAGGGTAGAGGGGCTATTCAGAATCCCAAAATCACGGCTGTCGATCTTCAAAAGGCTTATCAGAAGCGTTCTTTTATTTTTTCAATTTGCTTTACATCGCACCGACACAAATAGGTCTTATGGCGACGATGGGATAGGAAAGGCGTAGGACCTAGGAGTGGGAAGGAAGTGGCCGTAGCCTCAAGTTAGGTACCATCCCAGCATTTGCTTGGAGGAGAAGTAGGAAACCACGGAAAACCACTTCGAAGATGGCTGAGGAGGGAATCGAACCCCCCTCTAGTCAGTTGACCTCCCGAGGCTGAGTGGACCCCATGTCAGCACTCGTGCGAGTTATCAAATTTCTTGGCAGAGCCGGGAATTGAACCCGGGCCTCCGGGGATGGGTCTAATCACACTAACCACTACACTACAGAGGCGGACTAATTATTATTATTATTATTATTATTATTATTATTATTATTATTATTATTATTATTATTGAACATCAGTCATCCCAATTTCAGTCGTTCGAAACGCCAAATATTGCAACTCACATTCCATTTGTTAAAAATCTCGGTTAATTCCATATTTAAAAAAAGGTGTGCAATGAAAGAGTAGTGGACTCATTTATTTATTTATTTATTTATTTATTTATTTATTTATTTATTTATTTATTTATTTATTTATTAATGTCTTTCTCTCTCACCCTGCAGTATGTTGAGAAGGGAACCAATGTTGCGATTTCTTTTTAAAGAATACAGTATCTACCAATAGATCCTGCTTCGAAATTTTCATTAGGAATATTTCGCCACTGCTAAACGGAGGTCTGCGTTCAAAGAACGACAAATCGGCGATTACTTTACGCACTAACGAGCTATGCCAGATCTAATAAGTATTTTATTCTGTATGTATGTAATGGTAACGCTGTTTTAAAGAAAAATTAAAATGAATTCTCTGTGGCTTCTAGGTTCGGTTATGAGAATAATTGAACACTTGGTCATAGTTCCGGTGTTTGACGTTCTACTGTATTATTATTATTATTATTATTATTATTATTATTATTATTATTATTATTGAAAATGAAAACGAAAACCTACAACCTGTTTTCCAGTCTTTGACCGGGTCAGGGATGTAATAAATGAACCATATATAGACTATTATTACAATGGGGTCGCCACTACCAAAGTGATTTATTAATGACTAATAAATGCTATGAAATGATAATGGAGAGTGTTCCTGCCTAAATGAAAGATGACAGGGAAAACAGGAGTACCCGAAAAAAATCTGCTCCGCCTCCGCTTTGTCCAGCACAAATCTTACATGGAGTGACCGGGATTTGAACCGCGGTATCCAGCAGTGAGAGGCCAACGCGCTGCCGTCTGAGCCACGGAGGCTCGCTGTATTATTTATTATTATTATTATTATTATTATTATTATTATTATTATTATTATTATTATTAGCTGAAGTAGCCGTGTTTCGCAACGGGACATAAATAAATTAAGCACGGCTGGCAGGTACGCGTGGAAGGGATAGGCGAGGTGCGGCGCGGAGGCCGTGTTTTATAGCACAAATTTAGGTTTTACTCGCTAAACGTTGGAGGTACACGGAAAGTGATAAGGACCTTTCGTATAAGAAATTAAATTTTAAACCTTGTATATGCCATCAAAAGTTTGCTATTTCTTACGAGTTCTCTTTTTATTTTAAATGGAATTATGAACGTTTGAAACCAAAGGGTGTAGTGAAGTCACTAAAATGGTCGCCATCTTTAAATAGTGCAAAATATCGAAATCAAAAGTAGCCTATATGTTAATCATGTAAATAAGCTATATGCATGCAAACTTTCATGTAAATCGGACCAGTGGTTCTTGCGTGATTAACACACAGGCACACGCCATTTCATATTTATATATATGTATAGATTATTATTATTATTATTATTATTATTATTATTATTATCATCATCATCATAAACATAGACATCAATGTCAAGAACATTTTTTGGAAACTAGATAGATTTTCTTATCTGGAAGAAGTTCGTACAATATGTCGCCGAGCAGTCGGTCAGTGAATCAATGTTCTTTCGCGCTGTAGAGGGACTCATTCGTCTTTCGCCTACTGGAAAAGTAAGTGGGCGTATTCAATCGAAAATTGCTGCTTGCTCATTGTTAATAATCGATAATCTACCTGTCTCTTGTCAGAGTGACTAGGGTATGCCCTTCGCGTTGTCTTTTGTAACATGATATTTGTTTTACTACGTTCAACTTAACAAACTAAGGACCTGTATAGAATGATCTTGTATCCACATTTGCCGGTAGCCTGAAGTTGTTTCGATTTCAACACACACGCTATGATCATTACATAAAGCCCCTTGAATATTTGAAGACCATCTAACTTGAGATATCATACCATCTATTTTATGCCTTCACATGTCACTGTCTTGTGTAGTCATATGGTAAGGCGTTATCGTTCCAAATATCTAGTTATATAGTTTTACTCGTTGACTGATTAGTTCTTTTTTTTTTTTTTTTTTTTTGTACAAATACAGCAAGCATTTGCGGCGCATTGAGCGCGTTAACATGAGGATTGATGTAAACGATCTCTCAATATCCTGATGGATCCCTTCTGGGCTGTGTGGGCGACGGTGTAGAAGGCATCATCGTCTTGATTTCCCTCTACTTCTCTTACCCTCCGCAACAGTCTATTATTCTCCTCGATAACCTATCTTCTTCCATTCGCCTCACGTGACCCCACTACCGAAGCCGATTTATGCGTATAGCTTTATCCGTCGATTTCATTCCTAACTTAGCCTTTTTTTTTGTACAAATACAGCAAGCATTTGCGGCGCATTGAGCGCGTTAACATGGGGATTCTGACTACCCTCCTGTCATTGTTCCCACCTGTTTGTACCTGCAATCATTCTCGCAACTTTCATGCCTGATGCTCTAACTTATGAATAACAGACTGATGTAAAGATAGTTTCGCCTGGGAGCTGACTTCCTTCTTACAGAATACTGTTGATCGCAACTGCGCGCTCAGTGCATTAGCTTTACTGCACCTTGATTCAATCTCACTTACTATACTACCAATCCTGGGAGAGGACACATCCTAAATACTTGAAATTATCTACCTGTTCCAGTGTTGTATCACCAATCTGACATTCAATTCTCTTGGATTTCTTACCTGCTGGCATCAATTTAGTCTTCGAAAGGCTCATTTTCATACCATACTCATAGCACCTATTTTCAGTTTCCAAAATATTAGACTGCAGGCTTTCGCACAGTCCACCATTATGACCAAGTCCTCAGGATAGACCAGACTGCTTACTACATTTCCACCTAACTGAATCCCTTCCTGCCACTTAATACCTTTCAGCAGATGATACATGTGAACTACGAACAACAAAGGTGAAAAATTACAGCCTTGTCTAACCCCTATAAGTACCCTGAACCAAGAAATCATTCTACCATCAATTCTCACTGCAGCCCAATTGTAAACATAAATGCCTTTGGTTGATTTTAATAATATACCCTTAATCCCATAGTCCCCCAGTATGGCGAAAATCTTTTCCCTCGGTACCCTGTCATATGCTTTCTCTAGATGTACGAAACATGAACATAACTGTCTATTCCTCTCGTAGCATTTTTCACTTACCTGGCGCATACTGAAAATCTAATCCTGACAGCCTCTCTGTGGTCTGAAACCACACTGGTTTTCATCCAAATTCCTCTCAACCACTGATCGCACCCTCCCTTCCAAGATGCCAGTGAATACTTTGTCTGGTATTCTAATCAATGAGATACTTCGATAGTTGTTGCAATCCTTCCTACTCCCTTGCTTATAGATAGGCGCAGTCACTGCTTTTGTCCAATCTGAAGGTGCCTTACAAACACTCCATTTTAATCGTATTATTCTATGAAGCCATTTCATCCCTGCCTTCCCACTATACTTCACCGTTTCAGGTCTAATTTCATCTATTCCTGCTGCTTTATGACAATGGAGTTAATTTATCATCCTTTCCACTTCCTCAAGCATAATTTCACCAACATCATGCTCCTCCTCCCCATGAGCTTGGTTGTTCGCGTCGTCACCTGGAAGATTTCCTTTTATGATGAGAAGATTTTCAAAATATTCCTTTCACCTGTCCAGTGGTTTCCTGGGATCTATGAGTTCATCTGAATTACCCAAAACACTATTCATTTCCTTTTTCCCCACCCCTTCCTAAGATTCTTTATTACTGTCCAGAAAGGTTCCCCTGCTGCTTGACCTAGCCTTTCAGAAAACACCGTTATTTAGGATGTGACCTCAAAGCTTGATTTTATAACATCAATAACTATTAACATTCTGTAAGGGCTTTGTGACCTTTTAATTGAGCTGATGACGTACAGTAATGGCCAAATTGCCATACAATTCTTGGTAGGAGCTACATCCAGTATGTAAAAGACGAAGATTTTGCATACCACACAACACTTCTGCCATGCTTAAACAATCCTTTCTATTGCTTTCTTGGCCCTACAAATAAAAATAAACCCGCATTCGTTGTTTGAGTTATTTTAAGACAGAAATAGCCAAACAGCGAATTTGCGAGTCTGTTCTATTTTGGACTCAGAATCTGCTGATGAAGAAGACGAACAGAATATTTTTGACATTTCTAAATATTACTTTGTCCATATAAGTAGACACTTTATCAGAAGTAGCACAGATCTAACGACCACGTATGTGGACAAAATGTACTTGTATACTCGGGTAGAAGAAAGATACCAGCTACTGTAGTTAGAACTAGAACTCTAGAAAGTGATATCACTGTATTTTTCCCCTAGCTTAGGAGTCGGATCAGAAGAGGATTTTAGTTACCTTTGTGGTTAACCTTTGGAAGAGCAAGACTAAGGTCTCAGTACTTTCCAGGGATCGGAATCGACTACCATGGACAACAGTTTATAGAATGGTAGATGGTGAGATTTGAACTTCAACATATCTTAGGTCTATGAACATTAGCCACTCTGATCACACTTAACAGCCTGAAGAATCGCGTTTAGTTCGGGTAATTGCTGGGTAAAATGAATTATATTACATGGCTTAGTCTAAACCAAAAGGCGTCCATCTAATCGAATCAGCCGTTAGACAAGACTATCCAGTATTCGGGAGATAGTGGGTGCGAACCCCACTGTTGGCAGTCCTGAAGATGGTTTTCCGTGGTTTCCCATTTTTACACCAGGTAAATGCTGGGGCTGTACATTAATTAAGGCCACGGACGCTTCCTTCCTACTCCTAGCCCTTTCCTGTCCCATCGTCGTCATAAGTCCTATCTGTGTGGGTGCGACGTAAAGCAATTTGTAAAAAAAAAAAAAAGGAGAGACTGTAAAGCTTTCTGAGTTTAAATTAATCGGTTCGAGCCCGGCTCAGTCTGATGATATGTGAAAGTGCTCAGGTACGTCAGACCTGTGCCAGTAGATTTATTGGTAGGTAAAATAATTAATGTGTGACAAAATTCTGGTACTTCGGTGCTTCTGAAGACGTAAAAGCAGTTACTGGGACGTAAAAATCAAGAATTTTTTTGTTAATTTCAAGTAAACACTGAATGGGTTATGAGATGAGATCTTCTACATGCCGACATCGTGGGACAGCGAGTTACGAATGAACATTTTTCCACCCTGTGCCGGGTACTGAACCTGCGATCTTGGGATCTGGAGTCGGCACTCTATCGCTGAACAACAGAGGGGACTAGAAATGGTTAAATAACCACGTAACCTCGTGACAGAAACTACGCTTTGAAATTAATTGAACGCTTCGATCAATGTCCATGTTTACTTACCATTAAAAGTCAGGATTTTTACGACAGAATAAAGAAAGATGGCAACTTTCAATGTTTGTAAACGGTTTTTGTCCCAGCACTATACCAGCTGAAATAAAAATGAAGGGGACTAGAACTTGATGAATTGCTCTCTAGAGTGAAAATCATTAGTTCGGATCTTGGTCTAGTCTTGAGTTGGTGAATGATTGTGTATATCTGGGTTCCATAATCAGTAACACGGTCAATTGTGATAAAGAAATAAAACGACGGATTGTCCTAGGTCGTGCCGTAATGGTTAAACTTACAAAGATCTGGCAGAACCGGGCATTATTCAAACAGTGAAAATACGATTGGTGGAATCATTGGTGTTTTCTGTTTTCCTGCACGGTTGTGAGACCTGGACTGTGAAGGCAAGTGATATGTGGTGTTGGCGGAGAATGCTCCATATACCATGGACAGAAAGAAGAACTGAACACAAAACGTTTATCTTCCCGCCTTAGTGAAAGTTACCTCCGGTTCCTGGGGCATATTTTGAGGAGTGAAAGAGACAATTTAGAAAAGACCATTCTGCAAGGCAAAATTGAAGGCACCAGACCAAGAGGCAGAACAACAAGTAGATGGTTAGACCAAGCAATGAAGATCACCGGTCTACCTCTTCAAAATTTCTTAAGAAGAGCTAAAGACCGCTCAGAATGGAACAATCTCGTTAAGGATGCAGTTGCCAAGGAAGTGAAGAAATGATGTCACGACGTTCAGCAATGAGTAAATCGTCTGCTGCTGCTGAATTAATACAGCCTACAGAGGCAGTGTATAAAAGAAAATACAAACAATGAATTGAAGACTATAAGATGAAAGAAAGCACATCATTTGGTGAAATTTATTTTATAACCGCGTTCTTCCAGCGTATCTTTTCAGTGACGCCTAGATTTTATGTCAACGGATAGTTGAAATGTTTGGGATGCAACTACCCTTCGGATCGAGTACACAGCGAACTAACGAATTGAAAAATAGACTCTGACATGCTTGATAAACAGAAAGTGTCTTCGTCTGTTCGTAGAAAATTCTGAAATGAAAATTCGTTGTCTTAATAAAGGTTTTCCGAAGACAATGAATTGTGTTATACCCCCCATACTCTCTCCTTTTCCAGAATCATTTCCAATTTGTGTGTGTGTTTCCTTAGAAAGTGCTAATAAAAATTTCACAGCAACAGATGCCAAGGCCTGCTGTTTATGTCTTTTCTGACGGGACATACAGCTCAGAAAACTTCGGATGTTTGTATTCAATTCTAGCACTGGGAATCTTCTAAATGTTAACACTCCCAGCAACTTTCAACCATCACAAGATGCTTCATGTTATGCCACAGACGACATGAAATTAAATTGTGGATTCTGTCATTTGCGACGTGATTGTTGGAAAGTGAGTGCTTATTTCTTTAGGATATCTCTAAATTCAGAGTAAAATTGAAACATTTATTCCCACAAAGTAGGTGGCAATATTTCTTCCTCCGAAGTTTACTAGGAATATATGAGAGGCAAGTAGTATTTACATCATGCCTTTTTAAGGTATGGCACTCTTTCATAATCTGAAAATATTGTGGAAATGAATGCAGGATTTTTCTCTGTCATCCAGTGTTGTCATATTTCGGTAGAATAATTTCTCAGGGCAAAATTTGATTTCTATAAATCTTTCCCCACGATTCTGAAGTTTAAGCGTGTGAACGTGATTTGCGGGATAAGCTGTATACAATATTAGCAGAATCGAAGTAATCTGAATTTTAATATCGAAAACATAAACTCTTCGATTCAGCTTTGACGCAATGAATTGGAACGGACTGACTGTGTGGTAGGATATTAGGGGTATAGTTACCCCCTTGATTTCTACTGTAATTCTGTGTGGGTGGTATTTCCATTCTAATAACGCAACCCATAATTTGGAGTATTTTTTGTTGATAAATGTAACATAATAATAGTTAATTTGCATTATTTAATATGCAATGGTTTTTGGAAGCTTTTTCGTAGCCATCATTGATACATTTTACTTTCTGATATTTTGAAGTCTTCATTATAAAACAGTATGTTTTCATTAGCTATGATTTGCATTTCCTATTTTAAATTCATTTTGAAATATTTTTTATTTTGTATTGCATTATTAATATTCGAGTTTTTCCATACGGGCACCGCACGGTTATCAATTAATTTATATACTCCAGGCAAGCATCTCTTCACTGATGAGATAGATAATACAATATACTCCTTGCGGTGAGAGTTCGCTTTATGAAAAAATAACGTTCCTGTAATAATAACAACAACAACAACAATAATAATAATAATAATAATAATAATAATAATAATAATAATAATAATAATAATAATAATAAACCTGGTAAACATCAGGAACTTACAATGAATTTCTTGACAAATGATACACCAACTTTATCATGAAGGAAGTTGCATTGCTTTTTCCTTGTATCTGGTACCGAAGAGTTACTCAATACCAGTTAACCTATAATATTGCGAATATAATAATCCGCGATGTAGGAGTAGCGTGCAAGCCTCTTACCTGCAGGCCCCGGGTTTGATTCCAGGTCAAGCCAGGCATTTTCACCAGGATCTGAGGGCTGGTTCGAGGTCCACTCAGTCTACGTGATTACAATTGAGGAGCTACCTGACGGTGAGATAATGTCCCCGGTCTGGAAAGCCAAGAATAACGGCCGAGAGGATTCGTCATGCCGACAATAGGACTCATCATAATCTGCAGGCCTTTGGGCTGAGCAGTGGTCGTTTGGTAGATCATGGGGTAGGTCCGTTAAACTGAAAATGATAACACGAAAACGGTACAATTGTAGCGATGGACAGGTATCGTTCGGTTAAAGCTCTGATATATTCTTTTACCAGTTGGTCATTAGAGCGATGAGCTAAGTAGTCTCTCCCATGCTAGAGATCTCAAATTTTCCTTGCTATATGGCCTGTCTGTGTGGAGTGATCTTATTTAACAAACCGATTTGTTTCTCAATAAGTATTATTTTCTAATAGAAAGCGCTTTAGGTGAGCTTATTTTACAATTTTTGAATAGAAACGTTTTTTCCCACTACCATTTTTAAGTTCAGACTGGTGTACTGCGAATGAACTCGTATTAAAGGGATTGATTCTTCCAGAGAAAATGCACACCTTGTTCGAAAAAGATGTAATATTAGAAAATAAGGGATAAAGTAAAACATGTACTGTTTAGTTAAGGGGGTTGAAATGTCACGCTTTCCTCACCGTATCAGTTCGGAAAGCCAAAAACATGGAAATTAATAGTTTTTCCAAAAACTAGATGATGTAAATATAAAAATGTATGAGCTTTTAAAAATGACAACGATATTTTCCTTGCCTTTTTGACTTGACCTGAAAACGTACAGTATGCACGGAAATTTGGCGTTACGTAAATCAGTCTCTATATCACAGGCTGTTTCAGGCAAAATATAATTGATGCATTCGATATTACGATTTTGCTAGGTAGCTCAAAGCGAAAGATGCAACCTCTTCCCGTGGGGGCCCCATGCTTTGAGTGCTCCATTACGCGTACTCAGTAAACTTTGGAGCACCGTAGTAGTGAACGCGTCGAACTGTTTAAAATATTCCGGTTTCGTTTTATTCTTAAATAGACAGGCTAACAAATGTAAGTAAACATTATAGCGAATGCAAGTACATTTTGTGAGTAACTGATTGTGAATGAAAATTAGAACTAACATTATGGAAAATGGATGATTTGACCATGTAAATATCAATTTCGACCGCTCTAAGGGGTACCATCAGAAAGATGTATGTAATCCCGAGAATATGGTACCGCAACGTTTTCCCTGCGGCCCTTAGAAACAAAATTATTTGGGGTCGAAAACGTGAAATTTTTAAATTTGCTTTATATCGACTTCCGAATGAAATTTCGACTGAGTAGAGAAAATTGCACTCGTAATGTAGTTTTAGGACAATTAGGACTAAAGTTACATGATGTATGACTTTTTTGTGGTTTAAAGACGCACTAACACATCGAAGGTTTTCGGCGACGCAGGTATGAGAAAGGGCTAGGATTAGGAAGGTGGCCTTAACTAAGGTACAGCTCCAGCATTTGTCTGGTCTGAAAATGCGAAACCACGGAAAACCATGTTCAGGGCTGCCGACGGTGGGATTCGTACCCACCATTTTCCGAATGCAAGCTCACAGATACGCGACCGTAACCGCGCCGCCATCTCGCTCGATGTGTACGAAAATTTGAAAATGACCAAATATATTGAAGCATAATAATATGCTCGGACTAGGAGACCAACCAGATAGAGATACGTTATATCACTAACATAGTGCCGGGCTGAGTGGCTCCGACGGTTAAGGCGCTGGCCTTCTGAGCCCAGGTTGGCAAGTTCAGTCCGGTGGTATTTGAAGGTACTCGAGTACTTAAGCCCCTTGTCGGTAGATTTACCAATAACATTCTTATTATTAACGTAACTGTGGTGATGAAGTCAGTTAATCGCTCTTTATTTCATTTTATTTATTTATTCATTTATTTATTGACGTGTCAATAACCACTACGACGCCATTCGTCTCTTACAATAATTATCATCATCCACTTGTATAAATAAAATTGTATTGAATTCACTCTCTAACTTGTCTTTCCTTTCACCCGAAGCGAGACTTGGGCCGCATGATGATGTCATGAAGACCCAGCGGGATAGTCCCTTGTCTGTCGCCACCTGTATTTTTTGAGCAAGAATCTCATCGACGATCTTGGGGCTTCATAGCCAGCTCTCCGTTGTTTTTAATGAGGGCGATGTTGCCGATTCATAATGAGCGGAGACATATTATAAGTTTCTACGTTGTTATTTTCTCCTCTGGATTACTTTTGCCGTTTAAACATCGAAATGGAATTTTTAATGTGTGAGGAGGAATATTAATGAAATTGATGGGGCACCTGTATACACCAGCCCAGAGCCTGAAAGCCTTGTCTGCTTGGATTTTACTGATGTTTAGAGGTATTGAAATTTTTGACAACGGGTTCTGAAACTCAGTCGCTCGACCGTGGTCAAAAATCAATGGCTTGGTTCTAAAAGGGCCAATGTCAGAAAAACTGTTTGTGAGCTATGAGCATTTGAAGTTTTGCTTATAGTTTTCCAACTATTTTTTTCAACAACTAACTTTAAATAACTTTACACTTTCTTTGTGGATGTCACCTGATTAAACGCTATTTTTTTCTATCGCATTCTTTGAAAATTGCCAGGTCTATAATCTTTATTGGTAATCTAACATTATTGGCAAGGGCTCATTTAATTAAACGTTAACTGTTTGTTTAGTACTTATCAGAGACATTGGCCCTTTTAACATGTTGCAAGCCAGGATAAAACACGTTTGTATCAGTTAATATCTCAATTTCAATAAAAAATGACATTGGCCCTTTTAGAACCAAGCCACAGAAATAAGACATCAGAAGCTGTCTACCGCTAGTCATATAGGTGCAGTACGTTACATACAGATGGGATAGCTTGCTTGTTGTTTAAAGGGGCCTAACATCTAGGTCATTGGCCCTGTAGGATAGCTAAGAAATAGATCATATGTAAACAATTACCAGTAGTTGCCTGGAATTAAATCGGTGGCTGAATCGTAATGAGAACGGATAAATCCCTCTTTTCATAAAAAAATTTCAGTGAATAAATAAGGTTTGGCGGCACTGACAGCTTCTCGCCTGAGAAATTTCACCATATTTACTCTAATCTGGGAAACAGAGAAATCAAGGAGAAGACAGTCAATGTATAAGCAGGTAACAACTTGTTCACTTGCAAGATCACACGAAATGAACTCCTGGAATCGAGGCGTTGTGGGTAGCTTTTTTTAACATTGGCTTAAACTTATAGAACTGTTCAGGAAAAATTCTTAAACGCACCTAGTTTTGTGATACTGGATGTGAGATGGGTCACGCAGCACTTCTGATTTACTCCGAAGAGTTCAAAGAGCTTCCTAAATACAACACACCCTTTTAAGTTCGAAACAAGCTAGGCAAAAACTTAAATGAAGATCGAAATCCGTCAGTGTGTAATCAAACGAGACAACCTGTGAGAAGAGTATTTCGAAGTCGCTTAAAAGTTACTCCAAGAACGATTCCACGACAGGAGAAAGATACTTTGTTGACGGATTTAATTACAGTGAGGATAATAAAGCACATTATTGAGTAATAGCTATAAAGAATGTTAAAGAAGCTGGAATTGTGGCGAAGGAATAGCCCAACATTTCCAATCCATTCCGTAGTTGACCATTTAATCGAATTTCCGGTTTTGATGTATTTGGATTTATTACTAATATAAAAAGTTACTTCAGTTTCCTATACATTTCTGGGCTCCAATTAAGGCTCCAATGGGTTAAAGACAACTGCACTGTGCTGGTCGAGAACGGTTTGCTAGAGCGATAAGATGGGTGGTGTTGACTATGGATTAATTTCAACTGGAGAGCCCCGTGGAGTAGGGATAGCGTGCCTGCCTCTCACACAGAGACCCTACGTTTGATTCCCAAGGGTTTTAGTTCTAGCCTGAGGGCTGGAACGCGGTGTCATGTCATATCTCATCATACTATACCATACTGTCAGGAGGCCATACTTAAAAAAAAAAAAAAAAAAAAATGACACGACCAAGTAGCAAATATCATCCACCAGAAACTTGCTCTCCAGAATAAACTTCTTCCATCATCCTCTAGCTGTTGGTAATGCAGACCAGGAGTAACTGAAACCTCAAGATACAGATTTGTTTGAGACAGAGATATGTCACGATCAGGAATTACAGATCACAAGTTATCTTCGATGATGAGGTTAGGAATTCTTCTTCTTCTTCTTCTTCTTCTTCTTCTTCTTCTACTTCTTCTTCTTTTTTATGGCCCAGTGGCGCTTCAGCCCTGATGGGCGTTTACTTACAAAACGACCGCTGATGAGCCCGAAAACCTGCAGATTGTTATGTGGGGCATAGTCCCACGATGAATTCTCATCCGCAGTTGTTCACACATAGCCTGTGTGGACTTCGAACCAGTCATGAGATATAGAAAAAGATACCTGATCCGGCACCTCCTGTTAAGGGGCAGGGTCACTAACCGTAGACCGCGAGGCCGGACAGGCCATTGGCCAACAATAGCAACAAACGTACAGTATACATAACTGACTATAGAATCGTTCCTGGGTACATCACTGTGTAACCTACCTTCCAATAGTTTTATCATGTACCCTACTACGGTCATTTCCAGTTCATTAGTCACTCTCAGTCTGTATCCATCCACTTACAGTGTAAATAGCGCTTCCCAGAGTCCGTTACCCTCATTTAGCGCCACATTATGAGGAAGGTCTCCATTTCATCAGACGTCTTTTCAGCATGAGAATCCAGCGACAATACTGTAAAAATGAATCAAGTTCTAGAGTAAATATATACATGCATGTATGTACATCATCTGTGTAATGTCCGGCTCCATGGCTAAATGGTTAACGTGCTGGTCTTTGGTTTAGGGGTTCCCGGGTTCGATTCCCGGCCGGGTTGGGGATGTTAACCTTCATTGGTTAATTCTGATGGCTCGGGGGGGGGGTGTATGTGTGCCGTCTTCATCATTAAATTTCATCATAGAAGACCCGCACCAGGTCTCTTCGAGGTCACACGCCATTATTATTATTATTATTATTATTATTATTATCTGTGTAATTATCTGTGAACTACGCTGGGGAACAATTTTTAATTTATTTTCTGTTGAACTTAATTTTTATGCTGATTTTTACTAAAACAGACCTCCTGATTTTGAATCTGCAATCCGTTTTCTTGTATCACGTCAGGTACTTTTTCTACTGCTCATCTCCTTGCGATAGGCTCGCTGATTTTGAAACGGCGTTTGTTTTTTTATCACATCAAGAATATGGAGATATAAAGAGATATTGAAATACCACACACACAATCGTACCATATGTGTTGACCTTAAAATGTTAGGTGCACTTCTTGGGCAGCAGCATGGATACCCCAAAATCCCTGTTATCTCTGCATATAGGACAGCAGAGCACGTAAAAAGCATTGGGACGAAAGTAATTGGCCTTTCCAATCTGCCCTGAAACCAGGTGATCCAAACATTATACATGAGCCACTTGTTGATAGACAAAAACACTTTGGACTTGAAATTGAGGCTTATAAAGCAGTACGTGAAAGCTTTGAAAACTGAAGGAGACTGTTTCAAGTATCTCCTTGCTGCATTTCCTGGCCTACCATATGAACAAGTAGAGACCGGTGTGTTTGATGGTCCACAGATTCGACAGCGTGTCAGAGATCGGCATTTCTCTGGGACAATGACAGAACTGAAAGGAAATGCTTGGTTATTATTCAAGGCCATTGTCACGAACTTTTTTGGAAATACACGAGCGGAGAATTACACTGAAATCATCCAGAAACTCTTGGACTCATATAAAATTCCTGGATGCAACACCTGTGATGAACAAGGTGAACGATTCCACCAAGATTTGAAGGTCATGTAAACACACTATCAGGGTAGATGGGATTAACAAATGCTGGCTGACTACTGGTGGAGTATTCGGAGGGATTGTCCACAAATTTCACGCTTCAGGAAAAGCTATAAGCGCAATTTTTTGCCAGAAGTGGAATGAATTGGATAAGATTTTATATATAGAAGTGATATATCCTTCGTGTGAACAAAATTGCTCTTCGAATTGAACTTTATTCCTTTACTTTCCGTTCTATGTATACAATTTGAATGATTTTCGATGGTACACTGTATCGTAAAAGCCTGACGTGATAGAAAGGAACGGAGGTCATATAATTGGATTCCCCATCCACAAATTAGTAAAAAGTGAGTCTCAGATCTAAGTCAACAAAAAATCTGTTCCCCAATGTTATTAATGTAGAATAGGTGACTCCAAGTGACGGCCGAGTCTGTTCAGATACTGCTCCTGTTTAATCCGTGAAAACATATTCTTATTATTATTATTATTATTATTATCCTCCTCCTCATCATCATCGTTAATGGGTTCGGCTCCTTGGGCGATCGATCATTGTCGAGGTCTTCTGTTCAGATGGTCTCGGGTTCGTTTCCCGGCAAGGTCGGGGTTTTTAATCGCGTATAGTTAATTTCCCTGACCCGGTGGCTGGGTATTTGTGTTTGTCCAATACTCTCCTCTTGGTACACATACAACACGTACACTACGAACCACCACAGGAACATACATACTTCCATTTACATAGTGTTGGCGTCAGTAAGGGCATTCGGTCGTAAAACAGGACCAATTTCACATGTGCTACATAGTCCGCACTCACTACCCTACCAAGGCATAAGAAAAGTGATGGATTATTATTATTATTATTATTATTATTATTATTATTATTATTATTATTATTATTATTAATGTTATTGGCTTTACTTTTATTACAATTTGCTTTACGTCGCACCGACGCAGATAGGTCTTATGGCGACGATGGTATAGGAAAGGCCTAGGAGTGGGAAGAAAGTGACCGTGGCCTTAATTAAAGTACAGCTCCAGTATTTGCATGGTGTGAAATGGGAAACAACTTCAGGGCTGCCGATAGTCGGGTTCGAATCCCGAACCCACTATCTTCCGGATGCAAGCTCACAGCTGGGCGTCTCTAAGTACACGGCCAACTCGCCCGTTTTATTGTGGCTTTACTCCTAAGTAATTTTTACGTTTTCGGAGATATTGAGGTGCCGGAATTTTGATCTGCAGGAGTTCTTTTATGTGCAAGTGAATCTACTGACATGAGGCTGGCATAGAGTATTTAAGCACCTTCAAATACAGACGAGAAGGTTCAGAAGGCCAGCAATTCTCTCGTCTGAGGCATTCAGCCCAACTATTATTATTATTATTATTATTATTATTATTATTATTATTATTATTATTATTATTATTATTATTATTATTATTATTATTATTATATTCAGGCTCTTAATAATAAACAACTGGACTGTCTTGAACTGCGACTTATTATTAGCAGTATTGTCACTACGTTCGGAAAATTCCGTGATGGTTTACTTGTGTAGTCTGCGATTTCTAAGGGCTATCAGCGTATTGGAGAACCATAAAGTATGATGACAATTTTTAATAGCCCATTGGGGTATGTATATATTTGGTGTGTTGTTAATTTTTGCTTTGTTTTGATCGTGCGGCTTTGTTTTTTGGGGGGGCGTGTTCAGTGCCCATGTCACTGTCGCGTGTGCTCATGCAGTGTGGTTGAAACATTCCTCGACCCCGGAGTGTACTGGCAGTGGTGGGGGGGAGGGGCCTTTAGTGGTCAGCTTCCCACAAGCCTACATACATACACAGCCCGCCAGGAAGGGGGAGGGGGGCGAGTGGGGTGCTTTCAAAAAGACTAGACCAAACCTCTCGGTTGTTTGTCAGTGACAGGTTTTAAACCACCCACCTCAAAAGAGTTTTGCACAAAACACACACACACACAAACCTACAACCACACAGTGTATGGCCTGGACAGTCCGGTGACGCTACAAAGTGACAGCAATCCACCTTGGAAAAGCAGGACATAGCATCAGCGCACAAGCTCTCAGCTGCCGGCCACTCTGCTAGATCGATTCAGACAACAATTTAGCTGGTTAAATGTTAATACGAGGAGTAATTAAGCCCAGTTAAAATGTTTATTGCACATTGTTAAACCGGCTCTATAACCATGGATGTCAAGAGAAG
Organism: Anabrus simplex; assembly: GCF_040414725.1. Taxonomy (NCBI): domain Eukaryota; kingdom Metazoa; phylum Arthropoda; class Insecta; order Orthoptera; family Tettigoniidae; genus Anabrus; species Anabrus simplex. Next base: position 368,559,463 of record NC_090267.1, on the reverse strand, counting down.
ACCAATGCCCAGATCTCTTCAATTCTTTGTTTTCTGACAGAGGAACTGTTTGGATTAGACCATACAGATTTCAATCCTGGGTGAATGAACAATAAACATAACCTAAATTTATCGGTAATAATGATCATTTCGAATCCCCTTGGTAGAAGGGTGGGGGAGGTGGTGGTATACAATTTGTAATCACTAGACTGCTTGCCAAAAATCTGGATTCAATTCCAAACCTCCCCGCAGTGTTCATATGGAGTAGGGTATATGCCACTTTTGATGCTGATTCGTTACCTTCTATGCAACTACTACAACTTACAGCTGTTCTGTTCTGTTCTGTTTGTCATATTTATGCCTTAGTCTACCCCTCTCGTTCTTACCCCTACAATTCCCTCAATACTCAACTGAACAAGTCTCGAGCGCTTCTAGATGTGCACTAACAATCTGTCTCTTCTTCTGGTCAAATTTCACCATATCGTTGTTCTCTCACCAACTTGATTCAGTATCAGTTCATTTGCGATTCGATCTACTAATTTTTTTCAACACTCTTCTGTAAACACCTCATTTTCAAAGTTTCTACACGTATAGTCTGCTGTCGTAAGTTGCTATGGATATTGTATAAGGCGCGATTAAAACGTTTCCGTTTGAGGGCGTTGCTGCAGCTGACATGCAACGAGGCCCGACTCCGTATATAAGTACGGACATGTAGGCAAAGGGATTGGTGTAACAGTCGTGTCGTGCCGAGGTGCATACGTTTAATGCGGCCACGTGAACTATGGCGACGTCATTACCAAATGCGTCCAAACAGGACCAACGTGCTGTTATTCCGTTCGTGACTGCCGAAGGACAAACCTTGGTGGACATCCATCGGAGAGTGAGGACTGTGTATGGAGAGCATATCTGTCGAAAACCACCGTTGTGGATGGTGCATCAAGTTCCGTGAGGGTCGCGTTTTGACACAAGACGCCGGTCGATCTGGGAGGCCACGCAGAACGCACGTCAACTCAAGTGGGAGACACTCGAGCACCCGCCCTATGGTCCTAATCTCTTCCCATGCGATTATCACGCCTTCGGCCCCCTCAAAAAGGCCTCGAAGGGTCGACGCTTCCTGTTGGAAGAGGATGTGCAGCAGGAGGTTACGGACTTCTTCACGCAGCAGGACGCGGTGTTTTACCACACGGGGATCTTCGGTGGGATGAGTGCTTCATTGCTCACGGCAATTTTGTCTGATTGGCATCCCGATTCCGTCGAACGGAAACTTTTTGACCGCCCCTTATAACATTAGGACCGAGCTCGATAGCTGCAGTAGCTTAAGTGCGGCCAGTATCCAGTATTCGGGAGATAGTAGGTTCGAACCCCACTGTCGGCAGCCCTGTAAATGGTTTTCCGTGGTTTCCCATTTTCACACCAGGCAAATGCTTGGGCTGTACCTTAATTAAGGCCACGGCCGCTTCCTTCCCTTTCCTAGCCCTTCCCCGTCCCATTGTGGCCATGTGTCGGTGCGACGTAAAGCAACTAGAAAAAAAAATAACATTAGGAAGCTAAGAAAATTGGTCTACCGTACAAAGAATTGTATATTCGAGAACAGGGATGCACAAATATGACTGAGAACAAGTGCGCATGTTGAGACTCTTGACTGCCGTTCCAAGATCACTTTCCCTTCACTAGTCTGGTCCATTGCTGTCCATTATTCCTTCATTCACATTCATGTCATTCTGCTGCTTGTTCAATGCCGTAATCCTGGCATACCGAAGTGTGTTTCACCAAATTAACTCACGAAGCGTTGACTGAAAGAAAATATTTCTGATACAAGCTTTAAGGTTACAGTTAGTGTGATGTGCTCAAACTCCCTCAAGCTACGTTAGCGAAAAGAACAACGAAGGAGGAAATTGAAATTAAATACAATTTTTCCTAGTCCGCTATTTTTTCCAGTTAGCGTATCAGTATTGAAAATATGATCTTGAGTTCTGCAATTACTTTGGTTTTATTTGTTTAGTGGTAACTGTACTATATTAAGAGGTAGCAATCACGGCTCGTCCAGCATGCAATATTTTTCAAACTTACATTTTTAATTTTTAAGTTGAACATTGAAATGTACCTAAAATTTAGCCTGTCATATCATGTAAAAAAAAGAAGGTGTGGATATCATAGCTTGTACATTGTTTTTATACATTATCATCATACCCGTAAGTTACAACCTCACGCATTACTACAGCTCATACATAGCACTAGTGTCCTCGGCAATTTTCAGAATTCTGGAAGCAGTTGGGACAACGTGGTGCTTAATTTCTAGCTAAGTAGGCCTGTTTTAATAATTGCTTTAAAGATAACTGGCTCCCAACAAACCAGTAAGATTACCCATTACATACAAACAAACTTTACCTCTTTATATGTTATTACGTATAGATTACTTCGTAGAAATGTATGGTGTATTTCGTTTAATTCTAGATTTAAGATAGGAAACCAAGGACTTGAAATAAGGTACTAACATTATTTGGCTAGAATGTATGTGGGAGGGATGGCGAAGAAATATGGAGGCCACCATAGCCTGAGAGACCGAACTGCTCAGTTCTTCCTTGTATGTATGTTTGTTTAGTCCTCAGCCCGAAGGCTGGTTGGATCCTCAACAGTTCCGCCATCAGCTGTCATAGATGGCCTAGGCATCACTGAAGAGTTTCGCGTTCAGTTTTAGCAACCGACCCTCAGCCAGGCATGGTCCGGGAACGGAATCCATGGACCGCAATGTGCGTTCGAAATGTCGATGTTCATGTATCCTGCAGTTCACATGTCGACGCGCAATTTGCTGCGTTCTTCATCGACCCACGTCTTTCTTATGCTTGTATTATTATTTAACTGGAGATTTTAATGTTGGCACCAAATATTAATCGGTTCCAGCAAATACATAAATGGAATGTGTTACAGTTCTGTAGGGGAATGTTTTGTTTGCAATAGCTACCTTGCTTAAGGGGTTCAAAAACGGTAGAATTGAGGGATTTTATTAGAAGTACAATAATAATAATAATAATAATAATAATAATAATAATAATGTTATTTGTTTTACGTCCCACTAAAGTACAATAATGATGATGATAATAATAACTAGTGGGCCCATGCTGTTCCGCAGCATTTGTTATAAATAAGTCATGTAACTCGTCCTGCTATGCTTGCCGTAGGCATATTTTTTTAGCCTGCCCCTTTCAATCGTTTTATGAACATTTAATTACTGGTACATAATAACCGATTCATTCATTATGTAGTTTATAACACTTCTTTCCATACAGTATTCACTGTGCTTTGACCATTCGGGCGTACTTGGAACTTAACATTTCCAAACGATCTTGCCCGAGGTAGTGCAACATACAATTGGCCGTGACCGAATACTGGTTCGGGTAAGTAAACACTCACTTTTCCAAGAGTTTGTCCCTGCGCTTTATTAATGGTCATACAGAAGGCGAGTCAACTTGATATCTTCCCGTCTGTGCGCACGCCGACTGTTTACTGTTAGCAGCATGTAAGTTAATAGGAACGTTCTGCCATCTGTTGAGTATATTCAGAAGCTGCGGAAGGTCGGTGAATAAAAGAGTATCTAGCAGAGGATAGGAAGTGTATACTCTCTGGCTTGACAAGTAGTAATCAAACATGGCTGCATGCAATCACATTACTAAGGATGAAAAATCACATAAAATCATAACATTAATGGAAGTGTTAGTCGCTTAGCAACCCGCTAAGTACAGAATGTATTGCAGGCTAGGGTAAGCCTTCGCTTGCAATTATTGCAGTGGTCGTTTGGAGATTTGATTTTAGAATTTCTCAAAGTTAACTGAACTTAGAGACCTGTACATGTCTGATGATTCACCGGTAGGTAATTCCAGAGAGAATAAAAAGAAAATAGAATGAAGCAATTCGGTCCAATAGAACGGAGAGCTGTTTTAGTGAACTTTTTAATATATAGATAATAATAATAATAATAATAATAATAATAATAATAATAATAATAATCGTACGCCTCAACCATACTGTGTAAGTGTTTTGATCTGTTTCCATCTAGGATGACTCTATATCAATTTCGACTTTCCGTTTTACTCTACCAGATAACAGAGAATTGTATCTCCGTTGGGTGATCTGCTAGAGGATGGCTACCTAGTTGTACTTCCTCTTAAAACAATAATCACCACCACCACAACTTGGATGATCTGCGGCAGCGTTTTAATTCATTTTGTCGAGTGAACACCAAATGTATCACCAGAGATTTTTTACATGGCAACATTTTACTATAATGGACCTTTCCCGCCCTTCAAAAATTCTGCTACTAATCACGGGTTTGAAATCCCGATCTTGGGATTCGGAGTCTGGCACTTGGTTCACAGAGGGAGCTAATATGCCTCAGATAATCAGATATGTTATTGAGGCTACAGGTGGGTGTATAAAGTGCAGACAAGGGCTGTTAGGGATGCACCAGACATACTTCAGTGAGACATGGGTGAATGGTTAATTAACATACCCTAGATTTAATGGTAATACTGAATACTGTAATCATAAAAGCAATACTGACAGTCCTATTTTAAAGTTACATGGAACGACTTGATTAAGAGTATAGAACTGGAATCGGAAATACGTTTTTTTTGTTGTTGCGGATATTATACTAGAGTATATACGGCAGGGATGGTGAGCCTATGACACGCCGCACAGTATACTGACATATTTGAACTTTTTTAACAAGTAATACATAGGTCGAAAATCTTGCAAAATAGCATATTTCAGCATTACGCTTTAATAATGAAGTAAGTCACAATTCATTCTTTTGCCATACTTTTTTGGAAATTTTATTAAGTTAAAGCAAAAATATATCTAATTAATAAAATTTATCTGTTTAAAAATGTAATTTTCAGTGATGTTTGCAAAATAAAACAAAGAAACATTCGGTCGGAAGGATTTATATGTAATACAGTACGAACTTAAACGGGGGTCAAATGAGGGGTTACATGATGATTTTGAAGGTAGGTAACCGATGACAAACTACACAGTAAAAAGTAATAAACAAGATCTTAACTGACACGCTAGGTTTGCAATCCCTGATATAAGGGACGAAGTAAGTTACGAGGTTTCGAAGGACTGCAGAGAGACCTCACAATGTTAAGATGAACAGCAACCGGGGTGAAAAAATAGGGTTGTGACTTTCGCAAAGAGGAAAATCCTCTCAGTTTTAAAAAAAAAATTGTATTGATGGGGTTAAAGTAACTCATGGGGATCACTATAACTATCTAGGTGATAATATAAGGAAAGATCGTCAATGAGGTAATTACTGTACATTAACGTTTTAAATAAGGGTTACAGGTCTCTTCACATTTATATTAGAGTGTTTAGGGAGTGTAGTAAGAATGTAAAGGAGAGGGAATATACTGTAAGTCACTCATAACAAAACAATTATAGTATGGTTCCAGTGTATTGGTCCCTCGCCAGGATTTCTTGATTCGAGGACTGTAAAAAAATCAAGAGAAGAGCAGCACGATTTTTGAGTGTCTTCCGACAAGAGAGCAGTGTTACGAAAATGTTTCAAACTTTGGGCTGGGAAGACATGTGAGAAAGGAGATGAGCTGCTCGACTGAGCAGTATGTTTCTAGCTGTCAGTGGGGGATGGCATGGAATGTCATTAGTAGACGAATAAGAATGAGAGGTGTTTTTTAAAAGGATGAAAGATAAAGTTAGAATTAATGAGGACTAATTGGGGCAAATATTCTAATATAGGAAGAGTAGTTAGGGATTGGAACAAGTTACTACGGAAATGTTCGCTAAATTTCCAACCCTCCTGGGTGACAGCACTGAATGCAGATCACTGGTGATTTACTTATTTTATATTTATTGGAAATTAAATGTTAATAACAAGAACAGAACCTCATTCCTTACAAAGCTACTTCACAAATACGTAGACTACAATAGCCTACATTATGAATATATCACAATATTAGGGTTTTAGTACTTCTGTATCGTTTACAATGGAAAATAAAATATTACATGGTCTGAAATTTTGTTTATCTATATATTAAAAGCGTGCATACTATTAATGTAATTTTTCATTAGCACAAGCGATGAAGCAGTTGTATTCCTGTTCAGAAGCATTCATTTTATCATACTGTGGAAAATTATGTAACTGCGGTAGGTGTACAGCGATGTTGTGACATCTTACCTGATCATCCTAGCAAGTATCATTACAATCGATGCTTTCGATGCACCATGTTTCACTTAAAACTGCAACAACAAATGGCTGATTTTAAATATTGTATGTAAATATTATTTTTAAGGCATTATAACTATTACGATTAAATTTATGATGAAAAACAAAAAACTCTGGCGGAACAGCCACGTAGTGCCATGGCCTACCACGCGACTGCTGCCCACCCTGAAGGCCTGCAGATTATGAGGTGTCATGTGGTCAGCACGAAGAATCCTGTCGGTCGTTATTCTTGACTTTCGAGACCGGGGCCGCCATCTCACCGTCAGATAGCTCCTCAATTGTAATCACGTAGGCTGAGTGGACCTCGAACCGGCCCTCAGATCCAGGGAAAAATCCCTGACCTGGCCGGGAATCGAATCCAGGGCCTCTGGAAATTTATGATGCCTTAATCGATTATCCTAACAAGTTTAATTGAAATCGATTTGGTCCAACCAAACAGTTCCTTGTGAGTGAAGTTTCGTTCTTGTAAAAATGTTTAAATTAATAATGGTTTTTTTCTTATTACTGTAGTTGTAAAATAGAAGTGAGTTGTTATCTGAGAAAACTATAAGCAGTGCTTAAAATCTATATGTTCTTAATTCCTTGGCTGCTCGCTGTTAGGACATTATTTTCATATTTATCTCGGATCAGCATGTCAAACTTAAATCGCAGATCTTCATGCACTGTTTTTCCCGTCAAATCAAGCCTTTGAGCACCCAAAAGAGGAGCGCAAAGACCACTCTGCCCTAATTACCAAGTTCATCTGTCACAGGATACAGTTGCATCCCAGCAGAGAGCAAAGTGGCCGTGGCGACGTCGCCAACAATTCGTTCGTGCTTGATAAAAATAAAAAAAGTCAAGCCATCAACATTCATATAATTTAATAGAATATTCAGTATTTTTAAATGTATCATTGATGAGGATGCGTTTTGTTTCCACATTAAACACTCAAAAGTGCCCAATGTTGTTGTTGTAGTGCCCTGTTTTTACATGCCTCATAATTCTAATTGATTTTAAATTTGCCTGCTGCTTCCTAACTGTAACATCAAGCGTAAAATATGAACGTACCCCTCCCTCCCGATCCTCCCTGGGTACCTCACTGCCGCAAACCTCTCACCACTCATCATTTTTAAAAAATATTAAAAAACTGAGTAACAACACTCAAATTACAGCCCATTCGCTTGTGTCTCACGTCTGTTTTTAAATATTATTATTTATTAATGCGCGTTTCATTCGAACATTAAAACAAAACGAGTACGACAGAGACGGAGAGAATGTTTCATCCCTCATTTGTTTTCTGTATACATGTAGCAGATATTTTTTATTTCAATACGTTTTGTTTCGTTTTTACCAGAGTGGAATATTACTAGATGGATTATAAATATGATAAGTGAGGAGATTGTTTAAACAGCACCGCAGCTGTTTGTTTATTAGTCCATTTCGATCAAAACAATCAATCTTTTGTCTTGTAATCACCGGGAAAATATGTTTTGCGGTAATACTATCCAAGTAAAATAAAATAAAACATATGTGTATATTTATGAAGACTCAATCGTATGGGAGGACTCTCTGTAATGTAAATGCTAATGAATTCACTAATATTTGTCTTCATTTTAAGGGGAATTATTACTACCTACTGTCAGTCGTACTAAGGTATTACGATACCGTGACGTGGTCGGTACAGGAATGGTCAGATAATCCCGGGGACAAATAAACGAATTTATTTTATACTAATATAGAAATAGTTCTACTATGAGCAAAAAACAAAATTTCACATCGCGCTCTGACTGTTATGAGAGCAGAGTTACACAATTCAACAAATATTCTTTCGTATGTTTAGTGACTGCCTTTAGTGGGGAGCGTGATATGGGCTAGAACGAATGTGTTACTTTTATTTACCTGGCTGAGTCTCATCCTTAGTTTTGAGAGTATAAAAGTGACTTCTTAATTTGCTTGTTTACAATTTTCTTGAAGTCGCACCTACACAGATAGGTATTATGGCGACGATGGGATAGGTAAGGAAGCGGCCGTGTCCTTAATTAAGATACAGCCCCAGCATTTGCCTGGTGTGAAAATAGGAAACCACGGAAAACCATGTTCAAGGATGCAGATAGTTGGGTTTGAACCCATGCGAAGGAAGTGAGTGGGTTTCATTTAGGTTCAGCCCCATTATTTTTCCTGGTGTGAAAATGGGAGACCACGGAAAATCATGTTCAGGGATGCTGACAGTGGGGTTCGAACCCACGCAAAGAAAGCGACAGTGGGTTTCATTTAGGTACAGACCCATCATTTTGCCTGGTGTGAAAATGGGAAACCACAGAAAACCATGTTTAGGGCTGCCGACAGTGGGGTTCGAACCCTCTATCTCCCGAATGCAAGCTGAAAGCTACGTGACCCAAAAGACGCAGCCACTCGGTTGGTTTGAAAGTGACTGAGGTAAGAGCGATGCTAACAATACCATTCCTGTTATGAATGTTTCCGAAAATGTCACTCATAGGGTTAGTTGGTGCGCGCATTTCAGTAGACTTGCCAGACCTGATGTGTGATAGCAACGATTCGCTCGGTAAGGAAAGCATCGGGAAACTTCATCACTCCTCTTTTCCTAGTACGCCTCTTCAGTGAGGCCTAAACAACATAATGGCAGCTGATGGGATAAATAATCATAAATGTTTAATGAAATGAACATTCAAAAGGAGTCGAGTTCTATAGGACTACCGGTCATTACTAGACCTCGGATTTTAGGCAAAAACCTATTTTGTTTCTGAGGAGATAACTTAAAATAAAGTTGTATACATGTTTCGTGTATTTGTAAGGTTAAAAACGGCGGTCCTATAGCGCCTAAAAAATCAGTTTACTTTAAAACTTATATTTGCCTATATTCCTATAATTTTGCCAACGGCCGTAGCCGTGTTGAAACACCGGATCCCGTGAGATCTCCGAAGTTAAGCAACATTGGGCGTGGTCAGGAGTTGGATGGGTTGCCACGCGCTGTTGGTGGGGGGCAAGGGAATGGAGGAGCGGAAAGGAACTGGCCACCCTACCGCACGTAAACTCCGGCTCAGGAATACCTCTGCGGAGGTTCGGACCTGCCTTCGGGCAGAACAACCCTTGCCTACCTTACCTATAATTTTTACCTTTATCTCTAAACCGATGAACAATTAATTCTTTTAATTTATTCCGAGAAACTAAAATATTTGCCGACTAGTTTTCAGTAACTTGTGAAGTATATTCTTGAAATACTTCTTTCTTTCTTTCTTTCTTTCTTTCTTTCTTTCTTAATCCGTTTACCCTCCAGGGTTGGATTTTCCCTCGGACTAAGCAAGGGATCTCACCTATACCGCCTCAAGGGCAGTGTCCTAGAGCATAAGACTTTGGGTCGGGGGATAAAACTGGAAAGGAGGACCAGTACCTCACCCAGGCGGCCTCACCTGCTGTGCAGAACAGTGGCCTTGCGGGGCGAAGGGAGGATTGGAAGGGATAGACAAGGAACAGGGAAGGCCATCCCAGCATTTGACTGGAGGAGAATTTGGAAACCACGGAAAAACACTTCGAGGATGGCTGAGGTGGGAATCGAAACCCCCTCTACTCAGTTGACCTCCCAAGGCTGAGTGGACCCCGTTCCATCGCTCGTACCACATTTCAAATTTCGTGGCAGAGCCGGGAATCGAACACGAGCCTCCGGGGGTGGCAGCTAATCATACAAACTACTACACCACAGAGGCAGACCTTGAAATACTTTTCAAACAAAATCTTAACATTTGGGAAGCCATAAGCAACACTCCCTGGAAGTCCTTAAGAACCTCCCGCAGACCAAACTCTTAATTTCATTCTCCGAGATTATTTCAGTGCGTCCGTTTGTTCAGTGTACGCATTTCTCCGAAAGTGTCAGCTTCCAAGTCGTCTTTAATTAAACAGTGGCTACAGGAGCTTCCCCATTCACATCGGATGGTAAAAATATACTTGACGTTTGCAGCAATGAGGTGAGTGAAATATGTTTTATATTTCCCCTTCTTCTTCTTCTACCATATTATTGTTGGATGTCGGCTGTCATCAGGGTGATCTGGTTCTTGTTCTCAACAACTCGGAAAAAAGTGGGGGTACTGAACCCATACCATTCTTGTAATTCCGCAGCCAAGATATTCTCCTTCCCCTACTTCACCTTCTTTCAATTTTATCTTGTATGATAAGCTGAAGGAGTCTGTATTTATCATTTCGAATGATATGGTCAAAGTACTCAGGTTTATTCTTTCTTTTTTTCATGTTGTGAATGACCTCTAGCTCTTTGTTCAGGCTTTGGAGCAGTGTTGCCAACTTATATTTTCAAAAGCCGCTAAATACTACTAAAAATCCGCTAAAATTCCGCCAAGAAATCCAATCTATAATAATAATAATAATAATAATAATAATAATAATAATAATAATAATAATAATAATAATAATAATAATAATAATAATAATAATAATAATAACAATAATAATAACAATAATAATAATGTCTGTACTCACCTGATCTGTGAGTTCCTCTGGGATTAACCCCCTGCCTGCGAGCCGGCGAGCTAAAATTTGTATGCGTGTTACTGCCGGGTGCAAGCTAGGTGAATCCCCTACCTCAAGAGCCACACACAGAACAGGCCAGTTCATTAAACGGTCTTCCTTCATAGCATAAATACGGTATAAATGCTACTCTTTCACAGTTTCATTATCTGTCGTCATTCGTCAACTAAGAGATAAGTACCCTTTCCCTACGCATTACAAATTTATGATACCACGATCTCGTATAACATCAAATCAAAATTACATGTTTTCCTCATGTGACTGCTAGCTCCTGACAAGAAATACGGAATAGCTCAGAGACAGACTGGAGTACATTTTTTTAAAAAAAGTAAAATGAATAAAACGCTAAATTCCGCTATAATAAATTTAGAATTCTGCCAAGAAATCCGCTTTCCGCTAAATGGTATATTTCTCCGCCGACAGTTTTCTAATTCCGCCAAATTTAGCGGAAAATGCGCAAAGTTGGCAACACTGCTTTGGAGTACTTCAGTGTTACGTATTCTATCAACCCATGATATTCTGAGCAAGCGTCGGTAGCACCACAACTCAAAAGATCGAAGTATTTTGGTGGTGTTCTCTGTTAGGGTCATAGACTGGGCACAATGAAGTAAGACAGAAAATACGTAATACTGAAATAAACGGAGGAGGAGATTGATCTTAAAGTCCGTGTTACAGATAACTTTGCTCATTCTCTCGAATCAATTCCTTGCCTCTTCAATCCGGGACCTAATTTCAACAGCATTGTTCCACCTGTGATCTAGTACGCTGCCGAGATACTTAAAACGTTGGACTTACTCCAGTGATATGCCAGCTATTGTCAAGTTAACAGGTTGAATGACATGTTTGCTTATGACTATTACTTTGGTCTTTTGGTTACTTTTCAAAACTCACGAGTTTCAAAAATCACGGGTTAAAATTAGTTAAAAATAGTATCAAAACTCACGGCTACAAACTGGTAGCTAAAGTAAACATTCCAATGAGTCTCAAAATTCACGACTCCGGACAGCAGGTGCTTGCGATGACCGCAGGAGGGAGAGGTGGGCGGTGACTCCCGCTTCCCTTACGACAGGCAGGGAATACTATGGATGTTATTCTGCCACCCCAACCCACAGGGGAAAAATAATGGCTGGTGAATGAAAGAGACCGAGGTGTATTATTATTATTATTATTATTATTATTATTATTATTAAAATATTTTGCTTTTGTCTTAAAGCTAATATACCGATCTCTATAAGCTGCAGTCGCTTAAGTGCGGCCAGTATTCAGTAATCGGGAGATAGTGGGTTCGAGCCCCACTGTCGGCAGCCCTGAAGATGGTTTTCCGTGGTTTCCTATTTTCACCCCAGACAAATGCCGGGGCTGTACCTTAATTAAGGCCACGGCCGCTTCCATCCACACTTCATAGGCCTTTCCTATTCTATCGTCGCCGTAAGACCTATCTGTGTCGGTGCGACGTAAAACAAATAGCAAAAAAGAAAATAGTGATAGCAAAGCTAATATAATGCATCTTTTTTACCTTTCACATAGATTTATAATAATGACGTGTGGCCTCCGGGGAGGTCTGGTGCAGGTCTTTAGAGTTGACGCCGTATAGGTGACCTGCACGTCTGTGAGAATGAGGCTCTACCTAAGATGGAGTATAATGCTGAAGACGGCACGAACACCCAGTCCCCGAGCCATAGGAATTAACTAATGAAAGTTAAAATCTCCGACCTGAGCGGAAATCGAACTCGGAACCCCCTAGACCCTTTGGACCAAAGGCCAGTATGCTGACAATTTATGCATGTAGCCGGATGACATACAATTAAAGTAGGTATATTGCCCACTGCTAGTTAAAGGAAACTGTCAGTTGGTAGTACTGGGGCTTAGTTCCATTATGCGACCAGAAGGCAGTATTTACTTGAATAAAGAATTGTATTTAGAGATATTAAAGGTTAAGACAGTTAATTCACTCATTTAGTTTCAACACTTCGAGATTCATTTGGAAAAAAGGCGTATTTTTCGTAAGAGTTCATATATTTGCTTATTTCAATAGATTGTCTACCCGACACACTTAAAGTTAATTTTTTTTCTATTTACTTTACGTCGCACCCAAACAGATAGGCGACAATGGGACAGGAATGGCCTTGGAATGGGAAGGAGGCGGCCGAGCCGTAAATTAAGGTACAGCCCCAGCATGTACCTGTTGTGAGAATGGGAAAACACGGAAAACCCTCTTCAGGGCTGCCGACAGTGGGGTTCGAACACCTATCTCCCGGATGCGAATTCACAGTTGCGCCCCCCTAACCGCACGGCCAACTCGCCCGGTTAAAAAAAAATCATGACGCATCCGATTATTCTGCGCGATATAACTAAATGATATTTGAAACTCATTCGATTATTTAAATTGATTATTCATTCGATTATTTACATAATCGGATGGAAGTTATTCGATTATTAAAAGTATTCCATTATCCCATCACTAAAAGGGCGAACATTTATCCATTCAAAGAAGAACTGGCCCTGCTCGGGAGTTTTGAGACTGGCCCGGGCAGAGAAACCTGTTCTTACTAATCCTCTTCCCGGAATTCCTGAGTTTTGAGACTCATGAGTTTTGAGACGACACGAGTCTTTTTCGTGTTTAAACGCAGACCTACTGCAGCACTGTGTTCAAGCACACAGTTTAGTAATATCTGCATGTCTTCAGCACTTGTTGCAAGCAGAACAGTAGCATCCGCATATCGCAGATGATTTATTATGATTCCATTAACAACGATGCCCTCCCGTTTTCCTTCCAGTGCTTCAGAACGCGGAGTAAATATTGAAGAGGAGTGGAGATAGAACACAGCCTTGCCTCACCCCTTGCTGTATTTCAAATAGTTATTATCAATTTAGCAAAATAAAAATGGTATCTCAATGTTTTTACAAGTTGCTTTACGTCCCACCGACACAGATAGGTCTTATAGCGACGATGGGCTAGGAGAGGGAAGGAAGTGGTGTAAAGTGCCTGGTGTGAAAATGGGAAACCACGAAAAACCATCTTCTAGGCTGCCGACAGTGGGGGGTCGAATCCACTATCTCCCGATTCCTGGACACTGCCCGCACTTAAGCGACTGCAGCTATCGAGCTCGGTGGTATTTCGGTTGATAAGTGTTTATTAAAATACGTAAAATTTAATATTTCTAGAAGCCATTTTTTCATATTTGGAGGCTTTTAGGCACCTAAAATAACAGTTTTAGCACCTAAAAATCCAAGGTCTAGTAATTACATTATGTTTGAATAAATATGAAGACATACAGTCCTGTTTAAAAATTACTTTACAGAAATGAAAGTTATATATTATTTTATTTCAAATTAGATATTTTCCGTTTTGCAGATGCATCGTTCTATTTCTTTACTCACAGCACGTCCTTAGGCGTTGCCGCTCGATGCTATTCGATGTACTGTATTTCAGCACGACTTCGAGCGCATCCTTAGTCTCAGTGTGCCATCTCTTCGTATCTCCTTCATTAATATAACCTGGAGAACTGCGATAATGATTAGATCACCATTTGGCTCTTCATAGGTGATGTCAGTGATGTTCCCTTCAGCTAGCCACTCCTCTACATCGGCCGGTTGAATGTTCCGCTGAATAATCAACACATCTTGGAGATGACCGCTACATCAGTATCGGGAGCTACAGACTTCAAATACTTAGGAGATTGCTAAGTGAAGAAAATATTTATTGCGTTATTGACAAGTGAGAGAACTTCTGCATATGATGTGTACACGTTAATACGCTAATGATTCTTAAGTTACGTAGTTCGCTCCTGGCTGAATGGTTAACGTACCGGCTTTCAGTTCACGGTACCCCGGTTTCGATCCCTGCTTGGCCGGGGATTTTAACTGTGTATTGTTAATTGCTCAGGCTCGGGGACTGAGCTTTTACGTTCCTCTTAATATACTTTTCTTCATTAATATAGAACACAATACACTACCAACCATCACAGAAGCACGCAATATCAGAAAGCACCAATATTGTCCGGTTGTAAATCTGGGATATATCCATACCAAGTGCCGATACCAATGAACCAATAAACCGAGAAAAAGGGCTGGAATAATAATAATAATAATAATAATAATAATAATAATAATAATAATCACAAGAAGAAGAAAGCAGATTGTTACATAAAGCAAGCTTGTAGTTTAATAGGACTCTTGGTATCGTGTTCATAACATCGGGACCTCCTGTTTTACATGGAATCCACGCCACAAGGACGTGAATTTTAATTTCACATGTCCCACATTCGAAACGCGGCCGCATGAAGTGATAATACCACCTGGCGTTGATTGCCTATACAACGAGGTAATCATCCTCTTTTAAAACTAACCACGAAAAAATGTGATTTAGAGATCGGCTATTAGAATAATGGAGTTATTAGTAAAAGGAAGGGAAGGAAATGAAAGAAGTAAAAATACAGGACTACCTAGTCTTCAAAGTCCAAATGTCGTCAAGGTCAAAATAAAATAAAAATAGAAAAAATGGGAAATCAATGACAGTTGGTCAAGGCATATCTGATAAAATAGAGGAGAGTGAAGAAAGTGCCACAAGTACGTGGAAGGAATGCGAAGTTCAGTTAGGATCACCGCAGTCACCACTCCACGCTTCCAATTTGCGAAATCTTGAGTGGTGGAATATTAGTCTAGAGTCTAGGTTTTACGTCATTCGGTAATCACACCTCCCTTTTAATAATGAAAATCCACAGCCTTTTTCCAGTCATTTGTCCGGTTCAGGAATGGAATGAATGAAGCACCAATCTAGCGGCGAGGATAGGAATTGTTCCTGCTACCGAAGCCTGTCGCACTCCTCTGGGGCAATTGTTAATGACCGACGGATGAAACGACGTTGGAGAGTGTTACTGGAATGAAAGATGACAAGGAAAACCGGACTACCCGGAGAAAAACCTGTTCCGCCTCCGCTTTGTCCAGCAAAAATCTGACATGAATTGACCGGGATTTGAACCACGGAACCCAGCGGTGAGAGGCCGACGCGCAATCTGTCTGTCTGTCTGTTAGGTGATCATCACGGAGGCTGTTTGAATCCTCAGATAGCACCACCAATGTTTATAGGCATACAGTTATATGAAATCCGCAGAAACCGATAGCGGACCAAAGTGAGTCGTACTAGGCAAAATGAAGAGCGAGGTAGTTTGCCGTTGCTTTTCTTACTCAGCCATAAATTGCTACTGAAGTACGATTGACCCTATGAGTAACAAATTTCGCATCACTCGTATGCACCAGCCGTGCTCTGAATGCCATTACTCAGCACCACTCATACCTCATCAGTTTCCATAACACCAATGTCATCACCGGTTATGATAGTCATAAAAATTGGCCGATAAAGAAATATTTAATTTTATGCATTCTAGAAATGCAAGTATTGTACATTCATAAACTGTGAATAGCAGGTGGCCAAAGAGACGATAATTCGGATCCTACTACTACACAGTATGTTCATCCTATTTCAAACAAGAGAATTCCGAAAGACAGTCGTCTTCTGCGACGGCCAATTTTTTTTGCGGTTACATAAGAATGTGTCCTTAACACTTCTTCCTCTTCCTGGCATTTTTCGCATCACTTGAGGTCGGCACTAGTGTGGATTAAGCCCAGTTTTTACGGCCGGATGTCCTTTCTGACGTCAACCCAATGTAGAGGGATTTATTCACTTTGTGCGATGTGTTGTGTATAAATGAACATGCGCATTAAGACGAACGCCCAGCTCTTGATATAGAGGATCTAACCAGACTCGGCCAAAATACCAAGCCCGGCCGGCAATTGAACCTATGGCCCTCTGAACTGTGGTTTATTACGTTAACCATTCAGCCAAGAAACCGTACTGTCGGGTCCCTAACACCCTTTGATAACGTAAACTAGATCCAGCCGACATGTTCAATAGTGATCATTAGCCTGAACTATTTATTTATTTATTTATTTATTTGAAAACTGTCTCCCACTGAAGATAGTCCCATCGGACTCACAAACTTCTTTTTTCAGTGTACACATTTCCATTTATGTAGGTGATGTACTAATATTTGGCACGATTTCTTCAGCACCACTGTGACAATTTCGTCTCTTAAAGATTGTGGTAATCCGAATTTCTTCCCAAACGATTCAAAGAATTTAAGAATAACAGCTTGAGACCCTATTAGAAGTTCTATTACTAGATGTTTCAGGTGATATTTTTTCTTGAAATGTCCAATTGTTGGCTCGTATAAGTTCTTTTCAACATATATTTCTTCTGGCTGATTTCTTCCCGTTTCAAATCAAGTCTATAATGAATCCATTTCTGGTGACCTTTGAATATGACAACATGTCTTTCCGTCGAGTGGAGCCGTTTGTTGCAATTCAGGATACATCCTTCCAACTTCCCATGATTTGTCTTTCATTCCTGCTGCCATTAGCTTCCTTACTTGATGGTGTCGAGCGTTTCTGAGTAATAAACCATGCTCACATTGCCCTTGAACGTGAGCAAGGATTTACCGAAACACTCCAGTATGACTAAGAAAGATATGAGTAATTCAAAGAAATATATATAGCTAGGAATATCTAATTATCTTGACACATGCTCTCTCAGGAGCAATATTCGGTGATACGATCTACTAGCACCAGCATAATGCAGCCAACCTTACTGGGAGTAAAATAATGACAGTAGAACAATGTTCCTCGCTGGTAGGGCGACCCAGACTTAATATTTAATAATAATAATAATAATAATAATAATAATAATAATAATAATAATAATAATAATAATAATAATAATAATAATAATAATCGTATGGCCTCAACTACCGTGTGCAGACATTTCAATTTGACGCCATCTGGCTGTCTGCTTGTCAATTTCGGCCGAATACCCTTCCTGACGCCATGCCTTCGTAAGAAACGTATTCACTATCGCCTGTTTCTGTAATTGTCGTGTTTTGTGTGTAACTGAAGAGATGTATCTTAATACGAATGCAAACACCCAATCGCCGAGACAGATGAATTAAAGGAATTAATTACACGCACTTAAGAAAACCCTGGTTTGATGAGAAGTCGACCCGGGGGCCCTCTAAACCAAGAGCCACTATAACCAAACAGACCGAAACTGTTAATTGCACTATCATCCCCTACAAATTTAGAGAGTCTTGAAGCTTCTTACATTTTGGAAAAAGGCTCCGATATGCTGTAGGTAATTTATGTATGTATGTATGTATGTATGTACGTGTGTATGTGTGTATAACAATCATAATGTTAATAGTTTTACATGCTATTAACTACTTTTTTGCGGTTTTCGGAGACGCCGAGGTAATAATTTCGTGTGGCTATTTCTAGCCGAGTGCAGCCCTTGTAAAGCAGACCCTCCGATGAGGGTGGGCGGCATCTGCCATTTGTAGGATACTGCGTGTTATTGTGGTGGAGGATAGTGTAATGTGTGGTGTGTGAGTTGCAGGGATGTTGGGGACAGCACAAACACCCAGCCCCCAGGCCACTGGAATTAACCAATGAACGTTAAAATCCCGACCCGGCCGGGAATCGAACCCGGGACCCTCTGAACCGAAGGCCAGTACGCTGACCATTCAGCCAACGAGTCGGACGACGCCGAGGTGACGGAATTACTTTGTTCCGCAGAATTTCTTTCGCGTGCCGGTAAATCTCCAACATATGGCTGTCTTACTTGTGTGCCTTCATATAGCACTGGATTGAGCCGGGATCGAACTAATCAAGCTGGACTAAGAACGCCAGCGCTCTACCACCTGAGTTACTTAGCCTGAATGATGATGATGATTATTAATACATTACTTCCGTAGTTCAGAAACTTGCCATTAGGTACATCGACATAATGGTACAGACGAATAGGTCTATATTGTTTTTACAAATGACTTTACGTCGCACCAACACAGATAAGATCTTACGGCGAGGATGAGATAGGAAAGGGCTAGGAGTGGGAAGGAGATGGCCGTGGCCTTAATTAAGATACAGCTCCAGCATTTGTCTGGTGTGAAAATAGGAAACCATCTTCAGGGCTGCCGACATTGGGGTTCGAAGCCACTATCTCCCCAATGCAAGCTCACAGCTGCGCGACCCTAACCGCACAGCTCACTCGCTCGGCAGAGAAAAATAATTGATAATTAATATCAAACACAGCATACTTGCATAACATGTGCAATGTGGATCTCAACCCCGAATACGTCCACAACAGAGCCCTGTGGAAGAGACGTAGCAGAAAAGTAGACCCCGTTTAATGGAAGAAATGATAGGAAAGAAGTAGTATATAAGACGATTTAAATAAAACAATAGATTACTTTCTAACTTCGCACTGAACGTTCGTTGAGGAACTTTCGCGGAATTCTGTAAGTGATGGGAACTACGGATTTTTTGATGTATCCAAAGAGGATAGATTGGCAGCTTTCCTTCTTCAACCATTGTTTCAGGTTATCCACCAGTCTTGTAGTTATTATTATTATTATTATTATTATTATTATTATTATTATTATTATTATTATTATTATTTCAGTTCTGTGTCGAAGATATGGTGGGACAGCAGGAAAGTCACATTGTAAGCGGCAGACAGCTGATGTTTCAATATGAATTTGTGACAGAATGGCAGTCGTCTACCGTGGCATTCATGTTTGATTACAACATGTTTTCGTGAAAACTTTTGGCTGTGCATCCGACATGCAGTAGCAGCGGTGGCAGCAAACCAGATGGGTGTATTCGTTAGGCACTCGAGCCACGTATCAGCACAGTTGACATCAGTTATAGCACATGGACAGTCATTTTAATCGTCAGGACGTGACATTGGAAAGAAAGCGTTATTATTTTCCGGGAGGAAGGGATGGGCCGGCAATGGGACAGCCGACTGCCCGCTCGGCTTTCATAACAAATAAGCATCGATGAATATTCCGGCCGGGTTGTGGACACAAGTTGTCTTTGTTTGGGATAACTTTTGGTTATGGAAATACTGAAAAGAGATAGTGGGTAGAAGGGAGGAGAGATGGAGCAGCAGGGACTGAGGGAATAATATCAAGAGCTGCACGAGAATTATAGGGTAGTTGTGGCAGATGGACACAGGCTACTCAGAGCAATACCGCGGACGGCAAGGACGGCGCGACTGCTGCGAGACATTACGCAGCGTCTTGAGTCTGACGTTCTCAAACAGTGGTCCGCGAAACGTGGCAGGTGCGATTCATACACACAGTATATAGTCACTCTGAGTGGCTTAAACAGTAGAAGCGCAAGCTTTCTAAGCACAATTTTGCGGGTTCTATCCCGGCTGAGTTTGGTGGTATTTGAAGGTGCTCAAATACGCCAGATTTATGAAGGCATGTAAAGGAAATCTCGAGGAACAAGTTTTCGGCACCTCTGTGTTTCCGAAAACCGTAAAAGTAGTAATTGAATTTAAAACCATTATTATTATTATTATTATTATTATTATTATTATTATTATTATTATTATTTACGGAGACCGGCCTCTCGAGCTAAAGTTGACGGGTTCGATGCTGGGTCAGTTCGGCGGTAATTTAAAGTGCTCAAATACTCCAGCCTTATGTCTGTAGATTTACAAGTGCTTGAAACTCCTGTCCCTTACTTAGTAAGCCATCATTTTGACGTGCGAACTATGTAGGGACCGAATATCTCCCAGTATAAGAGGTCTCCTGTACCAAGTGCCAACAGTCTCCGTGGGAGTGGATGAACAGGTATAGGTTAGAGCATGCTATTGTCATGGGGGGCGAGAAATTGTCGCTAAAGGCTGAGGAACCAAATTTTGGTTAACGGCATTAGGATGTAGATGGCAACGGGAAACCACTGCATTCAAGATCATCAAGGATATCCCTATAAATTTAGATGGTAATGGCTCAGTACAATGCAAAATTATTTTCCGGAGCTTCCATTCCCCCAGTCGGATCTCCAGGAAGGAACTCTCCGAACTTAGCGATCAGCGATATTATATTGCATTGTCACGTGGCTTCGTGGATCGCCAACCTCCGTATGGAGACGGCGTCTGAAGAAGAAGAAGACTCCTTGGGACAATATCTTAGCGTATCTGAAAACCGTAAAAGTAGTTAGTGGGACGTAAAGTAAATAACACTGTTACGTTTTCGCGTTATGTCCATGCTCCTTTTAGTTCAGTTTATAGTTATTTCAGTGTAATAATAGACTACCAGATCCCAGCGAATGAAACTATCAGTATTTGATTAGATCTTTCTTCGTGTTAGTATTCATTAGGAATATTTGGCTTGTGGCTTAAAAGCAGTTGCACTTCCTAACGCTATGTGATTTCATCATCATCATCATCATCTGTTTACCCTCCAGGTTCGGCTTTTCCCTCGGACTCAGCGAGGGATCCCACCTCGACCGCCTCGAGGGCAGTGTCCTGGAGCTTCAGACTCTTGGTCGGGGGATACAACTGGGGAGAATGACCAGTACCTCGCCCAGGCGGCCTCACCTGCTATGCTGAACAGGGGCCTTGTGGAGGGATGGGAAGAGTGGAAGGGATAGGCAAGGAAGAGGGAAGGAAGCGGCCGTGGCCTTAAGTTAGGTACCATCCCGGCATTCGCCTGGAGGAGAAGTGGGAAACCACGGAAAACCACTTCCAGGATGGCTGAGGTGGGAATTGAACCCACCTCTACTCAGTTGACCTCCCGAGGCTGAGTGGACCCCGTTCCAGCCCTCGTACCACTTTTCAAATTTCGTGGCAGAGCCGGGAATCGAACCCGGGCCTCCGGGGGTGGCAGCTAATCACACTAACCACTACACCACAGAGGCGGACCTATGTGATTTCAACAGATGAAAACACACACACACACACACACACACACACACACACACACACACACACACACACACACACACACACACACACACACACACACACACAGAGAGAGAGAGAGAGAGAGAGAGAGAGAGAGAGAATAGTTGTTCCTTTGGTTTATTCAAGGGGCTGCCTGGCCGAGGCGGTAAAGGCGTGCTCGGTTCGCCCGGAAGGACGTGGGTTCGAATCCCCGTCAGGAAGTCGTAAAATTTAAGAAACGAGATTTCCACTTCCGGAGGTGCATATGGCCCTGAGGTTCACTCAGCCTACACCAAAAATGAGTACCAGGTTAATTCCTGGGGACAAAGGCGGCCGGGCGTAGAGCTAACCACCCTACCCCATCACGTGCCGCGGTTAACAATGGTGGAAGCCTTTACCTTCCACTCCTCCAAGGCCCTTCATGGCCTGTACGGAGGTGACTGTCTGTCTGTCTGGTCTATTCTCCATGAGACAAATAGTTTGGTCGTCCTTTGTAATTCGAATTGCTGTTACTTATTTTTATAATTTGATTTACGTCGTACTGACACAGATAGTTCTTACGGCGGTGGTGGATAGGAAAGGACGAGGAGTGGGAAGGAAGCGGCCGTGGCCTAATTGAAGGTATTTTATTTGCCTGGTGTGATAATGGAAAACTACGGAAAACCATCTTCAGGGCTGCCGACAGTGAGGTTCGAGTCCATTTTCTCCTGAATATTTCACAGTTGTGCGACTCTAACCGCACGGCTGCTCGCTCGATAAATTGCTGTTACTAATTCTGCTGTTCTTTATTTCAAGTTCATGTTTCTCACCATTCCATACCATTGCATATCTGACGGCTTGCTAGCTGTGAGAATATCATTTAGATCAATACAGTAGTTTTTTAAAGATTCGCTAACTGAATTGTAAACTATTTTTCTCTAGTTTTGGCCATCTTAGGACCACTTAAGATAACCGAGTGCGTACAGTTTGTTTTATTTTCTCTCTTATTTCTTACTTTCTAATAGTTCTTTATTCATTAGCTTTAATTCTTTTCCCTCTTCCATCTAGATGTTATCCTTTTCTTTCTCATGTAAATCCTTAACATTTTGTATCAATCTCCTAAAAGTCGTAATCTCCCGTATTGTCACATTTTAACGCCTTTTCAATTGGTGTATATTTCGACAGACGCCAGACTTTTGCTCTGGAAAAGGGATGTTTAAATGACTTGTATTTCATTTCTGAATTTTATTCTTCTACAAACTCTTGAGGTTGCCGCAAATGATATAAATCAAGACCTTTACAACGGAGCTCCAAAGAACTAAAAAAAAAAAAGAGCTGATCTTGTTACAAGTATACACAGTTGATGCTTTGAAATTAAAATGAATACACGAAAATTAAACTAGTGGCAGTGATCTGACAGAATATTATTATTATTATTATTATTATTATTATTATTATTATTATTATTATTATTATTATTATTATTATTATTATTATTGTCGGGATGAGTAGCTCAGTCAGAAGAGCGTTGATTTTTTGAGGTCAAGTCAGCAGATTCATTCCTGGCTCATTCCAGTAATACTTCAAGGTATTCAAATGTCACCCTCGTCTCCTTACATTTACTGACACGTAAAATAATTCCTGTGGGACAAGATGTCGGATCCTCGGCGTCTCCATAAAAAATTAAGGTAGTTTTTTTAAAATATCATGTGGCTATTTCTAGACTCGTGCAGCCCTTGTAAGACAGACCCTCCAATGAAATGATATGCAAGTTGCCGGAATGTTGGAGAGGTACAAACACCCTGTCCCCGAATCAGATGATAAGCCATTTAAGGCTAAAATCTCCGACCCAGCCGGGAATCAAACCCGGGGCACTCTGAACAGAAGGCGACTACGCTGACCATTCAGTCAATGGGCCGTACATTGCAGTAGTTAGTGGGACGTAAAACTAGTTTTATTATTATTATTATTATTATTATTATTATTATTATTATTATTATTATTATTATTATTATTATTATTATTATTATTATTTATGGCTTCAGTTACCGGTATGCAGACCTTCTGAAACGGTGCTATCTAGGTGGCCTGACTACGTATTTCGACTTTCCAGTTGTACTAGTATTTATAAGCAAAGGCGATATTCTATTGGTCCGTTCCTGTGATTGAATTAAAATAATTTTGTCGGGTGATAGAATGCGCCAGCAGAGATCTATAACATGCCTACAGCAATGACTTGGAGTGCCAAGATTTTTGACCGTCCTTCAGAAACCGACAATCTCGCTCAACGAGGATCGACGCCTTGAACTTAGATCGTGATTCGGGCACTACTAATGACCCAGATTATGGAACAGGTAGACTGGAAATTGATGCTTTTAGTGGGTGGATGCCCCAGTTAAGGATGGTGTTATTCCGTATACCGAAGCGTCTCGTCCTCATGATCAGCAGTTTGGAGATAGTTTCCCTCGCTCAGTGATGAGCCCAATAACCTCGATATCTTCTAGCTTGTAGACTGAGGTTACTCTCTGATTGCACAAACTTGCGCGAAGGCACGAGCTTGGTGGGAAAAGGACGGGAAGGAAGGTAATGCTGTGCTACTGGGAGCGAAATGTAGCCTTAAGACCCCCAAACACAAAGCTGAGCTAAACTAAGCTAAGGTAAGCTATGCTACGCAACCCAACGAAAAAAATCGCTCCAGTGAAGTTATATGGAATGGCATACACAGAGTGCTATGCTAAGCTACACTAACCGAAGCCATGCTAAGCTGAATTTTACAGATCCCCAAGGAGGTGATTTTCATTGCTGGTTTCGCGTATGCGCACAATCACTTTTTCCCCCGGCTTCTAGCAAACAGTTATTTTATGCGTGTGTCTTTCATGAAATAACCTCAATACAGCAGCTGGAGCGATTTTTTAATTGTTTACAATTGTTTACATTTTAAAAACCCTGACCTGGCCGGGAAACGAACCCGGAGCCGCTGGGTGATAGGCGGACGCGATTCCCCGTACACCGCGGGGCCGGACAAGGCAAAAGATAATTTTTTTTGCTAGTTGTTTTTACGTCGCAGCGACACAGATAGGTCTTACGGCGACGATGGGGTAGGAAAGGGCTAGGAGTGGGAAGGAAGCGGCTGTGGCCTTAATTAAGGTACAGCCCCAGCATTTGCCTGGTGTGAAAATGGGAATCCACGGAAAACCATTTTCAGTGCTGCCGACAGTGGGGTTCGAACCTACTATCTCCCGAATACTAGATACCGGCCGCACTTAAGCGACTGCAGCTATCGAGCTCGGTCATCTGAGGATAAAATTGAAGAGATACAAATATATAGGCCTACTTGTCTGTCAAATTATTAGAGATATAACCTCGAAAGACAACCGTTGGCAAGGAAAATATGAAACATTAGTTGTACGTATCATTTATTGCTTTTACATTATATTTTTACCCCACATTTTATAATTTGGGTACTTCATATTAAGTTTTTCTTAAATGAAAGAAGTTCATCAAACTGTTTCTGGTTTAGAAGAAAGTAATTCTTAATTATTCATCATTTCCAGGCAATGCTTGAATCAAATGACGGAATTCATCATGAATTATCCCCCCCCCCCTCTCCAATTTCACGTGTACAGAATATTCTCTTTCTGTTTCTTTCTCTTTCTTCGTCTTCCACGACAGCGGCCAATGAAAAAAAAGTCTCCTCTTCAATCAATCCGCCATATTTAAGCGGCTACTTAGCATAGTTTAACTTAGCCCTTTATTCGTGATAGCTCAACATAGCTTTGCATTGCTTAGCATAGCGTAGCTTAACGTAGCTTTGGCATTTATTAGCATAGCGTAGCTTAACGTAGCTTATCTTAGCTTTCTGTGTGTGCCGGCCTTTACGACACTAACGTAGTCGCCAACTAGCCTGCTGGCAGCAGAAGGAGAAGTATGAACAAGTGCGTTATATTATCAGGATCCTATGTGAACAATTCCGTAGCAACTAGCAAAGTGAACGTTCCTACCTTCCTTCTCACTCACTCTGCAATACATAGACTCGTCCGCATACAGAACTCATTGAGTGCAAAAATAAGGTTTTGTGCCATCAAATGGTACTCGCGGTCTACTTGTCCATGTAATTAAAAAGCTGGCTTCGTCCGACGGGTTTGAATCCGTAACACTGGGAACCGCCGCCTCTGTGGTGTAGTGGTTAGCGTGATTAGCTGCCACCCCCGGAGGCCCGGGTTCGATTCCCGGCTCTGCCACGAAATTTGAAAAGTGGTATGAGGGCTGGAACGGGGTCCACTCAGCCTCGGGAGGTCAACTGAGTAGAGGTGGGTTCGATTCCCACCTCAGCCATCCTGGAAGTGGTTTTCCGTGGTTTCCCACTTCTCTTTCAGGCGAATGCCGTGATGGTACCTCACATAAGGCCACGGCCGCTTCCTTCCCTCTTCCTTGCCTATCCCTTCCAATCTTCCCATCCCTCCACAAGGCCCCTGTTCAGCATAGCAGGTGAGGCCGCCTGGGCGAGGTACTGGTCATTCTCCCCAGTTTTATCCCCGACCAAGAGTCTGAAGCTCCAGGACACTGCCCTTGAGGCGGTAGAGGTGGGATCCCTCGCTGTGTCCGAGGGAAAAGCCGACCCTGGAGGGTAAACAGATGACGATGATGAACACTGGGAACCGAAGGTCGACACTCTACTACTGAGTTACTGACTGAAGACTTCTGGATTCAAATATTTTTGTTTCATACCATGTAGAATTTAATATGTTGTCGTTCTTCAAGATAATGCGAAAAGTGAAACTTTGCGATACTGTAGTTAGTTCCGGCACTCAACTGTTACCAATATAAAGACATACCATCAGAAACCTTTTTCGAAATATGTAAAACAGTTACTTAGATACTTACTAAATGGCTACACTGCTTCCCGTCGGCGATTCAGTACAGCTATCGACTGGTTGTTGAATGATATCGATTCTACCGATCGAGTTGGCGGTGCGGTTAGGGTCGCATAGGTATGAGCTTGCATTTCGGAGATGTGGGATCAAATCCCACCGCCGACAGCCTTGAAGATGGTTTACCGTGGTTTCCCATTTTCACACCAGGAAAATGCTGGGGCTGTATCTCAATTAAGGCCACGGACACTACTTTTCCAATCCTAGCCGTTTCCCAACCTTGCGTCACCAAAAGCCTTCGATGTGTTAGTGAGACTTTAAACCACCATCAAGAGGAAAAGAAAAAAATGTCGATTTTTTCATGGATGACATAGGCTGTTTGAACGATGGACACTGAACTGTGCATCATGTGTTCATCTTAATATTATTTAACTAAAAATAAGTTAAGTGAACGTCTCAAATCATAATATATAACATCTTACGTTCGGCTCTTGTAAAATGTTTGATATTTGAGTCATCACTCCATAGACTGATTTGATGCAGCCCTCCATGCCATCCTATCCTATGCTAACCTTTTAATTTATACGTAACTTCTGCGTAACTACATAACTACGTCTATACTTCCCTCACCAACTGAACAAGTCCTGGGTGTCTTAAAATGTGTCCTGTCATTCTATATATTCTTCTCGTCAAATGTAGCCAAATCAATATCCTGTCACCAGTTCGATTCAGTATCTCTTCATTCGTGACTCGATCTATCCATCTCGCATTCAATATTCTTCTGTAACACCACATTTCTAAAGCTTGTATTCTCTTTCTTTCTGAGCTAGTTATCGGCCATGTTTCACTTCCATACAGTGCCATGCTTCAGACGGAAATCTTCAGGAACATCTAATTCCTATATCAGTGTTCGAAGTGAGCAAATTTCTTTCCTTAATAACGTTCTTCCTTGCTTTCGCTAGTCTGCATTTTATGTCCACCTTATTTCTGCCATCGCTAGTTATTTTACTACCCAAGTAACAATATTATTCTACTTCCTTAAGACTTCATTTTCTAATCTAATATTACCTGCATCACCTGCCTTCGTTCGACTGCACTCCATTACTTTTGTTTTGTACTCCTTACCCAAGACTCCGTCCATACCATTCAGCAACTTCTAGAGATCTTCTGGAGTCTCAGATAAAATAGTAATATCATCAGCAAGTCTCGGGGTTTCGATTTCCTATCCTTGGATTGCGATTCCCTTTCCAAATTCCTCTTTGATCTCCTTCACTGCCTGTTCTATATAAACATAAATAACTGTTAAATTCCAGTCTGACAGTGAACTTTACCTTAGAAGAGAAGTGTCGTACCACATCGAAATCGAATATACGTGTGCGATCTTTGTAATGATAATTTTCAGTAAGGAACAGCTGTAGTTAAGGGTCAGATGGTAAAGTTAGTTTATCCTTGATGCATGGCAGTTTCTAGTATATTCTGAGAACGATGTTAGACATATGTTATTTGTGTGAACATGTCT
The DNA here is from genome assembly GCF_040414725.1 of Anabrus simplex. Lineage (NCBI taxonomy): Eukaryota > Metazoa > Arthropoda > Insecta > Orthoptera > Tettigoniidae > Anabrus > Anabrus simplex. Next base: position 368,531,555 of record NC_090267.1, on the reverse strand, counting down.
TCCTTCAGTTTATTTAGTAAATTACATAAAGGGAGAGATGAACCATATGTTCTGAGGAGAAAACAAAACTTCCTGATAGTGCGATTGGTAAGCATGTGTTTCTCCTCTCCTTGTGTGCACTGCAAAATTCTTTCAACTATGTCCACTATTTTTAGTTGTGAATCATGGGCTACACATCGTCTCTCCCTTTGAGCCAAATTCATCACAACGCCCACTTCCAACGATTAGCATTTATATATTTTCTATTCCCACCGAACTCTGTTTTGAATTGATTTCGTGTTTAGGAAAGAAACAAAAAACAAAAAACAAAAAAAAACCAACATAGTGATACAACCCTAATCAGGCTTGGCGAACCAAGTGAACAACTGTTCAGTCCGAAGTTCTGCGACTTACGAGGTGATGCATGGTCAACACAACGCTATTCTTGGCTTTCTAATCTGGGGCCGCTATCTCACCGTCAGATAGCTTCTCAATTGTAGTTGTCCTAGGTTGAATGGAACTCGAACGGGCCCTCAGATCCAGAAATACGGAAATCTAACCCAGGGCTTTCACGTAAGAGGTAGGCATGTTACTCCTACTGTATATCACAGAACTCGCTGAATTCGGATTTACAATTCACATTTTGCCCTGAGGCAGAGAATCCCATTTTATATCGGGTACATTAGATACAACATACATTCAAAACTAAGTGAAAGAGGAATTAAAACTGCAATTACTTACGTGCCATTACAAAAAAATATACTTTCTCTCATTTCTCACTCTCATGGCTTCTACTATCTGCAGTCCGAGGTAAACCGTGTCATTGTTTCTAATACGCTGTGGGAAAAAGTCGCGGCTAGGCTGTTTCGGTTACAGCCGCAAGCGTTTTAAGCGTGAATACGTCTACACTACTGTATGTGGTCTTGGCAAATAAAGTGTTACGATTTATTTAGAGTTTTGTTTCGTTTGTTCAGATACTGGTTTAACACTACTTACAAAGCTTATGCGGTATAAGCCAGTGATATGAGAACGGACACGGACGGCATATTTTCTCCAGTAATGTTTCACACAACGTGGAATCAAGAGAAGTAAATTCGAGAGTGGTTGTGCTCTCGACCACTAGTGACGCCTTTTAACGTTGATGTCATGCTCAACAGACACAGGAACACTGCACTCGCTCACGCCGTGTATGTCTTGTCCGTTCCACTGCTACTTTTAAGACGTACCCTACATTCTCTGCAACGTTGAGAATTGCTTTTAGGCACATCAACCAATGTTTCTGGATGTCCTTTATCATCCTGACATCATTTCATCAATTTTGTCTTGGCTTTATGAGCGAGAGATTTCAACGTTTTGTAAGTCTGTCGCCAAATTTCACTTTCCAAGCGCAACGTTCACTTGCTTCAAATGTCAATATACAAAAGTCTATTACAACTTAAATAAATATTAATTTCAACGACACTTCAGTAATCGAGGTACGTCCCCTCAGCCCGAAGTTAGACCCTGGTGCACCGTTTAATGCTGTTGCTCTTCCGTATAGAGACCTCTTTCCACCACTTCATCATCGTACTCGATAAGAATGGTCTCAGCTTTGGAGAAAAATTCAAAGAGATAAAGGACAGTTTTATGTTTCACATCAACAAGACCTGCCACTAACCCTTGGTTCTCCCAATGGGACTTCGATAGGTGATACCTAATATCTATCATACGTATGCGACTCAATCATGGAAGCTTTGGAGGCCACTTATGTCGCATTGGAATTATTGACTCTCCCTACTGTTCATGCGATAATCAATCAATTGAAGACTTAAATAACATTTTATTTGAGTGTGACCTCTATCGAGAACAATGAGGATCATTTTTTAACAGTTTAGGTGTGTTGGGATTGCAGTTGCCAGTTAAATTCAGTGTTTACTTTCCTCAAACAACCTTCAGGTTTATAATGCCATTGCTTCTTTTCTGAGACAGCCTGATTTACACTTATAAAATCAGTTTTGTTAAGTCTGTTATGATGTGAAATGAAAACCCACAACCTGCTTCTCGTTTCAACCGGGTCAGGAATGGAATAAAGCGGCAAGGATAGGGACTGTGCCGGCTGCCGAAGCTTGTCACGCTCCTCCGGGGCAATGATAGTGAATGACAGGGAAATGATATTGTAGTGTGTTGATGTAATGAAAGATAGCGGGTAAAACCGAAGTGCCCGGCGGAAAACCTGTCCCACCTCCACTTTGTCCAGCACAAATCTCACATGGAGTGACCGGGATTTGAACCACGGAACCCAATGATGAGAGGCCGGCACGCTGCCACCTGAGACACGCAGGCGCTTTGAAATGTTATACGATTGTGTTTTAATTTACATTTGTAAATCATTTTTGTAAGAAATTTGTACTTTTTATTTCATATTATCAGAACGTTGCAAGGAATATTTTTGACAGAAGACTTTAATACATTGAGTGAAATCTAACCAAGGTGTTGCAAAGTTAATATAATGAGTTCACAGTTATCATGAACGGTATTCTGTGAAAATGAAGTGATCTCTCGGACGAAATTATCTTTACATCGGTCAGTTTTCAGACCGACTTTTCTGTACGGGAGTAAACGCCAGGTGGACTCTAGGTATCTTATTCATAAGGTGGATGTAACGGACAGGGGACAGATGGACGATTATAGGCAGGGTCTCGCAATGAGGAGATAAAGGCTAAGTTTGGATAGGACACAATGGATGAAGCTTTACGTACGACCAGTTTCGGCGATGAGGTTATATTAGGCGAATGGAGACGACATTGTTTCTTTTCGTGTATATTTCTATTTTTTCGATTTTGTTATGTCTGTTATTATGTCATTGTGTATGATTGTGGATTGCTGGCTACATGCCCCCCCTTCCGCACCCCCCCCCCCACCACCACCACTACACGAAAAAGCTGCATCTGTTTTTAAAACAACACGATGCTGCAGTCGGCACAATCGTGTTTTCTGATGACGTCATCAACGGATGTGATTGTTGAGTTTTCTTGAGATAATTATGTTCTGTAGAGGGTAGTGTATGCCACTTAGCTGTGGGTTATACAGTTTCTGAGATATACGCGTGTCTAAAAGTGCCGCGTGTCGTTTCCATATTGACACCCATATCCCGGACCGAAGGAATAGACGCGTTCACGTCAAAAATTCCATCTGCCGGATATCCATGTGCGGCCCAGAATCGGATCACTACTGCAGGTGTGGTCCCGAAAGTTTTACACGATTGCCCTTGAGTTATGGTATGATTACGAACAATATTTTGTTGATTCTGTATGCTTCGAATACGTTTGGTTGTGGTCAGTTTTGAGAAATGTGCCTTATTTAGTATCTGAATGAGGAGAGCTGTCCGTGTTTTTATATAAAACTACACTTAAACGATAACAGTAATAGCTATTATTATTATTATTATTATTATTATTATTATTATTATTATTATTATTATTATTATTTCGCTGTTATGCCCAATTTAAAGAGCGCGTTTGAACTTGTTAGCATGGTCTGACGGCTTCTTATGTTTCTTCTTCTCTTCCCTAAATATCTTCATGAATTCGCTGCGGGTTTTTTTTTTACGTTCTTCTGTCCACTGTTTTCCAGTGGTCTTTTTAGCTTTTCCCACGAATCTGTGATTTGAAACCAGAATTCCAAAGACTTAATGATTTTTTTTTATGATAACGTCTGTCGCGTTTGTTTACATCCTGCTTAATTTCTTCTTCTACTACTTATTATTATTATTAACAAATAAATTGCAATTGGGAGATGAAATTAAATGGCGTATGGCTTTTAGTGCTGGGAGTGTCCGAAGACAAGTTCGGCTCGCCAGGTGCAGGTCTTTTTGGTTTAATTCCCGTAGGCGACCTGCGCGTCGTTATGAGGATGAAATGATGATGAAGTCGACACATACACCCAGCCCCAGTGCCAGCGAAATTAACCAATGATGGTTAAAATTTCCGACCCTGTCGGGAATCGAACCCGAGACTACTGTGACCAAAGGCAAGCACGCTAACCATATAGCCATGGAGCCGGACAATTGGGAGATACACCGGTGGCAATGATTACTTACAGTAGTATAACACCGAAGTAAAATTAAAACGTGAATTGTATTTATAACAGTAACAACAAAACTACAACAAAGTTTTACATGAAAACAAATTATTACAAGAATTATTTCGAAACAATCACGATAAGAAAAAAGGAATAACCAATAAGCACTTTAAAACAAGGAGAAAAAGGATCTCGCAGTTAAAAACGATTATGTAATATGTAAAAAAGAAAAAGGACTGTGTAAAATAAAAATTAAAAGCAATCGCGAAGAAATTAGTACGAAATTTGCGGAAAATGACTTAAAATATTAATTTACATATGGCGTATCACTTTTATTTTATCAGTCGGAATGAACAGTATATGACATTGTGCATCAATTTTGATTAAAAAATGAGTTACCGTGTCAGTTACAACTGTATGTTGTTTAACGAAAGTAACACGATTCTCTTTTATTCTGCTCTCTTCAAACTATCAAAATTCACATTTTTTTTTCACTTGACAGCCCTTAGGCAGACCCTCCTATGAGGATGGGTGGCATCTTTCGTGTATAGGAAATTACGTGCTATTGCGGTGGAGGATAGTATTGTGTGAGGGGAGCGAGTTGCAGGAATGTTGGGGTCAGAAGAAAACCCCGTCCGCGAGCCAAGGGAATTAAGATTAAAATACCTGACCGAGCCGGGAATCGATCCCGCGGCTCTATGAACCAAAGCCCAGTATGCCGACCATTCAGCCAAGGAGCCAGACATTTGAAGAATAATGGGGATTTTATGCTTGTACATTCTAATCAGTGCAAACAGACGTGTTCAGATGGCAAGGTTTGAACATTCAAGATCGATTTTGCGCCTATAGAATTATATTACTGTCCGCCTCTGTGGTGTAGTGGTCCTGGTGATTAGCTGCCCCCCACGGAGGCTCGGGTTCGATTCCCGGCTCTGCCACGAATTCTGAAAAGTGCCATGAGGGCTGGAACGGGGTCCATTCAGCCTCGAGAGATCAACTGAGTAGAGGGGGGTTCGATTCCCACCTCAGCCATCCTCGAAGTGGTTTTCCATGATTTCCCACTTCTTCTCCAGGCATGTGCCGGGATGATACCTAACTTAAGGCCACGGCCGCTTCCTTACCCCTTCCTTGTCTATCCCTTCCGATCTTGCCATCCACACAACACCGCTGTGCAGCATAGAAGGCGAGGGCGCCTGGGCGAGGTACTGGTCCTCCACCCCAGCTTATCCTCCCGATCCAAAAGTCTCACGCTCCAGGGCACTGCCCTTGAGGCGGGAAAGGTGGGATCCCTTGCCGAGTCCGAGGTAAAAACCAACCGTGGATTAAGAAAGAAAGTTCTAAGCAAGTTCTAAATCAATTTAACAAGAATGTCTGATATAAGCACTTTGGAATCGGTCACGCTCCTCTGGGCTCTGTCTCTAGGTACAAGCCATGGATGTGTGGTTTCTCGGGTCGCTATAAAACGTAACTGCGTTTTATAACGGCCACATCGATACTAACGGCACCAAGATGAAAGTAGGTGATAGACCTAATTAAGGAAGGAAGATATTACGAGTATAAACGAGCAAACTATGAGAGGGAGAAGTGAGAGAAAGTACTACTTTCCTCCGTGGTTACACAGACCATGTTTGAGGGTTTAGCTGCTTGGAAGGCCAGCTTTTCAATCGTGGAAATGAAAGGTTCGGGATGAAGTCCAGCGTTGAAGACAAATGTGAATGTAATTTGGGTTACAATTACCCTGTTATATGTGAGAGGGTGAAATCGGCGTTGCCTGTGTTTCTGGCTGGCGCCGGCACGCAACAGGCGTCTTACTCCAGCGGCCTGCTCAGTGTCAAGCTCAAACAATGTTGCTATTGAATACCCGACTGGGTCTGGCCTCTGTCAAACAGCTACAGTATGTGGGTGGTGGTGCTGCTGCTGTAACCAGCCCTGGCTGCCTACAGAACTATGTCCCCGACACCCACCACAAAGTTTCTAGCTGCAGACACATCCTTGTATCGTTATCCACTCTATAACTTGAGAACAGAGTTGCAATTTGTACGAGAATTCTCCGCCACATACAAGGGTTTTATCTTTTATAACAAGGTACGAGGTTAGACATTCCTGCACTAAAATTAAGGAGAATGTCTTAAATAAGTGGCAAGATTAGAGTGTTTCCTGAGTGATAATCTTGTGGTCGTCAGCGACAGGATGTACGCTGGAGACCGAACTCCAGGAACGTCAGTTTTATTTCAGTAATACAAGATTCAATTACCTCCATGACGAAAGGCAGTATTAATAATAATTTCATTCTCGTCACACTCATAAAATCAGTGCGATGGATTTCTTTAGCAGAGCTGAGCTTCTTGAAGTGAGAAAACTAGCCTCTAATCAATTTCTGTATTAGGGCCTAAGTCTGCTTCGATGTAAAATTTTGGTAGCAGGATACCTTGAAAAGCGCCCCAGGGACTCCAAACTTGGGAGTGTGTTGGCGACAACGGGGCCTTTAGATGAATCCTGACATTGTTTCTACTTATTTGTTCCAGGTTCCTCGCTTTCATGTATCCCATCGGACCTCCCTTGTTCAACTCTTGTTCCTTTCCGACCCCGACGGTATTAGAGCATTCGAGGCCTAGGGAATCTTTCATTTTCAAGAACTTAGTGGGCCTTGCCTTTCTTTGGCCGATAACTTCATTTTCCATTTTTTCACTGTGATTAATATTAATAGAGGAATGCTGCCTGGTTGTACATTTTCTTAAAACAATTATCACCACCACCAACACCACCTTGAAAAGCCTACCTTGCAGTTGAAGCGAAGGGGAGCTACTCTTTTACAGCTTGGTAGGGAATTTTCTCTTAAATATGCAATAATAGTTCACGACAAGACACTATACGCACTTTTTGTGCATTTCCTCTGAATAAAATAGCCTATAAACATGCCAAGTTGCCTGACATTGCAGAAAATATTTAATGGAACTGCAGAACCAGCTCTATACACCGACGATGGACTCGTCTATATCCAATACGGGTTCCAAACATAGTAGTATCCATCGCGGGTTGGAATGGTGAGAATCATTTCGCATCAATGTAAAATCATGTGATGTTTTGGGCTCCCGTCCCAGGAGAGTCCGTGCTTCTTCATTTGTCCTTGTTAGTGACTTATTCGATTTCTATTATAGCTATAAAAAACAAATACTACTGTTTTCATGTTGTTTCCATAGTCTTTTGTTTTAATTTTAGCCTTACACTTTTTTCTGTCATCTACTCACAAGAATGTTTTGTGATTTCAGGTAAATTAATTTCTTCCCAGACTGGACTGCATGTGTGTGTGAACATTGCGCGCAGACTGAAAAGGTAGGTTGTAGACATTGTTTACATTAGTTGCGCTGTGAATTTGAAAGCACCTACCTAGCGCTGTTCATGGAAATGAGTGTTGCAAATACATGATGGACACACGCTAAAAAATGAAAACAAACCATGGTTGATAATATTTTGTAAGCGGCAGAATGCAGCTTTTAATAAATATCACAGCATTCGATTTACAAGTCAATCCGGTCCCATAAAAAAATGAAGTCCTACAATGTTATTGTTTAAGAGTCCTGCAGTATATGACCAGTGACACTGTAACGTCAACATCATGCAATATTCAGCCGCGGCCCTCGGCAAACATGGCTCATATTTTGTCAATCGCCCGTTGTCGCGTTTTTTATTCTGCTGTTTGTGAGAGTTTTGTTCTAAAGTGTCAGCACCATGAATGTATCTCTTGGTTTTGAACTTAATAGTGGCTGCTCATGAAGTTTTGTTATAGGGTCTCACATATTTGATTATAAAAATGTTGTACATTAATATAACTTTTTTCCCATGTGTATTAACTCGTTTAGAGATAAACATAAAAACAGACCATAAAGATAAAACACGCATTCACATAATGGGGAATTCGATGATATAGCAGCTGAATGTTTGTAGCGAAAATGAATTTGAACCTTGAATACTCTACAATATCTTAAGTCCACCCAGCCTTCATTTCCGTACAGCAAAGTAGGTCTGGAAACAGACCATTGTAAAGATAGTTTCATCCTAGAGCTTACTTATTTCTTGCCGGGCTGAGTAGCTCAGACGGTAAAATTGCGTCACCTCGGCGCCTCCGAAAATAGTAAATAGCGTGACCTAAAACCAAGAATATTATTAGTATTATTTTATATATTTTAATTAGAGAAGTGCCTATGTTCAAGAGGAGGTTAAACCCGTACCTCCCAACCCCTTACGTAGGCTAGTAATCTCAGACATCTACAGAACGGCACACACATAGAATTTATAAAGTAATTGCACAAATTGGCGTGTTTCATCCCAGCCCGATCCAGTGGTATTTGAATGCGCTTAAATATGTCTACCTCCTGTCGAAAGATTTACCGGCATGTAAAGGAACTCTTGCGGGATAATATTCCGGCACCTCGGTGTCTCCGAAAACTGTAAAAAAGTAGTTAGTGAGATGTAAAACAAATAACATTATTTATTTATTTATTTATTTTATTTATTTATTTATTTATTATCACTTCTTTCCTGAATTCATATTTAGACAACACACTTCACTACCACCCACCACAATAACACGCAATGGTAATTACACCCTCCATATAGGGTTGGCGGCAGGAAGGGCATCTGGCCGTAAAACAGGGCCAAATCCACATGTGCGGCACAGTTCGCACCCACGACCCCACAGATGTGGGAAAAGCGGTGGAAGAAGAAGAAGAGATCACTTATTTCCTGAAGAACACCATTGATCGCGACTGCGAGCTCACGACATTAGCTTTCCTACATCTTGGTTCGATTTAATTCATTGTTCTGTCATCCTGGGAGAACACATATCCTAAGTGCTTTAAATTAATGAGGAATGAGGACATTAAAGAGCTAAGTCAGGAATGAACATAAATCTTAACTTTGGTGATTGCAGACATTGCTGTATTAAACCCAAACCTGACTGTACGAGATTTTTTTTATTTTTTTTTAATTTTATTTTTTTATCCCAGGGTAGAAAGTTTTTATGTGTATGAATACGAAGTAATTGAGAGTGGCTGGCGCACTTTATGTGTGGCATCTGTTGCGATCCTAACAGGTTAGCAGTCGTCATCCTGCTGTGACCCACATAAGAAATGTCATCTTGGTTGTCCATACGATTGAGCTGTGTGTTTCCAATAGGAGGCGAGTAGCTAATGCGAGAGGGACGAGCTCATTACGTTTAATGTGTCCCCCAGCTGGACCACCAAGCACGGCCTCTCTGGAATGCCCAGTATCGACCACGCACCTCAAGTGGTTCGCCGAGGAACCCCGCTCCCACGTTGCCACGTATATGGGACAATTAACTCGCCTCTTTTATATTTCCAGGATAATAATAATAATAATAATAATAATAATAATAATAATAATCATAATAATAATAATCATAATAATAATAATAATAATAATGGTTCATGTTTGTGGGTTACTGTAGTCACGTCCTAGTTCGTGAACCATGGGCAACGGCTGAGTGGCCTAGTAAGTGGTCCTGAGAGTCGGGATACTAGTTGCTATGGAATGGGAGTGGGCATCTCGGACATATTCTGAGTCGTGGCCCTCCTTGTGCTCAGGCGGCTAGGACTACACAATTCACCGGTGGTCCATAACCCGTTAGAGGAAAGATCCTCACTTGGACTGTGCAAGTAGGGCAGCATCCTGCTTCATGAATTTACCGAGCTCAGAACACTTTAAGCAAGCCTCGGACCTATGGGAGTAATGGAGTCCCACTCCCATTTGACAGGCGAGGGACTCCTTGGAAACAACTTGGCGAACGAAATGGAATTCGATGGGGAGCTATCAATATTAAGGGGCTTATGGAAGAAAGAAGGTAGAACTTGCTGAGTCAGCAAAGAGGATGCATCTGGATGTGCTAGGAGTAAGTGATATTCGGGTAAGGGGAGATGAGGAAGAGATAGGAGATTATAAAGTGTACTTGACGGGTGTTAGAAAGGGAAGGGCAGAGTCTGGGGTAGGGCTCTTTATCAGGAATACAATTGCACGCAACATAGTTTCTGTTAGGCACGTAAGTGAGCGAATGATGTGGGTAGATTTGTCAGTGGGAGGAATTAGGACAAGAATTGTGTCCGTGTATTCACCATGTGAGGGTGCAGATGAGGATGAAGTTGACAAGTTTTATGAAGCATTGAGTGACATCGTGGTCAGGGTCAACAGCAAGGATAGAATAGTGCTAATGGGCGATTTCAATGCGAGAGTTGGGAATAGAACTGAAGGATACGAAAGGGTGATTGGTAAATGCGGGGAAGATATGGAAGCTAATGGGAATGGGAAGCGTTTGCTGGACTTCTGTGCTAGTATGGGTTTAGCTGTTACGAATACATTCTTCAAGCATAAGGCTATTCATCGCTACACATGGGAGGCTAGGGGTACCAGATCCATAATAGACTATATCTTAACAGACTTTGAATTCAGGAAATATTTTAGGAATGTACGAGTTTTTCGGGGATTTTTCGATGACACAGACCATTATCTGATCTGTAGTGAACTAAGTATCTCTAGGCCTAGGGTAGAGAAAGTGAAATCTGTCTGCAAACGAATAAGGGTAGAAAATCTCCAGGACGAGGAAATTAGACAGAAGTACATGGATATGATTAGTGAGAAGTTTCGAACGGTAGACAGTAAGCAGGTTCAGGATATAGAAAGTGAATGGGTGGCATACAGGGATGCTGTAGTAGAAACAGCAAGGGAATGGCTAGGAACAACTGTGTGTAAAGATGGGAAAAGGCGAACATCTTGGTGGAATGATGAAGTGAGAGCAGCCTGTAAACGTAAAAAGAAGGCTTATCAGAAATGGCTCCAAACAAGGGCCGAGGCAGACAGGGATTTGTACCTAGATGAAAGAAACAGAGCGAAACAAATAGTTGTTGCATCCAAAAAGAAGTCATGGGAAGATTTTGGTAATAACCTGGAAAGGCTAGGTCAAGCAGCAGGGAAACCTTTCTGGACAGTAATAAAGAATCTTAGGAAGGGAGGGAAAAAGGAAATGAACAGTGTTTTGAGTAATTCAGGTGAACTCATAACAGATCCCAGGGAATCACTGGAGAGGTGGAGGGAATATTTTGAACATCTTCTCAATGTAAAAGGAAATCATCATGGTGTTGCAAACAGTCAAGCTCATGGGGAGGAGGAAAATGATGTTGGTGAAATTATGCTTGAGGAAGTGGAAAGGATAGTAAATATAAACTCCATTGTCATAAGGCAGCAGGAATAGATGAAATTAGACCTGAAATGGTGTATAGTGGGAAGGCAGGGGTGAAATGGCTTCATAGAGTAGTCAAATTAGCGTGGAGTGTTGGTAAGGTACCTTCAGATTGGACAAAAGCAGTAATTGCACCTATCTATAAGCAAGGGAACAGGAAGGATTGCAACAACTATCGAGGTATCTCATTGATTAGTATACCAGGCAAAGTATTCACAGGCATCTTGGAAGGGAGGGTGCGATCAGTCGTTGAGAGGAAGTTGGATGAAAACCAGTGTGGTTTCAGATCACAGAGAGGCTGTCCGGATCAGATTTTCAGTATGCGCCAGGTAATTGAAAAATGCTACGAGAGGAATAGGCAGTTGTGTTTGTTTCATAGATCTAGAGAAAGCATATGACAGGGTACCGAGGGAAAAGATGTTCGCTATACTGGGGGACTATGGAATTAAAGGTAGATTATTAAAATCAATCGAAGGCATTTATGTTGACAGTTGGGCTTCAGTGAGAATTGATGGTAGAATGAGTTCTTGGTTCAGGGTACTTACAGGAGTTAGACAAGGCTGTAATCTTTCACCTTTGCTGTTTGTAGTTTACATGGATCATATGCTGAAAGGTATAAAATGGCAGGGAGGGATTCAGTTACGTGGAAATGTAGTAAGCAGCCTGGCCTATGCTGACGACTTGGTCTTAATGGCAGACTGTGCCGAAAGCCTGCAGTCTAACATCTTGGAACTTGAAAATACGTGCAATGAGTATGGTATGAAAATTAGCCTCTCGAAGACTAAATTGATGTCAGTAGGTAAGAAATCCAACAGAATTGAATGTCAGATTGGTGATACAAAGCTAGAACAGGTCTATAATTTCAAGTTTTTAGGTTGTGTGTTTTTCCAGGATGGTAATATAGTAAGTGAGATTGAATCAAGGTGTAGTGAAGCTAATGCAGTGAGCTCGCAGTTGCGATCAGCAGTATTCTGTAAGAAGGAAGTCAGCTCCCAGACGAAACTATCTTTACATCGGTCTGTTTTCAGACCAACTTTGCTTTATGGGAGCGAAAGCTGGGTGGACTCAGGATATCTTATTCATAAGTTAGAAGTAACAGACATGAAAGTAGCAAGAATGATTGCTGGTACAAACAGGTGGGAACAATGCAGGAGGGAACTCGGAATGAGGAGATAAAGGCTAATTTAGGAATGAACTCGATGGATGAAGCTGTACGCATAAACCGGCTTCGGTGGTGGGGTCATGTGAGGCGAATGGAGGAGGATAAGTTACCTAGGAGAATAATGGACTCTTATGGAGGGTAAGAGAAGTAGAGGGAGACCAAGACGACGATGGTTAGACTCTGTTTCTAACGATTTAAAGATAAGAGGCATAGAACTAAACGAGGCCACAACACTAGTTGCAAATCGAGGATTGTGGCGACGTTTAGTAAATTCTCAGAGGACCGAGCTCGATAGCTGCAGTCGCTTAAGTGCGGTCAGTATCCAGTATTCGGGAGATAGTAGGTTCGAACCCCACTGTCGGCAGCCCTGAAAATGGTTTTCCGTGGTTTCCCATTTTCACACCAGGCAAATGCTGGGGCTGTACCTTAATTAAGGCCACGGCCGCTTCCTTCCTATTCCTAGCCCTTCCCTGTCCCATCGTCGCCATAAGACCTATCTGTGTCGGTGCGACGTAAAGCAACTAGCAAAAAAAAAATTCTCAGAGGCTTGCAGACTGAACGCTGAAAGGCATAACAGTCTATAATGATAATGATAATGTATGTATGTATGTATGTATGTATGTATGTATGTATGTATGTATAATAATAATAATAATAATAATAATAATAATAATAATAATAATAATTGTACCGGGGGCACACCATCCCCGACCGGTTAAACTGCGCGCCTTCTATAAGGACATCAGTCTAAACAAACTTGAACTGGTATACTACAATATACTTCGGTATTTCACTGTTAGATGTCTCTATCATCGTTTTAATTGCTCCGTCTAGCGGGAGAAACTCTAATTATTATATAAAGAAATATATATTTTTTTGAAGTAGGCGAACGTTAGGGTTTGGAGATTGTTTTGTTTATGTATCAAAGTTGTCAACACTTCAGCTTGTTCCTTCTTCAATAGTAATCAACCGTCCGGCTCCATGGCTAAATGGTTAGCGTGCTGGACTTTGGTCACAGTGGTCCCGGGTTCGATTCCCGGCAGGGTAGGGAATTTTAACCATAAGTGGTTAATTCCGCTGGCACGGGGGCTGGGTGTATGTGTCGTCTTCACCATCATTTCATCCTCATCACGACGCGCAGGTCGCCTACGGGTGTCAAATCAAAAGACCTGCATCTGGCGAGCCGAACTCGTCCTCGGACACTCCCGGCACTAAAAGCCATACGCCATTTCTCTAATCAACCTATCAGAAACTTGTAAATATTTTCTCTAGGTCATTAAAATTGGTGGTGTGTACTGTCATCCAGCCTATTGACGTATTCACAAAGACGCACACAAAACGCTGTCAGTTGCGTGCATTAATTTATTTACAACTTAACTTCACATTAAACACACGCATCAACAAACCACCATTTTTAACAACTGCCTATCACGAAGCACAAGGAGACTGCAACCACTGCATGTCAACTACCAACTGTAAAAAAACAATTCACATACTTCAAACACGACTTCTACAACTCAGTTCGACCATCGAGACTGTTTCTTTATAAAGGCTGCCTGGACAGGTTTCTAGAAGGATGTTACACAACATATCTTCTCGTAAATTCTAGAGTGCCTAATAGTATAGTTACAATGTAAAGAACATTCTACGACCATCTAGTGTCAAAGATACGTTATTCTGGATGTTACAGCGTTTTGCACATAGATACCATATATACAGGTAATAATAAATTACGGTGTATACTATTTATTAATTATAGGTTGTTACATTAACTACATTCTTATAAATATACAGCACATGTTTCATGACATAACCTCACAAATAATACGATAGTCTGTCTACGTAAATAATAATAATACTAGTACTAATAAGTAAATGTAAACACTTCATAGCCAAACCTCAGAAGTAATAATAATAATAATAATAATAATAATAATAATAATAATAATAATAATAATACGAGCTCGATACTTGAATTATTTACCCATGGGCTAAATAATATTGTTTTCAAGTTATATCAGTCTATTACACTTGCGTCAATATCAGCAAAGAGTTCTGGAAACTTCCCCTCAAAAATACTATAAAAGCTGAGCGCTTTAGGGCCGTATTGTCTGAATTGCTCCGGTGTGAGGAGGATGTATTGACGTGAACCAGGAGGCAGGGGCGCGGGCGGCGTTTGGAAGGCCCAGCAACTCAATGTCATGGCAGAATTGTCATAGTTATGTGATTGCTCCTGCGCATGGTTTGAGGGGAAGGTTTAAACCTCTTTTTTTAAATGTAAATGTCTAAATTTGGTGGTTTAAATGTAGAATTTTCGGCAAGTTTGTGGACTCTATCTATTCCCTATTGGGAAACATGTAATTTAAGGGAATAAAGAGTGATTACCCTCTGTTTCTTCCCATTCAACTTTGCATTGGGGAAACCAAAGTTTCTAAACCTCTAAAATTCTTAATACTTATTTGGCATTGATGTTTCTCATTTAGACACCCCGGTGTAGTATAGGACCAGCCTCCGTATCTTTGGGCAAAGTATTTCCCCTCTTAGCATTTTGTTTATGGACAGCCATGTTCAACCTTTTCCCTTTACATTAAGGCCATTTAGTATGGTCAGCCATGCCCCTGTTTATTCGGTGATTGTTTCTGGTGTGATGTTCCCTTTAGTTATAAACTGTTGAGCAATAGATAAGCTCGCATCGGGGCTACTTTGTGTAAATACTTTAATTGAGGTCAACCGAAGGGTTGTCAGGTGTAACTCAAGTGCATGATAAGAAATGGATGTCTCTGCGAGGCTGGACCATGGTACCTTTTGGAGCTCAGACTCCTATGTCGTATAAATGATCAGAGCAAAACAGGCTCGTTATAAAATTTTGCTCCCGTCAAGTGCAATAAAGCTCTTTTCTATGTAAATCAACCAAATTATTAACAACTGTAAATTGTGTACCTGATTTTCGGACTTTTAAGTCTTTGTTATTGCTAGAGCTGACAAGCTCATTAATATTGTTGTTATTCATTCAGATTTTCTATTTATCAATTTTTTTAAATTAAAAAATGGAAAGAAATACAATATCAAAATTTGTTGCGTTGAATTGTGCTCTAGTTAATTCTTTGTCCACCCGTTCAACTTAACGCTTCTTATCCCTCTGCAATCCTGATAGTAATTTTATTTTTATTTAGCATATGGCTTTTAGAGCCGGGAATATTCGAGGGCATGTTCGTCTCGCCTGGTGCAGGTCTGTCTATTTGACACCCATGGGCGACCTGCGCGTCTGGCGTGACATGATGATCATATTAATGAAATAGGGAGAGGGTGACAACTTGTCAGCTCGTAGCGTACTTCTGCCGAATAACACGAAGGGGATTGCTCAAGGCGTAACGTCTCCACCCAAGGAGGAATTGGCATCAACAGCGTCATCTGCCCTCACTTCATACAAACACTGCAGAGAGTTGTGGCAATAAAACCAGGCTTTTGACATGCATTCTAGTGATTACAAGTTATATACCACCACCTCTCCTACCCTGCCGGTGATGGTGATATCCTTCTTCCACCAACCGAACTTGAAGTGGCTAATCACGGTGCCAGACCATAGAGATTTGATTTTTCACCGAGCTTGATAGCTGCAGTGGCTTAAGTGCGGCCATTGTCCAGTATTCGGGAGATAGTAGGTTCGAACCCCACTGTCGGCAGCCCTGAAGATGAATTTCCGTGGTTTCCCATTTCCACACCAGGCAAATGCTGGGGCTGTATCTTAATTAAGGCCACGGCCGCTTCCTTCCCACTCCTAGCCCTTCCCTGTGCCATCGTCGTCATAAGACCTATCTGTGTCGGTGCGACGTAAAGCAACTAGCAGTTCAGAATTGATTTGATGGCTGAACGATCATGGCTGCCAGGTGGGCTTATAATAATAATAATAATAATAATAATAATAATAATAATAATAATAATAATAATAATAATAATAATAATAATACTGAAAGTACACAGTCTATTTCCAGTCATTCGACCGGGTCAGGAATGGAATGAATGAAGCCCTCATCTTGCGGCGAGGATAGAAATTGTGCCGGCTGGCGAAGCCTGTCGCACTCCTCTGGGGCAATGATTAATGACTGACAAATGAAATGAAATGTTAATGGAGAGTGTTGTTGGAATGAAAGATGACAGGGAAGATCGGAGTGCACGGAGAAAACTTGTCCCGCCTCCGCTTTGTCCAGCACAAATCACATACGGGGTGACCGGGATTTGAATCACGGAACCCAGCGGTGAGAGGCCGACACACTGCTGCCTGAACCACGGAGGCTTTATAATAATAAAGGACACTGCGTAAAAGGTCGGCCTTCAGGTATCTTTTGAAAAGACACAGTAGATGACCTGTAACAAACATGCTCCAAAACTCACGGGGATAAAATATGGCAAAATTAAACGATTGTTGTCCGCCTCTGTGGTGTAGTGGTTAGCGTGATTAGCTGCCACCCCCGGAGGCCCGGGTTCGATTCCCGGCTCTGCCACGAAATTTGAAAAGTGGTACGAGGGCTGAAACGGGGTCCACTCAGCCTCGGGAGGTCAACTGAGTAGAGGTGGGTTCGATTCCCACCTCAGCCATCCTGGAAGTGGTTTTCCGTGGTTTCCCACTTCTCCTCCAGGCGAATGCCGGGATGGTACCTAACTTAAGGCCACGGCCGCTTCCTTCCCTCTTCCTTGCCTATCCCTTCCAATCTTCCCATCCCTCCACAAGGCTCCTGTTCAGTACAGCAGGTGAGGCCGCCTGGGCGAGGTACTGGTCATACTCCCCAGTTGTATCCCCCGACCAAGAGTCTGAAGCTCCAGGACACTGCCCTTGAGGCGGTAGAGGTGGGATCCCTCGCTAAGTCCGAGGGAAAAACCGAACCTGGAGGGTAAACAGATGATGATGATGATGAAAATTAAACGATTGTTACAATTTAAATATCTTGGTGAAACAATGAAGGAAAATGGACCTGAAACAAGAGCCAACGAAATTAGATGCCAAAAGATGAGAACTTCATATCGAATAACCCCAAAAATCTACAACAAAAACCGTGCGTTTCAGGTCGCGCAGCTGTGAGCTTGCATTCAGGAGATAGTGTGCTCGAATCCCACCGTCAGCAGCCTGAAGATGATTGTACGTGGTTTCCCATTTTCACACCAGGAATATACTGGATCTGAACCTTAATATTAAGGCCACGGCCGCTACCCTTCCAATTCTAGTTCTTTCCCATCCTTCCGCCGCCGAAAACCTTCGATGTGTTAGTGCGACATTAAACAAGTAGAAAAAAAAAAGAAATCTACTACAAAACATGTATCACAAAGCACACAGAACTAAGATATTATAACACAACATTTAAATCAGAATGTCCTTATGGATCAGAAATGCTCATTTTGAACAGGAAAGCAGACATTGAAAACTTTGGAGGAAAAGAAACGCAAAATCATAAGAAAAATTGTAGGCCCAAAACCCGTAGACCGACAGTAGCGACTCAGAGGCAAACAGGAAATCAAACAATGCACAAATATTCAAAGTGACATTAGGAAACGCAGGGGCATATTCTCTGGACATATTAAGTGTCCCCAGGCAGACTTACAGAACAAATAATCGAATTCTATGAAAACAGGAATAACAGGCACAATGAAACGGATTGTCCAAATCAAAATCGATGTGAAACAGGCAGGAATTATACCAGCAGATGTCCGAAACCGGATAACATCAGATCAAAAAGTCATAAAAAGGCAAGCTGGCCAAGAAGAAAGACCAAAGAAGAAGAATGGAACAACCTGGTCTGAAAACAGAAAGAAACCCCCATAGTAAAAGAATGAAAGGAATATGGGCAAAAAGGAAGGCAAATGCACGCCTTTAAGTACTTTGCGTAGTCATAATGCGAACCATAATCGTTCCTTGACCTCGTTTACAATTTTTCTCTAACATGTTCTATTGTTTGTCTGTTCTCGTGTGCCTCTACTTGCATATCGCAGGGCTGAGTGGCTCAGACGGTTGAGGCGCTGGCCCTCTGACCCCAACTTGGAAGGTTCGATCCTGGCTCGTCCGGTGGTATTTGAACGTGCTCAAATACGTCAGCCTCGTGTCGGTAGATTTACTGGTACGCAAAAGAACTCATGCGGGACACAATTCCGGCATTTCGGCGTCTCCGAAAACCGTAAAAGTAGTTATTATTATTATTATTATTATTATTATTATTATTATTACATGCTTAAATAGGCCAACATCATATACTAGTTTTTATCTTTATCTCGTTAAGCTATGATTGCATTTATTGAATAAACGCATTTGAAGGAAAGCAAAATGTTTACGTGTTGTCACAAACATAAACTGTACCTGCCGCAGTGCAATATTTGGTCTCTTCTCGCTGAACCCGCTGTTAGTGCGTCATCCATCCTAAACTTTCACAGTTCCACTGCTTAAAATGGTAACAATATCACGTTTGGTGTAGTTTTTCCATAATTCTCCATTTAACTGATCCCCATGTAATGTACTGTTTTCATTGATTGGGACAACTATCTTTCTCAGAACTTTCTTCTTTACTATATGCCCTCCCTTGGTCAGCTGTTGTTCTCTTCCAGCCCCGATGGTACTAGAATTGCGAGGTCCAGGAAGTCTTTCATTTTCAAGACACTCGTGGCTCTTCCCTTTCTTTTTATGTCTTCATACCTATTCCATTTGCCCGACGCTTTAGTCTAGTGTTAAGAGAGAAAGTTTGCCCAGTTGCACTTCTTCGAAAAACAGTAATCACCACCATCGAATGACATGGCTTGACGGTTCTGGTCATGTAGGTGAAAATTTGTACTCGGGGAAACTGTGATCGAATCTCACCGTCGGCATTCCTGAAGATGGATTTCAGTAGTTCCCCATTTTCACACCAGGTATGTGCCTTAATAAAAAGCAACGTTCGCTACCTTCCCAGTCCTAGCGCACTTCTATCCACTGTAGCCGAAATCTTTCTTGTATTTGTGCGACAAACAGAAAAGAAATAAAACCAGTTTTCATGAAAATATCATACGTGGAATACTCATACCTGCCAACCCTTCCGATTTACCCGGAAACTTTCCGTTTTTTAACTCGTCTTCAGGTTTTCCTATTTATTTTTACTTCTTCCTATTTTTGACCAATATAACCTCCAGTACGGCCAATACTTTCCCCCTAGGATAAAGGATAAATTCTTATGTGCTTGTGTAATTTACGAAACCTCATTTTCAAGCGCATTTATTTCATGCTTTATTTCGCGAGTGTTTCGTGTTTCGTCCTTCGCCTTCGTTTATCGTGTTTCCCGCTCACCACAGCAGCGTGTACACTGTACATGGGATTCGGGACGGCAATCGTCCTGTAAGCAAGAGAGACTAGCGCGCGCAAGCGACTCAGTTAATCAGGACGAAAGAATGAGTTTGTTAATTTGTTGTTCGCGCGCCGGTGACATCGTTTCTGTGCGTAGTTTTGTCGGAGTTGTAGGCCACGTGTTTTTTTCTTGCGTTTGTATGCTTTCCCCCTCTGTCAAAGTCGTATGTTAATAATGTGTGGGACATATTGAATTGTTTTGTATGTGGTAGTTTCGCGTATTTAAGTGCATACTTTTAAGGAGTTGAATGTTTTTAAGTGGGTTGTGTCGGTGACAGTCTCTGGTATTTTCTCTTCTCGTTATGGCCAGAAAATATAACGAACGTTATCTCCAAGCGTTCAGAGATACCTATAAATTTCCGTTCATTTTACCGTCTGATAAAGGAAACTACCGTATTTTCTCGCGTTAATTAACGCCCTTGCATAATTTACGCATCCCAATATTTTTAGGTCCAAAGTGGAGAAAATGAAATGTTCACGTATTTGACGCACCCACAACTTCGAACATCCATCAGGCAGCTCCGGATGCGTTTCGAAATAAAGATGTCAACTACTCAAGTAGCAGCCTTCCTATTGCGAAAGCGGGCATTCCAAATTCAGAGCAACGTGCTGTTACTAAAATAGTCCAAGAGATTCAGCCCAGAAGTGACTAGTGACGCTCTATCCCAGTCTGATACAAACATATTTTACGAGTGTTTCGGGTACGGGACATTCTGTGATCTCAAAATTGCTTGTTAGTCCACAGTATTCGAGTAACACTGCATCATACAAACTCGCGGTGATCAGTTACGCCGAAACATACGGGAATAGGGCAGCGAGCAGCAAGTATTCAGTGTCCAAATGGAACGTGCGCTACCGCGGTGACAGAGAAGTGCACTTCAAGCGACCAACAAATCTCGCAAAGCATTTCACGGACCAAAAAGTGGCACGTTTCTGCAAGTAGAGGAGCATCTGCTTAAATATACGATTTTGTTACGCAACGTTGGATAAGCCGTTTCTCACGAAATGCTGTATTTTAAAGAATGAGAAATAGTCGCTGCACATGGAATCAGTGTCTCGGATTTGAAGGTTAGCCGAGGCTTGATTAATAATTAATTATATAATTATTATATGAAGAGAAATGGACTTTCTCCTCGACGAAGAACAACATTATGCCAAAACTGACGAATGATTTCAACCATTTTCGTAGCTTTGTGATTGAGAAGCGTAAAGTGAAGGAATATTTGACCTCCCAAATAGGAACCGCAGGTCAGACGCCAATCACTTTCCATATGCCACAAAGTCGAACAGTCTATAAGAAAGGAACTTCAAATGTTATCGTTCGCGCTACCGGAAGCGAAAAACAACGATGTACTGCGATGCTTGCTGTAACAGGTTGCCTAAAGCAAAATTTCCGCGAGAGATCCACGTTCTTATTCAAGAAAAAAGGTGGATGGGCACCTCACTCGTACAAGATTGGATGCGAATGGTTTGGGGTAATCTAGCAGGGTCCCTCCTTCGATGTTCGGCCCTTCTCGTGTTGGGCAGTTTTGGTATTTTTGCCGGTATGCCAATGTTACGACATTACATGAATTGTACTTTTATTATTTCATGTTTATTTCACTTCAGGTCGTATTGTCAGCTCGTAACGGGAAGAATATTTTCCATTGTCGGTACTTCAAACCCACGTGTCTAACTTACCTGACTTTGACTTTTCAGAAAAAATCTCACGCCGGAATTTTACGCCAAATGACGATAACCGCAAATGAGTTGAACCAGTAGTGTTTATATTATATTTGATGTATCTTTTAAATGTAAATGAATTGTAAATAATTTTTAAATATCTGAATTCCTTGAATGATTTACGCATCCGAAGTTTTCGCCTGTATTTTTTGTCAAAAAGGTGCGTTAATTACGCGAGTAAATACGGTATTATGCATTTTGTAGCGTGTGTCGGTGTGACATGAATATTATTATTCGTATGTGTCATACATGAGAATGATTAGGTACATTTTCTTGGAACCATTTTTATTTTTTCTTAGTTTAAGATTTTAAATTGAATGGTCATTTCGCATTGTAATTTAGATATGTATGCCTTTAATCCTGACCTTTTTTTTCACCTAGACCGTGATGGAATATATGTGATGAAATCTAAGAATTAAAAAATCTTCCTATTTTTGGTTTCTAAAAATTGGCAGGTATGATTACTGTTTTCCATAACAATGCGGCGACACAAAAATGTAGATAGCAAATGTACCGCTGCTTCGCTACGGTATTCGCCTTGTATACGGAGTTCTACGTAAGTTACTGCACACGCAGTAAGATTATATTAAACTGCATGTCTCTTAGCGCTATCCGACAAACAAATCGAGGAGGACCCCATACGTTGTTTACGAGGCAAGGTGCACGTTGGGGAAATTTTGATTATAATGGCAGGCCCCATTTCCTACTGCTGTTCACAATCGAGTTCGGGAGTTTCTACAATAATGGCAGGCTCGTTTGCCAACCGCCATTCACAATAGAGATGGATAGCTTTTATTATAATGACAGGCTCCATTTCCTAATGCAGGTAACAATTGAGTTGGAGAGATTTGATTATAATCGAGAAATGCTGTGCTATCTATAATACAGTATAAAGAATCGTGATACGACAATACGGCATAGGACCAGAGATGAAGATCTCTCCAAATAGAGCAGCGATTGTGTAATCTGCTTTGTCAGTGACTTACCGTTTAGAAAGTAGTTACCACGAAACGAAGAACTTCAAATCATTGAAATTGTCTCCATATATCCATATTTTCCGGGGCCTAAAAGTAATACATTTGAACATCCTGGAACTTTCGCTCAAACGAGATAAAGTCCTGTGACCAAGCGAAATTATGTACATAACACAAGTTGTTTACACGAAGCCACGTTTCACATATAGTGCATGGATTTTACAGAAAATCAATAGTACAAGAGAGAATGGAAGAAATATGTTGTGTTTTCCTTATAAACCCCCACTGTGTTGAGTGATTTTTAAATTCATATGCATACCTTAACCTTCCACTGGATGAATATACCCTATATATGAAGTTTGGCCGAGATCTATACAGCCGTTTCGCCGTGATGGTGGAACAGACGGACAAACAGACACAAAAGCTAAAAACCACTGATACGGTTTTGTGTTGACCTAAATCGGATAAAAATCTGAAAAATTGACAAAATAAACTAAATTACAGACAGATGACCCCCTACAACTTTATTGATATATATTTTCCGACTTCACTCAGTCCTTGTTTAGAGGAACTTTCTCTTATTCATGGTATCAACTACCAAGGGATCAATATTACATACTGTAGGTAACTATTTAGAATGTTCGTATAATTATTGATAGGGGCGGATGTGGAGGACCTAAAACATCACTGGAAATGATCTAAAAATGCCCTTAAATTTATGGGGAAAATGCTATAAAATAAAAAGTGACTTCAAAATATTAGAACAAACTGTATTCCGAGTTCGTGTTCGACGGCTAGTGTATTCCGTGTGCTTGAGGCATGTTTGGGAATACTTTTTCGAAATTATCATCGTTTTGTATCGTGTTCCTGCACATATCTCGGAAACAAAAACTTTCACAAGTAATATACTCCTATTGTTCACTACACAGCTCTTGTTTTTACAGAAATGCTCCTAATTTACTTGGAAGTGTATTTGATATGGACATAATGATTTGCTGGCTGTAGTGTTAGCAATTTGCCCCCGAGGAACCTGGAAACACTTGTTCTTCACCGTCGTTATAGTTCGCTGATGTTTTTCTCCTTTAATGTGCTGCCGTACAACAAACTTCCTTTCGGCAGTCACTTGAATACGGTATAATTGATCAAATAAAATTCACCTATCTGTCGAAGATACGTCTTTTCCAATTTCATTCACTACCTGATTCAAAAACCCTTTGAGGTTGTTTCACTTTTGGCATTTTTCTTGCACAGAACTACAATACCCATCAGGGAGGATAATTCATGGTTGGAACACTTGAACAAAGTGACACTTGCACGGAGCCTTTCCCTCTACCTAGCAGTACTTAGTGAGTCAGAAGTAGGATGGTGACATTTACAGAGAGCTGCGATTTTCATGTACTCCGGTATTAATAGACACGTAGTCCGACTTGTTGGCTGAACGGTCAGCGTACTGGCCTTCGGTTCAGAGGGTCCGGGCTTCGATTCCCGGCCGGGTCGGGGATTTTAACCTTAATTGGTTAATTCCAGTGGCACGGGGGCTGGGTGTATGTGTTGTTTTCATCATCATTTCATCCTCATCATGTCGCGCAGGTCGCCTACGGGTGTCAAATAGAAAGACCTGCACCTGGCGAGCCGAACCCGTTCTGGGATATACCGGCACTAAAAGCCATACGACACGTGCAGCACATCATGTTTTTCTTTGTAATTATGGTTGTGAATTTAGATGTAATTTATAAGTAACTGTTAATTTGATAAATTGTAAGGGAAATTTAGCTGACTTCGCACCGTTTCCAAGGAACGCCACGAGGAGGCAGTCTCTTCGTGTTCCCCATAGATATATTAGAATCGATCGGGTCTTTTGTAAGTCCCATTCGTTTCCGTCGGATGTGTTGTAATGGTTATTTGGGACTCCTATCTGATGGCAGCGATGTCGCAGTGTCATAGCCACGATTGAAAAGCTGCCTACTTCTTCGGTGTAAATTATTGAAATCATACTGTCTCTTTCCCTTACAATTTTGTACTTTACTACACTTCTTCTCACTTCATCCAGAATGGAAACATGACTTGCCTCGCCTAAAACTGTGTTTGTTGTCGTTGTTCGTTTACATTTACTTTTCTTTAAATCTACGCACCGGCAGTATGTCAGTTGATCTTTATTGCTATAGTCCACAATATACTGATGTCCGTTGTAAATCAATGAAGGCTTCCCCATGGTGGTCTCGGTAAACTCCATAGCTGCAGAGCAATAACTGATCATTATTATCACCAGTTCAACACGGAACGTTAGTTGTCATCAGGTGTCACCTATAGTAATGACATCCATGTACCAGTTCTCCTCCCCTGCTTCTGCATTCCCATCCTCCTTGGGTCTCTGTGAAAGTGTTACTGTTCGAAACAACCTATGTTTAAAATAGTAATTTTCTGGAATGTTTGGCGTTCCGTGCAAATGTCAACACATTCCATCTCCGTACAAATGTGTCACAACTTCGATAATTCTGTACTGAAGTGCAAAGTTAACTGTTGTTTCCAATTCTTTCTCCTTTCCATTTCTTCTTTGCCTTGAGATACGCGGGGGTGGATGACTGGTTCTAGGGACGGGTGCGAAATACTTTCTCGTAATTATCATAGTTTTGTATCGTGTTCCTGCGCATATCTCGGAAACAAAAACTCCCTTAGTCTTACTTCCTTTCCCTATTCTTTCTCAGTGGTGGTCAGTTTGCTTGGCCATGAAAGATATTTAGCAAATGTAAGAAAAATATGTAATATTTTATATTACCACGTGTTGATTTTTATGTCTGGCAATAAGAAATACATATATACATTTTAAAAACATTTCAAAATGATCTAAAAATTCTTCAGAACACTATTTATTGACCTAAAACCTTCTTGAAAAATGAAATAATGACTGATAATCCATAATCAGCAAAATAATGCAAAATAAAAATACGTTATTATCCTTCGTTACATCGCAGAATACGTTTCTGTACTACTGAGCAACATTCTAATGCAAAGGGAAAAGTATGACATTTCAACAATGTCCGCTCTAATTATTACAACTTATTGTAACAAACAATTATTATTTGCCCTAACAACGTTTAAAATATTTAAATATGAGTTGATAACCGAAACATGTAATGTATAAATAGATTTTTTCACACAAGTAATATTTAACAATGGTGTATGCTAACTATGGCCACGACATAATACATGCAACCGCTATGGTTCGCTTCCGGCCAAGTAGGACCTCCAAAAAGAATCTACTCTAAAAATGTATCGATCACAGAAAATATCACCTACGCATTATAAGCCAAAGGTTTAATTGTGTGTGTGTTATTCCTTTAAACCGTGTAATGAGTGCGGGTGGATGCGTTCTCATTCTGTGTGTTGAAGCGCGATTTTCTAACTGGAAATGTCGTTAATGAAAAGTTAGCAGAGTATTGTTACAGCCAAGCACGAGACTTCCGATTATTTAATTTAATTTAACGTGGTATGAATAACGTATTGTTTAACTTTAATGATAGCTTCCTATATCCTTTCTAAACGTGATAATTTCAGACATTGTGATTTGGAATCTGAAAATCACTTAAATTATATTTTTAACGAAAAATGCCAGATCTAACAAACACCGTTTCAGGCAGTAATTTTCTTATTTTTGTATCTCATCAAGTGTAATTATATTTTTTATTGAGCAGTAGTATAAGCATTTAATTTTTACTTTTAATTAAATTTACCGTTGAAACTTTGTTAAAGACTCAGAACATGTTAGGACCAGGTGGCTTTTAATGTATCGTGTTAGGAAGCTGTTAATTGCTGTAAATGGGAACTCGAGTACGAAACGTTCTCCAGTGTATCATTAGCTCTGATAGATAAATGGATGAACAGATTATTTATTTTACGTGGCAAAGTTAGTGACATTTAACCAGTGAATACATAAGTAATATTAAATCTGAAACTAACTTTGTATCCTACTGTGATATCTAGTATACATAAAACATCTAATATAAATGGGCATTTTGCTTCCTAAATGCAATATTGAAGTAATCCCTAAGCAGAAAATAGTCGGGATAGTAACAATATTATTATGAATAATAATTTTAATAATCTAGGAAATGTAGGTCTACTATTATTATTTTATCATTTATTATTAGGCATTTGAGTTTTTGCCATTACGGAGGTTTTCAGTACCCACGGGCGAAAGGTATTGCTCAGATACTAAATAGGACCTGGGATAAGGATTATTTAATTGGGGAACCACAGATTAGTGTTAGAGAAAGGCATATCATGGTTTTAAGCTCGCTTGGCTTGATTGTGGGTAATAACGAGGGAGACTGAACTCTGTGGTTTTTAAAAAAGCAAGCTGAGCCGTCTTGCTTGCGAACTGACTGTCAACGTGCTAGACTCTAGGTACCAAAATCGGAGGACTGCTGAATACATGTTGTGTTCAGAACGCGGCTAAGATTATACTGCTAATAATAAGAGTTGGTATGTGACATTTCTTAGAGGGAGGTCCGTTTACTGCCTGCCGAGGCGGGATAAAGGGAGTGGCTGTGTGGTTGCCATGGAAACGAGGGTGGGGCGACTGCGGTTGCCATGGAGATAAAAATTCAGGGCAGCTCGTCTTGCTGGGAGTTGCCAAACCTGTCACTGTTACTGATAAGAAGCTGATTGTTTGTATAATAGTGATCGCAAATGGGACGACACCGCCTGGCCAGCTAGTCTACAACAGATCATAGCGGTCAGAATGAAGGAGGGAACAAGTGGGCCGGAAGCGAGGGGTAAGAGTTTGTAGAAAGGAATGCTGGAATGTGGCAGCATCGTGAAATGGCACGTGCAGTGCTCCTCCCTCCAACCTTACCTGTCAGACGCCAACTTTAGTTAAGTCTAGTATAGTCGTTAACGTATAACACGTTTTTTTTTTTTTTTTTAAATCAGTGGATTGCTTTTGAGTATGCATTAGGTTCAAAGCGTGCTTTCTCGAGGTAGATAACATAGGATTTTAGAAAATATGTGCAGACGAAACAATCATATAAAATACAATACATTGAAAAGTGTAGGTTTTTTTTGAATGGGTGAACTTCGCACTAACATATTGAAGATTTTCGGCGATGCACGGAAGGGAAAGGGCTAGTAACGACCGTGGCCTTAATCTGTTGTGACAATTGGAAAGCATGGAATACAATGTTCAGGGATGCCTACGGTGCTATTCGAACCCACCATCTCTCGAATGTTCGCTCACAGCGCAACGCGACCCTAACAGCACGGCCAACTTGCTTGGTTGTAGATTTATTAATATGATATTTAAACTAAATTAATTACAGTACAAACATCGCATCTACCTTTACCATTATCCATTAATAATCTACAGTACATCAAGCAGAATGTCTGTTTGTCCGTCTATCTGTTCCTTATCTGTTCCATGCAGTTCCACCAAACTGAACCAAATTTTGTATACATACCTGCAGGCAACCCCGTCTACAAGAAAATTTAACATCCCTCTCCATTCCCTAGATTTAGGCCGTTTTGCACATTAACGTACATCAAATTTGTCTTACAAGGACGATGCAAAGCTTATTTTATGTCTCACGAAGGGAAGAACAAAACTCGGCATGTTCGTACGAGACCGAAAACCATGCTTTAAGGCCGTAAAACTGACCGCTATGGAGATAGTGGCACCATACTACCCCCGCTCTAGGAATCAGATGAAGAAATGACCATCCGTAACCGTGGCAATGTCAGCTTACGGATTCTACACTGGAATACAGGCCTGGTGTTTGAAGTAGGCACGTACGTGAATGTAGGCTAGGTTAAGGACAGATGCTGCTGCACATATGACTTACTGTCTGGAAAAGGAGCACTGTGGGTGTAAAGCAGCCCCTAAAGGGGGAGGTGGGGAGCAGGTGGCATATAAAAATTATAAAAAATAGTGTAGAATCCATAGTTTTCCGGATCACTGAGATGAATAGTGACGCTTCAGATGTCCAAGTACAACCCCATCGACACGGAGTGAGAAGGGGTGAAAAAGAAAATGTACAAAATAATCGAGATTAGGGATTTATGTGTGTATGTGTGTATATTCTAGCATAGCTCTCTAGCAAACTTGGCACACACATGACTTACTATCTGGAAAAATTACTGTGGGGTTAAGACATCCCTAGCACCACTAGGGGAGGGGATGACACGCAAAAATAATCGAAAACGACCGATATTAGTATCGAATCTATAGTTTAAGGGATCGCTGACATAAATTGTAACACTCTGGGTGCCGTTTAAATCTATGTTCAGCATGGGGGTTTGGAAGGGGTGAAAAAGAAAATGTTCAAAAGACCGAGAGGAGTGTTGATGCCATATTTTTCGGGCCCTCTAGGCTGATTGGTGACAGTCTCAGTAACATTTGGAATCATGTACATCAGGGGTGCTCAGCTGGGCGCCCGTTGAGGCTAGCCCAGTGCGGCCGGACTGGCGTGACGTAAATGCGGGCAGCTTACGTAGCAAGCAAACGTCACAGTGAAGCGAGGGAGCTGACACACTTTGCAGGGAAGGGAAAGAGCATTGACGTTCACTTGTGATTCCGAAGCTCTCCTCCACTACTCAACACCGAGCTCGATAGCTGCAGTCGCTTAAGTGCGGCCAGTATCCAGTAATCGGGAGATAGTGGGTTCAAGCCCCACTGTCGGCAGCCCTAAAGATGGTTTTCCGTGGTTTCCCATTTTCGCACCAGGCAAATGCCGGGGCTGTACCTTAATTAAGGCCAGGGCCGCTTCCTTCCAGTTCCTAGGCCTTTCCTATCCCATCGTCGCCATAAGATATATCTGTGTCGGTGCGACGTAAAGCAAAAAAAAAAAAAAAAAGGATAGGGTGTCCCTTAGATCATCGGACAACAAATTTCATATTTGAATTGTACTGACAACAAAAGAATTATTGTAGAGGGTGGATCTGTGATATGGTATTTTGAGGGTTAGGTTAGCTGCAGCTTTGGACGAGATCTTATGAGTGGTTCAGACATCGGGTGTTGGAATAGTGCCGTCATCTTGAGATAGGCATACTAAAGTCGCCGTGCCATGCGGCAAAAATTGGTGTAGTTCTGGACTCCAGCGCGGTAGCACATCGTCTGAGGTGTCATTTGATTCGTTTTAGTGTGTTCTAGAAGTACACGGGAAAGGAAAAAGTAAATAATGAATATTTAATCATCATAATAATAATAATTATTAATTATTATTATTAATAATTATTATTATATTTTGCTTTACGTCCCACTAACTACTTTTAGGTTTTTGGAGACACCGAGGTGCCAGAATTCAGTCCCTCAGTTCTTTTACGTGCCAGTAAATCTACCGACACAAGGCTGACGTATTTGAGCACCTTCAAATACCACCGGACTGAGCCAGGATCGAACCTGTCAAGTTGGAGTCAGAAGGCCAGTGCCTTAACCGCCTGAGCCACTCAGCCCGGCATAATGAACATTTGAGACAATGTGCTGCAAAGAAATGAAAAAAAAAAAGCATTCATTCTTTCGCAAAATGTCGCTATTAATGAACAGTATATGTTTCGAAGTTACTGAAAACACATTGAGAGGATGGAACGGCTTGTCAGAATTCTAATTCCAAAAAGTCTAAAACAATTAATGCCGAGCGTCAAAAGGCTTATCAGGAGTGTCTCGCTATGGTTATGTGGGTATTTAGGGGTTATAATAAGGAGTAATGGAAGCGGCATATAAATCTCTGGTAAGACCACAGTTAGATATGGTTCCAGTGTATGCGAGCTGTCGGTGGAGAGATGGTGTGGAATTACATTAGTTGACGAATAGGTTTGAAAAAAGTAGGAATGATCATAATATGAAGATAAAGTCGGAATTCAAGAGGACAAATTGGGGCTAATACTTGTTTATAGGAAGAGGCGTTAAAGATTGGACTAATTTACAAGGGAGATGTTCGATAAATTTCCAATTTTTTTAAAATTCTTTGAGAAAAGACTAGGTAAACAACTGATGTGGAATCTGCCACCTGGGCGATTACCCTAAATTAAGATCAATGGTGATTGATTGAACCTAACAGTTGAAAAGTGACTATAAATATCAGAAGTGATATAGTTTTCTTTTGCTTGCTTCATTGAGCCAGCAGTGATATTTTATATATCCGTCTGCCAAGTCCACTAAAATGCACACAGCAACAGAACCTTTGAGCGACACTTCAACAATAATCGTAATAGGGACTGGCTGCATACGTTCACTGACCATACCTTAGACATTTCATATTGTCAAAGACAACTGCGACAGAAAAGTGAAAACATAAATACATTCATTAACTAAATAATGTGTACATCTAGCCCTCAGCCCCGTTTCTTGATATGTGGTCGAAGTTCAGGTGAGATGAAATTATATGGCACGTTTTTACGACCGGATGCCCTCCCTGCCGCCAACCTCAGTTGAGGGGAGAATGGAGATGAAACGAATGATGATGAATGAAACTGGATGAAGAGCTGGAAGAAATCGGCTGTGACTTATCAGTAGGACCGGAATTCGCCTGGAAATTGAGGAGAGCCACGGTGGGGGATGGGGTTTTCGAACCCACACACTTCCCGAATGCAAAGCTTGGCTGAATAGCCGTAGGGCGTTAACATGTGCGGCCATTCCTCTCTGCCAAATAAATAAATAAATAAATAAATAAATAAATAAATAAATAAATAAATAAATAAATATAGTCTGTTTCCCTACTTATATTTCATTTTAAATTGTCGTAAGTCACCTTTGGGCAGATGGCATCTCTGTACTAAAATTTAAATTGAATGAACCTCAAGAGTTGAACAAAACTGAACACAGGTGAACGTCTTTGGGCGCCGGGCTGAGTGGCTCAGACGGTTGAGGCGCTGGCCTTCTGACCCCAACTTGGCAGGTTCGATCCTGGCTCAGTCCGGTGGTATTAGAAGGTGCTCAAATACGTCAGCCTCGTATCGGTAGATTTACTGGCACGTAAAAGAACTCCTGCGGGACTAAATTCCGGCACCTCGGCGTCTCCGAAAACCGTAAAAGAGTAGTTAGTGGGCCCTAAATTAAATAACATTATTATGATTACGTCTTTGGGCCTCCTCGATATTTTGATTTGTGATTACTGTGGCATACTGTTGAGGAGCTGGTTGAGAACAGAGAGAGACTGACCCATTTTACCGCATGTAAACCTGGCTCAGGGAGTCTGATTACGTCAACAACGTCTAGGGGGAGTAGGTAAGGGGAGGATTTGGTACTGCTTTTTCCGAAATAAAAGGAAATATGCCTCTTAAAATTGAATAGGGTATGTTCAAAATGTGCTTTTTCCATCTTTAGAATGTTGTAAGAAAAGCGCAAAAGCCGTAAAATAAAGGCACATGGAACATGCCCATGATCGCATTTGTTACAAATTTTAAGGTACTAAGTCTTTCTGGTCTGTATAGCTCATAGCAATCTTTAATATTCAACTACTGTAATGTATGTGGACGAAATACTGATTTATTTTTGGAAGTGTGAATGGCACCTTTTGAGCAGATACTCCTCAATTACTGCATCCACCTCACTCTTGACTGTCCTATGTCTCGCATGTGCGGCAGGCTAGTAACCTGTCCACATAAAAAAAAAAAAAACCAACGCCCTACAAACCACCTTAGCTTCGCTATCAACATTGTTTTTTTGCTAGTTGCTTTACGTCGCACCGACACAGATAGGTCTTATAGTGACGATGGAATAGGAAAGGCCTGGGAGTTGGAAGGAAGCGGTCGTGGCCTTAATTAAGGTACAGCCCCAGCCTGGTGTGAAAATGGGAAACCACGGAAAACCATCTTCAGGGCTGCCGACAGTGGGATTCGAACCCACTATCTCCTGGATGCAAGCTCACAGCCGCGTGCCCCTGACCGCACGGCCATCTCGCCCAGTAAAAGTTTATTTACAGTGAATGGGAACAAATGTGCGATGACACTTATCTGGATGTTGACATCGCCGGTTTTTTTAACTCGCTCCCTTCCAGAAATGTTGACCGCATATTAAACGTGTAGTCGTCGACATGCCTGTTGCGGAAGCTCTTTGTACCTTCCTGTCCGTACAAGTTTATTAGGCACGTGACTTACGAGTCATCCTGTATATTTACCGCTGTTGTTGACAGCTTTACCTATTATCTGTTGTTATTGGGGGGACATTATACCTGAGCGGAGGCGGCTGCGTGAAAGACAATGAATGGAGCACTGAAAAATAAAGCCGTGTCTGCGGCACTTGTTAACTCCAAGAAACAGTGGCTGCCGGCTTCTTTCTTATCCACGAACATCCACGTGGAAGACCTGTCATGAGCAGGAGATCCCTATTTGTCGAGTTGTATTTCCAACTAGAAACAGAAGTGCATGACGTACGCGTTTCTTATGCCGTACTTCGTCCTTTGTAATCGACATGGAATAATGACAGCTCACCTCCGCCGCATTCTTACTTGTCCCGCCGAAGAGGAGTTCATTTCCCGCGGGAAGCAGTTTAAATGACTTTGATGTTGGTATCCATTCGTTATATCCTCGTGGTCCTCGAGGTGGTGCAGCTCACCCCCGTCCTGCCATTCTTGAATTTCTAGCAGTACCAGGAATCGAACGCGGGTCTTCAAGGACGGCAGCTAACAGCGTTTACTTGGTCTTCAGTCCTGGGGTATCTGGGTTCGATTCCCGACCGGTTCGAGATGTTTTCATCTAAAACAGTTAATTTAATTGAGATAGTGAGTTCGAATCCCGGTCTCGGCAGCCCTGAAGATGGTTTTCCGTGGTTTCCCATTTTCACATCAGGCAAATGCTGGGACTGTACCTTAATTAAGGCCACGGGCGCTTCCTACCAACTCCTAGGCCTTCCCTATCCCACCGTCGCCATAAGACCTATCTGTGTCGGTGCGACGTAAAACCACTAGCAAAAAAATTAATTGACTCGGAGACTGTGTTTGTGATGTCCTCAAACATTCCTACAACTCACACACCACACACAGCACTATCCTCAAAAACGATAACACACAGTTCCTGCTGACTTGTAAACACTGTGCTAATCATCATACCAGAATTTGAATATCCTATGACAGAATTTGGAATCGAACCCATTGCTCTTCTCATGCTTGTGAACCAAGTGCAAAACATCATACCAGAATTTAAATCCTCTATGCCAGAATCGGAAATCGAACCCATTGCTCTTCTCATGTTGCTGAAGCACGCCTGAAACATCATACCAGGATTTAAATCCTCTGTTGCAGAACCTGAATCGAAACCACTGACTAGTAAACAGTGCTCTGAACATCATGACAGAATTTAAATCCTCTATTAGAGAACGGGAATCGAACCCACTGACTTGTAAACGCTGTTCTAAACACGATACCAGAATTTAAATCCTCAGTGACAGAAGTGATGTGAAGCCGAGTCAAGCGGACGGGCACCCCCACGAAGGAAAGAGTTATAATTCCGAGATGGTTACATGTCAGCTATTCATAAGGGTGTCGTTACCAGTGGTCACGCCTGGTAACGACGATAACAGGCAGGTTGATGAGCGTGACGGACGCCCTCACGTCGGAGCTTCTCCCGCGAATTATAATGCGCCCGCCTAACATATCACGGAGCACGGTGCGCGCCGTACGTTTTTATCATGCCTCGCTGTTACTCTGCTATCTGCATGATGCTGCTACTAGTTAGCAAATAGTACTTACTTTTAATTGCATCCATAACTCTACATGTCTCTAATTTTTTTCTCATCTTACTCTGATCGTAAATAGTGTAAACCATGTTTAAACATGATGACGTCCGTCCGGTTGCCGTTTGAATATGAATTCCTTGTTACAATTGTTGACGCTGGAAAAACTGCGGATTGTAGTTCCACACCAGACTTCGTTATGTTTATAAAGAGCAAAGCAAAGTTGTTAATTTTTTATTAATAATAATGCCATCAGATGTATGTTTCCCCTAGAGTTTGCGATATTACAGCTAATTATTGTTCAAGCATTTACAGTTCTTTGTATGTTAGGAGAAACATACATACATACATACATACATACATACATACATACATACATACATACATACATACATCTTTATTATAGACTGTTATGTCTTTCAGAGTTCAGTCTGCAAGCCTCTGTGAATTTACTAATCGCCACCACAATCCTCTAATTGTAACTAGTTCTGTAGCTTCGTTTAGTTCTGTTGCGAGAAAATATCAATATTATTTATTTTAATGTATTTATTGTTTTATGACACGGAACTACAACTCTTAACAAATCTGTGCACACTTCTGACAGTAGTACATATCCTTACGAAATGCGTGGATCTGGCCGATCTGCACAGTAATCTAAAACTTCTAGTATCACCTCCTTCATTCTACGGGATGACGAGCAGTCAGTAGATCTCGTCATCCGTTTTAAGAGGGACTGGCTGTTACCCGCGGCTTCACTCGCGTGGATTTCGTAATTTGATAAAGGTAATCGTTCCTCGGTACTGCAATAAGACATTATCCAAAAGTCCCTAAAAATCTCACCGAAACATTGAGTTTCATTTACCCCAGAACCTCTTTGTAAACCACGTTTGTGGTATTGCCTTTTGGGGCTTAGATGACCAGGCTGCTGTCAGAGCTAAATCTGCAATATACGACATAGAACTGTATATGTCAGAAACAGTCCTCTTACACGTCGAAAAAATAAAAAAAGAGTTTATTTATTTTAAAGGAGACTCCATATACCTATTTTCACGTCTGTAACATCTTCAGTTTTTGAGATATAAGTATCCTCATAAAAATATCATCCCTTTTCGGTCCCTTTCACCCACCGGATTTTTCGGAAACAAAAAAAAATATGTGTTTCTTTATATTTAAAGGCTTTTTCAAGAAGCAATGTTGTCCGGCTCCATGGCTAAATGGTTAGCATGCTGGCCTTTTATCCAGAGGGTCCCGGTTTCCATTCCCGGCCGGATCGGGCATTTTAACATTCATTGGTTAATTCTAATGGCTCGGAGGCTGGGTGTGTATGCCTTCTTCAGCATTAAAATTTATCACAGTTAGGGCCCCATTCTCATAGACGCGCAGGTCTCCTATGCGGCGTCAACTCGAAATACCTGCACTCTTCGGAGGCCACACGAAAAAAAAAAGTACCAATGTTCACGTCTGCAACATCACGTCCTTTTTCGGTCCTTTTCACCCCTTAAATGAATTTTCGGAAATAAAAGAAAAGTGTTTATTATTAAAGGAAATTCCAAATATCAATTTTCACGTCTGTAACATCTTCAGTTTTTGAGATTAAGTATCCTCATGCAAATTGTTCAATCCCTTTTTCACTTATTTTTACCTCCATTAAGTGGATTTTCCAAAACCAAAAAAAGTATATGTTTCTTTATTGTTAAAGGAATTCCAAGATTTTGAGATATAGTGAGCGCGTGTACTGTAAATGCATCACCAAAATTTCATTTATGTCCAGTAGTTTTGGCTCGACGATGATGAGTCAGTCAGTCAGTCAGTCAGTCAGGACATGTTATTTTATCGTGTTTACACTTTCTATTTGTGTTTTTATTTTTATTTAATGTTAACTACGTTTGTGTTCTGTTGACTATATTTTTATCTATCTTTTTGTATGTTTAATATCTTATTATTTTTAACTTTTTATTTGAATGCAATCTACCATTTCACTTTAAACTCAATACCTTATTTGATTATATTACATTTCTATTTATTTTAATTCGTTTTATAGGAAAATAAGCATTACGAATTAGATCTACTGATTATTTTAAATTATCAGCTTTTCATCATGATTTTCTAAAGTCTAGGGTAGTCAGAGGGTAATTTTAAATTTTAAATTACAATTTAATTTCATCATCTATGCACAGTCTTGTACCAATTCTACACAAGGTGTTAATAATAATAATAATAATAATAATAATAATAATAATAATAATATTCTCTACCAGACGGCAGAGAAAACGATACTCCTCTGTTTTTTTAATTTTGTCATGTAAATACAGAATGTGTCACCAGAGATCTTTTACATACCATTATCATTTGATATGGAATGTTGAATGGATTTTCTTTCACACGATCTTAGGATCCATAAATCCATACTAAAACTCCTACACAGAGCGAGTTGTACAGTATAAGGCGTTAATGTTTAATTTTGTTCTACGTCGGCCAAATCTTTAGGGAAAAGATGTACCTAAACATAGCCAATATTAACAAATCACTTGAATAAA
Organism: Anabrus simplex; assembly: GCF_040414725.1. NCBI lineage: Eukaryota > Metazoa > Arthropoda > Insecta > Orthoptera > Tettigoniidae > Anabrus > Anabrus simplex. The sequence goes on along the minus strand of NC_090267.1, from coordinate 368,494,854 downwards.
AACGGATTTTTTTTTCTTTAAAGCTGTTCACTTAGTCAGAAAATGCCAGTCACCTTATCCAGGTTTTTGGCGCCATCCCATGTTAAATGACTTATTGTAATCCTTCCTTTTCTTATATTTTACTCATTCAGTTCGACTCAACTTTCTAGATAATTTCTATCCAGTTTTTTATGTGTATTCTTACATGTTACCCTATTGACATCATCATTCTGACGTAGAACGTGCTGGATACTCTTCCGGTCGTCGGTGCAGGTGGCGAAAATTAGGCTATTTGGTGATGTTCTCTAAATTTCCCAGAGACAGGCGTTATTCGAAGGGCTTGACGACTGATGTCACTGTACGACCCTATGTATAGTAATTAAATGGAATCTATCTGCCTTTCTTTTAAAACTGCTGGCGGCCATGGTCGCTTCCTTCCCATTCCTAGGCCTTTCCCGTCCCATCGTCGCCATAAGACCTATCTGTGTCGGTGCGACGTAAAGCAAAATAGCAAATAAAAACTGCTGGCCGGATGTTTGTGAAATTTTGCACGACGAAGAGTACAAACAAAAATCATCACAAACTATCGGCCCGTCAACGTCGGGTACGTTCTGCTAGTCATACGTTTTTATTTAGTGTTTCGATATAACAATCACCTTTTCTCCGTGATAGGCTGTGGATAAATTACAATATTTAAAATTAAAACATCACCCTCTCGACTTGCACGGACAGCAAGATTATATCTGTTCGTAGATCCAAGGACAGAAGAGCCGAGAAAGGGAGAGCTTTCATGACACACACTGCGAGATCGAAAAATCCGGACATATAGCTATCAAAGATTTGAATACTCACAGCTCGCATTCACTTCTGTCTCCCATCATCCGTAAACTGTTAAGATCCTGAGAAAGACCACATGGTCAGTCGGCTAATATTGCCAGCTGCTAGTGCCATGATTCACGGTGTTAGTTGGTGCGTCCCTGTCTTTATCAGTAATAACTGATCGATGAACGTAACACAACTGTTAAAAAATAAGCAAGATTGTAGGTTTGTGCGGTTGTTGATATTGTGACCATAGCTAAGAGACATCGAGTTTTACGAAGAATCCGAACCAAAAGGATCAAGAAAATTGTTGAAATTCATACCCCAAGGTACAGTAAATTATTGTAAACACAGAGATCGACCCACGGTTTGATATAGGGTAGTAACTTGAAATTAACGAACAACGAAGAGTATTAGTTTTTTAATTGCTTGATACTGCAAAATAATGTAAATTTCTTTCAGTTACGGGAAATAACATACGTTCGGGATCTAGCAGAAACATGGTCTACAATGTTTTCAGCATAGATTTATGCTTTTCATCGCTTCATCTGCAAGGCTCTCTGGATGAATTAAATGCCTTTACATCTCTCTATCTGCAACTAGCACCGTCGCTTTATCTAATTTTACCCATGGATGTTGTTCAGGTTTCAGTCCTAAGGCTGGTTGAATCCTCAACAGCTCCGCCATCGGCTGTCATAAATGGCCTAGGAATCGCTGAAGAGGCGTACGAGGGAAATGAGGAGTGAGCTAGTTTCCTGTTGCTTTCCTCTCACCCATCTAAACTTGAAATAATGAAATAGTCTCTTTAGCCCTCATCATCTTGGTCTCTCTCTCTCTCTCTCTCTCTCTCTCTCTGCTTCTATGATCAAATGCTATCATTCTTCTTGGTGACCCACCCTCCTCCACCATCGAAGCTGCTGTTTATTTGCCGCTTCCTAAATCGACTGCCTGCCTGGTGGTCATGATTGTTAAGGCATCAAGTCTTCATGACCTGACACCGTGGTTAGATGGTTCGAGTACTGGAAAAAGAAATTAACCATCAGAATGTCGGGTAGCAGGGTAGGAGAGTTGATGGTATATAATTTCTAACAGCCAGATTGTATGCCAAAAGCCTAGTTTCAATTCCAAACCTTTCTTCAGTGTTCATATGGATTGAGGGCATACGAGGCTGCTGATGGCATTCGTCCGTTGGGTGGAGACGTTGAATATTGAGCTGATCTTCATTGTCAATATCTTATTGTCGTTGCTCCCGTTTTACTAATTTCTCTCTCTCTCTCTCTCTCTCTCTCTCTCTCTCTCTCTCTCTCTCTCTCTACTTCCCTCTAGGATCTATTCCATCATTGCATTCGGTAATCCATCCTGTTCCATTCATTTCACCTCAAATGATCAGTGGATCACTACCTCAGTCGGTTTATTGCATACCGCTTCGACCATCGTGTCTATCTGCATTGTGAAAGATCCCCCGTCATTGTTCCAACTTGTGTGACCTGAAATATTCTCGCTACTGCTATTCTCTTTACCTGGAGCAATGAATAATATATTGCTTAATACTCGGAGCTTCCACTCCGTACAACAAAGTCAGTCTGAAAACAGAGCATCTAACTATAGTTTCCTCTGCGATTCCTCTTCTTTCATAAAAGCGTTCATCATTACTGTGAACCGTCCGACTCGTTGGCTGAACGGTCAGCGTACTGGCCTTCGGTTCAGAGGGTCTCGGGTTCGATTCCCGGCCGGGTCGGGGAATTTAACCTTAATTGGTTAATTCCAATGGCCCGGGGGCTGGGTGTATGTGTTGTCTTCATCATCATTTCATCCTCATCACGACACGTAGGTCGCCTACAGGCGTCAAATAGAAAGACCTGCACCTGGCGAGCCGAACCCGTCCTGGGATATCCCGGCACTAAAAGCCATACGACATTTCATTTCATTACTGTGAACCGATTGGCTTCGCTTTATTACACCTTCACTGGATTATCTTATGATACTTCTACCCTCGGAGAATACAGATAGTAAGTAATGGTTCCTGTTTTGTGTTTTATACCTTTAGGCTTCTTCCCAACAGACATTACTTTATTCCTAAAATTCAAATTTTCATATATCGAAACAGTACCTTCAACTTCCAGGGTATTAGAATACAACTTTCAACACAAACCAAGTTATTTAAATAAACCAAATCGCTTACTGCTTTGTCATTCTATCCTGCTATAACAAGAAAATATGTCGGAAAGAGCACTAAAAATAATAATACAATTTGTGAACATTATGTACTATTTAAACAGAATAAATGTTAATTAAAGTTATTTAAAATGGATTCAGGTTAAAAAACTTGCTGATTTTGTCCATATTTTTTTTTTGCTAGGGGCTTTACGTCGCACCGACACAGATAGGTCTTATGGCGACGATGGAATGGGAAAGGCCTAGGAGTTGGAAGGAAGCGGCCGTGGCCTTAATTAAGGTACAGCCCCAGCATTTGCCTGGTGTGAAAATGGGAAACCACGGAAAACCATCTTCAGGGCTGCCGATAGTGGGATTCGAACCTACTATCTCCCGGATGCAGGCTCACAGCCGCGCGCCTCTACGCGCACGGCCAACTCGCCCGGTGTCCATAAACTAAAATAAGACCACTGTTGTCAACCCTTTCAATCAGTTCCTGTATTTGACGATAAAGTTTGGAAGTTAACAACACTCATTCTTCTGTGATATATATTTTTATATTTTTCTTGGGTCAGCCCTTTAGTCAGGCAGCTGAAAGAGGCGACCACATTTCGTTTAAATTTTGATATTAAATAAAGGCAACTAAAATATAGCCGCAAGCAGAGCTCATAGAAAGACTTCTGTCTACCTATATGTCACGCCAAGAATTAATATTGACGTTACTGCTGAAACTGATGCTGGAAATCCCGGGATGACGATGTAAAATCGTCACTGTGCACTATTATTTGATCCCCAGAGGTTGTCTCTCTATCAAACTTTACGTTACTTAAGCTCATCTGAATATGATGGACATTGTGAACGAGTATATGGATCCTAGAATGACAAACACGTACTGCCATGCCTGGACATGTACAGGATAAGCTTAAGCCTTGCAGATTTGAACTGTGCGTGTGAATCTCGGGACACCCATTGATCACTGTGCACACAACTTTTAACCAAATCCCTTCCTGCAAATAGAACATAAATAACTGCGCCTGTAATTGCAGTTTAGTTATAGCCTCTATTGCCATTACAATTAATATTCTTTTTTCAATGTATGCGAGTTAATTCTACTGAAATTACAGGATATTGTAGACTATTTTAATATTTTCTGTTTTACTTTCAGATGCAGAATGTATGTTATTTCCTATAATTGAAACAAATATATATAATTTTTTTACAGTAAGTATCGATGAATAAAAAAAACAAATTATCTTCGTTGCTGGTTAATTTGAAATTGCTGTCCTATATTAAACCGTAGATCGATCTCTTTTAGATACAGTGTTTACTATTCATTGTATCTTGGTGTGTGCATTTCAACCATTTTCTTTATTCCTGCGGTTCGAATTCTACGAAAAACTGGAGGTCTCTAGGCTATCGTCATGATATCAACAATCGTGTAAACTTACAACCTTGGTTGCTTTTTAACAGTTGTTCCTTTCATTGATCTGTTTACCGAGCGAGTTGGCTGCGCGGTTCGGGCTATGAACTTGTATTCGAGAGTGGATGGATTTGAACTCTATTGTTGGCAGCGCCAAAAACGATTTTCTGTGGTTTCCTGTTTTCACACCAGGCAAATTCTGAGGCTGTACCTTAATAAAGAGCACAACCGAGCGCAGTGGCCGCGCGTGTTAACGCGCTACGGCTATGGATCCAAGCTCTGCATTCGGGACACCCGTGGATTCGAACCCCACCTTGGGCTGCCCTGAGAATGATTTTCTGTGTTTTCTCCGTTTTCACTTTGAGGCAATTTCATTCACCATCATTTATTTCATCTTCATAAACTCCTCAACTGAGGGTGGCGTAAGGAAGAGCATCCGGCCGTAAAACATGCCATAAAATTAATCTCGCCTCATCCCCGACCCTGCATCAAAAAACAGGACTAATAGATTAAAAAAAAGCAAAGTCATCTCCGTACAGGTCATGAAAGCCCTTGGAGTGGTGGAAGATAAAGGCTTCCACTATTCGTAATCTCGGCACTTGATGCGGTAGAGTGGTTAGCTCTACGCCCGGCCGCCTTTGCCCCCAGGAATTAACCTGGTACTCATTTTTGGTGTAGGCTGAGTGAATCTCAGAGTCATGTGCATCTCCCGAAGTGGAAATCTCGTGTCTTGAATTTTACGACTTCCTGACGGGGATTCGAACCCACGTCCTTCCGGGCGAACCGAACACGCCTTTACCGCCTCGGCCAGGCAGCCCCTAGGACTAAGACAAACAAATCCTAATTAAGGACACGGCCACTTCTTTCCCTATCCATCGTAACGTCGCCGCAAGACCTGACTGCTTTCAGCTTCGACAACATGAAATTAGCAAAATTACGAGCTGCTTCTTTTTCCACCTTCACAACACGCTCACATTTGGACTTAGCCAAGTTGTATACGGCCGGATGCCCTTCCAGATGCCAGTGCTGTGTAGAGGGATGTATTCAGAGGTCAGGCTATGTTTTAATAATAATAATATTAATAATAATAATAATAATAATAATAATAATAATAATAATAATAATAATAATTTGGGTTTACGTCCCATTAATTACTTTTACGCTTTTGGAAAACGCCGAGGTGCCGGAATTTTGTCCCGCAGGAGTTCTTCAACGTGCCAGTAAATCTACCGACACGAGGCTGACGTATTTGAGCACCTTCAAATACCACCGGACTGAGCCGTGATCGAACCCGCCAACTTGGGTTCAGAAGGCTGGCGCTCTACCGTCTGAGCTACCCAGTCCGGCACGTGTTACTGCAGTGGTTTGCAGTGATATGTGCTGTGTGTAAGTTGAGAGGTGTGTGTTAAGATAAACACAAACACTATCGGCTGTCGCCTCCATCTAGCGGCGAGGATAGGAATGGTGCCGGCTGCCGAAGCCTGTCGCACTCCTCTGAGGCAATGATTAATGACTGACAGAGTGTTGCTGGAATCAAAGCTGACAGGGAAAACCGGAGTACCCAGAAATAATCCTGTCCCGGCTCCGCTTTGTCCAGCACATGGAGTGACCGGGATTTGAATCACGGAACCCAGCGGTGAGAGGCCGCCGTTGATGCCACTGAGTCACGGAGGCTCTGTATTAGGAAAATGAAGACTGAAATATTTTCTTGTTGCTTCCCTCTCCGATCCACCTGCAAGTAATGCACTGTATGTAGAATAAAGGCACGGTTCAACCAGGGCGAAGATTGTAACAGAATTGTGAATTTTCGTCCAATAAAACAGACAACGTCATATTACTCAAACCTCGATGAATAAAAACAGATATCGCCCTGTAAATGCAATAATAATAATAATAATAATAATAATAATAATAATAATAATAATAATAATAATAATAATAATAATAGAAGGAGAAGGGCGGTTTTACGTCCCATTAGCCAGGCGGAGTAGAGCAGGTGGTAGAGCGCTGGCCTTCTGAGGCCAACTTGGTAGGTTCGATCCCGGCCCAGTGGTATTTGAAGGTGCTCAAATAGGTCAGCCTCGTGTCGGTAGATTTACTGAGACGTAAAAGAACTCCTGCGGTTAAGAATTCCACTGTCTCGGCGTCTCCATAAACCATGTAGTTAGTGGGGCGTAAATCCAATAATATTAGTAAGTCCTACTAACTAGTTTTACCGTATAAGTGGCTGCGGGGTTTCTGTCACGTAGCTGTCAGCTTGCACTGGGTTTAAACCCCACTGTCGGCAGCCCTGAAGATGGTTTTCCGTGGTTTCCCGTTTTCACACCAAGCAAATGCTGGAGGTTTACCTTAATTAAGGCTACGGTAGCTTCCTTTCCACTCCTACCCCTTTGTTACCTCATCGTCACAATAAGACCTGCGCATGTTTTATGGAGGCGCCGAGACAGTGGAACTTTTAACTGCTGGATAAACTTTGCAAAACTGAATGAGAGCAATGTACAGAACAAAGGTTAACTTGTAAACACCGCTGCAATCCTGTCTGGACAGCTGTAATACACTGCGACGGTGTCATCTCCTCCAGTTGCTTTTTATTTTATTTTTTACGGGGGGCCCCCGTAGCCCGCTCCCCCGCCGTGACCATCGACTCAATCTACATGGCCTCCGACATGCTATTAATTTCTAAGTAGAAAAGAGATAGCTGGGTAGAGTGGGAAGTGATACAAGGAGTATCTGCCTGTTTCCATGTCAGACACGTTACCAGGCGAGATTGTGTTAGGTATATGGTGTTGAAGTATGGTATTGAAGGGTCAGGGAAAAACCACATAGGCAGAAAGAAGAAAGAGCCTACATGTAAAACCTGACTTCTTTTGATAGCACATGCAAGGATGTGGGCTGGAGATAGACCAGAGGTTGTGTTAGTTAGGATTATGTGTCATGCAAACATAACCATTTCCTTGCCATTTTCTGTTATTGAGGGGATCAGTCCTTCTTGTCACTGCCTGGTGCGGCTCGGGTCTGGTAGCGTCTGGGCTCTGGGCCACAGGTTCGTCCCATTGCCCAGCAGCCAGCAGTCCCTGGTGCCAAGTCTCCTTTTGGAGAGGGGGGAATAAAGCCAAGCCTTACGTAATGCAAGGGGCTATCTTCTTCCGCCTGTCGATGTCCCTCTATGCGGTGTTATTGGAACACACTTGTCTCTGCAACTCGGCCAGAATATTTCTACTGCTCTCTCCCCTTGTCTCCCCCCTCCCCCCCCCCCTCTTACGATGCACTTCCTACCAAAACCATGTGATTCTCCCTCGTTTGTCGACAGTGGGTTTCGAGCTCATCATCTTCCGAATGCAACTACACACCTACATGATCCAAACCACACGGCCAACTTGCTCGTTCAAAATGTAATAATTTTGGGTTTACTCATAACTTCTAAGAAAACGTTCTGCTGTCTAACCCCAAACATTCCAACACAAGAAGTAGTTAATGATTTGCGAATGCACCTGCCTATGCTGTGTTACATGTTCACTTCACCAGGTGATTCAAAATGTTGCCACCGAGCTCGATAGCTGCAGTCGCTTAAGTGCGGCCAGTATCCAGTAATCGGGAGATCGTGGGTTCGAGCCCCACTGTCGGCAGCCCTGAAGATGGTTTTCCGTGGTTTCCCATTTTCACACCAGGCAAATGCCGGGGCTGTACCTTAATTAAGGCCACGGCCGCTTCCTTCCACTTCCTAGGCCTTTCCTATCCCATCGTCGCCATAAGACATATCTGTGTCGGTGCGACGTAAAGCAAGTAGCAAAATGTTGCGCGGAAACTGAAGTACCCCATAGGAGGGTTGCAGTACAACTGTCCAATAGGAACGTATAGTCTAGGACGAAACCGTACGTCAGGGCAAGACTAAGAATATCACAAACAACAATTTCGACGATTTACTTTATTTTACCAAAGCGCTCTACGGTACATTCCTCAATAATGCAGAACTGAAAGTAAATGCTTGATCATTCGTTTTTCCATACAGTAAAGTTAGCCACTGGACTCTTTAATGTTGTTTACGAAAGTTCCGCAAACATTCATCCACCACATTCAATGCAGGCGTGCCCCGACGCAGGTTTTCGTCCTGCTATATATTCCACTTTATGCCCGACTTTTTGAATTTCCTTGCCTATATTTTGCACGTGATTTTTTTTATTTTTTTTTCATTTTACACCTGAAGATGTTAATTTTTTTGAACAAAAGGTGTTATTCTGTGCTTAATAAAGTTTACCTTTTGCTTCTTTCGTCTTAACTTTTCGATTCTGTTATAAATTGTGTTCTACTCACATTGACACTGAGAAGTATGGTTGTAACCAATCATGTTCTCAACAACGTGTTGTTCTTTTTCATATTTCATTGCGCACTTGATTCCTTTTAATGTTATGACTTCCGACATTGCCCATTAAATGCATTCTAACAGGTTTTTTTTAAGAACTGTCTTCAGTTATGTACAGAAACTTCACAGAACTGAATGAGAGCAATGCACAGAACAAAGGGGAACTTGTAAACACCGCTGCAATCCTGTCTGGACAGCGGCAATACACTGCGACGGTGTCAACTCCTCCAGTTGCCCCTCGGCCTGAGTATTTCTACTGCTCTCTCTCCCTGTCTCTTCCCCCTCTTACGGTGTATTTCCTACCAGCACCATGTGATTCTCCCTCGTCGTGTGAATGATTTCTCGATCTAGCAGTTAATTACGTCTCGCTTACTAAGGAAAATGGCAAATTTTAGAGAACAAACTGTAAATAAGTGTTTCCGTTCTCATATACTAATTTGTCTTCAAGGGACATTGGGACTGAATTTTTCAGCAAAAAAGAAAAGAAAAGGGCCAGAAACTCGAAACTTGCTTTGTCAGGAGGACCGTGTAGCCTAAGATGAAAAAATTGAAGCTGCTAAGAAATAAGTGGAAGGTAAGACTTACAAATCAAGGGCATGCACAGATTAGGATAAGGAACTATGGAGTTTTGGTGAACACTCACTTGTAAAAGGGATCGGTAGGGAGGCAGCTATTGGTAATTAGATATCCTTTGTATATGTTATAGTGTTACATTTCATGTTTCGACAGACTGAAAAATTATAAGTTGTATTATCTGAGTCAACAATGAAAAATAACTGCTTTCTTAACAAAATATATATAACCTATTTGGTGTGAAAAATGCGGAAAAGTGAGCCATCTGGCCCCCACCGTGCCAATTGAAGATTCATTCTCCTGGAAGGATGTTTAATCTGGGTTGTGCAGGCATCGTTAGGGATGAAAAGTTGATGTAAAAAACTAACTTAATTGTTGCAGAGGGTACGGTTGCTAGAAACAGAGCATTTTCTTCCTCGTTTAGTGATAGACAAGTTATTCTATAAGTAGCATAGTTCCAGTGCTTTCACTAGTCAAATGGAGTCGAATTGTTCGTATGTAGGAGGTGTACACGTGCATCCAGAAACGAATCGCACATACAATATCAAGGAAACTGGAAATCGTCTGCAGTTGGACAGACGCATGGCAGTCAGTCAGGTGGTGAGCAAAGCATAGGAAAGTATCGAAGGGCAGGTTAAAAAATAAAACCCTGTACAAGATGCCACTTTTGTTCGTGCAATTGACTAAATAATTTGCGTACGGTCATCAGCAGGATTGAACATCTGCACTTTCTTACTCTGAAAATATTGTTTATGTTCGTGAAAATGAATGTCATGTGGTGTAGGTAGTATCGGTAAATACGCATTGTTTTATTTCCTTGACGATGGTGTAAATAATATGCTTTATCATTTGATTATGTAAATTGAAAGATATACGAGGGCTGTGAATAAAGTAGTGGAGTCTAGACACTCGCAGGAGATCGAGCATGGACAAACAGGAGATGGGAGTGGTCAGGTGGCGCTGTTATCGATGTGCAGTGTGCATTTGATGGGCTTCCAGTTGGGAGTATGTTGTTGTGTGGCGTTGAAGTGAAGAGTGTCTATTTCTGCTCTAAAGCATGTGTTCAAAAGGTGATCAGCGTTCGTGCATTAAAATCAATGTTTCCCGTGGCAAAAATGCATCAGAATATTATCGAGGATTACGTGAAGTCTGTGACTAGAATGCATTGCCGTAGATGACGTTTGCACAGCGTTTCGTGCGGGTCGGGATGAGACTGCGGATTTGTACCGCACAGGTCGGCTGTCCATTCCTCAAGATCAGACTGACATTGTAAGTGGTCTCAATTTCGTAGACCGTCGATGGACTGTCTGGGAATTATCCATAGAGGTTGGTCTCAGTCATCAAACGGTGTGGCTCATACTGACGAAATGTCTTAACATGAGGAAAATTGCGTCCGGGTGGGTTCCCCATCAACTCACTGACGTACAGAAATGGCACCGGCATGCACTGGCTGACATCCACCTGCACAGATATCGCAGCGAAGGAGACACATTTCTGCAGCGTATTGTCGCCAATAATGAGACATGGGCACGAGCCTACGAACTTGAATTGAAGCGTCAATCGAATGAATGGCGTCACCCAGGTTCTCCACTTCCACATAAATTTCGACAGGAACCCAGTCGGGTGAAGCTTAAGCTGATCGTGGCATGCGACTACGAGGGTGTTATTCTTACGGATGCTGTGCCTGAGGGACTACTTTTGCCGATTTCTGGAGCGACATCTGCGTTCGGCTATGCGGCACAAGCGTCCATTTTTTTTGAGAGACGATCGCCCTGTCGTGTTCTATGACAACGCACGTGTCTTCGACCTGTTTCCGAAATTGAAGGAACCCCTCCGAGGCCGCCGATTTCCTGACGCGGTATCTGTACTCCGCGCAGTAGGGCACTCCGTCGTTGTCATCAACAGAGAATGTCATTACAGAGCAGGTAACACACTTTGCGGGTGACTACATTGACGTAATGTAATGCAATTGTACTTGTTAGTTCATTAAATATTGAGTTCTATCAATACTGCCACTACTTTATTTATAGCCCTCGTACAGAAAAAGCAACATCCAAAATTCAATTTTATTTGCTTGAAAAATATTTAAATTGTGATATTTCTTAAGTAAAATTCTAATTTGTATTTATTATCAAGATGTTACGTAGTTAATTAGTCCGCCTCATTCGCTGAATGGTCAGCGTTGAGGCCTTTGGTTCAGAGGGTCCCGGGTTCGATTCCCGGCTGGATCGGCGATTTTAATCGCCCCTGATTAATTATTCTGTCCCGGGGACTGGGTGTTTGTGTTTGTCCCAAAACTTTCCTCTTCATATTCAGACAACACACTACACTACCAACGACCACAGAGACACGCAATAGTGATTACAGCCCTCCATACTGGGTTGTCGTCAGGACGGGCATCCGGCCGTAAAACAGGGTCAAATCCACACGTGCGACACAGTTCGCGCCCGCGACCCCACAGGTGAGGGAAAAGCGGTGGAATAATAATAATAATAATAATAATAATAATAATAATAATATGTTACGTAGTTAATTTCTTTTCTTTTGAATTGTTGAAGTTCACAAAACAATTACTAACATATAAAATATGCACAGTGAAAGTCCTTAAGCCTAGAAAGAACGTAGGTTTATAATATATTCTGTATTGCTTAGAGCAAACTTCCGTGTCGTACTTTTGAAGATTAACTAATCCCCAAAGCCTAAATCTCTAAACAAACTCTCAATCACTGTGCTTGAAGCATCAAAATGTCCCTTCTAATCCATGCATTCGAAAGGTCAGCCGAACTCCTGCTTTGTTTGTATCGGGCATGTTAAGGACGCTGGCCACCGTGTCGTCTCAAAACTCACGAGTCTCAAAACTCACGAATTCCAGGAAGAGGATTAGTAAGAACAAGTTTCTCTACCTGGGCCAGTCTCAAATCTCGCGAGCAGGGCCAGTTGTTCTTTGAATGGATAAATGTCCACTCTATTAGTGATCGGATAATGGAATACTTTTTGTACCGGGCGGTACACCTCCACGCCGCTAATTCAAATATTGCGCTACTTGAAACTCCTCTACTGGAGGAAGCCTGAACTTTAACAACCACATTAATTCTAAGGTTTCTCGGAAGATGTCTTTACTGTAAATTTTGAAGTGTTCTGAACTGTGTCGGTTTCGATTTGTTTTTGTTTTCTCTGTAGTAAGAAGTGTGAACATTCTCTTCTAGATGGCACTACTTAAGAACTACAATTGTGCACCCTAGTGCGAAGTGAAGGAACTTTTTTTGAAGAAATTTGGTATTCATAAGTTTGTTCTTTGTTAAATTTCTTTCAGTCATTGTTTGGGTTGGCAGTATAATCCTTTCTTTCCGCCAGTTTTGAAATTAACCAATCCCGAATTTCTTAAATTAATTTTCGGCCAATCGGGGCTTTCTTCCCCAACCTGCTCTGTAACTGTGTTCTGTAACCAATAAACTGCTGCGGGTGTGTCCTATCATTCATGAAAGGTCTCGAATTTTCCGCGAGGGTATGTAAACTGCTGATTTTCTGGTCTCGGGGCCACTTCAGTAACATCTCTCCTAGTGTGATTATGTAGCAGGGGGCGGGAAGCGCCTCTTTCTTCGGGCAGCAGTTCATCCACAAGGTAATGGCCGTTTAATAACTTTATTTCTTGCTAGCTCAGCAGTTTAACCCTCGGGGCAGGTTCGAAACTTTTCTCATGTAACCTATCCTTAAAATGTAATAGACATTTGGTAAAATTTTGGCTTTTTAACTATAAATTGGGATAGAGAGTGCCTAACCCTCTCGAGCTCCCACTCATATTGTTCTGAGGTGACTACGTTTTCATTTCCATTTTCCCCCCCTTCGTAATGTCAATAAGTTTTCTTATCGCGTCACCTCCGTAGTATGGGATTAGCCCTTGCATAAGCGGCCTAGTGCCAAATAGGTTTTAAAAATGTATTAGGAGTGCAAGTTACGCCTCCATTCAACTCAGAATTTTGGGCCCTGCAATTGACCTGTTTCTTTACTGAATAGGCCTCAGTAGATTGGGTATTATTACCCCTGTTCTTGTGTGCCTGGAGGGAAGATTGAAGGTGGAGTTTGGTGTGGCCTTTGTATAGGCTTGATCTTTGAGAGCGGGTTTGCTCTTTCTTAAAAGTGGATTTTCTGTGTGCCTCGAGCAGGCTTTACTGGGTAATTGGGAGCAAGTGCTCCTTGGCATGATTGGGGGTTTTCTGCCCCTTTGTTGAACCTTGTATATAGGTAAAGTTGGGCTTATAGCTCAAGGATTGTGAGTCTGGGGCTCGAAGCCCAAATCCAGTAACAAACTGTAGTTGTACTTTCTTAATTTGTTGATCTGCTACTTGGCACCTGTTATATTCTGTTATTTATTTATCTTGAAAAGAAAATATAACCTTTGTTAAAGTTTTAAATTAACTTTAATTTCGTAAGTTGAGACCTATTCCACCCAGCACCTTCTTTCACCTCTGCTGTTCCACAGATACCTCGGAACACTTTTAATACGCGAATAACTTCCATCCGAATATTTAAATAATCGAATGAATAATCAAATCAAATTATCGAATGAGTTTCAAATATTTCAGTTATCGCCGAGAATAATCGGATGCGTCATGAATATTTTTTTCCGGTTTAAGTGTGTCGGGTTGATTAAAGTAAGCGAATAGATAACACTTACGAAAAATAGAAATACGCCTTTTTCCATATGAATCTCCAAATGTCGAAACTAAATGAGTGAATTAACTGTCTTGATATCTAATATCTCTAATTAAAATTCCTTATTCAAGTAAATGCCGCCTTCTGGCCGAATAATGGAACTAAGCCCCAGTACTACCACCTGACAGTTTCTTTTAACTGGCAGCGGGCAATATACCTACTTTAATTTTATGTCGTCCGGCTGCATGCATAAATGGTTAGCATGCTGGCCTTTGGTCCAAAGGGTCCAGGGGGTTTCGGGTTCGGTTTCCGGTCGGGTGGAAGATTTTAACTTCCATTAGTTAATTCATATGGCTCGGGGACTGGGTGTTTGTGCCGTCTTCAGCATTAGACTTCATCCTAGGTAGGGCCTCATCCTCACAGACGTGCAGGTCGCCTTACGGCGTCAACTCTAAGGACCTTCACCAAACCTCTCCGGAGGCCACACGCCATTGTTATAAATTCATGTGAAAGGGGGAAAATGCATTATACTAGCTTTAAGACAACAGCAAAATATTTTACAAATAATGATAATAATACACCTCGGTCTCTGTCATTCACTAACCATTTTTTTTCCCCTGTCGCTTGGGGTGGCAGAATAAGATTGACAGTATCCCCTGCCTGTCGTAAGAAGCGACTGAAAAGGAGCCCAAGGGGCTCTTAAATTGTTTACGAAATGACTAGATAAACAATTGATAGGCAATCTGCTACCGGGGTGACTGCCTTAAGTCGGTGGAAAATAAATGGGTTGAAGGGAAGCGTGAGTCACTGCGCACCTAATCCCTCCTGGATTCCGGATTCGTGAATTTTGAGACTCATTGAGTGTTTACTTTAGCTACCAGTTTGTAGTCGTGAGTTTTGATACTATTTGTTACTAATTATAGCCCGTGAGTTTTGAGACGTAACCCTAGCCACTACAAGATGATTGCGACGAGTATGGAAGTCATGGCAAACGGTCGCTAATGACGTACCTTGCCCTTGTCCAATGTATCTGCAGTACAAATAGAACAATATCACCGCAGGGTAATTATAAATGAAAAAAATATTACTTTCAGTTGTTATTGTATTTAAAATTAAAACAACCGGGCTTAGTGGCTCAGACGATTGAGGCGTTGGGCTTCTGATCCGAACTTGGCAGGTTCGATCCTGGCTCAGTCCAGTGGTATTTGAATGTGCTCAAATACGTCAGTCTCGTGCCGATAGATTTACTAGCACGTAAAAGAACTCCTGCGGGTATAAATTCTGGCACCCCGGCGTCTCAGAAATCCGGCACATGTGTTTAAAGATACATGTTTAACTACTGAAATTATATGGATGTTCTTTATCTACATATACAGGGTGAAGCGTAATTCGCGCACTCGGGCGTCGCAGCGCGTCTCCTCATATGCCAGCAACAAAAAAAAAAATGCCTCTTACAAAATTTCGTCTTGCGAGTATATTCGGCAGAAAAACGACGTTGAAGAGTAGCAATCTGGCAACACTGTAACCACATGTAGGGTAACTACCTCTGCCAGCAGACGTTAGTCGTACTGTACAGTTGGTGCAGTGGATAGAGTTTTGGGTTAGCATGCAGGAGGTCGAGTGGTCGATCCTGGGATGAGGCGTATGTTTTTTATTTCGTAAATGTAGTCCAGTCCGCCTCTGTGGTGTAGTGGTTGGCGTGATTAGCTGCCACCCCCGGAGGCCCGGGTTCGATTCCCGGCTCTGCCACGAAATTTGAAAAGTGGTATGAGGGCTGGAACGGGGTCCACTCAGCCTCGGGAGGTCAACTGAGTAGAGGTGGGTTCGATTCCCACCTCAGCCATCCTGGAAGTGGTTTTCCGTGGTTTCCCACTTCTCCTCCAGGCGAATGCCGGGATGGTACCTATCATAAGGCCACGGCCGCTTCCTTCCCTCTTCCTTGCCTATCCCTTCCAATCTTCCCATCCATCCACAAGGCCCCTGTTCAGCATATCAGGTGAGGCCGCCTGGGCGAGGTACTGGTCATTCTCCCCAGTTGTATCCCCCGACCAAGAGTCTGAAGCTCCAGGATACTACCCTTGAGGCGGTAGAGGTGGGATCCCTCGCTGTGTCCGAGGGAAAAGCCGACCCTGGAGGGTAAACAGATGATGATGATGATGATGATGATGATGATGATGATGATGATGATGATGATGATGAAATGTAGTCCAGGTGGTATGGCATCTGGCATCTTAATCGTCAACAGCGATTGCAGTGGGTCCTCTAGAAACCATTTGCACTTACATACTACGATCCTAGAAATGGACGAACAATCGTTTTCATTGGTCAGCTTTGAAAGGCGCCCTTTCCACGTCGTAGGCGTGAATTTATTCGCACCACTTCATCTACTAGATGTGAAACCTGTTTGTTTCAGCTGTCTATTTCTTATTAGTCTAACCAGATATGTGTTGTTTCAGCGTTACAAAATGTTGTAAATGTAGGATACATGTGACCTCAGAAATAGTGTCTTACTGTATTACAGTAGGTAATGTCAGATGGAAATTAGCAAATAAAAAATGCGCCTCAACCCAGGATCGAACCATCGACCTTCTGCATACCAACCAAAAACTCCACCCACTGCAGCAACTGTACAGCACGACGAGAACGTGCTGACAGAGGTAGTTACCCTACATATTGTTGCAGTGTTGCCAGATTGCTACTCTTCAACGTCCGTTTTCTACCGGATATACTCGCAAGACGAAAATTTGTAAGAGACTTTTTTTTATTGCTGGCATGTGAGGAGTCGCGCTGCGACGCCCGAGTGCGCGAATTACGCTTCACCCTGTATAACATTTAGCATATGGCTTTTATAGCCTAGGGTGTCCGAGGATATTTTCGGCTCGCCTGGTGCAGATCTTTCTATCCCTTTCCTGGCCAAATTATTTAAGAAATGAATTTTTGGGAATTAAACATGTTTTTGTAGTGATGGAATGTCAAGGAATGAGAGGCTATTTAAAAAAAATTCAAACACTGGAACTGTGAAAAAAAAGTGGGAACTATATATCCCAATGGCTGTCAGTATGCCTAAGTGGCACAAATATGGGAACTATACTTTCCAATACCAAACGCTAGCACACACAAATCAGGACATAGTATGTGAATATGTGCATTCATCTTATACCACACAGAAGTATAAATAATTTAATAATTAACCAACATTTCAGGTAGAATAAGGAGTGTATAAAGTGAGAGCCAAACGAATGATACATACACAATTATATATTGGAAAGTGTCATGAAACAAGCTACTAATACATTACATTTTACTTTTCATGGAATATAATAAAATGAAATAAAATAATATAACAAAAGAATTCTGGACAATAATCATGGCAAGATGAAGAAATGTTTCTGTGTTTCACCTTTGCATAGATCCTATTTATTTACCCATACTGAGACAAAAAGTATGCTCAATCTATGTCTGAAGCACTACAGAATAATTTATGATAACGTAAATAGCTTAGAATTACTACTGTAAGATCCGTCTTTCCGGTGCAGACAATCACTTCACTTCCCCAAAATGCACGCTCCTGGCGGCCATTACACTACGCACATGTGAACAAACACGTCCACCAACCTAGAAACTGCAAATATACCAAAGCAGATTTTTTTCTAGATTTCTGATGTCCACACCAGATAGCAGCACAAATCAAATGTGGGAATCAGGTCAACCAGTGTCCCAGTAGCGGAAAAAAGTTACAGTAGTGGGAATTATATAACCCACTGGCCAGGAAAGGGCTATTTGACGTTCATGGGTGAACTGTGTGTCTGGATGCTGCTGATGCTGATGCTGCTGCTGCTGCTGCTGCTGATGATGATGATGATGATGATGAGGTAGGGAGAGGGTGGAATTTGGTGTTGGCACTTATCCTATTTCTATCAAATAACACTAAGAGGTCTGCTGAAAGCTTAACGTCCCCATGCGACGGGTGAATTGCCATCAGTTGGTGTCATATACGCTCACTCCATATGAAAACTGCAGAGAGGCTGGAATCTGATTCAGGTTTTTGGCACGCAATCTAGTGATTATAGATTGTATAACACCACCTCTCCTACTCTGCCAACTAACATTTTGATGGTGACATTTTTTTGCACGAACGGAACTCGAACGGCTAACCATGGTGGACTTGACGCGTTATATTGACCATACACCTGTAATATAAATCCTTTATTTAGCATACTTTCACGGAGAGCTGCATTAAACCAGTCTGTGTACTGATGACTCAAGCAGCAGCAACAACAATAACATTCATAAAAATGTATCGATTTTTCGCAGTGTTCCTTTCATTAATGAATTAATATGGCCTTCATTGATCACAAATATCGGTAAAACAAGATTTTACATTTATTCAGAGTAAGGTACCGGTAACAAGAAACAATGCTGTGTTGTGCGGGTCGCCGGGCTGAGTTGCTCAAAGGGTTGAGGCGCTGTCCTTCTGACACCAACGTGGCAGGTTTGATCCTGGCTCAGTCTGATGGTATTTGAAGGTGCTCAAATACGTCAGCCTCGTGTCACTAGATTTACTGGCACGTTAAAGATCTCATGAGGGACTAAATTCCGGCAGCTTAGCGTATCCGAAAACCGTAAAAGTAGTTACTGGGACGTAAAGCAAATAACATTATTAGTTGTGCGGGTTACGACAGAGCTGCCTATGGCTATGCCTCAGTTTTGCATGCCTTGTTTACATCGACTACCTAGACCTGCACCTGGCGAGCCGAACTTGTCCTCGGACACTCCCGGCACTGAAACGCTATACGCCACTTCATCGACTACCTAACCATCGCTGACGTTGCCTGTACCTTTCCCGTTATTCCGATCGCCCCATACGCCATCTGATGCATGGTCATCTCGTGTTAAGAAGTCTAGCTGCGTGGGCCGCATTCACTTCCTAACATCTTACTGGCCCGCTGCCTACTCCAATTAACGTGGGGAGCATGGTTTTGACGTGGCTAGTAGGCGAGTAGCGACATGCCCCTGTAGCACGTGTCGGGCGTGCGCTGGCTGCGGGGGCGGGGGAGGAACACCGGGAGGGGACATATTTATTAGTTCCGGATCCCGACACCTGCTACGCCAGTGTAGCAGGTGTGGCAAATCTAATATCTATACCTGTTTCCAGGCTAAGCTCAATCACAAGTAATTATTGATGCATCAGGTACGGCACTGTACCCCTCCCAGGGTAATGACGTGTCTAAGTGTCTCTATCGCATGACCGATACGGCTGTTGCCTATTATTTATACATTCCTGCTTAAAAATTAATATCACAAGCTCTTAGAAAGTCGCACAGTTCGAATGATACATCCAGAGGTGCGTGATCTGTATTGCTGATAGCCAGTCTGTTTCATATGTGCTTATTGTGTAGCGTTTTCCTGGCCCTGGCAACTTTATGTCCTGTGGTAATTAATACACTAATTAGTAGTTGTGTTAAGAACCGATGGAGACAGTTCTCTTCCAAACTAAGATCGATATTTTTCATTTGACTTTAACGAACGTTCGGTTAATATAGTAGGCTATAATACATTATTATCTGTATTAAAGAATGAAATGAAAATGTCGTGTGTGTGTGTGTGTGTGTGTGTGTGTGTGTGTGTGTGTGTGTGTGTGTGTGTGTGTGTGTGTGTGTGTGTCTGTCTCTCTTTCTCTGCCTGCCTTACGACAGAACATCACGTCTAAAACACAGGTGGAATTTCACGACATTTTGCACAAACGTCTATCACGTGACTACCTACCTTTGATTTCGAAATATAGGCCTAATTGTAATATTTACGAAATTACTTGAGAAAAAATGTGCGCCCACCTGGTGGCCATGATCGTTAAGGCGTTGAAATCTAAAAGGTCTGACACCGTCGTTAGTCGGTTCGAGTCCCGTTGGTCGAAAATTTTCGCTATCAGAATGTTGGTGGTAGGGGTAAGGGAGGTGATGGTATATAATTCCTAATCACTAGACTGCGTGTCAAAAGCCTGGATTAAATTCCAAATCTCTCCGCAGTGATCATATGGAGTGAGGGCATATGACGCTGTTGATGGGAATTCGTCCGTCGGATGGGGACGTTAAGCTTTGAGCAGACCCCTTGGTGCTATTCAACAGGAATAGGCTATGTGCTCGGACCGGGTCACACGCTCTTCTTTCCTACTATCATATATCACGTCGTTCATTTCATCTCCTTAACTCTTATGATGAGGTTGACGTCAGGAAGGGTATTCGATCATGAAAACACGCTACGACAGATTCATCTCACCTCATACTCGAACCCGTAGATAAACGGGACAACGCTTGGACAAAAAAGCATTTGAGAAAAATTGTGTAATAGTTTACTCCCAGACAAGGTAACCATGGTTATGTAAGCATAGCAATGTCCTAAATTTACTGATATGACGCGATAGCTGACATACCTATTGATAGCTTAGTTATTTTTATTTATTTGCTTTACGTCGCACCGACACATATGGGTTTTATGGCGACAGTGGGACAGGAAAGGGCTAGGAGTGAGATGAAAACGACCGTGGTATTACTTTAAGTACAGCCCCAGCATTTGTTTTGTGTGAAAATGGGGAACAACGAAAACCGTCTTCAGGGCTGCCGACAATGGGGTTCGATCCTGCTGTCACCCGAATGGAAGCTGATTATTGATATCTGTGGTATAGTTTACTCCGTTACTAGGTAGCATGGTTACGTAACCATATTTATTTATTTATTTATTTTGTTATTTATTTATATAGCCTGTGATCTGAATATCAACATTATAATCGCAGCTATAAGAACAAAACGACAATTCTATCAAGTCCGCAATCTCAGTTCTGAGTCCAGTTCTTCTGTCTTGCCTCTGAACGCACGAAGGGACCATTCAAAAACAATATGGTCCATTTGAAAGGAGTCGTACCACATCTGCCCATGAGCATTCCTCACTCTGTTTAATGGCCTCCACTGCCGTCTGGGTAGAAGCAATCCAGCTGCACCGAGCAAGTTCGCAATGCAGTTAGGGCCGTGCAGCTGTGAGCTTGAATTCGGGAGGTAGTGGGTTCGAACCCCACTCTCGGCAGCCCTGAATATGGTTTCCCGTGATTTCCTATTTTCACACCAGGAAAATGCTGGGGCTGTAAATTAAGGCCACGGCCGCTTCCTTCCCACTGCTAGCCTTTTCATAGCCCATCGTTGCCATAAGACTTACCTGTGTCGATGCGACGTAAAGCCGGTTACAAAAAATTATAAAAGAATCCAGCCGCCATTGTTGCCATTGTTGTTTCCATGCGTGTGATATGTTGCAAAAGTCGTCCTTTAGGTGAAGTGCAGTTTGCCGAGAATTTCTGTTGATATCAATCTTTTGACAGAGAACCCTGTCGTGTTTGGATGAGTAAGAAGGCGAGGATAGTTTTATATTATCTTCCAGTCGTTGACAACAGCAATTGAGTCCTGCGTAAGGATGGTGGAGGTATGCTGCTTAGGGCAAGTAGACAGTGGATATTTGTAGGGCGAATGCATCCTGTTACGATGCGCATTGACTGCTTCAGCCAGGTATCTGTCACTTTGGTCTGAGCGCTGTTATACGATGTTGAACAGCACTATTCAGCAAAGCAGTGACATAACTTTTTTTGTATGAAATCAGTGATATAAATATTACAGTCTGCGGTTTGCCGAACGCGATGAAAGTACATCGGCCTGCGTAGGGGTTTCCTACCCGAAAAATATTCTGTAGGAATGTGACGAGAGTTTCAAAATTTATCTAGAGGAAGTTTGTAGCTCAAATTGTATGTTAATTTCTTCTTCTACAGCTTTTCCCACACCTGAGCGGTCGGGGGATCACATGTGGATTCGACCCTGTTTTACGGTCGGATGCCCTTCCAGACGTTAACCATATGTGGAGAAACTGGCAAATGGGAAAAACAGGGAAATACCGAAGGGTTATTCCAGAGGGCATTAGCTCATAATAACAATAATAATAATAATGTAATATTAGTGTAGTGTAATATATCATTACGGTATTTAGTTTATCCCAATTATTTGTGGATTTTGGTAAGAATTTTATAGCGGAATGCCTTTCCTGACGCAACATGAGTTTGCAGGTGAAAATTCCACTATAGAATCTACTAGGTTTCGAAACTCTGACATCTGGGTCGACAGTCAGTAGCTAAGCCACTAATAACGCTCATATAATTTTCAGTTGATCCTGTGAGCTTAACAACTCTCATTTCACTAAATCATTAAGCTCTCCACATGGGGTATCAGAACTATACTGACCAAAAAAATCAGTGATGATCTTCGTGTTATATAAAAAACGATAATAATAATAATAATAATAATAATAATAATAATAATAATAATAATAATAATAATAATAATAATAATAATAATAATAATAATAATGGCGTGTGACCTCCGAAGAGGACGGCTGCAGGTCTTTCGAGTTGACACCGTATAGGTGACTTGCGCGTCTATGAGAATGGGGCCCTACCTGTGATGAATTCTAATGCTGAAGACGGCACACATACCCAGCCCCCGAGCCATTGGAAATAACCAATTAAGGTTAAAATCCCCGACCCGGCCGGGAATCGAACCCGGGTCCCTCTGGACCAAACGCCAGCACGCTAACCATTTAGCCATGTAGCCGGACATTAAGAAGGATGGTGCATTCAGATTGACGGAGTAAAATTTTCTTTTCGAGAAAATGAGCTTACTTTGATACTTCCGGGCGCGCGATTCAAATTGACGAACGTGCCGTATTTACTATGCCAGAGAGCCAGCCGCTGCCTGTGCCGTGCGTCCGAGGAGGGAAGGGAAGGGAGGGGAAGTGGGAAATGGGAGTCAGCCCCCGTAGGCAGTTACAGTTTCTTCTTCTTCTACTACCGCTTTTCCCACATATGTGGGACCGCACATGCGAACTGTCACACATGTGGATTTGGCCCTGTTTTACAGACGAATACCCTTCCTGATGCCAGCCCTATATAGAGGGATATAATCACTATTGCGTGTTTCTGTGGTGGTTGGTAATGTAGTGTGTTGTCTGAATATGAAGAGGGAAGTCCCAGAGCCAAAAGTATTAATCGTACGTGATTTAAATCCCCGACCCGCCGGGAGTCGAATGCAGGATCCTCTGAACCGAAGGCCTCAACGTTGATCATGCAGCCAATGAGTCGGACAGGCACTGTACAGTTTGTTCTGCATAAATCGACTACTAGTATGTGAATCCCGTAGAAAGAGAAGATAACTTGTACAAGAATACAGGCAGCTTTCCAGGTCGTTCGCGAGACACCACACGTCCTGAACAGAGTCCAAACGTCACTACTACACCGCTGTGTACTGTACATTGATGTACGAGGGGGGCATATTGAATATCTACTGTAATCAAACCATTTGGCGTATTGTTTCCTTCGTTCAGTATTTCATTCCATTTACAATGTTGTGAGTGAAGGAATACACTTTCGTGGGGCGGCAGCGTTGCAATTTCGAGCATGTTAAATAATGTTACTAGGACCAACAGACGAGAAGAGAAATGATCATCTGGTGCAGTCTGTACTGTGTGTGCAGTTACGGCTGTTTAATAAACGAACTGTGGACATGCCTGTCAGAGACGAAGACAATCCTGTACGAGTCGAACGAGGAAACTTGTACATACGGGCGGTACGTTATCTCTGTCTCCATCATGCACCCCACTTCCCCTCTCTTCCCTGAAGCAAGGCAGTGGCTTGTGCTCTGGCATAGCAAGTACGGCATGTTCGTCAATTTGAATCGCGCGCCCGGAAAAGGCAAAATTTTCTCCGCCAACATAATATGAAGACCACCCCCTGATGTTTTGTTGGTGTAGTACTGACAGTAGTGATGATGATGATGATGATGATGATGATGATGATGATGATGATGATGCTTGTTATTTAAAGGGGCCTAACATCGAAGGCCATCGGCCCCTAATGGAACGAGATGGACGACATGATGCACATGATATGTGATAGCTAAAATTTGAAAATGTATCCACTGACTAGAGTTTAAAAAATGGTGATGAAAAAAATGAGTATAAGATTAAAACAATCAGTGGATCTAATTCGCAATGCCTTATTTTCTAATAAAATAAGAGAAAACACAGGTAACAAAGGAATAAGGCATTGCCTGGAAGTACAAATATATATATATAAGTCATGTTAGGCGTTAAAATAACACATTAAAATACGCAACACAAACTAAAATGGAGTCAGTGGGATAAAAGCGCAATTAACACAAATATACTAGGACAAAGGACATTACACACGATAAAAAAAAGACCACTATCCCTCATAAAACGGATGACGAGTTCTGCTCGTCATCTCGCAGGATAAGGGAGATTGTACTCGGAAGGTTAAGCCTACGGCGCAGCTCGACCAGCTCCACATACCACGGTTAGATGATCGCCGCAAGTAGCAAACACAACGGAGGGGGTTCTCCTTTCAATAGATGAAAGTGAGTCAGGATACCGTGGCCGATCCGAAGACGACATAATACCACTGCTTCCCTCCGCGAAGCCCGAAGGGAAGTCCTCCATATCTTCGTTGTTCCTTTTATCGCTCTCAGCTTATTGGGAAGTGGAATGGCATTTATTGTTTTAAGACGAAATACAACTGGACAACCATCCACTATTAACACTAATCAGAGAAAAATGGAAGGGGTCCGACTCTTCGAAAAATGAAGATATCGGTCAAAGGAAGACAAGGCCCACGAAGGGCGTGAAAATGAAAGGCTCCCTAGGCCTCCATACGTAATACCGTCGGAGTCTGAAAAGAACAAGAGTTGACCAAGGGAGGTCGGATAGGATAGATGAAAGTGAGGAGCCTGGCACAAGTAAGTTGAAGCATTGGCAGGACTCAGCTGAGGGCCCCGTGGTCGCCAACCCACACTCCAAAGTTCAGAGCCCCTCAGGCCCCTTTTAGTCGCCTCTTACGTCAGGCAGGGGATACCGTGGGTGTTATTCTACCACCGCCACCCACAGGGGGAGTAGTACTGACACACCCTATAGAATCACAGCAATATGAAGACAAGACCTAATATAAAAGGTTATTAATCTAGAATGTTACAATCCGTTTTAAATATCTATATTTTGTTTTCATGGTTTTGTCCGACTCATTGGCTGAATGGTCAGCGTTGAGTTCTTCGGTTCACAGGGTCCAGGTTTCGATTTCCGGCTGGGTCGGGGATTTTAATCGCCTCTGATTAATACTTCTGACCCGGGGACTGAATGTTTGTGTTTATCCCAACTTTTCCTCTTCATATTCAGACACACTACACCACCAACCACCACAGAAACACACAATAGTGATTACATCCCTCCATATAGTGTTGGCGTCAGAAAGGGCATCCGGCCGTAAAACTGGACCGAATCCACATGTGCGACACAGTTCGCACTCGCAACCCCACAGATGTAAGACAAGCGATAGAAAAAGTAGAATAAGAAGATATTCCTTAATGGTTTTAAAGGTGTCGTAATGCATTGTGCTGCGTTTTTCCGTGGGATTATTAGTAATTGATATTTCGACACCAACTTTTTTAAACATAGAATCACACTGTGGCGTCCTATGAGCCTGTCATACTGTAATCATCTCTGCAAATGCGCCAACGGCACTGTCTTCCTGTTATTCATTCTGCCTTCAGACTTCGTGTGATACTTGGAGTTCCAAAAATAGTCGAACATTTTTGTTTACTTACTGTAGGTTATCTGTGCGTTTGAGTCATACACGACTTCACAGTGCGGTTTGCAGAACAATACTATCGGTGTAGTGTGATGAGCTCAGTGGCTTAACTGCTGGGTACCCACCTAGAAGGCTGAGGTTCGAATCCCGGGTTCAGATTTCCATCTCAAAAATCGCGTGGCGTAAGGATGGCCTTAAAGCCCCAGACAGAACCAAAGTGATCCTGGGTGGCTGTAGCGACCTCAGCAATAACACGGATAATCTGAAGAAAGATGTGTGGTGTGTAAATGAAGATGTGTGTGTCGGACTCCTAATACGCGAACTACTGTAGAATAATAAACCAGGCGCGGCTAAAACCGCCGACCCATCCCGGAAGCGAACTGAAGGCCGTTAAAATGGCAATTGAACTGGACAATTCTTCTTCTACCGTACTTCGTCCTCCTCTCTCCCTACCCCGTTCTTTGATTCACCGAGTATCGGATTAGAGAGTTGTAGAAGGCAGTGGTGCTGCAGAGATCCTACAAATGATAATTATGTTATCATTTCTTTTCAGTATTTGTTTGTTCAGCTGTTAGGTTACTTCAAAGGCTTTCCTGATAATAATGGAAAAGAGAAAAAGGAGCACCATTACAAGTACGTACTTTCTCAATCATCGAGCAAACTAGTAAATCTTGCTGGCAGCTGAACAAACACTATTTGTTCATAATCGTTGTTACATCTTCATCGCCCCCCACCGTGGTTTAAGGGCTAGCATAATAGCTTTCTGCCTGGCTGTCCTGTATGGGATTCCCCTCTCAAAGTAGGTTCTTAATCCAGGTCATAATGTTGCGACAAGGAACAATAATTGAGGTTCTATTTTATAGTGGAGTTAACAGTCGAGATGAAGAAAGGCAATCCATCCAATATCTTCCCAATATTTGATTCCTCTTTTATGCATATGATTGCAGGATCTAATTCCGGCTCAGTCGGTTTGCCTTTAAGACTGCTCAAAAGTTAGTCCAATGTGAGTAAATTAATGGCTCGTTACGAGATCCCTCCTCAGAGCAAAATTCGGGCACGTTGGCGTCTCTTAACCCTTTTACATTTGACATTTCCTCATATAATTTTTTTTTTTTGGTTTGGCATTATGGAGAGATATAAAGTGAATATTGTCCTTAAAGGGAACAATAATCATAAAATGTTAATGATTTTCTACTTGTAGAGATGTCACTACTGGTTGATTTTGTGTGCCAGACATTTAAAATTGGTAGGAGGGCTGGTGTGTGGTTAAATAGGTGCATACAGCTCACCTCCATTGGGGGTGTATTCGAAAAGAGCTGCACCACCCCGGAATGAGGACACAAATTTACTTTACCTGACAATTGATCTGCTTCTTTGACTGAATGGTAATGACCTATCTTCCGATTGCAAGCTAACAGCTTGGAACAGCCTCGAACAGCGTAGCTAACTCATTTTGTTAGTCGATTATTCTCCTTAATTCGCCTGAAATGCCCGCCACCACCGAAGCCGGTTTATACGCGCAGCTTCATCCATAAGAGTTCATTCCTAACTGTCCGGCTTCATAGCTAACTGGTTAGCGTGCTGGCCTTTGGTTCAAATGGTCCCGAGTTCTATTTCTGGCAGGGTCGGGGATTTTAATCCTCATTGGCTACTTCCTCTGGCTCGCGGACTGGGTGTTTGTGCCATCTTCAACACTAGAATTCATCCTAGATAGGGCCCCATCCTTGCAGACATGCGCAGGTTGCCTGTGGATGTCAATTCGAAAGATCTGCCCTAGGCCTCTCCGGAGGCTACACACCGTTATTATTCCTAATTTAGCCTTCAGGTCCTCATTACCAGTACCCTGCTATTATCGTTCTAAGGACTTTGTGATAGCAATCATTCTCGCAACTTTCTCGTCACTTACTTTCAACATATGAATTCTCACTCCCGTACCTCAAAGTTGTTTGAGAGCCGACTTCTATCTTAGAGAATACCGTTGATAGCAACTTTGAGCTCATTGCATTACTTTTAGGACACAGTGATTCAGTTTCAGTTAGTAAATTGGGAGGGGGGGGGGGGATTCCGTTCCTGCTCCTGATTTTGTTCCCCTAGGGCAGGGATGGCGAACCTATGCCACGCGTGTCACTAGGTGACACGCGAACACGATTTCGGTGCCACACCACATGAACATAATAATATTTTACATATACGTCTTGCACTGCAGAAAATACATATAAAGTTTCACGTGTAAGAAATAAATATCGAAAATCTAAATACTAGTTCCATTCGGACGTGCAAAATGGCAACACTGCTACACTGATAAGTCCGAAAGTCAAGTGAGATAGTGTCGTTTTCTGGTGGTTTTGTATACGGACATTGCAAACATGTTTTCGGTGCCGAAAAGAGCAGAAACTTAACAAAGGTGGTGACCGTATTTTTCAAGAACTCTGGCCAAGGGAATTCGGACTGATAAAAAGATGTTGCCTGTGTTCGAAAACAATTGTATCCCCCACATTTAATGTAAAGCGCAACTTCGAGACTGATCATTCGAATATTTGTTCCATTTCAAATGAAGAAAGAAGAGAGTTCGTTTAACAAAATATCGAACATTGCATAAAACAAACTAATTCTTTTGTATCATCTTTTCGGCCAAGGAATAATATCAGTGCGGCTGTTTCCATCTGTCTCACTGCATAGTACAGCATGCATGGGAAACCAATTTCTGACGGTGAGTTGTTAAAACAGTTTCTTATTGATGTCCGACACATTATTTGAAAACTTCCCTAACAAACAACTAATAATTAACAGAATTAAAAGAATGCCAGCCAGTTGAACTGCTGTCAAGGATAGAATATTAAAAATGAGTGAAGAAGTTTCAGAGCAGTTGAAAGCTGATTTGGATAACTCCCACATGTATGCAGGTTTTGATGAAAGCAAAATGTGATCTTACAAAAAGGATACCTGTTTTATTTAAATTTTCCATTTCGTTATGGAAATGTGATGAGGGAGAAATTAGTATAATTGTTGAGCATACAAACTACAACATGAATGATAATGAAACTAATGGAGGAAGTTAAGTCCATTCGCAATATTAGTACTTTTGAATTTTGTATCTAATAACTATTTTTTTTACAATTTGGTTAACGTCGCACCGACATAGGTAGGTCTTTGGGATTGGCGTACAAGTGGGAAGAAAACCGCCGTGGCTATAATTGAGGCACAGCCCCACGGAACATGCAATCAAATGTATTTACCAGAGATATGTATAATAAATAAATAAATGAATCTGTAAACGAATAAAATGACATATTATAAAACATAATCGGGAATTTATAAAGGGAGTCCGGGGGGGGGGGATTGTAGACATCCCCTAATGGAAAATAACAAGTGGCACAGTCAACAGATAATAGTAATAAACCAGACTTAAAATGGCACACTGGTTGGAAAAGGTTCGCCATCCCTGCCCTAGGGATTTCCAGTTTGCACGGTTGGTACCTGATGTTTAGCCGCGCGCACACGTGTAGCCTCATCACGTTTTCTTATGGGAGTTGGTTGTGTGCACTACGTTTAGTTTCCTTGTACAAGGAGGATTCATTTTTCATATTGAAATTATTTAGCGCAGCATTCAAATTAAGAGATATGTGCATAAAATACTGGACTGCATTCCAGTCGTGTGGTGTAGTTTCTGGCGTGTAATAGCTACAGTGAGGTGGTTGGCGTGAGTTACTGTAGCGGCTGTTATAGTAAATCAGGGAATGTTCGTATTTTCGTCCCCCTTCATTTTATTTGCTATTCATGTTTATTATTATTCTCAGATGGCAAACCCAAGCAGTAGGATCAGGAGGCTATGGAAAAGGCTATTAAGGTAGTGAGGGACAAGATAATGGGTTACAACCGTGCAAGTAAAGCGTTTAACGTCCCACGAGCAACGCTGAAAGACTATGTTAAAAAGAATACCAAGAAAACTTTTTTCATAAATGGCCTTCAAGTACTCGGTAATTCATTATAGGGAAAGTGGTAAGGTTAGAAAAGAAATATATATTAAAATTAATTATACTTTTAATACATTTGGTGGGGGACGAAATTACGAACACATTTTGAAGTTACGACTTCTCTCATCTTAATAATGAGAGCGACGGGCGATGTGTGCATGTTTATTTCAAATATTGCTGTACTCGCTTAAGTGCGGCCAGTATCCAGTAATCGGGAGGTAGTGGGTTCGAACCCCACTGTCGGCAGCCCTGAAGATGGTTTTCCGTGGTTTCCCATTTTCACACCAGGCAAATGCAGAGGCTGTATCTTAATTAAGGCCACGGCCGCTTCCTTCCCATTCCTAGACCTTTCCTATCCCATCGTCGCCATAAGACATATCTGTACCGAGCTCGATAGCTGCAATCGCTTAAGTGCGGCCAGTATCCAGTAATCGGGAGATAGTGGGTTCGAGCCCCACTGTCGGCAGCCCTGAAGATGGTTTTCCGTGGTTTCCCATTTTCATACCAGGCAAATGCCGGGGTTGTACCTTAATTAAGGCCACGGCCGCTTCCTTCCAATTCCTAGGCCTTCCCTATCCCATCGTCGCCATAAGACCTATCTGTGTCGGTGCGACGTAAAGCAAATAGCAAAAAAAAAAATAAAAAAAAAATCAAATATTGACTACCTTACGTTATATCATTTTCATTGTAACTTGCCCGTAAGTGGAGAATATATTCAGTAATATTCCTAAATTTCTACAAGTCTAAATCTGCTAAGGGGATGGATGAAATATGGACCGCCTTACCTTACTACCATGAGAGGAGAATTCTCATCGTAAGGACATGAAATGGTCAACCTGTTCCACTTTTGTATTCTTGACTTGACATTCAGTACTTGTTAGCTTCTTCCCAACTGATACCAAGAAATACTACATTTTCGTATCATACACTCTAAAACTCTTTTCTAGCTCCAAAATATTAGATTGCAGCCTTTTAGAAGGTTCTGCCATTATCACCAAGTTGTTGGCATTAGGTCAGACTGCTTACGTATGTTATTTTTTAATAGTTGTCCATAATGGACGTTAACAAACGAACAAAAAACCTAAGAGAAACTGGCGAACGGGAGGTTAGATGAAATGTGTTTCCCAGTCATAGTCTGCAGTGATAAGAATATGATGAGTGTCCGCGGGAGATTTCTTCAAATGGCGAGCTCCCTGTCGGGTCTCAGGTGTAGATACACTGGCTAACACTATAACCTGAGCCATAATAAATATTTTGTACTCGCCAGAGTGATGGCTCAACATCTGGTGCTAGTAAACACAAGACATGGTGCTATCTCAATTTCAATGATTTTATGAGAAAATTGTATCGCAAAAGTAGTACGTGCCAAGCCATCCTGTGGGAAAACATTCCGAAGATTACACTGATCTACTTTTAGGGCCTCATTACACAAACTTCAATCGCCCACCATCCCCATCCTCGCTTTACTACAGCCGTGATTGGCCTTGGCCTACCTAATAATCGTTGCTCAGCCCAAAGACCTGCAGATTAGAAAGTAACGCGTGGTCAGATTCCTCTCGATCGTTATTCTTGGACTTCCAGAATGGGGCCGCTATCACACCGTCACATAGCTCCACAATTGATCTCCTCGATTTTAATCACGTAGGCTGAGTGAACCTCGAACCAACCCTCAGATACATGTAAAAATCCCTGACCTGGTCGGGAATCGAACCCGGGGCCTCTGGCATTTAGTATTTTACCAGACTTATATATAATTATTGTCCAAATGTTATTTACCTGCCACATAGATCAAACCTTGTGGATACCCACAACAAACATTATACATGCAAGTTTAATAATAATAATAATAATAATAATAATAATAATAATAATAATAATAATAATAATAATAATAATAATAATAGTAATAATAATAATAATAATAATTTCGTGTGGCTATTTCTAGCCGGCTGCAGCCCTTGTAAGGCAGACCCTCCGATGAGGGTGGGCGACATCTGCCATGTGTAGGTAACTGCGTGTTATTGAGCTGGAGGATAGTGTTATGTGTGGTGTGTGAGTTGCAGGGGGTGTTGGGGACAGCACAAACACCCAGCCCCCGAACCATTGGAATTAACCAATGAAGGTTAAAATCTCCGACCCGGCCGAGAATCGAACCCGGGACCTTCTGAACCGAAGGCCAGTACGCTGACCATTCAGCCAACGAGTCGGACATAATAATAATAATAATAATAATAATAATAATAATAATAATAATAATAATAATAATATCGAGCAAGTGGCCGTGCGGTTTGGATCACGTAGCTATCAGCTTGCATTCAGGAGATAGTAGGTCGAACCCCACTATCGGCAGCCCTGAAGATTGTTATCCGTCGTTTCCCACTCTCACTCCAGGCAAATGCTGGGGCTGTCCCTTAATTAAGGCCATGGTCGCGTTCTTCCCACTCCTAGCCCTTTCCTATCCCATCCTCGCCATAGGACATCTGTGTCGGTTCAAAGTAAAGGGACTTGTAAATACCGTAATAATAATAATAATAATAATAATAATAATAATAATAATAATAATAATAATAATAATAATTTCGTGTGGCTATTTCTAGCCAAGTGCAGCCCTTGTGAGGCAGACCCTCCGATGAGGGTGGGCGGCATCGGCCATGTGTAGGTAACTGCGTGTTATTGTGGTGGAGGATAGTGTTATGTGTGGTGTGTGAGTTGCAGAGATGTTGGGGACAGCACAGACACCCAGCCCCTGGGCCAGTGGAATTAACCAATGAAGGTTAAAATCCCCGACCCGACCGGGAATTGAACCCGGAACCCTCTGAGCCGAAGGCCAGTACGCTGACCATTCAGCCAACGAGTCGGACATAATAAGAATAATCCTGTACTTCTCCGATTTCTTGGATGAATAGTCGGCGTATCGAACTTCGTTTCAGAAGGTTCAGGTTTCATTCCCGACTGTGCCAGGGATTTTAACTGCGTCTGTTTAATTCCTCTAACTCGAGGACTTGGTATTCGTGTTCGATTTAATACACACCTTCATTTACACGCAGCACAGCACACTACCAACCGCCACAGAAACACACAGTAGTGAATACATCCTTACACGTAGCATTGGTGTCAGGAAGGACATCTGGTTGTAAAACTGAGCTTATTCCAGTCCAAACCAAATCAAATCAAACCCCTTGGCACAATAGCCCCGATGGACCAAGGCCTACCAAGCTGCCTGAGCTACGGAGGTTTATTGAGTTATAGTATTAGCAATAATTTTGTGAGGAAGTTATAGAGAGGGGTTTGTAAATCACATCCTTAATCATAGTCATTTCCTTTCCTTGAGCAAGCCATAGTACAGCATATGTAAAATAATAAAATAAAATCTCAGCCATGGCTGCACGCGGTAGACTTCAGCCTCTTTCCGACGCAACCTAGTTCAAAACTCTATCAGCCTACATCAAAAGACAAAACTCCGTCTTAAAATTTCAAAAGTGAAGACAATATTGTTGTGATTTTGAAAAGCTAGGCAATTTATTCACCGTCAATTTTTTCCATAGATACAGTCTTCTTCGGGAACTTTTTATTTTGGTAGATGCTGTGAAATGGAAGAAACTTTGTGTGTCCGGCTGGCGTATTCATGATAGTGCACCAGTTCGACGGGCAGTAGCTGACATTGGAATATCCGACCAGAAAACAAGTATACTCAGTTACCTGCCCTGCAACCTAGGTTTGTTGCCCCATTATTTACTTCCGTTTCCCAAGCTTAAGTTAACTTAGCTTTCGAATTTGAAAACATCCACGGAGCTGTGACATCCAGTATTATTAAGCGTATGGAATTTACAGAATGGACAAGTATATACAATATTATACAAAAGAAAAACCTGCAAAGAATACAAGGTAAGTAGGGAACAATTACACATGAATATCTAAATTGTTTATCCACTGCACTAGGGATACTGAGACATCAGCAAAGTCTTTTCGGTCTCCACCATAAGCACGCAGAGGGCATTCGTCCATTATATGATGCATGGTCTGGACTAAAGCACCACAATCACACGCTGGAGAGTCCCTGAAGCCCCACTGGTGAAGGGAGAATGCAGATCTTCCACAATTTGTGCGGAACCTGTTTAGTGACGCCCACGTTCTTCTTGGCAAGCTGAAACCAGCTGGGGCGTGGTTTGGATTAAAGAGGCTTGGCCACTCCGGAGCTGTACGAATCCATTGCTCTTTCCATTCCTCTTTTAAATTGAAACCAGCATCCATTAGATTCTTAGCTGTTTTCATCGGTGGCTTACGGGATTTCAGCCTTTGTCTCCAGAGATCTGCAACATCTCTATGGATAGGTAGAGTTGGATTGGACATGATCTTATTATATTCTTGAACAAGGGCTCTTGAACGTCGCAGGCTTGGTGGAGCAATGTGGGACAGGACTGGCAGCCAGTGCGTTGCAGTAGGCTTCAGAGTACCAGAGATGATACGCATGGTGGTGTTAAGTTGTAGGCTACATCGACTTTCTTCACGTGGCAACTGTTAAGCCATACTGAAGAGCAGTATTCAGCTGCAGAATACACGAGGCCAAGCGCAGTACGTCGTAATGTGTCCGCTGAAGCACCCCATGAAGTTCCACACAATTTAAACAGAATATTATTACGTGATCTCAACTTAGATCCGAGGTTTTCAAGATGCTTTCTATAAGATAGGGTTCGGTCAAGCGTTACCCCGAGGTACTTTGGGTTAGGATTGTGCTTTAGCACTGAGCCATTGAAGCGTACTTGGAGTTTTGTATTAGCCAACTTGTTGTGGAGATGGAAGCAAGCAGATTCTGTCTTATTCATACTGGGTTGTAGTCTCCAGTTTCGGAAGTAAGAGCTAAGTGTATCCAGGTCAGACGTCAGGATGGCCTCGGCATGGCTGAGATCTGGATGTTGAATGGCAATGGCTAGGTCGTCTGCATAAGAGAATTTTACTGATTTTGTCTCAGGAATATCTGATATGTAGAGATTGAATAGAAGAGGTGCCAATACTGATCCCTGGGGAAGGCCATTTTTTAGTTTCCTAAGACGACTGATGTCATCATACATGACAACACGGAAGAGCCTTTCGGTTAGCATATTGTTGATCAGTGTGGTTACAGTTTTGCAAGGGATAACTCGTTGCAGCTTCAACATCAACCCTTGCCTCCACACAGTATCATATGCAGCCTTTAGATCTACAAAGACTGCAGATGTTTTAGAGCCCCTTTGAAAACCAGCCTTAATGTGAGTTGTTAGTGCTAGCACCTGGTCAACACAGCTTCGGTTCTGCCTGAATCCAGC
Source organism: Anabrus simplex (assembly GCF_040414725.1). Lineage (NCBI taxonomy): Eukaryota > Metazoa > Arthropoda > Insecta > Orthoptera > Tettigoniidae > Anabrus > Anabrus simplex. The sequence continues at coordinate 368,459,933 of NC_090267.1, read as the reverse complement.
TTGCACTACTGGGATCACTTCATTAATGGCCGAACTAATTCTGTTGTACACAAGTCTCTCAAGGAGTTTATAGCAAACACTCAGCAATGCTATTGGTCGGTAGCTATCGACTTGGTCTTCCGGTTTACCGGGTTTCAGAATTGCAATGATCTTGCTTACCCGGAATTCATTTGGCAGATGCCCAGACGATAAGATATTAGAGTAGAATTTAGCCAACCAGAGCCTTGTGTTTGGACCACTATGTATCAGAAACTCAGGAAATATCCCATCAAAGCCAGCAGCTTTACCAGGTTTGAGGCTTTTAATAGCAGTATCTACTTCCAGATGTGAAAATGGTTCCGAGTATGTGGAGTTGTCCTGCAAGTTGCTTTTCTGTTGTTTGAGCAACTTCTTTATTTGGACGGTATGTTTCTTATCAGAGGGCGCTTGTGACATTTTAACAATATGTTCAGCTACTAGGTTGGGGGTGATGCAACCATTTCTCTTGTGGCAGGTTCTGCTTCCGATAAGTTTCCTGAGAAGACTCTAGGCTTTTCTGCTGGACTGTTTGAAGTTCATAGTCTCAACCGTATTGTTCCACTTCTGCTGTCGAGATTCATCTAAACTCTGTAACAGAGCACTTGCTATTTCAGGATCTCCACCCTGTAAATACTCCTCATGGAGTGTCTCACAAGTTTCATTCCATCCAGGGATATACTCTTTGACATCCAGTGTACCACAGGAAGAGGTGCAGCCTTCACATGATTATGCCACTTGCTGCGTCGATGCAAAAGGGGTGTGTTCGTATGACGTACCTGCTATTTTCAAACCATTTTTTCTATTTTATTATCTCAGTATCGTTAATGACTGGCGTTATTGGCGCAGTGGCTTACTTCTGGCTTTCCATCCTGTTGTCCGAGGCTCGATACGCGGTCGATTCCGAGTTGGAACTTTAACAGGAAGGAAGGCACCAGGAAGGTCATCCGGCCAAAACCCCTGGTTAACGCTGAAAATGAGCCATCTGGTCCCAGTGACCTTAGGAATACCTAGGTGGAGTAAGCTGAAACTCTTCAGTCTGTCTCATTAATAATTTAGACTTTGAATGCACCGAGCTCGATAGCTGCAGTCGCTTAAGTGCGGCCAGTATCCAGTAATCGGGAGATAGTGGGTTCGAGCCCCACTGTCGGCAGCCCTGAAGATGGTTTTCCGTGGTTTCCCATTTTCATACCAGGCAAATGCCGGGGCTGTATCTTAATTAAGGCCACGACCGCTTCCTTCCAATTCCTAGGCCTTTCCCATCCCATCGTCGCCGTAAGATATATCTGTCAGTGCGACGTAAAGCAAATAGCAAAAAAAAAAAAAGGACTTTGAATGTGAATACTTGAACGAAACAAAAATGAGATGAGTTTCCGCTGAGGTATTCGGTTTGCTCCTTCAGTACTCTTCCAAACATTTTTCGAGAAATAAATGAAGTTAACTGCTCTGCCTTTTGTGGAGTGTCGTGTGCTCTTAACTGCGATAACACCCTCTACTTAGAGGAAGATCATTGCCCATTGTTAAACGGATGATGCTAACTAGTTCCACTGGGCTGGTGACTTCATAGTTTATTGATCACTCGATCATGTCTTGCACCGACCTCAATGGCGCAGTCGGTTAGTTGTTAGGCTCCTGTTCTATACATGGAGGGTCCGATCAGTGTTGAGATCCAGTTTGTTAAAGAATTATTGTGGGACAAAATTCCATACTCTGACTTCTCTTAACACCTATAGCAATTGAATGAACAACGGTATTGTATTGTCTCAGCCTCAAATATAACAAACTTCGTATTACTTGGCTATCTTACCGGTTCGTTGCCTCACATATCGCACACAGATCCCCAGTTGATCTGACGAGGCTCAGTAAATCTCGTTCCAGCACCATTGTCAGTGCGGAAATAAAATCCCGGAGATCGAACCCAGGGCCCGCGGGTACCCCTACATAATGGATCTGGCATTAATACTCATGCAGTGAAATATATAATTGCTAACCAAGTACTGTGCTCTAGACAAGTCATAGTTGCGACGACACTACCGACGTAATGAATGAAGCTCTCTCTACAAATTTATTGAAAGCAAAACCTTCTGTAATCAACTGGGGAGGTTTCAAGAAGGTGTTGTTGTGTTTCGTCCGAATTCCAGGAACAGGCAGTTTAGGTTTCTGCTTGCTACCTGATCGAGTAGCATTTCGTTCATGTGCCTGTTGTTCACAGGTTTACAGTGTGACAAGGTTCATTGTTAGCGCCATATGGGACTGCGTGCCCTCTTTAATTGACACCTCTATTAAAACAGATGTGGGCCTACCGTATAGCTTCACACTCGACCCAGGGGGGCCATAAGTGACCCACGCATGTCATGGACCCGCACGGGTTATTCATGGATTTTTTTAAAGTTTATATTTATAGAATGTTTAAAATGCTTAACAGCTCCATGGAAGCACCGCATTTGGCCTTGAAATGTAAAGGATGGTCCCAAGTTTCTTTGGCATATGTCGCTTTGTCAGTTATCTTAAATAAATGTAGATAACTAGCTGTAGCACCCGGCGTTGCTCGGATAGTTTTTGAATGTTTACCGTTAAGATTTGTGTTACCAGTTAATTATGTGTGAAGTGAATTTTTATAGCATTCCTTTTTGATATGTTGATTAACATTTCACGGTATATTATGTAGTTTTAGAGTTATTTAGATGTGTTTGATTTCAAGTTTTATATTGTTTAATTTTCGAGTAAAAAATGTGTCCTTGAGAAAGAACGAATTCACTGAGAAGTATTTGATCCTTTCAAAAAAAAGTGATAACCATATATATTTGCCCATCGCGCTATAGATATAATGCACACGATTTCAACTGTTATTGAGACTGTATCATTCAGCCTTGCGATCCCAAAAGCAGTAGATTCAACGCTACTAATCTCGTTCATGTTAGACTGTGTACTTTTAAGCCCTTCTCAGACCCCCGTCACAATGGAGGCTGAACGTGGACTTAAACGGTATCCAGAGCGTCTAAATTTGTATCAGCGACACATAAACAATAGATTCGACACATATATAGGTTATTTTTTATTATTTTCACACGTAATCCCCTCCTATTCTCCACCCCCAGCAGGTGCTGTGACGTTTCTTCTCCATAGTATTTTATTTTTCAGATGGTATATGGTATATGTACGAAGATACGTTGAGTGGTGGTGGTGATTATAGAGCTATTCTGGAACATACCCACATACTTCCATAATCTCCGTTATTTTTAAAATTAATTTTCACCCTTTCTCAACCTTCATACTGATTGCGGCTAAAGTATGACTTAGTCAAAGTTCAACTCAGCAGTCTCGTAAACAATGTATTCGACATTAATATCAGTCATTTTAGTTTATTTTTATATTTCACCACCTCCCCTAGGATTTTTATCCCAACAGTATTGTTTCAGATAGTAAGTCATATGTGTAACAATTTTATATTAAGGCTATGCTGGAAGATACACACATACATAGGTAATTTTCGTCATTTTGAACATTTTCTTTTCCTCCCCTTCTCATCTCCATGCCGAGATGAAACAACGACATTCGATGTGACATTCACCTCCACGCAGTAAGTCATAGTAAGTCATGGGTGTACCAAATGTGGTTGAAATCACTCCCGTAGTCCCGGAAAGTATGGATTCAACACTAATATCGATCGTTTTTAGTTATAACTATATTCCGCCCCCTTCCCTAGGGCTTCTAAGGGTGTCTTGTCCCCACAGTATATTTTCCAGATAGTATGTAATATTTGTACCAAGTTCAGTTGACAGCTATACTGGAACGTACACACAAACATTCATAATCTCGGTCATTTGGATATTTTCTTTTCCTCACTCCTTCTCACCTGTCTGTCAATTGGGGCTCAGCTTGGACTTAAACGACATCCGGAGTGTCAATACTCATTTCAGCGACCCCGAAAACTATGGATTTGACACGATTTTAGATTATTTTTATATATCACCCCCTAAAGAACCTAACCCTAGGGGTGCTAAAGTTGTCATACCCCTACGCGCTTTAACTTCTGATAGTAAGTAATAAGTGTACCAGGTTTGATTGGAATCGCTCTAGTAGTCCCGAAAACTATTGATTCGACACTAATACTGTTCGTTTTTAGTTACTTTAGTTATATAACATGTATATATTTAACCCCCTCCCCAAGTGGTTCTAGGGATGTCCTATCCTAAACGGTACTTCCTCCTGATAGCAAGTCATACTTGTATCGATTGAATCGATTATTTCAGAAACCAGTCAAGCGCCAAGTCTGTCTCTTTTGCATCACTGTCCAGCATCAGAAAAAATGTTATGGTAGGGGTTTTAATATTTAACTTGAAAGTATTATATCTCTTAATACTTTATATCTAAGTAAAAATATTTTGTGCTTATTAACTTTGCTATAAAATATCCGAAAATTTTTCCACTTAACTGGTTTCTGAAATAAACAAGTGTTGCAAACATATTTTTATAGGATAATTCTTGAATTTTGAAAGGATGTTGTCATAAAACGCATATTTGTAGGAATAGAAAATATTTTAATAGGTTTAGACTACATTGCTGATGAAATTATTATTATTAAAAGGATGAAATCTGCAATGCATGCTCATTATAACAGAAGATAATCAATCCTCATAAACAAACTCCACAGCACATTCTGTCTCTGTAGTAGGCCATTGTAAAATGCTGCCCTAAAAGTTTTCATATCCCATCAGATAAGGTTTTAAGGCATTTAGGTCACGCATTTTCTTGATATTGATGGGAACCTAAAACAAACAATAACAAAGAATAATTTAGGGCTCAGAGCAGATACTTGTTTGCCTGAGTAAGAAATATAACCTTCTCCTTTTACCCTTGCATTCCGAAAAATATTACGCGTGTGAGTTTGTCTACCACTCACTCCTCGTTTCCTTTTAGATACAGATTAGTCTTCTGAACTTTCAGACATATCGCTACAATAATAAAAACGCTGCACTAAAAAAAAAAAAAAAAAAAAAAAAAAAAAAACCAACGAAGCACTTTCTTTCAATCAGTTGTTCGCAAAACTACGAACATGCAATTCCAGAAACACAACATTGACAATAAAAACAACTGAACAGCTGGCTGTGGATTCAGAGCAGCAGTGTCAACTGGCAAGGTGCGGCACATCACAAAATGTACCAGAAGTTTACTGCAGAAACCAGCCAAGCGGTGTCACTTAACTGGTTTCTAAACTAAATACGAAATTCAACGTAATGCCTGACCATTATAGGAGGACGTTTCTTGACTGGTTTCAGTACCAAAATGTGCGTAAATCCTCTTAGTAACATATTCCGCCATTAACTCATTTTTTCATTTTTTGGCCCTTGACTGCTTTCTGAAATAATCCATTCAATTTTGGTTGACAGCTACCCTGGAACATACAGACGCTACATCCATTATCTCGGTCATTTTGGACAATTTCATTTTTCACCCTTTCTCAACCCTTACGCCAAAGGTGTCTATACTTGGACTCTAACAAATACGAAAGTCATTATTCATTTCAGCGACTCCAGAAAGTATGGATTCGACACTATTTTCGACTATTTGTATATCCTTAGCCCCGCCCCACAAAGGGGGCTGAACTTGAACGTATAAAAAGTCCGGAGTGAAACTCATTATCTCAGCGTCGCCGAAAATTACCGATTCGACACTATTTTCGATTATTTTTATATATAGTATCAGTCTCCCCTCTCCCCCACCCGAAATAGGGCTGAACTTCTTCTTCTTCTTCTTCTTCTTCAAGTGCCATATCCGGTTGCCCAGACGTCGGCGATTACTCTGGAGAAAGTTTTTCTGTCTTCTGGTAGTCGGAAGAGTCTCTCAGTTGTCTCAATACCGGACCACTGCTTGATGTTGTGTAACCATGTTATCTCTGGTCTGCCAACTCGCCGTTTGCCCTCTATTTTACCTTGGAGAATGAGTTTTATGAGGCCATATTTGTTTCCTCTTAATATGTGGCCTAGATAAGCTGTTTTGCGAACTTTTATAGTTTTTATTAGTTCTTACTTTGTCCTAGCTCTCCTTAGGTCTTCATCATTTGTTATCATATCTGTCCAGGGTATTCTAAGCAATCTTCTGTGCAAGCACATTTCAAAGGCGGCAAGTCGTTTGATACTTGCGGCTTTTAAGGTCCATGTTTCTGCTCCATATAACAGTACTGACCAGATGTAGCACTTCATTAATCTCTGTCTGAGCTCAGATTTAGATGATTATTACAGAACAATGAGCTCATCCTGCGAAATGCAGCTCTAGCGTTCTCAATTCTGTATCTGATTTCCTTATCTGGATCCATACTCTTATTATGCTGCCGAGGTACTTGAACTGGTGGACTTGTTCTATTTTACGGTTGTTTAATGACAAGGTGACATTTGCATTACTATTTCTGCTAAATACCATTAACTTAGTTTTTTCTACATTTATATTGAGACCATACTGTAAACCAATGACATGGATTCTGTTCAGGAGTTCTTGAAGGCCTTCTATAGTGTTGCACAGAATCAGAGTGTCATCTGCATATCTAATATTATTGATCAAAACACCATTTACTTTCACCCCCAGTTCAACATCATGCAAAGCTTCTTTAAAAATGATGTCAGAATACATATTAAAAAGGAGCGGCGAGAGAATACAACCTTGGCGTACCCCTCTTCTGATTTTCACATCTGATGTTTTGGTTTGGTTGATTTTGACTGTTGCTTGTTGGCCCCAGTAGAGATTCTGTATGATGCGTATATCTTTTCCATCGAGATGTTTTCGTTGGAGAATCTCTATCAATTTTTCATGTTTCACTCTATCAAAAGCTTTCTCATAGTCAATGAAACATGCAAATACATCTTTGTGTAGTTGGCGGAATTTTTGGAGCAGGACATTGACGCTGAATAAGGCTTCTCGTGTGCCAAAGGCATTTCTGAAACCCATTTGGTTGTCATCCGAGTCTATTTCGCACTTTGTTCTAATGCGTGCGTGTATTATACGTAAGAATGCTTTTAGCATATGACTCGTCAGACTTATGAGACGGTAGTCACTGCATTTCTTTGGATGAGACTTTTTAGGTATTGCGATAAATGTCGATTGCAACCAGTCCTCTGGGATTATTCCAGTATCATAAATTGTAATGAAAAGTTTACCAATTTGGTCAACATTCTCTTCGGTTATTAGTTTTAGAACCTCGGCTGGTATCTGGTCTGGACCTACTGCTTTACCATTAGGTGATATTGTGAGGGAATGTAATACTTCTTCTTTTGTTATTTTTGGACCTTTCGCATTGTGTAAGTACACAATTTCACCTCTGTCATCACTGAACAACTCGTTTATGTATTCTGTCCAGGTCTGTATGACTTTTTGTTCATCTAGGATGGGTTTGCTGGTGTCATCAAAGAGAGTCATGGGCGTCTGTTTTCTGTACAGCCCAGCTATCTCTTTTACTTTCTTGTATAACTTGAAACTATCATGGTCTTTATTTAATTCTTCTATTTCTTCACAGTTCATTGTCATCCATCTTTCCTTGGCTAATCTGATTTCCTTCTTAATCTCCCTTTTTGTCTGTCGGTAGCTGTCTTCTCTGCCATTTTCTTGTCTTCTCCGTTCCATTAGATCAAGTATTTCATCAGTCATCCATCTCTGCTTCTTTTGCCTTGTTGGTGTAAGATGATCCTTGCAGACTTTTAACAGTGTATCATGTAATATTTTCCATTGATATTCTGTACTGTTGTCATTGTTGTTGCTATTGTTGGTTTGCATTTTGTTGTTCAGGTCTTGTATTACTGCTTTTTTAATTGTACTATCTCCCAATTTGGTAACATCAAACTTGTTAGACACTTGCTTTGATGTGGTGGTTTTCAATTTCAATCTGATATATGCCACTAATGGCACATGGTCGGACCCAATATCTGCTCCAGGATACGTTGTTGCTCGTTTAACAATATTTCTAACTCTTTTGTTAACCAGAATATAATCAACCTGATTCCTGATTGGTCTTCCTGTTTCCTTTTCTAGTGGTGAAATCCATGTGTAGAGGCGCCGTTTATGAAGTTTGAACCAAGTGTTACAAACAACTAGATCTTGCTCTTGGCAGGATTGGAATAGTCTGTCACCTCTTTGGTTAGCGGAGTGTTACTATTCATCTCATCGACTCCGGAAACTATGGATTCGCCACTATTTCCGATTATTTTTAATTCCAACACCCTCACCCCCACCTCTACCCCTAAAGATGCTAGGTGTATCTTGCCACCTCGCGGTTAGTATCATGATCTTAAGCTATAAGTGTACCAAGTTTGGTACAAATCGCTCTAGTAGTCCTAAAAACTACAGATTCGATGCTATTATAGGTGTTTTTATCTACGTTTGACGCCTTCCCATAGGGTTTTCAGGGGTGTCTGGCCCCCACACTATTTTTTACAGATAGTAAGTAATATTTGCACCAAATGTAGATATCAGCTATGCTAGAAAATACACAGATACATCCATAATCTAGGTCATTTTTGACATTTGTTTCACCCTTTATCACACATATACCAAAGAGGGCTGAACTTGGACTCATAAAAGATCCGGAGTGTCATTATTCACCTCAGCGACCCCGAAAATTATGAATTTGACAATATTTTCGATTACTTTTATATATCATTCCCCTGTCACCCCCCAAACGAGGTAGACCGTGAACTTATAAAAAATTCGAAGTGAAACAAATTATCTTACCGTCCAGAAAACTACCGATTAGACACTTTATTTTTATACATCACTCCACCTCGCCCCGCACCCAGAGGGGGCTGAACATGGCCTTACAAAAATATCCGCAGTGTCATTATTCACCTCAGCCACCCCGAACATTACGGATTCAACACTATTTTCGATTGTTTTTATAGATCACTACCTTGTCGCCCCCATTCCAAAACGGGGCTGAACTTGGACAAATCTGGAGTTAAACTAATTATATCAGCGTCCCCGAAAACAAACGATTCGACACTCTTTTCGATTATTTTTGTATATCACTCTCCCCTCGCCCCAATCTCAAACGGGACTGAACTTAGATTTTAAAAAATCCGGAATATTGCTATTCATCTCAGTGACGCTGAAAACTATGGATTCGACACTATTTTCGATCAATTTTTAATCTCACTTCCCCATTCATCCCCACAACAAAGGACTGAGCTTGGACTTATCAAAAAAATGCGGAGTGCCTCTATTCATCTCAGCGATCCCGAAAAGCATTGATTCGATACTATTTTCGATTAATTTTATGTCTCATTCCACCCTCGCCCCCTACCCCAAAGAGGCAGAACGTGGACTTATAAAATATCCGGAGTGTCACTATTGATCTAAGCGATCCCGAAAACTATGGATTCGACACTATTTTCGATTTATTTGTATTTATCATTCCCCTGTCGCCCCCCACCTCAAAGGGGGCTGAACGTGGATTTCAACAAAATTCGGAGTGTCACTATTCATCTCAGCGACACCAAAAAGTATGGATTCGACACTATTTTCGATTCTTTTTATACACCACTCCCCCCTCGTTCCCCCATTCCAATGGTGGCTGAACTTGGCCTTTTAAAATATCCGGAATGTCGCTATTCATCTCAGCGACCGCGAAAAGTATGGATTCGACACTGTTTTCGTTTATTCTGATACATTACTATCCCCCCTCCCCCTCGCTCCAAATGGGGCTGAACTTGGACTTTAAAAATTCCGGAGTGTCACTATTCATCTCAGCGACCCCGAAAAGTATGGATTCGACACTATTTTCGAATATTTTTATATATAAGGGTATTGAGAGCGTCTTACCCCCACGCGGTTTGTCTCCTGATTCTAAGACGTAGGTGTTCCAAGTTTGGTGTAAATCGCTCCAGTGGTTTAGGAGGAGATGTAATACATACATACATACATACATACATACATACATACATACATACAATGTCATTTATGTATAAAGATCTTAATAATGAACTATACTCTGAAGGAATTATACAATGTCATCATGTAGCTTTGTCAAATCTCTTACGCATCATCCCTAGGTACTTTCTTTCGTCATCTTAATCCATTTGTATAAAGATACATTTCTTCAAAATTTGTGTGTCTCTTGACTGTTCCATTGCTACAGTTGCTCTTAAAATTCTGTTGTCCATGGGGACATATTTCTTCTTCCTTTTCACCTCTTCTAAATTCAGTTTCGTTCTTTTACAATCTTACCGTCTGACCGTTCTACTTTTTACTTCAAATACATAATCAAATATTTCACTCGCTGGTATGGATTACGCACGATGAGTTCAGTAGGTGGTTCCAACCTTCAACCGCGTTATGTTATCCCGAGTCTCCTTGGTGGCGGTTCCACACGTCAATATTGAGGCTTGACGCGGTTATCTGCCCACCGTTCCTTCCGACCCCCTTGGGTTGTCCTAGGCTCGGACGAATCGCATCTTGTTTACTGATCCGTAAAACAGTCGCGGACGAACTGTATAATTTTTGTACGAATTTCGCCTTCGATCGAAATACAACTCGGACGGAACGCTATGCAACCTTCAAGAAAACCACGTTAAAAATATTTAACTATAGATTAGTAAATATCGGAAACTTGTTTCTTGAACAAGTCCGTAACAAATGAAACACCAACTGGTGATTGGAAACAACGTAAACAGGGTACATGAGCGTTAGAGGGTTGGCCATACTGATAAATACTTGAAAAATACTTCGATATCTCGCGCCATCGTAATTTTATCAGCTGCTGAAGTTAGCCAATCAGATCGCTTCGCAAGCGACTTCAGATGGGCTTTGCGAAGCGGTGTTGTTAAATCTTCACGTGGCTTATGACCGGCTTGAGAGCGCCAATAGAAGAAATAAACTACTCCAGGGGAGCTCTTGAATAAGGACCACCCTGCTCATGTACCCTGTTTACGTTCTTTCCAATCACCAGTTGTGTTTCATTTGTTATGGACTTTGTTCAAGAAACAAGTTTCCGATGTTTACTAATTTATAGTTAAATATTTTCTTAGCAAGCACGCTACTGTGGCGTTGGCTGAAACGCCCGGTGTGTTAGAGATTTATTTTTTACAATTGGCTCTACGTCGCACCGACACAGATAGCTCTTATAGAGACGGAGGGATAGGAAAGGCCTAGGAGTGGGAAGGAAGCTGCCGTGGCCATAATTAAGGTACAGCCCCAGTATCTGCCTGGTGTGAAAATAGGAAACCACGGAAAACCATCTTCCAGGCTACCGACAGTGGGGTTCGAACCCACTATCTCCCGGATACAAGCTCACAGCCGCGCACCCCTAACCGCATGGCCGACTCACCCGCTGATGCTCATTTCTCGGCTTGGCCCTTAAGCCCGGCCAAGTCACGTGCAAGTTTAGCAAACCCGCTTCGCAAAGCCTATTTGAATTCGCCCGCGAAGCGATCTGATTGGCTACATTCAGCAGCTTATAAAATGGCAACGGCGAGAGATATCGACATAATTGTTTACAAATTACCTATCAGTATGACCAACCCTCTAACGTTCGCATTTTCGGTTCACGTTGTTTCTGATCACTCTTTATACAGTCACTCAAAAAATAACAAGTGCATGGAATTGTGTAAGTTCCTCGCAGATACACTTTTCTCAGGAACAATTGAACTTATAGATATGTTCGTTGTGGGTATCGACGGGGTTTGTATCAACATGGGAAGTGAACTATATTTTGATAATATTTACAATTATATCTGGTAACATATTAAGTACGAGGAACATACAATACCATGCGCTCATTTTTTTGAGAGACTATACATCTTCGTTATATACTTTCATGCTTTCAACAAGTTGCTTTACATAGGTCTTATGGCGACGATGGGATAGGAAAGGGCTAGGAGTGAGAAGAAAGCGTACGTGGCCTTAATTAAGGTGCATCCGCATCATTTGCCTGCTGTAAAAATAGAAAACCGCGGAAAACAGTCTTCAGGGTTGCCGACAGTGGGGTTCAAACCCACTATCTCCTGAATGCAAGTTCACAGGTACACGCCCCTAACAGTACGGTCAAGTCGTTCGGTACGTTTATGCTTCTCAGCATTTATTCTGTAAGCCTTTGTAAAATAACTAGGATATTCCACTATCCTCAATTTGTGGCCCAATTTATACACACCTCTATCATTAACAACTAAACATCCATCGTCGCCTTCTCTTAGCCTCTATGGCCAAGGACACTATTATCCGTGGTAACCTCTCCTCTGTTCGCTTTACATGACCCTATCATCGAGTTTTAAACAGACAACGTCATCCGTCGAGTAATTACCCTCCTGGTACAGTTTCTACCTGTCTGTACCAGTAATCATTCTTGCTACTTTCTTGTCTGATACTTCCACCGTATGCATGTCCGACTCGTTGGCTGAATGGTCAGCGTACTGGCCTTCGGTTCAGAGGGTCCCGGGTTCGATTCCCGGCCAGGTCGGGGATTTTAACCTTCATTGGTTAATTCCAATGGCCCGGGGGCTGGGTGTTTGTGCTGTCCCCAACATCCCTGCAACTCACACACCACACATAACACTATCCTCCAACACAATAACACGCAGTTACCTACACATGGCAGATGCCGCCCACCCTCATCGGAGGGTCTGCCTTACAAGGGCTGCACTCGGCTAGAAATAGCCACACGAAATTATTATTATTACCGTATGCATAATATATCCTACCTTGACCTAGACTTCGTTCAGTGTTGCCAACGCAGCGGATTTTCCGCTAAATTTGGCGGATTTTTAAATGCAACAGCGGAAAAATTTCCATTTAGCGGACAGCGGACCTTTTGACGGATTTTCAAACTTCTATTAACGATTTCCAGAGGTAAAAATATCACCTTTCATCACCAGGAGAAAAAGTAATCTAGAACTTACCACGGTATCATAGTCTAGTTAATACCGTTGTATTGAACTTATGCTGCATACTACCACTCGTTTTCTAGACCAGCTCTAGTCCACAGCCTCAGTCAGAATTTGTTACAATCGTTACTGCACTCTTGATGAGGCGGGAAGTGTCGTGTTTGATAACGTGCTTCTTTTGAAATTAGGTTCTTTTTTGGTACGGTACATCAGTATATCGAAAGAAAAGTTTGAAAAGTACAGTGATATATTTCGAAAAGAGTTGTTAAATAATTAAACTTTAAAAAGACTAGTTGGTCGAGCTTCTCAGTGATCCCAACCACGGATGGTTCATCTATTGACAGTGCAATATAAATGAGAAATTGTTGGACATTATTTCTTTCCGCACTTATCATAAACAATGAAAACAGTAATGAAAGTGAAAACAACTTTGGAAATAGATTTTAAAATTTCCGTATGTGTTCTGCTTCTGTGAACTGCCGGCATGCATTTTGAAAAATAATAGTACCATGTGGCTTCATATGAAACCACAGGATCTCAACCCAGCATGTTCTGCTTCATATGATACAGTGCTGGGAGGAGGAGAAGATGATGACCTGTTCTGAAACTGGCGAGTGTTGAGATAATCGCCTCTATTAAAACAGCTGGTATATGCTACTTTGCTTCAGTTCGAAATTTAGCGGAATTCCCGCTTACCAAAGTCAGTCTGAGGAAAGATCGATGTAAAGATTGTACCGGGTGGTACACCTCCACGCCACTAATTTAAAATGTGCGCCTGTTGAAACTCCTCTGCTGGAGGAGGGCTGAACTTTATCTACGCTGTTAATTCTTTACCTTCTCAGAAGATGTCACCACGTGGAAAATTTTGAGTATTTGAACTGTGTCATTTTTGATGTGTTTTTGTTTCGCCTGAAGTAAGAAGTGTAAACTTTCTCTCCTAGAGGACACTACTGAAGATCTACAATAGTGCAACCTAGTGCGGAGTCAAAGAACTATTTTGTTGGAGAAAATTTAATTTCAAGAGTTTGTTCTTTGTTAAATTTCTTTCTGTCATTATTTAAGTTGGCAATATTTACCCCTTTCTTCCCCTTGTTATGAATGTATCCAATCCCGAAATTCTTCTATTAATTTCTGACCAATCTGGTGTATCTTCCCCCAACTTGTATCGGTTGCGGGGTCCTACCCAATAAAATAATTGTGGGCGGGTGTTTTCATTCCCCTAACGCCTAGAACCTTCCACGAGAGGATATAAACTGCTGATTTTTGGGTCTCCGGGCCACTTCTGTTCCATCTTTCAGTGTGTTAAGTACATAGCAGGGGGCGGGAAGCGCCTCTTTCTTCGGCAGCGGTCAACAACAAGGTAATGGCCGATTAATAACTTCTTTCCTTGCTAGCTCAGCAGTTTAACTTTCGGGGCGGGTTCTAAGCGTTCAACCATGTAACCTTTTCCTAAAATGTAACTACTCTTTTCATATATTCTCTTTTAAAACGACATATCGGGATAGAGAGTGCTTAACCCTCTCGAGCTCCCACTCACTTCGTCTTGAGGTGAACTTATTTTTCTCAACCAATTCTTCCGTAATGTAATGTAAATTGCTATTAAGTCACCTCTGTAGTATGGGATTAGCCCTTGTATTAACGGCCTAGTGCCAAGTAGGTCTTAAGCAAAGTGTATTAGGAGTGCAAGTTCGCCTCCTCTCAAATTGTATTTTAGAGGTCATGTATTAACCTTCTTGTCATTTAACAGACCTCAGTAGGTTGGGTATTTTACCCCGGTGTATATGTCCTTTGAGGACAGCTTAAAGGTGGAGTTCGGAGTGGCCTATGATAGGCTTGTATTTTAGGGGGAAGTTGCCCTTTCTTGAAAATTGTGTTTCTGCCTCAAGGAGGCTTTTGGGTGTAATTGGAAGCAAATGTTTCTGGCATGTTTGGGGGTTTTCGGCCCCTTTGTTGTATGGTGTTCATTGTAAGATTGGGCTCATTGCTCAAGAATTATGTTTCTGACTTTTGAAGCCCCAAATGGGGTACCTATGTAAATGTATTTTTCAATCGTGTTTCGGCTACTAAGTACCTGTTCTATTTGTTGTTACCTAATTTTGAAAAGAAAATATAACCTTGTTAAATTTTAAAATTAATTTCACTTTAGTAGTTTGAGACCTATTCACCACCCAGCACCTTCTTTCACGCATAACTACCACAAAAACACGGTAACAAGTGGTAGCAGAGCGTGGTTGAATGGGTCTCAATTTAGCCCCGTTTGACGGCTAAATATTGTTTTTTCCGAACTCTAACAATTTTCTCAGTTGCTGGAATTTTTCTTGATTTTGTTTCAAAATTGTTCTGTCACCATGCCCGGCCCTCGCGATGTTCTCCATCTTAACTATTTGCGCAAAGAGGAGTTGATCTATGAATTAACTATTAGAAATGTACAATCTGGAGGCACGGTTGCAGTAGACACAAACAAGCTTAGAGAGTCCCTAGATTTGCCCATTTCCATCCCCAATTTGGGAGAGAAAGAAATTGACGACTCTCTTTCCACGATCACGAAGAATATTACTGGTCTAGCTTCTGTAGTTAGTTTTTTTGATGAAAATGATCCTTCTCCTAATCAAATTAAGCGTGTGCAAGCTAGGCTATATCACTTTTCAAATAGAGTTAACGATCTGTTGTCTCTAAAACTGAATGACGTTCAGAGGAAGGAAGCTAGTACGCTGCTTGAAAATATGTCTGAATTATCGAACAAGGTCACTCAATTGTTAACGGGGGAGGTTCCTCCCAAAACTGATCAACCCGTCACGGTGAATGTAGGTAGTGAGGAAGAACCTCCTAAGGGAGAAGTAAATAGGAAAACCATTGCTGCCCAAACTATCTCTGCCCCATTGGACAACGAGCCTGAACGCCGTGCATCGTTGAGTAACATCCGTTCTGAATTAACTTCCTTGCCATTGAAACCTTTACCTACTATGTCACCCGGGTTTAGCAGCTTGCCTCATCCATTGGCAATGTTGCTCAGAGGTATCTCTAAGTTTTCGGTTAATACCACCAGTGAAGTAATTTCATTTTTAAGATTTCTGGTTGAATTTCAGGATCATGCCCTCGTGTTTTCTCTTTCTCCATGTCAAATTTTGCAAATCATCTATCCTTATGCTATTGGTATTCTCTCTGATAAAATCGTAAGAGCCATTGCCGAGCAATCATCTATTGAGGATTTCCATGCCCATTTGCTAGCTAACTTCATCCCGGCTAGGGCCAGGTCCTCCCTTATTCAGAAGTACTATTATCGTGTACAGCGCTTGGATGAAAACTTGGCTGATTTCATACAGGACATTAAGTTTTACACTAGGGTGTTTGCCCTTCATTTTCCTGAAGATCAGATTGTACAGGCTATTGTCGAGGGAATTTCACCTCCCTATAGGTCATATTTGTGTTTCGCGGCGTGCCCGCAAAGTTTCTCTGAACTTGAAGCATTGGCCGTCTCAGCGGAAGGAGTTAGGTACGCCGATTCCTTGCGTGTGGCAAAAGAACCCCCTCCTTCGTTTAGTAATACTCGGCCTCCACCTCGCCGACCAGTCACACCCCGTAAATGTTATGCTTGCGGGTCGCCTGACCATCTTCGCAATAAATGTCCATTGGTCAAAAGTAGTAGGGCAAATAATGGAGCTGGTTCAGCACAAGGCTGTTTTAAATGTGGGGCCTTCTCACATATCGCCAAGAATTGCCCAAACTCGAATAGCACCCCCTCCTGCTCAACTTCTGGTGCAAATTCCACCTATGCCAATAACAAAAAGTGACTAGTGGCTTCGGCTGAGTCGACTAATCCATCTTCCCGAGACTCAGCCCCTGGTAAACAGGTTGTAAATGCAGAGAACGATCAGCCTTCAAATTCATCTTTTGAATGCCCTAAAGAATGTCTTAGGATTGCGGCGGATACCCCCGCACCTGTTCCTTTTCTTAAGATTGAGTTAAATAACGAGCCTATAACAGCTCTCTTAGATTCAGGAAGTGTTTGTTCGATTATTTCGGCTGAATGGTATTATAAATTGAAAACGGTTTGTAAACTTCCTGACTATGTCTCTTCTCCTGTTCCATACGTATCGGCTAATTCATCTCCATTAGAAATTCTAGGTTCCTTACTGGTCAAAATTCGTATTTTTAAGTTTACATGGAAAGTTAAATTGTTTGTGGCCAAGCAATTGTCTTGCCCCATTATATTGGGAGCTGACTTATCTCCCACACTGGTCTTGTGCTCGATCTCCAGTCTAGGTCGTGCACATTCAAATTTGCTTCTAATGGTAAAATCCCACTATTAAAGTGTAATTCTGTGTCATGTTCTTCTATTTCGCCTACCCAGGATGAGATGTTGTTAGACCTTAGACATCTACCTGAGGAGCAGGCTGATAGTATTCGCAAACTGTGTCAGTCGTTTCCCGAGGTGTTCTCTGATACTCTTGGTGTTACTGACCTTATTGAATACAAAATTGAGGTCACGGATTCGATTCCTGTCCGTTTTCCACCGTATAGGCTATCTCCACCTAAAATGAAGGCTCTGAAAGAAATCATCGATCAGATGTTGAAGGACGGTATTATTAGGCCCTCTAAGTCAGCGTATTCTTCGCCTATTTTTTTGGTCCCGAAACCCCAAGGAGGCTTCAGGCCTGTCATTGATTACAGGGCTCTCAATCGGAAGGTGGTGTTACAATCTGTGCCCCTTCCCGACCTTCATTCTTGTTTTTCATGGTTTCGTAAGGCCAAGTTCTTTACTATCTTGGACTTGAATCAGGCCTATAATCAAATTCCCCTTGCCGAAGAGTCTAAACATCTTACAGCGTTTGCTACGGACTGGAATTTATACGAATATAACCGCGTGCCTTTCGGGCTCCCCACCGGAGCAGCTGTACTCACTAGGCTACTAGATAGGGTCTTCTCCGACATCAAATTCGAGTACTTATATCACTACTTGGATGATATCGTCGTATTTTCAGAGACTTTTGAAGAACATCTAGATCATCTGCGAGAAGTTCTCGATCGCCTTCGTAAGGCTGGGTTAACGGTTAAGTTGTCCAAGGTTGCCTTTGCTAAGCCCTCTATGTCTTTCCTAGGGCATATTGTGTCACCTGATGGTGTAGCAGTCGATCATTCTAGAACACAGGCCATTCGTGATTTTAAACCTCCCAAGGACATTAAAGGTATCGCCAGGTTCATTGGTATGGTGAATTTCTTCAGGAAGTTTATTCTTAACTTCGCTAATAGAGCGGCGCCCTTAAACCTGCTTCGTAGGAAAGGCATCAAATTCGAGTGGGGACCTTCTCAACAAGCCGCTTTTGAAGACCTTAAATTAGCACCTTGTAATGCCCCTGTACTTGCTATGCCTGATTTCTCGAAGAAATTCATCGTCCAAACCGACGCGTCGTCGTCAGCAGTAGCGGCAGTCCTTCTTCAAGAGACTGAACTAGGGAGGCGACCCATCGCCTATGCATCTAGGACTTTGTCGGCTCAAGAAGCCAAGTATTCCATCTATGAGCTCGAAGGTTTGGCAGTCTTATTCGCCTTAGAGAAGTTCCGTCTCTATCCGGAACATGTTAAATTCGACCTGGAGACAGATAATCAAGCCTTAAGCTGGGTCTTAGGTAGGCCGCGTCATACTGGTCGTATAGCCCGTTGGGCCATCCGTATTTCTGCCTTCCAATTCGATGTCAGGCATATCAGAGGTACTGAAAATGTTGTTGCTGATGGACTCAGCCGTATGTTTTCAAACGACGTTGAGGACCATGAACCGGTCGACCGTTCATCACCTCCCGAGTCCACACTATTTGATGTTAATGCCATTTTAACTGATGCCCCCATGCTCTTTAGGGATATCGAGAAATACCAACATGAAGATCCGACGCTGGCTCCGATAATGGAAACCCTTTCTTCTGGGGAACATGTTGTCCCTTATGTTCTGAGGAATGGTGTTTTATGTTGCCCTTCGAGGCATGACAAGATGATGAAGGTTGTTGTTCCAGCGGTTCTTGTACCTATGATCTTCAAGTATTATCATGAGACCCCATTAGGAGGGCATCTTGGTATCTTTAAAACTCGTGAAAAGATTCGTGAAATGTTCATCTGGAAAGGTATGGACGGTGAAATCCGTGAACTAGTAAAGGCTTGTAAATCCTGTTTGATTAGTAAACCAACCATGTCCACCAAGGTAGGCCTCTTGTCTTCGCATCAAGCATCGCGCCCCATGGAACGCCTGTATATTGATTATGTAGGACCCTTCCCCCAGTCGAAGGGAAATGCCAACAAATTCATCTTTGTATGTGTAGATGGTTTTACCAGATTTTCCTGGTTATTTCCGACTAAGCTGGCTACCGCTCAGTCTACCATTACTTGCTTAAATTCTATTTTTGCTTCTTTTGGTCCGTGCCAATATATTGTATCTGATAATGCTAAGGCTTTTACATCTAATTTATTTCGTAAATTCTGTTTTGACTTGTCCATCTCTCATGTAACTACTTCGGCTTATTACCCTCAACCATCTCTGGCTGAACGGGTTAATCGTAATCTCAGGTCCGCACTGATTGCCTATCATCATGATGATCATTCCAGGTGGGACACGTCCCTGCATTGGTTAGCTTTTGCTTTGAATTCGGCGGTTCATGAATCACATAAATTCACTCCAGCTTCTTTGATGTTCAAGTTTGTTCCCAACTCGCCGCTCTCTAACCTCTGGTCTCTGAGTGACATTCTACCCGAGACAATAGATCCGGATAATATTAAAGATCTTTGGAAGAAGGCTAAAGCCAATCTTAAGGTATCTCATGAAAAGGTCAGGGAAAGGTATGATCGTGGACGGAGACCCACCACTTTGAATGTAGGTGACCAGGTAATGGTCAAGAATTTTGTTCCCGCGGGCAAGCTTGCTCCCAGATTTCATGGGCCATGCATTATTCTTGATTTCCTTACGCCGGTTACGTTGTTAGTAAGCAATCCAGCCACCGAGAGGATATTTAGGGTTCACCTGTCACAGGTGAAACCAGTGTAAATTTTGTGTCAACTTGCTTCATATAATTTGAAAGGAATATGAAGGTTGTATTTTTTTTTTGAGTTCAACTTTTAAGGCTTTCTGCCCCTTCTATAATATTTTGGTCTTATATGTAAGCCTCTTGTAAAACCTTCCCCGATCCGTTAAACTGCCATTCTGTCCTTGCCTCGGCCATTACCACGCTCCCGTCTCCTGCTTCAATACACACTGTGGCTTGATTTGAGTAAATGCCATGGATATCTGCACGCCGCTGACCCCTCAACCTCCTCACCAAGCCTGTGCCCTCAAAAAAGATGATGGTCCAACACAATTCTGCCGCCTAGCTTTAATGTTTCAGTGTCCCCGCAGCCGCGCGGCGCCGTGCAGCAACTGGAGCAGAGGACGGGCCCCCTCGGCCCCAGCGAGGACGACATGTGCACGGCGAGCCGGAGCTCTCCTCCCGGCCAAGGCTGATGTGCGGCGCACGACCTGCTACTTGCCCGCAGCCTGTATATGTTCACCGCGGGCGCGGCGTGTTTCAACACCTCTGCTCCCCTCATAGTGCGGGCGAGCGGTATCTCAGGGTACTTGAGGGGTCCGAGCGGCCTCCCTTTGGACGCAAGCTGCAACGGCCGGTCTGGCCATCCAACTTAGCCTACATCAACTACATAGACATTCCTGTTCAACCTTAATACCGTTTCATGGGAATTCAACAGCAATATTTGGTGGACATTGCAAAATTTTCCTTCGCTTTTAAGTATTAAAAGTTTACCCTCGGAATTCTACTTCTACAAACTTACAAACTATTCTTCATCTGCAACAACAAAATTTTGAAACTAAATCAAAACAAATTAAGAAAACCTTATAAATTTTTTTGGCAATTAATCTCCATATCTACATCAAAACTTGGACCTTGTTTTCAAACAATTTCATGTGTCACCCCTGGTGGAACTTTTGGGGGGGGGGGGGGGAGGCCTGTACCGGGTGGTACACCTCCACGCCGCTAATTTAAAATGTGCGCCTGTTGAAACTCCTCTGCTGGAGGAGGGCTGAACTTTATCTACGCTGTTAATTCTTTACCTTCTCAGAAGATGTCACCACGTGGAAAATTTTGAGTTTTTGAACTGTGTCATTTTTGATGTGTTTTTGTTTCGCCTGAAGTAAGAAGTGTAAACTTTCTCTCCTAGAGGACACTACTGAAGATCTACAATAGTGCAACCTAGTGCGGAGTCAAAGAACTATTTTGTTGGAGAAAATTTAATTTCAAGAGTTTGTTCTTTGTTAAATTTCTTTCTGTCATTATTTAAGTTGGCAATATTTACCCCTTTCTTCCCCTTGTTATGAATGTATCCAATCCCGAAATTCTTCTATTAATTTCTGACCAATCTGGTGTATCTTCCCCCAACTTGTATCGGTTGCGGGGTCCTACCCAATAAAATAATTGTGGGCGGGTGTTTTCATTCCCCTAACGCCTAGAACCTTCCACGAGAGGATATAAACTGCTGATTTTTGGGTCTCCGGGCCACTTCTGTTCCATCTTTCAGTGTGTTAAGTACATAGCAGGGGGCGGGAAGCGCCTCTTTCTTCGGCAGCGGTCAACAACAAGGTAATGGCCGATTAATAACTTCTTTCCTTGCTAGCTCAGCAGTTTAACTTTCGGGGCGGGTTCTAAGCGTTCAACCATGTAACCTTTTCCTAAAATGTAACTACTCTTTTCATATATTCTCTTTTAAAACGACATATCGGGATAGAGAGTGCTTAACCCTCTCGAGCTCCCACTCACTTCGTCTTGAGGTGAACTTATTTTTCTCAACCAATTCTTCCGTAATGTAATGTAAATTGCTATTAAGTCACCTCTGTAGTATGGGATTAGCCCTTGTATTAACGGCCTAGTGCCAAGTAGGTCTTAAGCAAAGTGTATTAGGAGTGCAAGTTCGCCTCCTCTCAAATTGTATTTTAGAGGTCATGTATTAACCTTCTTGTCATTTAACAGACCTCAGTAGGTTGGGTATTTTACCCCGGTGTATATGTCCTTTGAGGACAGCTTAAAGATGGAGTTCGGAGTGGCCTATGATAGGCTTGTATTTTAGGGGGAAGTTGCCCTTTCTTGAAAATTGTGTTTCTGCCTCAAGGAGGCTTTTGGGTGTAATTGGAAGCAAATGTTTCTGGCATGTTTGGGGGTTTTCGGCCCCTTTGTTGTATGGTGTTCATTGTAAGATTGGGCTCATTGCTCAAGAATTATGTTTCTGACTTTTGAAGCCCCAAATGGGGTACCTATGTAAATGTATTTTTCAATCGTGTTTCGGCTACTAAGTACCTGTTCTATTTGTTGTTACCTAATTTTGAAAAGAAAATATAACCTTGTTAAATTTTAAAATTAATTTCACTTTAGTAGTTTGAGACCTATTCACCACCCAGCACCTTCTTTCACGCATAACTACCACAAAAACACGGTAACAAAGATAATTTTCTCAGTGAGCTCATTTCTTATTACAGAATACCGTTGATAGCAACTGCGAAATTATAATTATTTTTACGTCACACTAACTACTTTTTGCGGTTTTCGAGGACGCCGAGGTGCCGACATTTTGTTCAGCAGGAGTAAATCAGTAAATCTACCGACATGAGGCTGACGTATTTGAACACCTTCAAATACCACCGAACTGAGCCAGGATCGAACCCCCCAAGTTAGCAACTGCGAGCTCACTGCATTAGCTTTAAAACACATTGAGTCTAGAGTATTTCACTTACTATGCTACCATTCTGAAAGAATATTGCTATTGGCTTTATGTCGCACCGATACAGATAGGTCTTATGGCGACTATGAGACAGGAAAGGGCTAGGAGTGTGAAGGAAGCGGCCATGGCCTTAATTAAGGTACAGCCCCAGCATTTGCCTGGTATGAAAATGGGAAACCACGGAAAACCATCTTCAGGGCTGCCGACAGTGGGATTCGAACCCACTATCTCCCGGATGCATGCTCATAGCTGCGCGCCCCTAACCGTACCTCGGCGTCTCCGAAAACAGTCAAAAGTAGTTAGTGGGATGTAAAAACAATTATTATTTCGCAGTTGCTATCAACGGTATTCTGTAATAAGAAATGAGCTCACTGAGGAAATTATCTTTACATCGAACTTCTTTATAGACAGTCATGCCTTCCAGCGTTCAGTCTGTAAGCCTTTGTGAATTTCCTAACCGCCGCTACAATTCTCTATTTGTAACTAGTTCAGTGGCCTCATTTATTTCTATACCTCTTCAACTTCAAATCGTTAGAAACTGAGTCTAACCATCGTCACCTTGGTCTCCCTCTACTTCTCTTACCCTTCATAATAGAATCCATTAGTCTCCTAGGTAACCTATCCTCCATTCGCCTCATATGGCCCCACCACCGACGCCGGTTTATGCGTACAACTTTATCCATCGAGTTCAAACTTAGCCTTTATCTCCTCATTCCGATTACCTTCTTACAATTGTTCCCAGCAATTGTTTGTACCAGCAGTCATTCTCGCTACTTTCATGTCTGTTACTTCTTTGTTTCTCTTAACCTGTTTACCCTCCAGGGTTGGCTTTTCCCTCAGATTCAGCGAGGGATCCCACCTCTACCGCCTCAAGGGCAGTGTCCTGGAGCGTGAGACATTGGGTCGGTGATACAACTTGGGAGGAGGACCAGTACCTCCCACAGGCGGCCTTGCTTGCTATGCTGAATAGGGGCATTGTGGGGGAAGGGAATATTGGAAGGGTTGGACAAGGAAGAGGGAAGGAAGCGGCCGTGGCCTTAAGTTACGTATCATCCCGGCATTTGCCTGGAGGTGATGTGGGAAACCACTTCGAGGATGGCTGAGGAGGGAATAGAACCCCCCTCTACTCAGTTGACCTCCCGAGGCCGAGTAGACCCCATTTCAGCCCTCGTACCACTTTTCAAATTTCGTGGCAGAGCCGGGAATCGAACCTGCGCCTCCGGGGATGGCAGCTAATCACACTAACCACTACACCACAGAGGCGGACGTCTGTCACTTCTAACTTATGTATAAGATATCCTGAGACTACGCACCTTTCACTCCCGTAAAGCAAAGTTGGACTAAAAATAGACCGTTGTAAAAATAGTTTACAGTACACAATTTGTTTTACGTAGCGCCGACACAGATAGGTCTTATGGTGACAGTGGGATAGGGAAATTCTAGCATTTATCTGGTATGAAAATGGGAAACCATGGAAAAGTATCTTAAGGGCTGCCGACAGTGGAACTCGAACCCACTTCCTCCCGGATGCAAGTTCACAGCTGCGCGCCCCTATCCGCAGGCCAACTTGCCCGGTAAAGATAGTTTCGTTCGGGAGCTGACTTCCTTCTTACGGAATGCTGCTGATCGCAACTTCGAGCTCACTGCATGAGCTTTACTGATCTACCAATTACAATTTTTTAAATTTCTTATCTGACATTCAGTCCTCTTAGGTTTCATCTCTACGGAAAACAATTTGAAATGCTAACGTTCATATCATACTCACTGCACCTATTTCCAAGCTCCAAGGTATCAGATTGCAGCCCTTCAGCGCAGTCTGTCATGAAGACCAAGTCTTCGGCATAGCCTAAGCTGCTTACATTTCCATCCAGCTGAATCCCTACCTGCCGTGAGGCTGAACGATACCTATGAATTGTATTACTCTCTCTTATTTGGTAGTTGGTAGAGGGTCAAATACTGTACGCAAATACCCCAGGGTGTTATTTGTACATATGCTGTTTTAAGTGGTATGTATGTTATATTCCATCGCCCTCGAAAGTAAGATAAACAGGATACTCATATGAGTTGGGAGGTATTTTAATAGGATTTACTGCTTCTGGGAGTAATTTGGTGTGTTGTCGTTGGAGGGCTTTGCTTGTGTCTGTCCGGAGTGCTGAGGATTTACGTTCGAACGAGTTGTGATGAGCATTTCTGTTTCTCATTACTGATATATTCTGAACGCATTGTAGGGTGTGTGTTCTGTAAAACCTCAGGCGGGTGGTCTGGTCTGGTCGCTGTGCTGACACATGCCTGGTTCACACACATGCGGTGTGGTGTGAATTATACATGGCAGTGGTGGGAATTTTTGTAAACACGCTGCATTATTTACTGAGCCTCACAACTCACCTGCCTGCCTGGGCTTTGCTAGCGGTTCAAGACCCGATCTGCACTCCACATCGACATATTGCTAACACTCATAGAATTGCTAAGTTATAGCTCCAGCACCAGTAACAACAACAGCCGAAATCGTCCTAAGAGAAAATTGATATAATCGTCTTTAACGAGTGTTTAGTCAGTTCTTGTTTAGTGTGAATATGCATTCATTTTAAGGTCATGTCATTATCATTGCAATCATTATAAGTATTTCTAGCTGTTCTATCCGTCATTAGTGGGAAGTGGCCTGTGTGCGATTACTTTGGCGCATTAAATTCTCTTACCGTTCAAATACTGCCTCTGTGGATCCGTGGTAGAGTGTCGGCCTCCGGATTCCAAGATAGCGGGTTCAAACCCGGCAGAGGTAGTTGGATTTTTGAAGGGCGGAAAAAAGTCCATTCGACACTCCATGTCGTACGATGTCGGCATGTAAAAGATCTCTGGTGATACATTTGGTATTTACCCGACAAAATTAATTAAATCTCAGCCATAGACGCCCAAGAAAGATCCGGTTTACTCTGTCTGCCATCTAGCGGACCTAGAGTAAAACGGAACGTCGAAATTGACTAGCAGACAGCCAGATGGCGTCAGATCGAAATGTCTGCAAACGGTAGCTGAGGCATACGATGATGATGATTATTATTATTATTATTATTATTATTATTATTATTATTATTATTATTATTATTATTATTATTACCGTTCAGGTCCTCCTCTCTGCCTTCCTTTTCTTTCACACGGATCACAATTCTGGTATAAATATTAAAGAAGTACAGACAAATGTAAAATTCTTTAACGTTATGGTATATAGTAACTCTGAGCAGAATTAGTTGTTGACTCTTGGACTTCATCATCATCATCATCTGTTTACCCTCCAGGTTCGGTTTTTCCCTCGGACTTAGCGAGGGATCCCATCTCTACCGCCTCAAGGGCAGTGTCCTGGAGCTTCAGACTCTTGGTTGGGGGATACAACTGGGGAGTATGACCAGTACCTCGCCCAGGCGGCCTCACCTGCTATGCTGAACAGGGGCCTTGTGGAGGGATGGGAAGATTGGAAGGGATAGGCAAGGAAGAGGGAAGGAAGCGGCCGTGGCCTTCAGTTAGGTACCATCCCGGCATTCGCCTGGAGGAGAAGTGGGAAACCACGGAAAACCACTTCCAGGATGGCTGAGGTGGGAATCGAACCCACCTCTACTCAGTTGACCTCCCGAGGCTGAGTGGACCCCGTTCCAGCCCTCGTACCACTTTTCAAATTTCGTGGCAGAGCCGGGAATCGAACCCGGGCCTCCGGGGGTGGCAGCTAATCACGCTAACCACTACACCACAGAGGCGGACGACTCTTGGACTTAAACAACATTTTGTAGTTCTTCCACACTCTTCTTGGCGGGTAAAGAGGTCTGTTATCAGAAAACGTCATCTGCGAAGGTTAGACAGTCCAGCATGAGGGCGTTCTTCCCACAGCCTATCTCTACCCATTCTGAGTTTCAATTTCCGCCATTCTCGATCTCCATTCTCTGATGAACTTTTCTAGGATGTAATTAAAGAGGAGTGAAGAACGGCTGTCTACTTCCTTTATGGCTCTTGTTACCTCAAATGGATTATTTAAGTTTTAGTTGGAAAACGTTATCTGTGAGGGTTTGCCTGGTTATAGCCAAGAATGATTCATCAGCTCCCAACCCTTGAAGAACGTTCCTCAGCACTCCATGATCTACAGAATCACATGCCTTCTTGAAACTATAATGGGTAAGAGTTTTCTGTGTTCTGTTTCGTCGAGATTGGAACCGTGACCCTCTAGACAGGAAGTTAGTGACTGTCACTGCTCTATCACGCTCCTCACGTTACATTAAACGTGAGATTCTCGTCTGTACGGGCCCCTGAGTTCGAAAGGCAGTCGTGACTTGTGATTGGAAGACACAAAAGGAGAATGTTGAGTTGTCCAGCGCTGTGCTGGCTCCACGTAGGTTACTGTAATGGTGTGGTCAACGCCCTGACTGTTGCTGGTTGTTTCATGTGGTTTCCTCCACTTTGTACCTCCATCTCGCTTTGCTGTGGCTGTCAATTTCAACATGAACAAAACTGTTTCCCTTGGGAAGATGTGGTGCCGCCAGTAAAAAAATCTCGGTTAATTTGCTCGTAGAATTGGGTTATTTGTAACGTTCCTTGTTCAGTTCGCAAAGGAATCAATAAATAGTCTATTGCATATTAGGATCTATGAAGTCGTCTCATGTTTACCTGCCCTGCCCTGTGTTCTTACAGTATGTCAAATGGAAATAAAAACACAAGGAAATCCTTTAGACATTTGTCTGTTGTCTTTGGCTGGAGAATGAAGAGGTAATATTTGGTGGCTATGTATGGATTATAAGGACAATAGAAAAATACACTTCGGCTGGTGACGGTTACAAAAACATAACTATTTAAAATCAATATCATTTCTAGACAACACATATGACGACAGTGTTCCATATTTAAAATTGTAAAGGAGGAAGAACCACTGTACCTAGCAACAATAATCTAACATCGCTCTGACACCATCATGTGGTGCAATAGCGCCGCCATCTTAAGGTACTAAACTCCCCGTGCCGCATGGTTAAAATTAGTTTGAGTTAACTGCGGACTCCGGCCTAGTAACACGTCATGTGGGGGTATTAATTTATTTTGTCTCAGCGAGTTCAAGTATACGGCAAAAATCAAATCAAATATTGAATAAGTGAGGAAATTGTGGTGTGGAAAAGTCTGAAAAATTCTTTCTTTCGCAAAACATCGTGACATATGGACAATAAGTGGTTTCAAAATTGTCGAAAACCCACTCTTGAGGATAGAGCAGCTCAGAATTACAAAAAGTCCAACATTACTAATGCCTAGCGTCTCAAATTTCATCATCTTCCGAATGCAAGCCGAAAGCTACGTGACCCAAGCCGCATGGCTAACCCACTGAGCCGGGCTGAGTGGCTAAGTCGGTTGAGGCGCTGGCCTTCTGATCCCAACTTGGCATTATCGATCCTGGCTCGACCCAGTGGTATTTGAAGGTGCTCAGATACGTCAATCTCGTGTCGGTAGATTTACTGGCACGTAAAAGTACTCCTGCGGGACAAAATTCCGGTACCTTGGCATCTCCGAAAATCGTAAATATAGTTAGTGTGACGTAAAGTAAATAACATTATTATTATTATTATTATTATTATTATTATTATTATTATTATTATTATGGTCCGACTCGTTGGCTGAACGGTCAGCGTACTGGCCTTCGGTTCAGAGGGTCCCGGGTTCGATTCCCGGCCGGGTCGGGGATTTTAACCTTAATTGGTTAATTCCAATGGCACGGGGGCTGGGTGTATGTGTTGTCTTCATCATCATTTCATCCTCATCACGACGCGCAGGTCGCCTACGGGTGTCAAATAGAAAGACCTGCACCTGGCGAGCCGAACCCGTCCTGGGATATCCCGGCACTAAAAGCCATACGACATTTCATTTCATTATTATTATTATTATTATTATTATTATTATTATTATTATTATCCAACCCATCCGGCTCCGCTGTGCAGGGGGGAAACGCGTCCGCCTGTCACCCGGCGGCCCCGGCTTCGATTCCCGGCCGGGTCAGGAGTTTTTTAATTGTAATGATTAATATCCCTGGCCTGGGGACTGAGTGTTTGTGACGTCCTTAATCTTCCTTTCCTCGCACACAACAGTCCACACTACCGCCATTCCAATTACACGCAAGTTCATATAATATGGTGCCAGTAGGGGCAAAAGATCTACATGGGTCGACGCCCCCAAACAAATAGCATTTTAAAAAAATTATCCAACCCAGTGAGCCATGTTCTCTGGTGTGTATACAGTTTCTTATAGGATACTAGTTAAAGTACTCGTTCTTCGTATGGATTTGTGAGCAAGTATTGAAATGGTTAAATTAAGTTGGCCCGCAAGTGTATGTGTCTCTTACAACACGCTCGTGTAGACAATATTCACGACCTTCTCATGGGCCACATAAATATCATAGGTTATGCCCCATCGACTCTCAAGATGAAGCCACGTAAGGATGACCGTAACTAAAGCACTGGTTCTCTAGAAAATGACGCAAAATAAAATGTGAACTATAAACCCACTAAATATGAATCCTAAACTTACACAATAATTAAAAAATATAAACACGGAATGTACATATAATAAGATGATAATGATAATGGCTACAGTTCAAAGCAGTTCTAAAATGCGGACGAACACGCTTAGTTAGCACTCTCAAGAATACAACTGTAGAATCCAAACGCTTTCCGTAGAAAGGCGCGCGCTCATTCTTCTGCTGGCCTGATAACAAACGAACGACTTCCGCGCGAAATGAGCAGCCTGTTCATTAGTAAAGTCGATCATAGCGAAAAACACACAAAAAAACTGAATTTTCTCGCAAGTTACGAAGAAAATGCATATGGCGTTTCTTGTAAAGTTTAATTTCAAGGCCGGATCGTGCACTTCATTTTTCGATAAGGCCGTTATTTTAGTTCATGTAGGGCAAAAGCTACCAAAATGTGGAACAAACCCCTGTAAAATTTCCCACTACTTCGAAACAGTGAATACATCAAATTCAAAAGTATCCCTTGCGTCACTCGTGATTTCAAGCTATACCATTACCAAATTTCAGCTCAATCGGTCCAGTACTTTTGGAGCCTACCCGAAACAAAGAAACAAAGAAACAAAGAAACAAAGAAAGAAAGAAACAAACAAACAAACAAACAAACAAACAAACAAACAAACAAACAAACAAACAAACAAACAAACAAACAACATCTTTTTTATTAATATTAAAGCTATAGATTGAAAACAAATCATTGACTTACCGGTACTTGATTTGGCCAGTTCTTCCTTGTGTGATGGTGGGAACTGCGAATGACTGAAGTATTGGTGACAGAACGTATGGAGGTTACTGTACAAGTTTGGGACACTTGGTCTCCTGCTATCTCTAATTTTCTTGCAATAATGAAATTAATAGTTTAATACTCATTTATTAATAGTTTTTATGGTTCCATGAAGAAAAAGTAATAGTGTATATCATTTTTGCAATCAATGAAATTAAGAGTTTATACTCATTTATTAATGGTTTTTATGGCTCCAGGAAAAAATAATAATAGTGCATATTACGATCAGAATAAGATATAAAATTGTGGAGGAAGTGTATGCTAAGTTCTCCTTGCATCCAGCAGTCTGAGTCCCTAGGTTTACGCACTTCCTCCGATATCGAAGCACGAATAATAGAGCTTAATATCAAATTCATTAGCCGACAACGATAATTTTTAGTGCCTGTCTGACATGAAGCATTTTTCATCTGAGCTTTATAGTTCAAGGGTGGTGTATTGTAGCATGATATACAGAGAAGAAGTGATGTGGAGGTGGCCCATTGGGCACAGTTCTAAGATGGTCACATATCGCACACGGTTATTTTAAACCTCGCCGTCACATAGCTGCATAAAGCGCGTGGTCCACCATTGGGTATCACTGCCACCACATAGTTCACCACGCGCAATTGTTTGTTACTTTTAGTTATGCTCAATGCCTTTGCTGGCGACATCTAGTGTTTACAGTGCACTACGTCTTCTGCTATGGGCAAGAACAATGCTGTTACTTTCATTGATCCGTCTCAGTCTTATTCTTGGCTTTTACAATATGAAAGTGACTGATGTATGAGCGATGCTAGTAATGCCATTCCTTATACAGCCAGTCCCTGCTATGAAAGGTGTTGCTCATAGGGTCGGTTGGTGCAAGCATTTCAGTGGGTTTGGCAGACTGATATGTAATAGCAACTTCTGGCTCAGTGAGGAAAGCAACGGGAAACCAACTCATTTCTCTAGTACGCCTCTTCAGTGATGCCTATTCCATTTATGACAGCTGATGGTGCAGCTGTTGAGGATTTAATCAGCCTTCGGGCTGAGATCTGAACATACACATACCTACGCCCGAAAAGACTACTTAAGTTTACATTTAATTAAACTTTTAACTTGATATACAAGATTACCGGGGAACGGGGGTGTTTTCTGAATTTCTAGGGGAAGTATAATCATGAAAACAGTGAACATCGGTCAAGACAATGTTTATCAAATACTGCAGTGTCAACACAAGGCCATGGATTATATCCCTGCATGACTTTCAAAGCTGGTAAGAAGTGAAACACTTAATATTCCTGATTAAGTGTCTTGTAAACTGACTATACGATGTCCTTCATGCACGAAAAGCAGTGGGTAGAGCTAGAAGTAGTGTCCTCCCTCCGTTACCTGAAACCAGAAATGGTATATACTAGTCCTAAGCCTAAAAGTCTGAAAGTATGAAGGAAAATTTCATTTCGTTATTTCATTGAACACTGGTTTTAAAGCTCCATATGTGCGCAGTTTTGACTTTTTAAAAATTTCTTTTACGTCACACCGTCACAGATAGTTCTTATGACGACGATGGGATAGGAAAGACCTAGGAGTGGGAGACAGGCGGTTGTGGCCTTAATTAAGGTACAGCCCCAGCATTTGCCTTGTGTAAAAATGGGAAACCACGGAAAACTATCTTCAGGACTGCGGAAAGTGGGTTTCGAATCCACTATCTCCCGGATGCAAGCTCACAGCTGCGCGCCCCTAACCACATGGCCAACTCGCCCGGTATTTTGAATTGTGATAGTGGTTGCAGGTAATACATGAGCGCTGTACGATTACGCCATTTTAACCATCTATTAGCTTACATTGAATTTCTGTGCAATAAGTAATAAGACCGGCGGTGTTCCCGTTGACCATTTGCATGTGAAAAAGCATATAAAAACGGCAATAAACGTTACCTGAAGTAGCGTAGAGGAAACATCCTTCCTTTATGATTGCCAGGGACCAACCAAACCGTCCCCAGAAGTATTCTTATTTGTATAGACGAATTAGAACGGTGACTGTAAATCTGAGAAATGCGAGCATTTTCTGTGTTGCTGTTGGCCGGCTGTGATGAAGAAAAGTTTCCTATTGTCTCTGATAGAGCTCGCATCGTGTCTCGCCACAGGGCTGCCATACCAAGCATTGTTTATTTGTGCCGTCGTCCGAGACGCGTCATGATGGATCATATCTTTTGCGTATCGTCACTGCAACTTCATTTTTCTTCATATTTTAGTAGGACTCTACGGGATACTAGAGGTCTGCATGCCACTTCGCGGCCCTAGACTGGAAGTTCACGCTCCCACACCCTCTTTGCTTGCCTTCAGATTAATGGTCTAACAGATTCAGAACACCATTCTAACCAAACCAACCAGTGATCGTCTCCAGACCAATGCTGTTGTATAAGAATGGGCAAAATATTAATTATAGTTTTGCCCACTCTCGAACATAGAAAGCGCTCCTCTGCCGCGCCACCTCTTAATTCGCCGCCGTTGACAGTGTCCGATCGGCGCATTGTTGGATTTTTAACCAATCTTTAGCGAATGTTCAGCGGAAGGTGTATGACTGAAATGAAATGTCGTATGGCTTTTAGTGCCGGGATATCCCAGGACGGGTTCGGCTCACCAGGTGCAGATCTTTCTATTTGACTCCCGTAGGCTACCTGCGGGTCATAATGAGGATGAAATGATGATGAAGACAACACATACACCCAGCTCCCGTGCCGCAGGAATTAACCAATTAAGGTTAAAGTCCCCGACCCGGCCGGGAGTCGAACCCGGGACCCTCTGAACCGAAGGCCAGTAGGCTGACCGTTCAGCCAACGAGTCGGACTGTGTGCGAATGAAGCCGAAGGATGGAAAATGAAACTGATTCCAACTAGAAATATGAACAAATAAACTTTACGAGTTTACCCGTATGAAGGACAAAATAGACCGGACGTCACCGTATTGTTAGCCCGCCTGGTGGCTTTGATAGTTAAGGCGTTAAGTCTCTATGGTCCGACACCATGGTTAGCCGGTTCGCGTCTTGGTAGACAGAAACGTCACCATCAGAATGTTGAGCGGTAGGGTAAGAGAGATGGTGGTATGCAATTTCTAATCACTCGATTACGCGTCAAAAGCATGGATTGCAGGCTGAGTAGCCCAGGCTTCTGCGAAGACCATAAAAGTGTAGTTAGTGAGTCGTGAAATCAATGGCATTAAAATAAGTAGCCCAGACGGTAGAGCGCTGGCCTTCTGATTTCAACTTGGTGGGTTAGATCCCGGCTCAGTCTTGTGGTATTTGAAGGTGCTCAGATACGTCAGCTCATGTCTGTAGATTTACCGGCACGTTAAAAAACTTAGCGTCTCTGGAGAAAGCCATAAAAGTAGATAGTGAGATGTAAAACCATTATTATTATTATTATTATTATTATTATTATTATTATTATTATTATTATTATTATTATTAACTGCTTGGATTCAATTCCAAGCCACTCTGCAGTGTTCGTATTGAGTGAGGGCATATGATGCTGTTAACGGTGATGGTGACGTAAATCCTTCAGAAGACTCCTTGATATCATTCGACGACACCACCACCACCATCATCATCATCATCTTCATCTTGCACGCAGGCGCACAGGTCACCCATGAGCGTCAAAAAGGAAGACCTGCACCAGGTGAGTTGAACTTATCCTCGGACACTCCCAGCACAAAAAGCCATGCACTAATTACCCGTACGGTATTGCTGATTTTCCACAAGGTCTGCAAATGCACTTCATTTAATGAGCTGCTAGTACTGCACGTCTTTATAGGATTAAAAAAAATTCGAACAGGACTGTGTCGTGGTTACGGCAGCAAATTTTGACGTAGAATACGTACTGAGTGTTAGGTAGACTATTTTCGAACTAAATACGTATCTAGTCAGTGTGGGTTTGAAACGTTCTTGTTCACATTATATTTCTTAATTCTAAACACATTTACATATCTTCAAGACAAAGTCACTGCTAGAGGAACTCTCTTCATGATGCTCGTTCGAACCCCACTGTCGTGAACCCTGAAGACGGTTTTCCATACCTTGCCATGCAAATGCTGGGGTTGTACTTTAACTATTGCTACGAACGCTTCCTTTCCATTCCTAGCCATCTCTTATCCCATCGTCGCCATACGTCGATACGGCATAAAACTACTTGCTAGCACAAACTGTCCTGTTTCATTTCAACACCAGACGATCGGCTGTACGCTCAGGAATAAAGGAATAAAATTCAAGGAAAAGCAGAAAATCACAAAATTTGATCTACGTTGTTTCACCAAATGGCGATTCAGTTAAATTCATATTCTAATCTATGATTGTACTTTCGAAATTACGTAATTTCTGTGTTTATTCCCTTGTAACAAAAAAACACACACAAAAGTAGCATATCGCGCCGTATTTCGAAATTCACTGACGATATATAACATGTCCTAACTGACTGATTCATCATCGCCGAACCAAAACAACTGGACATAAAGAAATGCCATTTTTGGGATATATTTGTATTAGTGTAGGAGTTCACTAAGGGAGTTTTTTTATATTCCGTTGCTAACGGGGTGAAAAGGGCGGTGAATTGTTTAAATGAGTATATCTGTATCTCAAACACGTAGAAGTTTACAGATGTAAAAATTGGTATTTGGAATCTGTTTTAAAATTAAAGAAACACGTGTTTTTTGTTTTCGGAAAATCCCATTAAGAGGGTGAGAAAATGTGAAAAAGTGGTTGAATACCTTCTATGAGGATACTTGTATCTCAAAAACTGAAGATGTTACAAACATGAAAATTGGTATTTGGAATCTCCTTTTAAAAATACATTTTTCTGGGAAAATCCAATTAATGGGGGGTGAACAGAAGTGATAAAAGGGGTGAATTAAAAAAGGACTATATCAGCAGTACATCTCAGAAACGTAAGATGTTACAGACGTGAAAATTGGTATTTGGAATTTCCTTTAAAAGTAAAAAAAAAAAAAAAAAAAAACCACGGATAATTTGTTTTCAAGAAATTCACTTAAGGGGAACTGAAAAAGGGGGTGAATTTTTAAAAGCATCTCTACAGTGAAAACACGTATTATTTACAAAAGAGTGGAAAAATAAGTTGAAGCTGAGTTGCGAGAAGATCAATTTGGCTTCAGAAGAAATGTAGGAACACGTGAAGCAATCCTGACTTTACGTCTGATCTTAGAGGATCGAATCAAGGAGGACGAGCCCAGGTACATGGCATTCGTAGATCTAGAAAAGGCATTCGATAATGTTGATTGGACCAAGCTATTTAAGATTCTGAAGGTGATTGGGATCAGATGCCGAGAACGAAGAATTATCTACAATCTGTATAAAAATCAGTCTGCAGTGAAAAGAATCGAGGGCTTTGAAAAAGAAGCAGCAATCTAGAAAGGAATGAGGCAAGGCTGCAGTTTGTACCCCCTCCTTTTCAATGTTTACATAGAACAGGCAGTAAAGGAATTCAAAGAGGAATTTGGAAAGGAAATCACAATCCAAGGATAGGAAATCAAAACCTTGAGATTTGCCGATGATATTGTTATTTTATCTGAGACTGCAGAAGATCTCGAGAAGCTGCTGAATGGTATGGACGAAGTCTTGGGTAAGGAGTACAAGATGAAAATAAGTCCAAAACAAAAATAATGGAGTGCAGTCGAACGAAGGCAGATGATGCAGGAAATATTAGATTAGGAAATGAAGTCTTAAAGGAAGTAGATGAATATTGTTACTTGGATAATAAAATAACTAACGATGGCAGAAGTAAGGAGGACATAAAATGCAGACTAGCACAAGCAAGGAAGAGCGTTCTTAAGAAAAGAAATTTGCTCACTTCAAACATTGATATAGGAATTAGAAAGATGTTTTAGAAGACTTTCGTGTGGAGCGTGGCATTATATAGAAGTGAAATATGGACGATATCTAGCTCAGAAAGAAAGAGAATAGAAGCTTTTGAAATGTGGTGTTACAGAAGAATGCTGAAGTTGAGATGGATAGATCGAATCACGAATGAAGAGATACTGAATCGAATTGGTGAGAGGAGATCGATTTGGCTAAATTTGAGGAGAAGAAGAGATAGAATTATAGGACACATCTTAAGACACCCAGGACTTGTTCAGTTGGTTTTTGAAGGAAGTGTAGGTGGTAAGAACGGTAGGGTTAGACCCAGGTATGAATATGACAAGCAGATTATAGCAGATGTAGGAAACAATAGTTACGTAGAAATGAAAATATTAGCTCAGGATAGGGTGGCATGGAGAGCTGCATCAAACCAGTCTATGGACTGATGACTCAAACAACACAACATCTCAGTATATTTCAAAACTGAACATGTTACAGACGTGAAAATGTGTATTTTTAATCTCTTTTAAAAATAAAGAAACAAGTACTTTGTTTTCGGAAAATCACGTAAGGGTGGGGGTAAAAAGGTCTGAAAAGGGGGTTGATTTCTTTTTATGAGGATCCTCATATCTCAACAACTAAAGACTTTACATACGTGTAAATTGGTATTTGGAATCTCCTTTAAAAATAAAAAAAATGCGTATTTTTTGTTTGCGGAAAATCGACTTAAAGGACGGGGTGATAATAAGTAAAGGAGGACTTGAATTATGTTTATGAGAATACTTAGGCTATATCTCAAAACTGAAGATGTTAAGGACGTGAAAGTTGGTACTGTATTTCAAATCTCCTTTAAAATTAAAGAAATGTGTATTTTTGTTTTCGGAAAGTCCACTTAAGGGGGAAAGGGGGTGGAAAGAAGTGAAGAAGTTGAATTATTTTTATGAGCATACTTATTTCTCAAAAACTGAAGATATTACGGACGTGAAAATCGGTATTTGGAATCCCCTTTAAAAATAAACGTGAATTTTTTTGTTTTCGGAAAATCTGCTTAAGTTGGGGTGGGGTGGGGGAAGTTCTGATAAAGGGGTTGAATTCTTTTTATGAGGATTCTTATGTCTCAAAAACTGAATATGTTACAGACGTGGAAATAGATATTTGGAATCTCCTTTAAAAATACAGAAACATGTTTTTTTTTCCGACTTGAGACTGTTTCTCACGTGTTACAGTTCTATGTATGGTGATCTTAGCCCCCAAAAGGCAACCCCACAAACGTGGTTTACAAAGAGTTTCTGGGGTAAATGAAACTCAATTTTTCAGATAATGTCTTAGTACAGTACTGGGAGCGATTTCTTCTATCATCATCATCATCATCATCCGTTTACCCTCCAGGTTCGGTTTTTCCCTCGGACTTAGCGAGGGATCCCACCTCTACCGCCTCAAGGGCAGTGTCCTGGAGCTTCAGACTCTTGGTCGGGGATACAACTGGGGAGTATGACCAGTACCTCGCCCAGGCGGCCTCACCTGCGATGCTGAACAGGGGCCTTGTGGAGGGATGGGAAGATTGGAAGGGATAGGCAAGGAAGAGGGAAGGAAGCGGCCGTGGCCTTAAGGTAGGTACCATCCCGGCATTCGCCTGGAGGAGAAGTGGGAAACCACGGAAAACCACTTCCAGGATGGCTGAGGTTGGAATCGAACCCACCTCTACTCAGTTGACCTCCCGAGGCTGAGTGGACCCCGTTCCAGCCCTCGTACCACTTTTCAAATTTCGTGGCAGAGCCGGGAATCGAACCCGGGCCTCCGGGGGTGGCAGCTAATCACGCTAACCACTACACCACAGAGGCGGACGATTTCTTCTATCAAATTACGAAATCCACGCGAGCGAAGGCGCGGGTAACTGCTAGTAATACAGTCTTACGTGTTGTATGCAGTATATTTAACATATCTTCCATATTAATCGCTGAGTAATCTTGCCGTTGTGAAACATATTTGGGATACGAATGGCTCTGAACGTGTTTGTTCTCGAAGTATCTGGCTTAAAGAAATTGCAATGTCGGTGGTATGCGGTACCGGCTACGTGAAGTTAAACTATAACGATGGCGGTTTGTAATCACTTAATGGACTTAATTAGCCTGTAATATTGCATGCTTCTCTGTTTTAATCTGATTGTATCAAGAAGCAACTAATCTTGGGAATTACGTTGTAAGATTACTTTCCAAATAACAAGATTCTGAATTATACATCTGATGAACTGAAAGCAAATAGTCATCAGCACATAAGGTAAAAGCATCGTGGATTGAATTATTTAATGGATGCTAGTGAGAACTGTTAGCCATATCCACTAGCTCCGTCATTCTATCTGCCTTACACCCTGGTTCTAAAGAGTAAATGGCCATCAATTGAAAGCAAATGGGCTGGGAACAGATGGAATAGAACAATAAACCTGGAAATTAAGACACGAAGTTTCAACTTCTGAGTTACACATCAAATCGTGGATTCGATTCCCCGTCTGGAAGTCGAAATGTTTAGAATCCACGATACTGCTTCTGAATAGGGGTCTAGGCAGTCACTCATCGTACACCAATACTCAGACATGGTTAATTCTTGGGAGAAAAGGTGGCCGGGGACGGAGATAACTACTTTATACCCGAGACAATTACAGTTCAAATACCGGCCACATCAAGTGGGAACCTTGAAATTAAAAGCCGCGTTGTTGTGCCTCGGATTTCACGTAACACTTGAGGCCCTGTGGTTGTGATCTTGGTATCAATAATCACGTAAAACTGGAAGCTAACGTTTTGTATGCATCAGGAGGTATCTTAAAACAACTTAGTAAATAACTAGACAATACTTCATACGATCTATGTACATTTAGTTATTGCAAGGTACAGTGTTAAGCAAAAATAAAGTAAGCATGGAGACGTTAGTTTCGCGTAATTGTTGATATCGTGTTGATAGCTAATTAAGTCCAGTTTTTCGTGGAATGCATATAGAGGGACGTAAATTTTCTCTTAAAGAATGTCTCGTACCTTGGGTGGGATTCGAAACCCCGCCACGTTAGTGAGAATCCAGTTATGATATTTGCATGTAGAAGGTGGGTCTCTCCTGTACGGCAAAAAGCAAGGAGATGATTCACGAGGTGATAAGAGAGATAACAAAGCCAGTCCATTTCACTACGGTCTTTTTTTACTACAACTGTATGCTGGTAAGCCAGCAATTGCTGATCCAGACGTGAACTTCGCCGTGGAGCAGACAGCAGCTGAAACTGAATGCTGCAAGAATAATAGTTTGTAGTTAAGTTCGTGATACTAAAACAACTAATATAAGAAAGATTAGCTTTTCATCTAGGGAACTCTATTGCTGTTTCATTCTTCTTCTTGTTTTTCTTATTCTCTTCTTCTTAATAATGCATTTGTTAGTAAAATGTATATTATTCCAAAACTGTTAGTAGTTCTATGTTATTTTAAAACTTTGCTTTGTGTAAATAGAAACTTCATTGCTTTAACTAGATAAAATGAATACTGTAAATAAAAATATTTAAAAATACATACACCTTCCTCCTGTTGCCATTTCTTAATGGATGCAGTGTGTTTGTATCAGTCTCTTGGCACAAACCAGAGCAAAGTGTAGCTTCCACCGAAGTCCCAGTCTCATCCATGGCTGTGACAATATGGAAGTTGCTGGGGTATGGGTGGTGCTGAGTAATGACATTCGGAGCACAACCACTGCATCAGAGTGTTATGAAAGGTGTTGGCTCATAGGGTTAGTCGTGCTGCAATAACACTTTCTGGCCCAGTGAGGAAAGCAACTGGCAAACAGCCTCACTCCTCATCTTGCCTACTAATGCCTCATTTGGGGTCTGCAATTGGTTTTTTTTTCTTCCTATAACTGCATAGCCTTTGGTGGTGTTATTTGAGGATCCAACCAGCCTCTGGGCTGTTGACTTAAGACAGACATACACCTTCATTGGAGACTGAGTCCTGCTCCATGATAATGGTTAGCTTGCTGGCCTTTGGTCACAGGGGTGCCGGGTTCGATTCCCGGCAGGGTCAGAAATTTTAACCATCATTGGTTAATTTCTCTGGCACAGGGGCTGGGTGTATGTGTCGTCTTCATCATAATTCATCGTCATCACGACACGCAGGTCGCCTACGGGAGTCAAATCGAAAGACCTGCACCTGGCGAGCCGAACATGTCTTCGGACACTCCCGACACTAAAAGCCATACGCCATTTCATTTCATTGGAGACTGTTATACCTTTCGGTGTTCATTCTGCAAGTTTGAGTGAATAAACGAAGCACCTCCGCTATCATCTATTTACAACTAGTTCTGTTTCTTTCAGCTCCTCACCTCGTATCTTAAAAACACAAATATCCGAGTCTACCCATGATATCCTATTTTTCTTGTCGTCCAAGACTGCGTCCATTCCTTTTCTAGGGAGACCATTTGACTCGATTCGCCTCAAATGAATTCATCACCACAAATAAATAAATAAATAAATAAATAAATAAATAAATAAATAAATAAATAAATAAATAAATAAGAAACGGTTGCCCAAGAGGTCCTGAGTCCTTCACATAAAGCAGTAACGGAATGATCTAAAAGTCCTCCCTGTAAACGTAGAGTGATACCGTATAATCGCAAACCACCTACAAAATAAAGAAATATATTTCCCAGGTAATAAAAGTTGTTGCTCTTTTCTCATCTGTTCCAAAGGGTATTGTAGCGTGTACTGTCCGTGTACCGAAACATTTAACATAGTGAGAAAATTATAAGGCCATCTTTAATTTTCTCTCAAGGAAGTTCTGGTTAGTACTTCTTAAGAGATGGGGTGATGTGTAGTCACTGTTCGATATACGAGGTGAAATTCAATATTCTCTCTGCACTAGTTTGTTAAATACTGGAACACACATTGTGCACGAAATGACCTACCTGTAGAATCTAAAATATGTATTTATGATATACGAGTTTACCTACTCTTGCACTCCTTCACTTTGTATAGACCCCCCCCCCCCTCTTAGTGATCGACAATTCCCTCTAATTTGAGATGGGATTCCTAAAACGTCTCGAAGTACACACTCTTGTGAATATATTTCATCGTTCGCCAAAGAGAAAGAAGAGGCACAAAGCTTATGGATTATATCACATCTGCTATACGTCAACGGGCCACCAGACTTTCTCATGCGCGTTATTATTGAATTTATGATAGACTTCATCACCTTTGATGTCTGTTTATGACTGATCTTCCGTTCAATGTTCAAGTCTGTGAAGGTTTGATCTGTGACTTTCCGTGAATAACAGGATATGTTAATTTTGCTATTTCTTTTAGAGATTATACGGGAATCCTGAATATCAACTTAATGCTCTTAATGTGTAGGTAAATCATGTGCAGTTGTGGTGACTAGGTCTATATTTTAAGAATAGTTCAGTTCTGTGGCAGACTGGTCAGTCTTAGCCTTCAAAACTTCGGAGTACCGAGTTCGATTCCTGGCCACGTTGTAGGAATTTAATCGTGAACTCTCGTATCATTTCCTGTAACTTACATATCCAACCCACAATATCCTCCACCACACTAAAACGTAGTTTCTTATGCAGGGCAGACACCACCTACTTTCGTTGGAGGGTCTACCAGACAAGGGCTACACCAGGCTAATAATAATCGCCACATGAAGTTATTATTTTAATAAATATTTATTATGAGTATGCGTATGAAGAAAATAAATCGCCCAGGAGTTTTACCAAGTAATTATCTTCAAAGTTAAACGGTATTTCTAACAGGTAATTAGAAATTAAGTGTTTAATTTGTCGAGAACATAAATACAAAATAAAAACACTATAACATACCTGGAAAAGGAAACATACTACAATATTAATAACATAATTGAGGGGAGTTTTCACAAAACTTAAAATCTACTGGCAACGGGTTTTTACAAAAGTGAACATCTACACTGCACTCACTGAAACTTGATCTATATATATTTAAAACAAAATCACATTTGCACTGACCACTACAAAACTGGAAAACAATTTGAAGAAAGGAAAGGAAAAGAATCTTGTCCTATTGCTCTTCTCGGAGTCATGTACCTCACAAAACAAATAGTCTTGTCCATTATCATGAAAATAGTAGATAATTCTACTGTTTTCAAGAAGATTCTCTATTTTCTTCTTATCCGAGGTCACAGTTACCTTCCTCCAGAGCGCGTCTTTGGAAATATTGAGAAGAGTATCGAACAGTAGACACGATCACATCATGCGATATTAGGAAAGCATGGGAAGTACCTAATTCTTGGTAGAGAATGACAGATATTTGATTTTAAATCTAAATCTCAAGAAATGTTGAAGAAGCAGCCTTCATTCAAAATGACTGACGTCTGAAAAGCAACATAGCCTACGCATGGTCCAGTATTGAATTTGAAGCTCGTAAGCCAAGAATAAGTATTGCAAAGACCATTGATACAGCTGTGAAACATCCATTCATAAATCACGTTAGTGAAAGAAAGAGTGCTGACATAAAGAAGTTCCGAAGTACTTCTATGTGTCTTCACAAGAAGCGTTAACGTTTTATGAAGACGTGTGCCGGGATTGTCAAAAGAATGGTGAGGAAAAAGCAGCTTATATGTATCTTGATGAAGAAACTTCATATGAGTTTGTACTATTGTGTTTATCAGTGAAGTGCCCTGTTATTTTTAGGACTTTATTATTTACACTATTTTTGGACAATTAATCAATAATACATTCTTCCTTTCCCTGCACAACATGCTTAAAATGTCTAAGTGTAGTGGATTTTTCCTTGAAAATCTTGATTAAGAAGTTTAGAAACTGATAACAGAAGTGTGTAGATGTTGACTTTTGTAAAAATTTGTTATTTTCAGGGTTAATTGAGAGAGAGTATTTAGTTATAAAAACATGTAAAATATCCACTATCAATAGTTGGCCGTGCGGTTAGAGGCGCGCAGCTGTGAGCTCGCATCCGGGAGATAGTGGGTTCGAACCCCACTGTCAGCAGCCATGAAGATGGTTTTCCGTGGTTTCCCATTTTCACACCAGTCAAATGCTGGGGTTGTACCTTAATTAAGGCCA
Organism: Anabrus simplex; assembly: GCF_040414725.1. Taxonomy (NCBI): domain Eukaryota; kingdom Metazoa; phylum Arthropoda; class Insecta; order Orthoptera; family Tettigoniidae; genus Anabrus; species Anabrus simplex. Next base: position 368,417,092 of record NC_090267.1, on the reverse strand, counting down.
CGGCCGCTTCCTTCCCATTCCTAGGCCATCCTGTCCCATCGTTGCCATAAGACCTATCTGTGTCGGTGCGACGTAAAGCAAATAGGAAAAAAATTGTAGATGTCAACTTTAATGGACCTCCCCCCGCCCTCAATTATTATATGAGGTCGACACTAAAAATAATGGCTTCCCTTTTAACAAAATACATAATTGGTTCATGCAATTGCTTTTTTTTTTTTCCAATTTGCAGCATCGAACGCTGGTACAGTCGATTAGTATGTTCTCTGACATTGTATGAAAAGCTAAGACGGAAAGATGAAGTGTCCCTATGCACTAGATAAGCCATGTTCTCTCGAAGAAGTGTGGAAGTGTCTTAATAACTCAATCCCGGTTCATCTTTCCCCTCCCACCGACATCCCAGCGGTTTGTAGTCCCAATATTGATAAAGTTACCCAGCGAGGTTTGGCGGGACACAATCGGAGAGGTGGCGTGGCACGGCACGTCTTGAGAACACACAACAAGATTGTATCATCGCTGAAACCTGATCAGAATGGTTTCTCCTATGACCCTCGCCGACAAGGAGAATATGGGAGTAGCATTTTGAATAGAATATATTTCTGTTACGGATTATTGCAATCTCCAACAACGTTGTTTACGACCACCCTATAATTTTCATTACAAATTTGTTTCGTTTGAAATATCTTTCTTTCTTTCTTTCTTTCTTTCTTTCTTAATCTGTTTACCCTCCAGGGTTATTTTTCCCCCTCAGAATCAACGAGGGATCCCACCTCTACCGCCTCAAGGGCAGTGTCCTAGAGCGTGGTGGGACTGTGGGTCGGGGGATACAACTGGAGAATGAGGACCAGTACCTCGCCCAGGCTGTCTTACCTGCTATGCTGGACAGGGGCCTTGTGGGCGATTGGAAGATTGAAAAGGATAGACAAGGAAGAGGGAAGGAAGCGGCCGTGGCCTTAAGTTAGTACCATACCGGCATTTGCCTGGAATAGAAGTGGGAAACCACAGAAAACCACTTCCAGGATGGCTGAGGTGGGAATCGAACCCCCCCCCCCCCTCTAGTCAGTTGACCTCCCAAGGCTGAGTGGATCCCGTTCCAGCCCTCCTACCTTTTCAAATTTCGTAGCAGAGTCGGAATCGAACATGGGCCTCCGGGGCTGACAGCTAATCATGCTAACCACTACACCACAGAGGCGGACTGAAATATCTCTTGTATGCGATACAAATATGGCATCAATGTATCATTGAGAGATACGAGGTTTTGCTCTCGCAGCAACGATATACTCTGTTCTTTCCCTCGCGCCTTGGAATACCTACTGTATGTTTTTAGCTAGCATTTTGGTGCACAGCATTTGTTTTAGGTATGTATTCCCACCATCCTATTTAACTTGTTGTTCCATACTTCAACAGGGTTATTTGTCCCGTGCCTCAGCTATAATCATTCCACATGGATTTTGACAGAGAAGCATTGTCCAGCCATTGATCTACGAAATAGTTAAGAACTGCGCCAGCTTATCATTTCTGGGGAGTGATCTGCATGATGCTAGCCATGCCTCATCAGTTTTATCGGGTGGAATCAAGGGTAGAATCGTGCACATAAGACATATTTTCCTAATATCATTTTAAATGTATGTTGTAGCTAGACCTATGTTTTATACATGTAACTTAATAGTAATTACAAACTGATACTGATACTTGGGTGAACACTTCTCGTTCTGCTTCTATTACTGCCATCTCTAAGTGTACTTTAACATTCTGCGATGTCTAACTCCAACGTTCAGTACCATACACAACTGCATATATGCAGATTTATTTTTGATTTATTTTTAACTTTTGGTAATACGTAACGGCTGGCTAGATGTTTGTTTCCTCTTCAGAACCTCCCGAATCAGTGTGAATTTGCTCAAACTGTTCGCGACAACTTTTGAATGTGCCGTCAAGGTAGAAATAATCACAACAAGACTTTAATAATTTCTTATCACTGTCACTTGCAAAAAAAAAAAAAAAAAAAAAAAAAAAAAACCAACACCAGGCATTACCGTGCGGCGAGTGGCTGCGCCGTTTGGGTCGCGTAGCTGTCAGCTTGTATTGTGGGTTCGACCTCCACTGTTGGTAGCCCTGAAGATGGTTTCCCATGTCCACACTAGGCAAATGTTAAAAGCAAGAATTTACTAGTTACCGGAATTCCAAAATATGATAGCTTTAAAACCTCTTGCAAGGTTTTACCTTAATTAATGCCACGACCGCTTCCTTCCCACTCCTAGCCCTTTCCAATCCGTAAGACCTATCTGTGTCGGAGCGACGTAAAGAAAATTGAGAAACGAACACCAGAAATTTCCTTCTATTGTCCACTGTCATGTCAAACAGAAAGAAACTCTTGCTATCGGGAAGTTTCAAGACATCTTCATCCCAGGAAATTTCAGAAATACTAATCGGATTTTGGGTTGTTCCCAGTATTTTCTTATGTATTTCACACGAAGCCGGTCTAGAAAGCCAAGAATAACGGTCGAGAGGATTCGTCGGGCTGACCACACGACACCTCGTAATCTGAAGGCCTTCGGGTTGAGCATCGGTCGCTTGGTAAGCCAAGACCCTTCAAGGGCTGTAGTGCCATGGGATTTGGTTTGGTTTGGTTTATTTCGCACGAAGAATGCATAAAAGCCGAGACGATTATGCCCGGTTACTAGCTGAAACTTGTTATGCTGCCCTTCTGACAAATAGTTTGTTCTTAAGCCCTTGTCGAACAGCACAGTACAGGTTCCACATTTGAGGAGGGAAGCGGTTGTGGATTGCAGTCATAGAAACGGGTAGGAACGGAACTTATTGTTTTGGAAAAGAAGGTGGTGTGGAACTACCGTCTTTTGGAACCAAATGTTTAGGAGAAATAGCTTAGAAAAATTGTCCTCGAGCGGCTCCCCTGAAAGCAAGCATAGATATGTATAACGTAGCCTAATAAGTTTTCTAACGAAATAGCCAGCCCCGCGGTGTAGGGGTAGCGTGCCTGTCTTGACAAGCCCATTCTCACGCCTTCGCAAACAGTTCCACCTCCAACTCAAACATACAGCTATAACACTCGGAGTAAGAATCCGACAGTCGACAATAACGTTCAGTTAATAACGTAACAAATTACCTTCACCATCGTCTAATGATTCAAATTGAGATGGTCCATACAGGTCCTATTTAAACATTGTTCTTCACCTTCAACTTCGTATTTTTTTATCAAACTGAACCACATCACCATATGCCATTGACTTTCGACTTATCTCTTGTAAACAAATAATTGCTGGTCACTTGACCATAACTCATTATTATTTTATTCTACATTATTTATTAAATAAGATTTTTATCGTCATTTTCGTTGTAACCGCTGGTCGGCCAACATAATTTTTTAGCAATCCTATCTCTCGTTCATAACAGACTGTTGCTTTGTTCACTTTAATTATAATAGAAGCCTTCTAATGTCAGTATCACTACTACTTTCACCAATTGTATATTTCCTCACTCAATGCAACATCTTTAAAACCATCTTCATTACAAGTCTCTTACCATATGTTAATTTTAGTTCAAGTCTCTTCAAGGATTTTTTTAAAATTTGTTTTATTTCATGCATATGTAAATCAGGTGCCTGATTCTATTTTAAGGTTAAGATAATGGCTGACGATGCCTAAATTCAAGGCGAAACATGTACCATTTTAGTTAACATGCCAAAGTAAATCAACTAAGACAAAACTTATTGTCTTGATTAGGTGGTGAATTCAATAAATTAACTTATTGTTCCAATCAAGTATCATCAATACGGATCAAGAATGATATTTATCACATGTAATAAGTGATTTTTGTTTCAAAGGAACATCATAATCATCCCCTATAAATACTAATTAGAGAAAGAAGTGAGGAAGCCTGGTAATAAAGGTAAAACAAGAAAAAGGATCACGAAAGGCGTAAAAATAAATGACTCCTTTCACCATGGACATTCAATACTCTGGGGATCGGAAGAGAGCAAGCTGACGTGGAAGTTGGATAGGACAGATAGAAGTAAAGAGCCTAGCACTTGTCAGTAAAAGCAATGCAGTCTCAGGTAGGGTTCCTACGGTCGCCATCCAGCGTTCCCAAGTTGACAGCCCCTAGCAGAATAACATTCCCCTAGATGAAGGTTTCCTGTTGTGAACATGAAGTGGAGTACTTGGACATTTTGGGCCAAGGTTTATGTCAAATATAGGAGTACTTAGGCCGGGAGTGAACCACGAACTTGGGATCGCGAGGCGGACACACTATCTTTCACCGAGGCCGGTGCGAATTTAAGCAGAGTAGCATTCACACTGGCTTTCCACGAAGGCAGCCGTGGTTGGAATCCCGGCTATATATGCGGATTATTTTTTTGAAATGAGAAGTCACGTCCTTGTAGTTCGCATTCCATGTAAAATTGGAGGTCCGTGGCTGTGACCACTTTAGATGACGAGCAGTCAGTAGACCCCGTCATCCGTTTTATGATGGATAGTGACCTGCTTTACCGTTTTAAAAAATTATTTTATGAATTTCAGTTATGTTTTAACTTTCATTTTATTGAGAACTGCGCTTTTATTCTTTTATTATTTTGACATTGTTTTAATACGGGTTTTAGCATTTAAGTTGAATAATATACATGATACTTTTACGTCAGCGGCTTATTTTATTACCTTCTATAGAAAATAAGGTATTGCGAATTATATCCCCTAACTATTTATAATTTCATAATCATTCTCCACATAATTATCATTTTAAAAATCGTAGTCAGTGGGTAAATTTTAAATTTCGGTCTATCATTTAATTTATTTCCACCTTTTACCATTAGGAGCCGATGACATAAATGTTAGACCCCCTCCAACAACAATAATAACCACCATCATCATGTGATCAGTGTATCAACAGTCACATAAAACTAGGCGGTAACTCACTTGCTTGGAATTTAACCCTGCAACTTGCAATAAATCTTCACCTTCAGCACTTTATTTACTGCAATGTTCACCACGGGGCGTTGTGTGAAAGTAATGAGAGCAAGAGGATGTCAGCAGCACCTACCTCAAGGACTAACGTCGCTCCGGTAACCACTTGTTATTCCCTCCTCCAGATGCGCGCTTCTGGGAGTTTAATCGCTGTTTAATAAGAGAGCGTCACATGCAACATCGTGATTAGCTTTGACCTCTTTATGTGCTTGTGGACGGAACTCAAGACTCATTATAGAATACTGTTGGAAATTTTCATGATAACTTTTCTATTTCACTCGAGTTTTTCTTTTCTTGCTAGTTGCTTTACGTCGCACCGACACAGATAGGTCTTATGGCGACGATGGGATAGGAAAGGGCTAGGAGTGGGAAGGAAGCGGATGCGGCCTTAATTAAGGTACAGCCCCAGCATTTGCCTGGTATGAAAATGAGAAACCACGGAAAACTATCTTCAGGGCTGCCGACAGAGGGTTCGAACCCACTATTTCCCGGACGCAAGCTCACAGCTGCGTACACACAGACTCGAAAGAGACTGCCAGACTGACGAATGCGCGCGCCAAGTGGGTGAATCACATCTGTGCCCATGACCTTGGCAAAAAATATTCCCCTATTATCCTTCCTCACAGCACATGCAAAGTGTCAACTACTTGTAATGGTACTATACAAATCATTTAGCCACGACGAACGACATTTTGTGCGTATTTTAGCTAATACTTGTTGTTGTTAACTAAAGATAACTGTACCAGGAGGTACATCTCTACGCCACACGTTTAAATCTTGCGCCAATAAAAACTCCTCTACAGGAGAAACTCTGAACTTAAAAATGGACTAACTTGTAAATTTTCTCTGAAGATGGCGCCACTAAAATGTTTTGTTCTGGCGAAGTTTCCTGAACTGTGTACATTTCTACTTGTTTTGTTTCCCGTTTAGCAAGAAGTGTGAACATTCTCTCATAGATGTCTCTGCTGAAAAAATATGATCATGCACCCTGGTGCGAAGCAAAGGAACATTTTTGAAGAAATTTTGTACTCATAAGTTCTTTTTAATAAATTTCGTTCATTTGTTTGTGGGTTGGCAATATTTATCTTTCCGCCAGTTTTGAATTTAGCCAATCCCGAATATAAGTAATTAATTTCCCACCAATTATGTATTTCTTCTTCGACTTTGAGTGTACCTTCAAGATTGACCAATAAAGTAAGAGGATGTGGTTTGATTATTCATGAAAGGTCTCGAACTTTCCCCGAGGGTTTATAAACTGCTGATTTTCACGTCTCGTGGCCACTTGATTAACATCTAACCCAGTGTATGGACGCGTAGCAGGAGGCGGAAGGTGGTGCCTCTTTCATCAGGCAGTAGGTCTTCAGTAAGGTAATGGCCATTTAACATCTTTATTTCTTGCTAGCTCAGCAGTTTAACACGCGGTAAAGGTCCGAAACTTTTACCGTGTAACCTATCTTTCTGCAATGTAATTTTCTGCCGGCTTATGTAAATATCTTTAACTGTAAATCGGGGATAGAGAGTGCTTTACCCTCTCGAGCTCCCCTTCATTTTGGTTTGAGGTGACTACGTTTTGGTAACTGATTCTCTTCCTTAATGTTTTAAATTTCTTTCTTATACGAGTCACCTCCATAGTTTGGGAATAGCCCCTGTTTCATCGGCCTAGTGCCCTTTAGGTTTTAAAATGAGTATTTAGGAGTGCAAGTACTCGCCTCCATTCCTTTTGTATTGCGGGCCATTCACTTAACCTGTTCTTTTTCTGCTAAGGCCCAGTAGATTGGGTACAAGATATCCCCCGTTTCAGTTGTGTAATTTGTGCCTTGATGGCAAGGGATTGTAAAGTATGGTATGGCCTTGAGGAGGCTTGAAAAACTGAGAGCGTGTCGGCTCTTTCCTAGTGTTGGAAAAGTGCATCTGGGAGGCTTGATATTGTAATTAGGAGCAAGTGCTCCGTGAACGAAGGGGTTTTCTGCCCTTGAAGGTCTTGTGCTTGGTATATTTGAGCTATGAGCTCAAGGGAATTGTAAAGCGAGGGGCGTAAGGCCCAGAATTGTTCTGTATCTTGGCTTTTCCTGGTCTTGTACCTGATTGTCGATTATTTGTTGACTTGTTGTTATTTGTTAAATTTTGAAATTCTATGTGAAAATTGTTAAGTTTTGCCATTTTCGAAAATATAACCTTTAATGAAATTTGAATTCATATCTCGGCTTTGCAGTTAGACCCATTCACCCCGGCACCTTCTTTCACCTCTCCTGATCCACCAAACCACGGTAACAATAATAAAGGAAAGAATTAGCTGATAAGACAACAGGGCTTTTACTAATTGCTTTTTTATTAATCCCTATAACTCCTAGTTTAAGCCGACTAAAATGGAATGAAAATGTAATGTTTTCTCCACAAAGTGGGGTGGGGAGAGACTGTCCCCCCCCCCTCCATAATCACTGCTACTGGATCAGAAAGCTGGCCGCCTACCGTCTGAGCTTCTCAGACCGGCCGGTTTAGTTACTTCTTCAGCTACTTGGCAGCAGCTAACTTGTGAGCTTCCCTTAATTAATATTCCATGGGAGAAGAAAGTGAAACAGGATTTCGGTATAACGAGATTGTCAGTTCAATTGTAAGTTACAGAATTTAAGAGACTACTGATTACATTACTTCCTCTCTTCTCCCTTAAAAGAACCACCACCGTTTCGGAAGAAATTTTCAGTTTGCTATTTATTTTACGTCACGTGGACACAAGCGGTTCTTATGACGTCGACGGGATAGGACAGGATCAGGACTGGGAAGGAAGAGACTGTGGCCTTAATTAAGGTATGTGCCAGCATTGGCCTGGTGTGAAAGTGGGAAACCTTAGAAAACCACCTTCAGTGCTGCCGACATTGGGTTTCGAACCTACCCGAATGAAAGCTTACAGCTACGCGACCCAAACCATGTAACCAACTCGCTCGATTAGATAGATATCCACAGTAAAAGTGGAGAAAGACTTATGCTGTTATACTCTTCTACATGGAAATATCAAATAAAATATTAGGAGACAACATTGAAATTTTTAAAATTAATTAGCTGATTTTATCTCCCCTCTAATATTCCCTGGATCAGGAAATGTCACATTGTACTCCCACTGCATGGCCTAACCACTTAGCCCTCTGGCGAACTCTGTGTGTCATTTGGGTTAATGATGCTGAATTCGCACACTTCACAGTGGTTGATCGTGTTCATGGTGCCGCGTGCACATTGTAGACCTAAGGGCGACTTGGAAACGAGTGACATGTACCCTACAATCAGGAATTTATCTTCTATCATTTTGAACATGAGAAATATCATCAAACATACGGCACTCGAAAATGCCAATATTACTAAATAGCACAATTTACAGATACAAATTTAACAATATTTATATGGTCCCAAATCCAATTATTTTTAAAAACTATACAGCAAATTGTTACAGACTTCAAGTTTTTGATGTCTCTGCCGTTTACTATGGATTTCTCGACTTACGCCGTTGTCCCCAAATCACGAATTCCAACCTGACACTAGTTGAATTTTTGAAGCCTATAAAAGAGAACTCCATGTCGCACGATGTTTCTATGTAATTGATCTCTGGTAAGAAATTTGATGTTGATAATTAACTCAGCTACTGGTCACTCAACAGAGTTCTTGTTTCACTGCCATCTGATACAGGACACGGAAGGTCGAATGCCAATAAGGGACATGTCATGTCAACAGGACGTAACGACATTTGCTCAAGAAAATTACATTGTACGCACAAACATGCTTACAGTATTTTTCTGTTTCATTTTCTACATAAAAAGTTTACAACCGTATGTTCCTTAAAGTTTAGCCTTTTTTCAATAATGCTCAATAATTTTACTTAATCGCACGTTACAACAACACTAGTATGAAGTATGAACTACCCTACTCGCACCTCATCACAGCACAATACAAACTGCCAGGTCTATTTTTGCTAAAAGCACTTGAAAATGAAGGAATGCAGGGTTTCGTTAATTGTTGCGTTGAAATAAATTAGAGGCCTCTGTGTCTCGCTCCCGCGAGTCCCGCGCTTGGGCTCGGCGCCGGCGGTTCGCTCGCCTACTACACGTTTCCAACATAGTGCAGAATCGCTACATGAAGAATAATGAACTAAAAATGCAGAATGGGTGAATGCTACTGTAAATAGATAATTTTAACCATAGCTGAAGTGAGTTGATTAGATATGGCTAACTACTTTTACGATTTCCGGAGACGCCGAGGTGCCAGAATTTAGTCCCTAGGAGTTCTTTTACGAGCCAGTAAATGTACCGACACGAGGCTGAGCACCTTCAAATACCACCGGAATGAGCCAGGATCGAACCTGCCAAGTTGGGGTTAGAAGGCCAGCGCCTCAACCGTCTGAGCCACTCAGCCCGGCATATAAAAAAACGCGTCCCTTATGCTGTTAAAACGAGACAGTACTTCAGACCTTCAAATACGGGAAATCCTTTCTATATATATATATATATATATATATATGTATATATATATGTGCTGTTTGCTTTACGTCGCACCGACACAGGCAGGTCTTATGGCGACGATGGGATAGGAAAGGCATAGGAATGGGAAGGAAGCGGCCGTGGCTTTAATTCAGGTAGAGCCCCAGCATTTGCCTGGTGTGAAAATGGGAAACCACGGAAAACAATCTTCAGAGCTGCCGACAGTGTGGTTCGAACCCACAATCTCCCGGATGTAAGCTCACAGCTGTGCGCCCCTAACCGCACGCCCAATTCGCCCAGTCCTTTATAATACGGGACATATGGAACCCTAGTTGGAACACTATCTGTCTACACAAGTTTCCATTCCATCCCTGAAGGGGGCGGCGGACCTCCTAGACGGTCAACCAATCTCTCAGGCCAGGGAGATTTAATGCGGTGAAGGACATGTTTCCGGAAAGGTGCGGGGGTTGGCGGCCATGGCCTATAGTAGGAACTGTCCCGGTATTCGCTTTAGTACAGGACAGCTGACGGTGAGGACCAGCCCCTCTCTGTCTCTGGAATACATAGGTGTAGAGCCCCCCGTCCTCTGCTCGGTTGGTCGGTCGGAGTGCCGAGCCGTAGGACCATTGACCAAACGTGGCCTCTTGTAGACCAAAGCCTACTCTGCAACCGGCAAACGTCGAGACACAACTGCCAACCTCCTTTGTAGGACAGTCAGTGACGGTGCACAGGGGAAGTATGTAAGTTACCTTCGTTAGTATTAATTCCTGATTTAGGCTTTTACATTTTATAGTTTTAGAAAAGTTCCCAGGAGGAAACTATAATTATTTTAATAATTTCATCCATTGCAAATGTTAAAAACATTTGATATAATCTTCCCCTGTAGGTGGGGATTGAAAAATAATATCCACCGTATCCCCTGCTTGTTGTAAGAGACTTCACTTGGGAGCGAGGGCTAGCGACCACAGAGCCTTTAGCTGAGTTCTGGCATTCCTTTCACTTACTTGTGCCAGATTCGTCACTTTTACCTATCCTATCCGACCTCTCTGGGTCATCTCTTGTTCTTTTCTGACCCCGACAACATTAAAGCATTCCAAGTCTAAGAAGTCTTATTTTCACGCCCTTCGTGGCCATTATCTTTCTTTGGCAAATACCTTCATTTTTCCAAGAGTCGGATCCCTTCCAGTTTTTTCCTCTGATTAATGTTTATAGAGGGTGGTTGCCAAGTTGTACTTCCTCGTAAAACTTGAATCACCACCACTGCCACCTTTGATATAAAAGCCAAAGGCAGGCATTTATACAGATGAAGATACATGCTTCTCCCTGTGCACTGTCACTACATTGTCCTACATAGGAGGTTCGCAGTTGTTTCTCAACGGCGCACTAGCTGCCAGGGTCTTGGAAAGGTGTGGCAATCTAACTGACGAGCCCCTGCCACAATGGGCTGAAAGGTTTAAAGAGCTTGTGTCTTTTTAATAACAATAATAGTAACAATAACAGTTGCGGTGCTAACGAGGGATTATTGTTTCGTAATTTCCACGGCTCATTGTTATAATCAGTCTGGCGTACTAACAAGGAATACAAACACGATGGGAAGAAAAGAGCAAAATATCTTCCAAATTTTTATCTAACACTCCCAGGTGTATCTACACTTTTTCAGCGAGTTCAAATGAAAACATTCACTTTAAATTGCCGTAAACGCTGGTTATCACTTTCCTAACGTAATAAAACTACGTAAATTTATTTGCGAAGATATATATTGCTGGTGAATCCAAGACGTCATAAAGTGAGAAGTGCTTTAGCCTCATCCCTGAGATCGTTTGGAAGGGAAACCCACGAAGAAGTTTGTTTTTCTTCGCTACTTGTTTAACATCGTATTATCACATGGAATATTTTCGGCGACGGAGGGATGGGAAAGGGCTAGGATTGTGAAGATAGCGGCCGTGGGCATAATTAAGATACAGTCCCTAGTGTGAAAATGGGAAACCACGGAATACCATCTTCAGGACTACCGATGGTGGGATTCGAACCCACTATCATCGGAGTGCAAGCTCACAGCTGGGCGACCTTAACCGCACGGCCAGCTCAGTCGGTCCTACGAAGAAGTCGCTGTGAGTCTTTTGGAGGATTTTCTATAACTTGTCTAAATGACATCGCCTTAAACATGGAGAATTTTAAGTGAATCCTTAATCACCACCATTTGTATTTCACATGATAGGGAGTCGATTCTACATTAAACCATCCATAATTATATTCAACAATGCAAGAAATTGTAATTTTATTTCAGGACCCCCGCGGTCACTTCCTATTTGCGAGCTGATATCTCTCTTCGAGAAACAATGTTTGCCATTTGCTTTACGTTGCATCGGCACAGATGGGTTTTATGGAGACGATGGGATAGGAAAGGCTTAGGAATTGGAAGGAAGCGGCTGTGGCCTTAATTAAGGTACAGCCCCGGCATTTACTTGGTGTGAAAATGGGAAACCACGGAAAACCATCTTCAGGGCTGCCGACAGTGGGGGCTCGAACCCACTATCTTCCGATTACTGGATACTGGCCGCACTTAAGCGACTGTAGCTATCGAGCACGGTCGAGAAACAATTGAATAAATAAAGAATGAGACAGGAAATATATTAACGAAAGGCCGTAGCACGGAAAGAGGTATACGAAAGGTGACGTCGATTCTTCTGCATAAGATTCCGCTCTCATTTTCTGTCAGAAGATATATAATACCATACTCTGCCACTTGTTTTCTTTATCAGTGATAATAAGTCACTCTGGAGTATAGTTACTGCGAGATTACATTAAAAGACGCTATCATCGAGCGAGTGTGCGCGTTGTTTGGGGCACGTAGCTTCGTCCAGGACTGAAGACTTCTCCGCACAGGATCTATATATATTGCTATCCTCTAATGCCATTAGTAGCTTTCGTGAAAGTACTTCCTGTGACAATCACCTCTAGAAATACGGTAAATGAACCAATTAATACACACATGTTTGAATAATTAGTGCGCAAATTAATACCATTCCAAGTTAGACTCTACTCCTCGACAGAGTTCGGAACAGTACTGGTGAATGATTCATGTGGGAAGTATTACCTGCACGACTTTTGTAAAATTCATAGCGTTCTCGAAATGAAAAGTACATTTCATAGGCCACTTCTGAATATACTGTAACTCAAACAGTTAATATCGTTGTTCAGAACAAGCTTGACCCAGTTGTTTTTGAGTGTAAAGTCTAACAAAAAACCACGTGTTACTTGCCTCTAATCTATATAAATAAAACGGTAACGACTGTGTGTCTGTACATTGACTATTTTGGCGAAATTTTCATTCAGCTATCTGTTTCAGGTGTAATACTGTAATGTCCGTCTGCATACTTTTTAGCTTTAGTGTCTGTCTGTTTGTCTGAGTTCTTATAACTTGAAAATTACTGTATATATTTCTACCAAACTTCATATTTAGAATCTACCTGTCCTTGTCTCAGGCTTCGTCAGCCGGCACAATTCCTATCCTCGCCACTAGATATGGGCTTCATTCATTCCATTCCTGACCTGGTCGAATGACTAGAAACAGGCTGTGGATTTTCATTTTTCATTTTCTGTGGTTGGGTAGGGTTTAGAGCCAATATTGTTTCTAAATCCTTGAACTGACTGGGGGGTTTATACGAAACCGAAACCGTGATATTGCACTGCCACAAAATATACACAACTAGACTTAATGGATATCCACCTGCCATAATGGAAATCAAATTCTAAAACTTTTTTCTCATGTGCATCATTTCGATACGAGGATTAATAAGGAAGATATCATTAACGCACCGTTTTTCAGTCTAACTTCGTGGGGACTTTTTTTAACCTCTTTTGTCGATTTGTCTGTTCGTCCGTTTGTTGATTTCTTATAACTGGGAAACTGCTGTATGTATTTCTACCAAACTTTATATCTTTCCTTTGGTAGGTATTAGGGTCAATATTATTTTTAAATCCCGGATTGCTTTGGGGATTTATTGGAAGTCGAAACAGTGATTTTACTCTCCCAAAAATATACATGACCAGTCTTAATGGAGAACTACCAGCCTTAAGGGAGATCAATTTCTAAAACCTTTTTTTCTCAAGTGCATCTTTCCGCTAGGAGGAAGAGAAGGGAGTTATCATTAATGGACTGTTTTACAGGCTGTCATGCCATTTCAAGTTGGGTTCAATGGTTTAATTAAAGAGCCACTTTACTCTTTTCTATAGAACATATAATTAGGGAGGTTATCGTCAACGATTTGTTTCATGACTCTTCAGCCACAGTGTCACACCCGGTTTCAGATGAACAACAATATGTAACCGAGAAACAGGGAGAATTACGCACAACTTCGGACCAGGAACTGTATCGTTCAATGAACTCTGTGATCTACGCCATTCTTACTCCACTTTGTTCAGCTTTGTCTTACTTCACGTTATTGCCACGTGCCTTCGTAGAAGAATATCAGTTCAGTATGCTGTATTATATGTTTGAACACAGGCATGTAACTTAACATACATTCATGAAGGAATCGTGAAATTGATTACGAATTCCCTTGCAAAGAACGGGTACATATGTTAATAATAATAATAATAATAATAGTTTCGGGTATTTCCGTGGTCCACAGAGGGACATAAGCGTGAGGGGTGAATGGCTGGACAAAATATTGACCAAAGTTTAAATTTTGATAGCAAAATCTACTACTGAAAATGTATTTATTTATTTTCTAACATGATGTTTTTTTAAACAAATACACAGATTTAACAGGAGGTAAACGTGAACAAGAAGTAAAAGGAAGCTTAAAAGCTTAGTCAATTTACAGTTAGGGGTGAGAGGCTCCCATTTTCATACACGCCTTTCGCTGAACCCAGACCAATATGTCTTGTAATTTTACAGAGATTTGATAATAGACTAGCCTTTACAAAAGATCCCGTAGCAGGGGTATATAATTCAGTTCAAAGAAAAAGCCGTAGCTTCTAGACGAAGTTACCTAGGAAGGGTCCCGAACTCGGAACCATAATGTGCAGTTCACGGATCAGAATGGCCTCAATAGCCTCTCATTTCTTACATTAGCAGAAGTGACTTAATGGAAAACACCACAAGTTACTAGCAGAGTACACCTTCTGCGGCTGAAAAAGCTTGAACAGCTCACACTTCCGACCCCATTATAACAGAGGAGCCAAATTACAAAGATGGATCGAAAGATCTAGAAAATATGCCGTGGTCGAAGCCCATATTTCCCGTCTGTGAACAAAAAATGCAGTTGTAGCAGTATCTGCCTTGAACTTCCACTGTTGCTCTGTATACGTTGTGGTGGCATTTTAACTTGCCCTAACTCGATTACACCTACAGTTTTTAAAACCATTATGCATTGTTGAGGTTTCCCTACAGAGTGCATAAGAAACCCACGTTGTCAACAGTGCATTACAAAAATGCCTAATTGCTCATATTTCCAAACTAATACAAAAGTTCCATCAGAGTTTAATTCATTGAGACACTGTGGTCATCTGACGAGAAGTCACGTGACTGTCCCGCATGCGCGCATATCAAGTCTCAAGGCCTGATAATAAACATATATTCCTTCCTAGCTGACTTGCGAACTGAGGTGCTGTCGTGAACTTTCAAAGTGGTAGAACAATTGTGCCTTAGTTACAAATTTACTGTAAGAACTGCATAATTAACAGTTTGATTAGGAATATGCATTGATTCAGAGAGCTCACTTTGCCTGGCACGACTGGTGTTTGTAGCCTACAGCGTAGTATCTGTTACTCCTGCCGTATCCACAAACTGCCGCGATTTCTCGTCAGACGCAGATAGAAATACAGTGCAAAAAGGGCTTCGTCCAGGACTGAAGACTTTTCCGCACAGGATCTAAAATTACAGCCTCCGATTTCACCGTGAGGAATGAAGTCCTTTTTGACTGGAATGACTGCTGATGAAATAGACAAATATATGCCTTTCTCCATCTCGGCGATTATTGGACTGAAGCCCTTTATGCAATGACCGATTCGTTTATTGAATGAAGACATTTGGAGAAGAGTCGAGTTTTACTTTCGGGCATAGCCATGTGGTCGCCAACATAAACCGTACCTGCCGCACTACTAAGAAGGGGGTGAAAGTTCCTTTTGGGGATCATTGTAACTATCTAGGTGTTAATATAAGGGAAGATGTTCATTGGGGTAATCACATAAATGTGATTGTAAATAAAGGGTACAGATCTCTGCACATGGTTATGAGGGTGTTTAGGGGTTGTAATAAGGATGTAAAGGAGAGGGCATATAAGTATCTGGTAAGGCCCCCACTAGAGTATGGTTTCAGTGTATTGGGCCCTCACCAGTATTACTTGATTCAAGAAGTGGAAAAAAATCCAAAGAAAAGTAGGTCGATTTGTTCTGGGTGATTTCCTACAAAAGAGTAGCGTTACAAAAATGTTACAAAGTTTGGTCTGGGAAGAATTGGGAGAAAGAAGACAAGCTGCTCAACTAAGTGGTATGTTCTGAGC
This sequence comes from Anabrus simplex, assembly GCF_040414725.1. NCBI lineage: Eukaryota > Metazoa > Arthropoda > Insecta > Orthoptera > Tettigoniidae > Anabrus > Anabrus simplex. The sequence goes on along the minus strand of NC_090267.1, from coordinate 368,401,144 downwards.
TGTCAGTGGAGAGATGGCGTGGAATGACATTAGTAGACGAATAAGAGTGAGTGGCGAATTTAAAAGCAGGAAAGATTACAATATGAAGATAAAGTTGGAATTCAAGAGGACAAATTGAAGAAAATAATCATTTATAGGAAGGGGAGTTAGGGATTGGAATAACTTACCAAGGGAGATGTTCAATAAATTCAATTTCTTCGAAATAATTTAAGAAATGGCTAGGAAAACAGCAGATAGGGAATCTGCCGTCTGGCCGAACGTCCTAAATGTAGATGCAGATGACGTACTGTGTACTGATGTGATCGGTATGTAAATGTAAACAGTATGCATATCCTGTGTATTTGATATACTTACCAAATATTGTAATAGGAGTTGAATTTTGGCTGAGAAATGATACAATGCATGCAGAAATGTTCTCACTGAACTGGAGTGTGTATCGTAGAGATAGGATAGGAATGGTAGGAGGGGGAATATTCACTCTGGTGAAAGAAGAATTTGTAAGCTACGAAAAAGTTAAAGATGACAGTGATTCGGAATTATTTGACAAGATAATCGGCTATGTGGGAAACGATATGAAAATGAACGTGATTGTAACGGGTGATCTCAATTTACCAAATGTCATTTGGGAAGGTAATGAAAATGACAGGACGCATGACCAACCAACAAATGGCAAATAAGTTAATATGTGAAGGAAAGCTGATTCAGAAAGCGATGGAACCGACTAGAGGGAAGAATATTTTGGACGCAGTGCTGGTAAAACCAGATGAGCTCTATAGAGAAACCAAAGTAATAGATGTATTAGTGATCACGAAGCTGTTTTTGTCGTAGTTAAAAATACGTGTGATAGAAGGGAAGGTCTTAAAAGTAGGACCATTAGGCAGTACCATATGACGGATAAAACAGGCATGGAAGAGCTTTTCAAAAGTTTAAATAGCTTTTACGATCGGTGAAAAACGGTAAATAAAAATGTATATACTGTAAATAATTCCGGTGTTAGAAAGTACGAGTATATTATTATTAATGTGGTATATGGTGTATGCCACGTTTATTATCTCTTTCCTTTTTGATGATGCGGTGTCTATGTGATGTGTGATGTCTGTGCTGTAGGTTTCAGTCTGTGTTTACGAGTTGAAGTGGTACGTTGATCAGCCCTGCCCAAATGGAGTTTTACTCGGTTACGCAACTTGAAGATATGATGTTCGTGTATTGGCAAGCAAATAGAAGCAACAGAGAAGCCGAACAGTTGTACAGGACCAAATATCCACGTAGGAGACATCCGGCTCACACCATGGTTCCACGACTGTTCCAACGATTAAGTGAAACAGGGCAATTGGTACCACAGTGCAATGATCGAGGAGGACGACGAATTACATGGACTCCCGACTTAGAAGATGCAGTGCTTGCACGGCGTGGATGAGGCGCCTGCAATCAGCACTCGAGCAGCTGCACGCGAAATGAATGTTTCGCATAGGAATGTGTGGCGAGTATTACGTGAAATGCAGCTACACCCCTACCATCAACAGAAAGTACAGGCTATAAGTCCTGCTGACTTCGCACCTCGAGTCGTGTTCAGCCAATGGGACTATGTGGATAGCCTTGTGTAAGATACAACTGTCGAGACTGAAGAGAATCTCTTGGCAAGAATTCTCGCTGCCTGCAACGCTGTTCAAACTACACCGGGGATATTCGACTTTCCTGCATATATGCTTTTCACAGGTCAAGCGTGTTTCACCAGAGACGGAGTGGTAAATAGTCTCAATAGCCATGTTTGGGCCGATGAGAATCTCCACGCTACATTGTGAAGATCAGCAGAAACTTTCACTCAACGTGTGGGCAGGCATAGTCAATGACTGCGTAGTAGGCCCGTTTCTTTTTCCTCCCCGCCTAAATGCAACAGTGTACACAGTGGTTATCAGAGATGTACTATTCACGTTCCTGGAACACATCCCACTAGCCTTGAGTCAACGGATGTGGTTCTAACATGATGGAGCCCCACCTCGCTTTGGACTGAGGATTCGTGGACACTTGGATCTGACTTTCCCTGCAAAGTGGATAGGAAGAGGAGGTTCTGTTTCGTGGCCCGCTCGTTCACCTGATCTCACCCCACTTGACTTCTTCTTGTGGAGCCATGTGAAAAGCCTTGTGTATGAGACAGCTGCCGAGACTGAAGAGCTTCTTCTTCTTCTTCTTCTTCTTCTTCTTCTTCTTCGTTTCCTACCGCTTTTTCCTGCACTTCTGGGGTCGCGGGTGCAAACTGCGTAGCACATGTGGATTTGGCCCTGTTTTACGGCCGGATGCCCTTCCTGACGCCAACCCTATATGGAGGGATGTAAGCACTATTGCGTGTTTCTGTGGTGGTTGGTAGTGTGCTGTGTTGTGTGAATATGATGAGGAGAGTGTTGAAACGGACACATAAACCCAGTCCCCGAGCCAGAAGAATTAATCAGAAGCGATTAAAATCCCCGACCCGCCCGGGAATCGAACCCGGGACCCTCTGAACCGAAGGTCAGTACGCTGACCATTCAGCCAACGAGTCAGACAGACAGACAGAAGAGAATCTCTTGGCAAGAATTCTCGCTGCCTGCGACGCGTTTCGAACGACACCGGGGATATTCGAACAGTTACGACAGAATTTTGTGCGACGCTGCCATGCCTGCTTTGACGCGGGGGGACGCCATTTCGAACATTTGTTGTTAATGGCGCATCTTGTGAAACTTGTGCAGGTAAACGGACTTAAATGAGTAGAATTTTGCTTAACTTTTGACTCGATAGTTTCCGGAATATGGTTCCTTATCTCAAATTGATCCAGTTGCCGTCCTCCATCATCCATGAAAGTTTGTAACACCATCATGGATACGCTCTATTGATGATGCGACTGACAGGACGAACGTTTGTGTAAGCTAAGGTAAGTTTCTGATCCGTGCGATAGGCCCCCTTATCTCGTGTGCGAAGCGTGTAGGACACTCATCTCTTGTATGCATGGATGTCGAAGGTAAATGCTCCGTTCCGTACGCCAGCCTACGGGCGTTCTGGCGTTTGCTGTACCTTCCTTTTTTTATCTGACGTGCGATGAAGTTATTTTAGTATGCTTTAAAGGTTTAGTCCGCTGTAAATGATTACAACGGTCGTCCATGATCCACAGGGCCTAGCGGCTACCAGGAGGCCTTGAGGCGATACAAAGAGAAACAAATGCATGCCACACTGCACATTTTTTTTATTTTCTCTCGGTTGAAAAGAACTCCTGGAGGCTCTAATAACAAAAGAGGAGTAAGAGAAGGCGGGCGAGAGAGGTGGGGAGATGGGCCTGGGATGAAACACACATGTCCAGCCGTGGCTGGAATCAACTTCCACGAAGCTCACTAACACATACATGTTCCCTCCGCCTGACTGGCCAACTCAAATTAAAAATTGAAATGAGCTTCCTTTGCAGATCACATTCTTGTTTCCCAAGTTTCACCAGTACTTCATCAAACTTCATTCTAGTTAATAATTCCGAGGACGTTTTTTTTTTTCATACAGTGTATCTCCAGTAATTACTTTTTGAATGCTGCTTGCTATTCTTAGATAGTGAATAAATAAATAACTTCTCTAGACATGATGTTATATTTTCTTAATCTTCTTAAGTGTCAGTAGCAACAGTATACCATAATAATATTTATCTAGAAACACAACCAAATATGGACGTTTTCTAAACAGTTATTTTATCGCACACGTATGAAAAATTAACTTGACCACCAGTGAGGTTTATGTTTTGAATACTTTTTTATTTGCAATTGGCTTTACGTCGCACCGACATTGATAGGTTCTATGGCGACGATTGGATAGGAAAGGGCTAGAAGTAAGAAGGAAGTGGATGTGTCCTTAATTGAGGTGCGGACTCAGCATTCACCTGGTGTGAAGGACGTTCAGAAAATGAGAAACCACGTGAAATCATCTTCAGAGCTGCCGACAATGGGGTTCGAACCCGCTATCTCCCGAATTCAAGCTCACAGCTGCGCACCCCTAACCGTACGGCCAACTCGTTCGGTGGTTTGAATACAGACACTGGTAATATAATTTTAAACTGCGTACACAAATTTACACATACAAGAACAAACATAAAAAAATATGTCAAAGCGCATCTAGGTTTACATTATTATTATTATTATTATTATTATTATTATTATTATTATTATTATTATTTATTGTACTGGTAGCTACACCCGTCCCGTTCATTGAAAAGAAGCGCATTGGAGAATGCCATCTGATATATAAAGTTTGCAACAACGAATACAAGTAGTTTGGACTTTTCTCTACAGATGTCTACTAAAAAACTGATGTTATGCCCTCTGGTGTGAAGAGGAATTATGAAAATTGTTAAGTATTTTTTATTTTAAGGTTTACTACACTGAGGTGATTATTCTTTGGTTTTGGTATGTTAAAGTTGACAACACTTCGATCTCTTCCCGCCAACTTGAATTGACCAATAGAAAATTTTGTATATTTATTTTTCAGCCAATCAAACTATGTCTAGTATTTATTTAATTACCCAATACGAATTAGGGATGTGTCGGGCCTTAGCCCAGAGTTTTCTAGAACCTTCCTCTCGGGTAAAAAAAAGAAGCTGGCACATTTTCGACCAGGTGGTCTCATTCCTCGCTCCAGTCTAGTGCGTGTGATTGTAAATGGAGGCGGAGGTGCCTCGCCCATCGTCAACTAGTCCATCCGCTCAAGGCAATGGCAGTCCTGAAAGCTCTGAAAGATAGCTCGAGGAGAAGGTTTCCGGACTTTAACTATGTAACTTTAATTTTCTGAAATATACGTAGGTGGGTCAAAAGGTTAGTTGCACTAACGCGCCGCAGCAGCGCGCTGTGTGTCGCAAACGTGGGCACAACGGAGAAAGGGACAGACACTGCCCACACGTCTGTTAGGCAGGTCGCTGTGGTGTCTCGTCTAATATTGTGTGAATGGCGGCCAAATGCAATGGCGCGTCGAATGGACGTTCACTCCAAATATGAGGTGCGTGCGACAATCCGATTCCTATAGGCCAAAAGGAAGAATTGCACGGACATTCATCGTGAAATTAGTGCTGTGTATGGGGAGTGGGCCATTTCCCGGCAAGGTATCGTAAAGTGGTGTCAGCAATTCGAAGCCGGACGCACGGAGATCACGGACAACTATCGTGAAGGCAGGCCCGCAACGTCCAGGACCCGTGCAAAGGTCAACAGTGTGAATGCGATCATTAGACAGAACCGGCGCATTAAACTGAGAGAAATCGCGACGCAGCTGAACATGTCGTATGGCAGTGTGTTCACTATTGTTCACGAGGACCTTGGATAACATAAGCTGTGTCAAAGATGGGTCCCACGTCTTCTCACCGATGAGCACAAGGGACAGCGTTTCCAATCCTCCCTGGCATTTTTGCAACGCTATGCCGCAGACGACAACAGGTTTCTGCAGCGAATCGTCACAGGCGACGAAATGTGGGTCTACCGCTTCACCCCCGAAACGAAGCGAACATCAATGCAATAGGTGCATCCCTCATCACCACAACGAAAGAAGGCCAAGGTTCAACCTTCAGCCGGTAAGGTTATGGCGACAGTGTTGTTTGACATGGATGGTTTGCTGCACGTGGAATTCATGCCGAAAGAAACGACGATCAACACGCCTTCGTATTGTCAAACGTTACACCGGTTGCGTAAAGCGATTAATGAGAAGCGCCGGGGAAAATTAAGCGCCGGTGTGATTTTGTTGCACGATAACGCAACACCTCACAAGGCCCGCCAAACGAGAGAACTGCTGCAGCGTTTCAAGTGGGAGGTCTGGCAACATCCACCCTACAGTCCCGACCTAGCGCCATGTGACTTTCATCTGTTCGGTAAGCTCAAAACGGAGCTCGGTGGTCGACGTTTCCAGACCGATGAGGAGGTGAAGGCCGCTGTCTCCGACTGGTTGCAGAACACTGGAGGAAATTTCTATGCATCCGGCATCGACAAGTTGGTTGTGCGTTCTCAGAAATGTTTGGAGTCTTTTGGAAACTATGTGGAAAAGTGACGTTACAGTGTATGCCGTTATAGTCGTGTTGCTGTTGTATAGGTGGTGTAATAAATGGCCGTAAGTGAGAAGTGCAACTTACTTTCTGATCTGCCCTCGTAAATTTTAAGTTCAAGTGTAAATTTCAAACTAGTCAAAATAACTTAGCCGAAATCAGGGAATAGAGAGTGTGATGTCCTCTCGGGTTCCCTATCAACTTGATTTTAAGGTGACTATGATTCTGTAACTTTTTTTTAGATTGTAATCCTTGTAATTTAAATATTCTCTCAATCTAATCACCTCAGTAGTATAGGCTTAGCCTCTTTAACTTCGGGCCGTAAGCCCAAATAGATTTTTAACTTTCATTTCATTTTTTAAGGAGCGCAAATGTCCGCCTCCTCTCATTTTGAATTTTGGGTCAGTAACTTAACCTGTTGTTTTTCACAAACGCCTGGTAGAAAGGATACTCGATACCCCTGTGTCATTTCTTTTATGTGAAGAGGTAGACTGTTGAGCACATAAGACAGTGCATCCTGCTTGAATTGTAAAATGTAGATTGTGCCTTTTAAAGGCCTGGAAATTTCTGGAATTAGATTCGTTTCATAGAGCAAGGACGCTCCTTCTAGTAATGTAACTGTTGAATGGTGCCTTTGGAAGGCTGTAATGTCCTAAGGTTCCGGAAGTAGTCTCCTAGATTAACTTGTAGAGCAAATATGCTCTGATTTTGATGTAAAAGAACTTAGGAGACCCGTCTCCTTCACTGCTCTTACTGGGAGCAGTTATGCTCATGCAACATTGGTAATTAGGGAGCTGCAAGCTCAAGATTGCTAATTTGTCATTTGTTGATTGTTCTGATTTTCCAAACGTTGTCACTTAACTTGTAAGCAAATTTTGGTATCTGAAATTGTGAAGTCTAACTTTGAAAAGAAACAAAAAAGAAGGAAAGTTTTAAACTAATTTTCTGATTACCTTCTATCGAACCCATTCATGCCCGTACCTTCTTTCACCTCTGTCCACCACGATATCTCCGTAACAATGATTATTATCATCATCATCATCATCATCATCATTATTGTTATTATTATTTATGTCATATTCACCCTTATTTCTTCATCAGTTTACAAATATCTCGATCTTAGTCAGCGCATTGTTACCTCTCAGTCGCCATTGCACTTCTCAGGAATGTCTTTATTCTAATGAATGTGTAGATATACTTTTCTCTTTCCACAGTAGTCATTGGTTTGATTATAGTATTGCTTTCAACAATAGAATATTCGGAAATACAAGTTAATGAACTGGGTAGCTTTCTTTTTTTTTTTTCTCCTTCTTCAGAGAACTACCTCCTGCTCTTCTCGGGCACACTTCGCTTGTGACCGAGGCTCTCTCATTACATACGGCCTCTTCTCCAAGAAACATAGCCAACGGCAACGTTTGGAAACCATGTATTTTTAACTTCTACTGGAAGGTCTCCTGGGGTTTGTGACCGGAAGCTGATTATATACGTTTTTACGTTCTATCCTGAAGCTAGATTTCGCAGTTTAGAAGTACTGGTCACCTTTCTTATGAGCTTAAAACATGTCCCCTCTGTATAATGTACTGATGAGTAAAAATTCAAATAGTAATGGGTCATTAGGATGGCACGCGCTCTTTTGACCTTATGGGCCGGCCACCACGGTTTACCGCACTTCATCGCATACTATAGAACATTACTGTGAAATGAAATGGCGTATGGCTTTTAGTGCCGCGATGTGTCCGAGGACTTCGGCTCGCCAGGTGCAGGTCTTTAGATTTGACTCCTGTAGGCGACCTGCGCGTCGTGATGAGGATGAAATGATGAAGACGACACATTCATCCATCTCCTGTGTCAGCGGAATTAATCAATGATGGTTAAAATTACCGACCCTACCGGGAATCGAACCCGGGACCCCTGTGACCAAAAGTCAGCGCGCTAATCATTCAGCCACGGAGCCGGATACCTTTAAAATAAATCTACATCACATTTTTTTTTTTTTTTTTTTGCTATTTGCTTCACATCGCACCGACACAGATAGGTCTTATGGTGACGATGGGAGAGGATAGGCCTAGGAATGGGAAGGAAGCGGCCGTGGCCTTAAGGTACAGACCCAGCATTTGCCTGGTGTGAAAATGGGAAACCACGGAAAACCACCTTCAGGGCTGCCGACAGTGGGGCTCGAACCCACTGTCTCCCGATTGCTGGATACTGGCCGCACTTACATCACAAAGTTAGTGATTATTTTATTTTCATATTCATCGAGAAGGTCACGCTTTATAATGTGACAAACTACAGTAATTATTTTGTAACACGTAACATAACAAAGGCTTGATGCTTATTGTTTTAAGGGGCCTAACATCGAAGGTCATCGGCCCACATAACAAAGGAAGACGTATCGATGACTTTATTACATTTTTACATAGCCTTATCCAGATTATCTTAGAGGCCTATGAGTGAAGAAAAATGAACATTTCAATGTAGTACATCATAATATACTTTTTTTCGTATATCATTAATGGTCTGTTATACATCATAGCCTTCTCTATGCTTCAAAAGACATGAAGTTATGATAGATGAATACCAAAGAGTTCATACTTACTGTAACAACGTAAACAAAGAGAACTCAACAGTTCTAAAATGTTAAAACATCAGCTTACTTACTTTCAGTGTGTTTCTTTCCATAGAATTGACATTGTTTTACGGTATAGACTATACGAATCTTGAGTATCGTGAACTTTATTGCGTCGGTGTAATTTCAGTACCCGTGCACAAAAGAAAGTACACTTTATGCAGAAGTTACACAAATTACTACTTAAATATGAACAAGAAGGGAGAAAGCATTATATGCTGAAACTTAATATAATGACTTACATAATAAAACGCATATGCTGCAAGGAAAAATGTACAAGAAATGAACAACGTTAAATGTTTGATACTTCATAGATTAACGTAACACAATAAATACATTTGGCTTAAACAAATAAAGGACAGTAAAAATTTTGTCAAATGTTCCTTTGGGAAAATCAAATGTTCAAGAAATGAAACTGAAATCAATGAGGTATCTTTGATTAGAAAAAAGGCCTTCTATATGTTTCTGTCATGGCCACCCATCCAATACTTCACATCACAGCCTGCATGGTTGCTAGGTAACCACATCCCACACATTTTATATCCCTAATTTCGTGACGCAAAGGTTCAGATGATCCCTAGCCATAAGAAGTATTACTTCCTGTAATGGAGCATGTTGTTAAAAAAAGTACTTACACATATTACATTCTAAAGCTTATAAACATCAAAGTTGTGAAGGGTTTCTGGTCTATATCTAACGAAGTACTGTGTATCATGACGGGACTGACACCTATTGTTATTGAAGCAGGAGAGACTGCGAAATTATACAAGACTTTGAAAGAAGTGGGTCGAGATATATATATTTGCAAGTTGCTTTACGTCGCACCGATACAGATAGGTTTTATGGCGACGATGGGACAGGAAAGGGCTAGGAGTGGTTAGGAAGTGGCCGTGGCCTTAATTAAGGTACAGCCCCAGCATTTGCCTGGTGTGAAAATGGGAAACCACGGAAAAACATCTTCAGGGCTGCTGACAGTGAGGTTCGAACCCACTATCTCCCGAATACTGGACACTGGCCGCAATTAAGCGACTACAGCTATCGAGCTCGGTACGAAATATTTTAATAGACCTTGGGGGTGGGTATTGAACACGGATTACATCCAGCAGGAAACATCGCTTTTTGTGAGTTCAACAAATCCAAAAACAAACTATTCAGCTGTTGTCTCATTTAGTACATGAAACGATTACAACGGAATTTTCTGGTAGCCCAGCACCTCTAAACGATAATAGAGTTGCTTCACGATCATCGTCTTCTACTGTAGTTTACGTATGAAAACTAGAAGTTTTCCACTGTTGCTAAGAATTGTAAATTGTGGCAGCGTTTCTCCCTTATTGTTATATTTTTCTGAACGTCAAATGGTACCAGAGTTTTTTCTGTAATCTAATTACTATATTATAAATAATAGTGGAGTTTTCTAATTGGTCTATTGTCTTTCTATCTGGTAGACGCTTTGCATCGAGTCTTCATTGCTACTACATTTCAAATTTCTTCTCATTCCTACCAATTTAACTATTGATAATAAGTCGCTTATTATTACGTGCATTATTTATTTTTATTAACGTATTGCTTATCCCTTTGTCTTGTTAAAATGGCTTATTTTCCGATAATTATTCTTTAAATAATAGCAGTGTTTAAACCTATACTTATTTCTTGAAGATTAATAATTTTTTTTACGTCCCACTAACTACTTTTTAAGGTCTTCGGAGACGCCGAGGTGTTGGAATTTAGTCCCGCAGGAGTTCTTTTACGTGCCAATAAATCTACTGACACGGGGCTGTCGTATTTGAGCACCTTCAAATACCACCGGACTGAGCCAGGATCGAACCTGCCAAATTGGGGTTAGAAGGCCAGCGCCTTAACCGTCTGAGCCACTCAGCCCGGCTCTTGAAGATTAGGCTCAACGTTGATACAGTAGCATATCTATCGATCTTTCGATCAAATGGGTGATGTCCGGCTTCTTGGCGAATGGTCAGCGTAGCGTAGTGTTCTACGGTTCAGAGGGCCCCGGGTTCGATTCCCGTCCGAGTCTGAGATTGTAACCTTAAATGGTTATTACCCCTGGCTTGGGGGTTGGTGTTTGTACTGCCCACAACATCCCTAGAACTCGCACACTATACATAACTCTATCCTTCACTACAAAAACACGCAGTTCTCACACACAGCAGATGCCGCCCACCCTCGTTGGAGGGTCTGCCTTATAGGAGCTGCACCAGGCTAGCAATAGTCGCACGAAATTATTAATATTTATCGGGTGGCAAGAGCTGCATATAACACTTCAACCACATACCAACCCTCCTGCCATTGTTAAATCTCCGGCAGTACCGGGGATCGAGCCCGGGCCTGCGTGGACGACAGCTAATAGCCTTAACCGTTACACTACGGAGGAGCACTTTTTAAATGTGAATGGAGGAGTATAGGTTACCTAAGAGAACTATGACCGAGCGAGTTGGCCGTGCCGTTTGGGGCGCGCAGCAGTGAGCTTGCATCCGGGAGATAATGGGTTGGAACCCCACTGTCGGCAGCCCTCAAGATGGTTTTCCGTGGTTTCTCATTTTCACACCAGGAAGATGCTGGGGCTGTACCTTAATTAAGGCCACGGCCGATTCCTTTCCACTCCTAGGCCTTTCCTTCCTCATCGTCGTCATAAGACCTATCTGTGTCGGTGCGACGTAAAGCAAATTGAAAGAAAAGTAATGAGCACGTCCATGGAGGGTAAAAGAAGTAGAGGGAGACGAAGGTGACGATGGTTATACTCGGATTTAATGATGAGAATTAAACGAGACTGCAAAGATAGCTGCAAATGTGGGATTGTGGAGGTGTTTAATTAATTCACAGAGGCTGCAGAATGAACACTGTAAGAATTAACAGTCTATAACAAAGATGGTCTTAACACGGAGGATTGTTTGTATCCATTCCTGATTTGAAAGGAATTACAGTACTACAGAAAAGAACCTCGTCCGTACACTTGAGTTATGAGATGAAGTGATGCTCGGGAGTCCAGCGTAATGCGACCTAGGGTAGGGATAGGAATTTCTAAACAATTCCCGTCGGACATTTGTTCCAGATTGCTTCTGTGGTTGGGTAAAGGAGATGGAGCGTGTTCTTTATGTAAGAAAGTGGGGGAGATGACCGCACATCCCCTTTCAGGGCAACATGTGTGACTCGCGCATCCCTTATTGGGTCTCGAGGGATATTAGCGTATCGTGGGGTTGCAGCGGACAAATAACATGTGCAAGTCGTGTGCTGTACCTGCTGCTAATGAGCTGGCTCAGTAACCAGCTGACAGTGGTCCAGTCTAAGTTATTGGTCTTGCTGCCTTGTTTGGAGTGCTGGTTTCTGATTTATCGAGCTTTCCCCGTCAGCTTACAAACCTAATGACTTTTCAGCTATTTATTATATGACTATTGAATCTGAACCTGCTACAAACGGAAGCACAACACAATCATAATTTCCTAATGTACGGTATATATTGAAAATTAAACTGAACCTAATCCATAATATAACAGCTATGACTGCAGGGCCCTGTTTCATAAAACTAACTAATAATATTAGCTAATAATATTAGAACTCATAAAAATAATCATTAGTTAACCAAATTCTGTTTCATAAAGATTTACACATGACTAATAAAATATCTTCACTAATAATATTAGTTCATTAGTCAGCTGATACAAATGGAGGTTAGAATCGGTCTATTGTATATGTTCTTAGTTTGGGTTTGTTCCTAGCAGTAGGCTAATGCTTGACTACAACCGACTATTAATCCACATGTTCCAAAGGCTCACTTGATATTTTCGTTGTTGTGACTTCAATATATATGAAAATGGATAAAAGAAGTGAAAATAATGTGAGAGAAGAAAATTTATTTGCGGAAAGTGATTGAGTTAAAGCGTCAACTATTCGCAGCCTTTTGCACACTATAACTCTCCTTGTTCCTTTTACTTTTTTATTTCATGTGCTCTTAAAAATCTCTGTTGAGATGGACTAGCAAAATCTTTGTTCACTACCTCTGTTGGTGGGGGCAGTAGAATAACAGCCACAGTATCCCCTGCCTGTCGTAAGAGGCAACTAAAAGGGGTCCCAGGGCTCTCAACTTGGGAGCGTGTGTTGGCGAACATGGGGCACTGAGATGAGTCGCCATTGCTTCAACTTACTTCTGCCAGGCTCATTTTCATCTACCCTTCTGACCTCCCTTGTTCAACTCTTGTAATTTTCCGACCCTGACAGTATTAGGTTGCGAGGCCGAGAGAGTCTTCCATTTTCACACCCTCCGTGGCCCTTCTCTTTCTTTAGCCGATACCTTTATTTTTCAAAATGTCGGATCCTTTCCATTTTTCTATCTGATTATTGTTATTATAGATGATGGTTGCCTAGTTGTAGCCTACTTCCTCTTAAAACAATAATAATCACCAGCACCATCTTGGTTTACTGGTGATATAAGCCAAGATTTTAAAAGATACTTGGATTGTCCGAGCAGAACTGCACTAGAGAAACAGTGATACTGTGTATCACTACCAACCGGTGGAGTGCAATGTGAAGCTGCTATTTTAAGGTTATGCTTCATTCCTTGCAGTGGAGCGTTTTATTACCTACCAATCCTATCAAGCAAATACTCAAAAGTTATGTAATCTAACCTAAATCTCCCATTGTATTCATATGTTTGTTACATGTCAGTACAGGCTGTTTTTGACGTAACATTTATTGAACGCTGAATACCTACACTTGTTCCTTGTCACTATTTGAATCAGAGTTGACCATTTCAGTGATCTTCATGATTTTATGCCAAAATATTAAAATACAGCTCACTTTGGTTCCTAATAATATGAATTATAACTCAAATTACACTCATGGAAATAATCCTAATAATATGAGTAACTTTTATTAGTCATGTTGTCTATGAAACAATTTACTAATATTATTAGGAACATCTACTAATAATTTTGACTCATAAACTAATAACTAATATTATTAACTAATAATTCTATGAAACATAATACTAATATTATTACTTAATATTACTGGTTTCTTTTTAATAATATTAGTGAAAGATGTTTTATGAAACAGGGCCCAGGCCATGGGAAACTTGGTGAATACTTCATTAGGTTCAAAATAACAGAAGACCCTACATGTGGGTGTGTAGTGAAATTACGTATCTAATCAAGAGTGACATCGGAGTTGGTTCAGGTTTAGCTATAATTTTAGAAAATAAACTTACCTAACAGTTATAATTTAAAATGGATAAAGTATGTTCGAAAAATCAAGCAGAGCAGCTGGTATTTCTGAAAGTGCATCACTCAATTGATACTTTGGTAATGAATAGAAATATCAAATACAATTTTAGCACAATGACACATTTACCAAACTCTTCAGGAAAATGTGCAGATCTTTGTAGATCAAAGACAAAACATATACTTTTTCGACGGGTTCCCTAAACAATTTTTCCTAAAATTTACACATAAAAGATTTATCCTGCACGTTTATATGTTGAGTATATCTGTGAGCAATGTGAAAGCTGTAGTTCAGACAGCAACGACACCGGCCTATGTTCAGTGCGCGAGAGAGCAACGATTTGCTAACTTAGGTGACCTTGAATAGAAGAGGGATTTAAACACGTCTATATAAATACAATAATTCAAAATAGGTCTTGTTTGTTTGTTTGTTCGTTACATCATGGAAGAACGACGTAAGAGAACTTCTTTAAACTTGGTATTTACTTTCAAGAATATCCGGGTTGTGTACTAGGCTATATCGTCGTGGCCGGGACAAAACCTATGTGATAATATTTTTGGCGATGTACTGACCCTCAGCAAATACATTATGAAGAGCGAGAATGCATTGACAATATTCACACAATATTGTACCTTAGATGACAGAACCTTACCGGCCAAAGTTCTAAGCTAAAATATTTCACATAGGAGGTTTTGACCGGGCAGCGACGATATATTATTTGTTTAGTGTACAGTGGCGTAGATTAAAGGGACTGAAACAAGATAGGCCCTATACCAAATTTCATCGTTAATTGGTTCGAAAAAACTGTTACATAATAAAGTTGTGCAAATTTCAATTTCTAATTTTGTTTCATGTGTGTTTACTGTACGAGGAATAATAATGAAGACATTTGTTTGATGTGAAAATGGGAAACCACGGAAAACCATTTTCAGGGCTGACCTTTTAAAAGTAGTAGGTATCCTTGAATGATTGTTGTTATTTTGATGGTGCAAATGACTTTTCTTCAAATCTCTTTTAGAATTATGCATTGTATAGTTAATCATTATTTTTCTTTAGTATGTTTATACGTCAGCGCCATGTCGGTGGATTTACTGGTACGTAAGGAAACTCCTTCGGGACAAAATTCCGACACCTCGGCTTCTCCTAAAATCGTAAAAGTAGTTAGTGGGACGTAAAGCCACTATTATTATTATTATTATTATTATTATTATTATTATTATTAAGGTTTCCTTAGAAATGTCATAGTGGGAGAAGTAATAAAACTAATTTCAGAATACATCATTGTCAATGTAACTGTATTTAGAAGACAGACAAGTGACAACCTAAAGCTAATAACTAACAAAATTCATAAAATCAAATTACATGTTGCCAACAATTCGAAGTTAATAGAAATAAGTAGGCACTGTAATCATACTAAGCTTATCAAAAAAATCTTATAAAAAGTCCTACCGACATTGCAGTATGGTTTCTGTTAGCTTTCTCAAAGCTTGTTCTTTGTTACTTGGTCACTTATTGGCTTGGGCTATTCAGTTCGGGTACTGAACCATTCTGTTTTCGCCTTTGGAGAATGGCTTATTCAGGGAACCTGAGGCTGACGAGTACACATTATAAATCATTAAATTCACTTCGCTCTTTGTAAATCAGAGTATTGGTTGTGTAAGTGATGGAAGAATGACATATTTAATTGCTGTGATGACAATTACCGGGCTGTCATAAACACAAGCTGAAGAGTTTCGTGCGACTGTCTACAAAGACATTATATTCCACCTAATTATAGAGCATTATTTAAAGTCAGCCTGCGAAAGGTACAGGAGCTTGAGGAATGTTTTGATAAGTGGAGTTGCCTTTAAATTATTTAGTTCACTGCTGGTCAATAAATAAGAACTGGTCATTAGTTTCAGTGCCTGCTTAGTTTTAAAGTTGCTGTTGTACACTGAGAGGAACACAGAGGAAAGTCACTGATTCATCCGAGCTCCAAGGGATCAGCACTGAGGAGTTGTTTACGTTATTTTTATTTTATTGACCTTTGGTGTAACAACATTGGCCATCCTCCATATACAATGAACACTCGCAGCACACATACAAAAATATGAATTGTCAGCGCAAAGTACTTAGAAGAAATAAAAACCAAATCGTCCACATTCATCAAGTACATAAAACCACACTAAATCTCTTCTCCAGGAGAAGAGGGGGAGAACAAACAAAACACTAGCAACAATGCGGTGAGCACAAAGTCAAATTCTTATATCCGCGGTTCTCAAAAAGTCCATCACAGCATTCAGAACTGGATTGTTTTCACTTTGCAACACCGTAGTAGTGGTGGTGGTGGTGGTGATTATTGTTTTAAGAGGAAGTACAACTAGGCAACCATCCTCTATATAACACTAATGAAAGGAAAAACATGGAAGGGATCCGACACCTCGAAAAATGAAGATATCGGCCAAAGGAAGACAAGGGCCACGAAGGGCGTGAAAATGAAAGACTCTGTATCCCTCGCAAACCTAATAGCGTAGGGGTCGGAAAACAACAAGAGTTGACCAAGAGAGGTCGGATAAGATAGATGAAAGTGAGAAACCTGTTACAAGTAAGTGGAAGTAATGCCAGGACTCAGCTAAGGGCCCCGTGGTCGCCAACCCACGCTCCAAAGTTCTGAGCTCCTGGGGACCTTTTAGTCGCCTCTTATGACAGGTAGAGGATATCGTGTGCGTTATTCTACCACCCCCACCCACAGGGGGACGCGCTTGTCGGGAACGGCACTTTTAGATGACGTAGTTCAAATAGAAAGTGGCTTCGAGAAGCACCATACAGGCCACAGTTAAACAAAATATGGTCGAGAACGCCATCCTCCGCATACTAACATCGACAGCGTGGTGAATCCAAAACTCCTATGCGATGTAGATTTGAAGGGAATGATCCATGATTTAGCCTCATTCGGATTACTGAAACCGTTAGACCTCAGGGTAGTTGGAATACCCTATTTCATGTACGTTACGATTGTGAAATGTATATACCTGCCCGGTTCCACAACAGCTGAGCGTCAAGTGAATGTGACCCGAGTAAAGAAAACGTTATCATTCATTGTCTGCTATTGAAAATGAAAACTTACAACCTGTTTCCCAGTCGATGACCGGGTCAGGGATGGAATGAATGAAGCCCCATCTTGCGGCGATGATTAATGACTGACAGATGAAATGAAATGACAGTGGAGAGTGTCGCTGGAATGAAAGGTGACAGGGAAAACCGGAGTACCCGGAGAAAAACCTGTCCTGCCTCCGCTTGGTCCAGCACAAATCTCACATGGAGTGACCGGGATTTGAACGACGGAACCCAGCGGTGAGACGCCGACGCGCTGCCGTCTGAGCCACGGAGGCCTCTGCTATTGAATTCTTGTGTTATTTCCATTACAGCTGGATAGTTAGTAGAAAGAGCTCCAAAATCGAGATAACAAGAGCTCGCAGGGAGAAACTGTATTTTAAAGGCCGATATAAGGAAAGTGGTAATATGACGTGAAATGGGCTCTGTAGCGAATAAAAACCGTAACTCTCCGAAAAGAGTTCGAACACCAGAAAACATTGTTCAAGGGAAGGAAAGCCTGGAACGAAGTGCGACGAAATCTCAACGCCATGTATCTGTGCAAATGGGATGTAAGAGATCGTCGAGCGGAAACATTATCAAACGACACTTTCATCTGTTATGCGTCCAGGCGAACATTTGGGTGTTGAGTTCTGCCGCTGGTTTCTCAGTGAAGTGGAGTCAGGACTTTTGGATCCTCAGTTTATTTTTTCAGATGAGGTCGTTTCCAGCGTGTTCTGTGATGTTCATTAACAATGGCCAATCCCGCGTCTGTCCTATTGTAAATATTTTCCAGGCCAGTTTTTATTTTACCCACCTAGTTCATGAATTACTGAACCCTAGATCAGTGGTATTCAAACTTTTTGGTTTATGTACCTCCCAAAATCAAATTGCTTTTTATCTTCGTAGCCCCGGAGTACGACTACAGTATATTGCGATTATACCATAAATAACAAATTATTGTTGCTGGATGCCAAATAATATTAACTACAATCAGCATCGTCATCACCATCTTCCGCAGCTTATCCCGGTTGCTCAGGGTCCCTCCACGCAGTGGCACGAAAGAGTTGCGGCGGGGATGTGAGGTCCCATGCCCTTCCTGACACCCCAGCAACACCAGGAATCAAACCACAGTCACCAGGATGACAGACAAGCAGCTAAGCTGCTACACCATCCTGTTCCCCAATAATAACGATAGTCTGTTGTATACATATCGTCGCTGGGCAAAGAAAACCTCGTAACTCCTTCGGAGTAAAGTTTGCAAGAGTAAACCAAAATTGAGCGGTCAGCAATGACTGGAGAACTGCTCCTGGTATTTTCAGTACTTAGAGATAGCCCAATTATTTGACCATGCGAGTCTTCTGTTTCCTTCTCAGGCAATGCGGCAGGCCTTCAGAAGGCAGATGGAGAAGCATGGTTTAGAACTACGAGGTTTTCATCGCCTCACAATGATAAATATACCAGTAAATTATTAATGAAACTATGATTATCGTACGATATACACTGCTTCTTCTTTATCTCTTTACCCTCCAGGGTCTGTTTTTGCCGCGGACGCAGCGAGGGATCCCATCTCTACCACCTCAAGGACAATGTCCTGGAGCTTCAGGCTCTGGGTCGGGGGATACCACTGGGGAGGATGACCAGTACCTCGCCCAGGCGGCATCACCCGCTATGCTGAACACGTGCCTTGGGGGGGGGGGGAGTATGGGAAGATTGGAAAGGATAGACAAGGAAGAGGGAAGGAAGCGGCCGTGGCCTTAAGTTAGGTACCATCCCGGCATTTGCCTGGAGGAGAAGTGGAAAACCACGGAAAACTACTTCCAGGATGGCTGAGGTGGAAATCGAACCCACCACTACTCAGTTGACCTTCGGAGGTTGAGTAGACCCCGTTCCAACCCTCGTACCACTTTTCAAATTTCGTGGCAGAGCCGGGAATCGAACCCGGGCCTCCGAGGGTGGCAGCGAATCACACTAACCACTACACCACAGAGGCGAACCTATATACACTGCTACCGAAGAAAATTGAAGTGAATGAGTGGATTTCGAAATATTTTTTTTTAAATAATGCGCCATAAGTAACCATGTTTACATACCTACTGTAGTCAAACTGACACATATTTTAGAAAAGTTCGGAAAAGTTTCTGTGTAGTGGTAGACAAAGAGATTTTATTGAAAATGAGCTGGCTCAACTCTTTTCTGAACTGTTCACCAAAAGCAGAAGTTACGTTACTTTTTTGTACCCCTCGAGACGATTTCGCGTGCCCCTAGTGGTACACGTAGCACAGTTTGAATACCACTCCCTTACATGACCGAACCTTTCTGGCCAGAGTTTTAAGCTGACATATTGTCATATAGGGGTTTTCCTAGGAGAATCGACAATCGTCACCATTCTTGATCCAACGGTGCAACAAGTTATCGATGCTGGCATGAAATCACCGTCCGGTCCCTGAAGCCACGTCTTGACGGCAGGCTGAATAGCCGTATTGCCGATGAATCGCTTGCCACCCAGGTGCTTACTAAATGGTCCGAAGGAATGGATATCACTGAGTGCCAGGTCGGGGCTGCAGGGAGGATGCTCTAGATGGTTGATTTCCTCTCCAGGACAGCAACAGTGAATGCTATCAATTACTGTGACACAGTTTGCGGGTACCAATTTGCAGAGAACTACAGTACCTTGACTTCTCTTATCGGGCATAGTGTTGCTGCTTGACAACACCCGACCACACGAAGACAACAGCACAAGAACTTCCTGGACCTCACGTCATTATGCACGAGCCATTGAGTAACCAGACAAAAGTTCAATACACTTCTACAGCAACTAAAACGTTTCACTATCAGATTATGCCCACTGTTGCATCATTCCAAATAATGGACTAATTGTTGCTTGAATACATGCCTCATCAGTTTACAGTATGTTCATTGTTGCATGATTCGTTATAGCTAATGTCATTGTTGTACAAAATAAGAACACGTAGTATGTATAAGGGTCCGCCTCTCTGGTGTAGTGCTTAGTGTGATCAGTTACCACCCGCTGAGGAGCGGGTTCGATTCCCGGCTCTGCCACGAAATGTGAAAAATGGTACGAGGGCTGGAACGGGCACTCAGCCTCGGGAGGTCAACTGAACAGAGTGGGGGTTCGATTCCCTCCTCAGCCATACTCGAAGTGGTTTTCCGTCGTTTCCCACTTCTCCTCTTGGCAAATGCCGGGATGGTACCTAATTACGGCCACAGCCGCTTCCTTCCCTCTTCCTTGTCTATTCCTTTCAATCTTCCCATCCCTCCACAAGGCCCCTGTTCAGCATAGCAGGTGAGGCCGCCTGGGCGAGGTGCTGCTCTTTCTTCCCAGTTGTATCCCCCTACCCAAAGTCTCACGCTCGAGGATAGTGCCCTTGGGGCGGTAGAGGTGGGAAGCCTTGCTGAGTCCGAGGGAAAAACCAACCTTGGAGGGTAAACAGATTAAGAAAGAAAGAAAGAAGTATCTATAAGGAATGCCAAGAAATGTATATTAAAAAGCATAATTTATGGTTGAGTCAGAATGATGCGCTCGGGCGTTTGAGGTATGTTGCTTGATATTTCGAAAACAACAATGTTTATTTTATATTTCTGTATTTTCTTTTGTAACGTAACCACTTGGCTGAATGGGCACAGCCTAGTAGCCAAATAAAACGAAGTGTGAAGTAGCTCAAAATTGAATTAAAAGGTTGATGCTTACCACTCCCTTTTTAGGGCGTGAAACTTGCATTAAAAAATGCTATAGGGTCACATTGACCCACTTGGGCGTTCTAGTTTTTAAGGTAGCATGTTTACACTACAGCCTACATTTTATGTTTCATCTATTTATTATTTTTAAAAAATTGAAATAACGAAATATTTGAGAAAATCGGCTCCTGTGATTCCGAGGCCGCACTCATGTCGCATGCGAGGAATCTGTTCCACGGAGACTTAAACATTGTGTGGATGTTAGAAATGGAGACACACCGCAGGTTTTTGGAAGCAACCAATTGCGACTCAGGTTCTAACCACTCATTGAGATACGAATATACACGGGAGCATACTAACGTCTTTCTTTAGTATTATTTGCCAGTTGTTTATGTGCATGTTCTTACAGTGTCGAATTGTGAAAGCTTAAATTGGAGTAGCCTAATCGGACTTTCTTTGTTACACTTTTTTTACACTTCTACATCTTATACTTCTTGCCTCATTTTCCTACACCTGTGGAGTCATGGGTGCAAAATGTAGAGCACTTATGAATATGGCCATGTTTTACGGCCGGTTGCCCTTCTTGACCCCAACCCTTATCTGAGGGATGAAATCACTTTTCCGTGTTTCTATGGTGGTGGTGGTGGTGGTCGTGGTTGTGGTGATTATTGTTTTAAGAGAAAATACAACTAGGAAACATTCCTCTATATAACACTAATCAGAGAAAAAAAATGGAAGGGGTGCGACACTTCGAAAAATGAAGGTATCGGTCAAAGGAAGACAAGGAATACAAAGGGCGTGTAAATGAAAGACTCCCTAGGCCTCTATACCTAATACCGTCGGGGCCGGAAAAGAACAAGACTTGACCAAGATTGGTCGAATAGGACAGATGAAAGTGAGGAGCCTGGCACAAGTAAGTGGTAGCAATGCCAGGGCTCAGCGAACGGCCCCGT
Source organism: Anabrus simplex (assembly GCF_040414725.1). Classification (NCBI taxonomy): domain Eukaryota; kingdom Metazoa; phylum Arthropoda; class Insecta; order Orthoptera; family Tettigoniidae; genus Anabrus; species Anabrus simplex. The sequence continues at coordinate 368,379,537 of NC_090267.1, read as the reverse complement.
GGTCATCCACCCACACTCCCAAGTAGAGAGCCCCTGGGGTCCCTTTTTAACGCCTCTTACGACAGGCGGGGTATACCGTGGATGTTATTCTACCATCCCAACCCACAGGGGGATGTATCTGTGGTGGTTGATAGAATGGTGTGTTGTCTGAATGGGAAGAGGACAATGTTGAGACAAACACCCAGTTCCCGAGCCAAAATAATTACACCGGGCGAGTTGGCCGTGCGGTTAGGGGCACGCAGCTGTGATCTTGCATCCGAGTGATAGTGGGTTCGAACCCCACCGTCGGTAGCCCTGAAAATGGTTTCCGTGGTTTCCCATTTTCACACCAGGCAAATGCTGGGGCTGTACCTTAAGAGGCCACGGCCACTTCCTTCCCATTCCTAGGCCTTTCCTATCCCACCGTCGCCATAAAACCTATCTGGGTCAGTGCGATGTAAAGCAACTAGAAAAAAAGAAATAATCAGAGACACGATTCAAAAACCCTGCCCGGCTGAAAATCGAACACAGGGCCCTCTGACCTGTACGCTTTGAGATGTTAACCATCCAACCAAGGAGCTGACATTAAAATTAATATTATTATATTATTATTATTATTATTATTATTATTATTATTATTATTATTATTATTATTATTATTCGTTATTCCCAACTAAGGAGCGTGTGTGAACCAATTTAGCACAATGTATTTTTTTGTCTGCTCAGAATCTCTTCATCCTTTCGCTGTGCTTCTTTTTGCGTTCTTCCGTCCATCCTGTAGCTTGTCTTTTAGGTTGATCAGCAAATTTGTTTGTTTATGAGATTTCTGAATTCTTTCTGTCTTGCAAGATTTCTTCATTTATACCAATTTCCTGAAGTACTTGGTTTATTTCTGTAAGCCAGTTGTTGTGAATTTTTAGAGATACTGCGTGGTTCAGTATTTTCTTTGTTATCTATCCTGATCAGGTGACCATAGAATTTTAATCTTTTTCTAATGGTGTCTGTGATTTTTTCTGTTACTTGATAGATTTCCTGGGATTTCCTTTTCATCCAAATGCCATTTTCGCATGGAGAATTTTCCTCTCTTGTTTTTCGATGCTTTTATTTGTGATCTGCCACCAATTATCAGAGTTTCTGATGCATAAAGGGCTTCTGGTTTGAAAACTTTGTTGTAGTGTCGTAATTTTGCGTTTTGGTATATAGATTCTTTTGTTATATCTGCTCCAGACAATTGTGTATGCTTTTTGTAATTTGTAATTCTTTCTTTCTTTCTTTCTTTGCTTGCTGATTGATCCCGTTTGGTTGTATAATTTCGCCGAGGTATTTGAATTTATCTACTTGGGAGATTTTCCCATATCTAGTTTTTAGAGGATGGTTATTAAATCCTGATTTTGTACCTTCCGTATATTTTGTCTTTTCATATGAAATTTGCAGACCTGTTCTTGCCGCTTTTCCATGAAGATTTTCTAGAGACTGGAGTGCTTCTTATTTGTTGTTGTAGAGGATTGCCACGTCATCTGCAAAGGCGAGGCAATCAAAGTGAATTGTGTTTTTTTGACAAGTCCACCACTATTGATCCCTTTAGTTTCATTTTTTCATTCTCGAGCCACTTTTTCCAGAAGTAGATTGAATAGTAGTGGTGATAATCCATCGCCTTGTCTGACCGCTGTTGTAATTTCGAATGGCTCTGTATAGTAATAATAATAATAATAATAATAATAATAATAATAATAATAATAATAATAGTAGTAATAATAAAACTTCCCTTCTGAGGTGTGCAGGAAAGTCACCAGATATATGTGTTGCTCAACTGGATGAAGATATCTGCCAGGTTATTTATTTATTTATTTATTTATTTATTTATTTATTTATTTATTTATCCCCTTGTAGTCGTTTGCTCAGCCCACTAATTGATTATTTTATTTACTTCCTTTCTAGTTCTAATATTTTCGTATCCCATCGTCGCCATAAGACATATCCGTGTCGGTGCGACGTAAAACAAATAGCAATATATATTGAGCACACTAACATTTAAGAATGATGCATAAACGCATGCTCTTGGCCGGAGTCGAACCAGCGATCGAGCGTGAGTTCAATTACAAGGCTAATGCCCTGCCACATGAGCTGCACCAGTCCTGTCAGAGATGCGTAGCAAGATTTAAAATTTTCAATTCTCTTTTTTTTTTTGAAGGGGGGGGGGTCATTCTTCCATAGTATAAAATAACCTAACGTTGAACATAATACAGTTCCTATATTTCATATGCAAGTTACTCTCAGCTCTGCTGCTACGGTGTAAAAGCTGGTAATATTTTCTTTGTTCCTTTTATACCCGATATTAATTTTGTCTCACCATATTCGTTTTGAAAAGAGGAGGAAGGGGAGGCAGATACGGCGGGATTCGAAGCAGCAGCTGTCGGGTTTGGTCCGAGTCAGCTAGACGCGATAATCTGACGCTGCAGTGCCCGGCGCCCCATCTGGCGACCATATCGTCGCGACGGTAGGTCCAGCTGTGCCGGTCGGGCGGGGGCGGGGGGCGAGGAGGGGCGGTGTCCGCGGTGCAATATGTGCTGCGTGAGACCGCGTGGCGCCCTCCTTCAGTCCTATAACGCGTGTCAGAGATCAGTAACAAATGTGAAGTGAAGCCTCCCCTCCACGCCTTCTTTATCACACTGCATACATTCCTCCCAGCCCTTTCTCTGAATTTCTTGTACGTTGGAAACAAATGATATTTCTCTTCGATTTACAGATATATCATAAGGAAGGAGAGACAAGTTTCCTCTGCTAGGAATACGTGTTTGTACAAACGATGGTGGCGTGAATATGAATATATTGATTAAGAAAAGGGGTGCTAGACAAATATACGATAAGATATTGGAAATAAGTGGAAGTACACTTCATACGCCTAAGTCTAGAGGGAAGATCTATTTGGCACCCTGATGTGTTATTTCAGACAGCTGACACATTCACTGATAGTCATGTCTAGCAAGTTACATATTATTGGCTAGCTGTTGAACTCGTCATTGATGGGTTAACTTTTGTAGAATTGCAGCTGTAATGCCGTTTATGTTTGGGTCATCAGTCCATAGACTGGTCTCATGCAGCCCTCAATGTCAATCTATCCTACGTAACTACTACATCCTGCTGTGCATATACTCAAATCACGCCTTGGTCTACCCCTACTTTTCTAATTTGATTTATTTATCGTATGACTTTTAGTGCCGGCCCCGTGGTGTAGGGGTAGTATGCCTGCCTCTTACCCGGAGGCCCCGGGTTCGATTCTCGGCCAGGTCAGGGATTTGTACCTGGACCTGGGGGCTGGTTCGAGGTCCACTCAGCCTACGTGATTAGAATTGAGGAGCTATTTGACGGTGAGATAGCGGCCCCTGTCTAGAAAGCCAAGAATAACGGCCGAGAGGATTCGTCGTGCTGACCACACGACACCTCGTAATCTGCAGGACTTCGGGCTGAGCAGCGGTCGCTTGGTAGGCCAAGGCCCTTCAAGGGCTGTAGTGCCATGGGGTTTGGTTTGGTTTGGTTTGGTTTTATGACTTTTAGTACTGGGAGTGTCCGAAGACATGTTCGGCTCGCATGGTGCAGGTCTTTCATTTGACGCCCATAGGTGACCTTCGCGTCTGGATGGGATGATTATGATATAATGAGGTAGGAAGAGGCTGAAACCCATTGTCGGCACGTAGCCTACTCCTGTTGAATAACACGAAGCGGTCTGCTCAAAGTTTTACGTCTGCATCCGACGGACGAATCACCATCAACAGTGTCATATGCCCTTACTCCATATGAGCACTGCGGAGAGGTTTGGAATTTAATCCAAGCATTTGACACGCAATCTTGTGATTAGAGATTTTATAACACTCTGATGGTGATATTTCTTATTTTTCTTTTTGCAACAGCGGGACTCGAATCGGTTAACTATGGTTTCAAACCATATAGAATTCAACGCCTTAACGATCATGGCCGCCAGGCGTGCCTTACCACCTAAAATTCCCTCAAAAACGAGCTGAACAAATTTTGGGTGTCTTAAGATATGCTCTATCATTCTGTCTCTTCTTCTGGTCAAAGTTGGCCAAATCGATCTCCTCTCACCAATTCGATTCACTACCCCTTCATTCCTGATTCGATCTACCGACCTCACCTCCAGCATTCTTCTCTAACACCACATTTCAAAAGCACCTATTATATTTCTTTCTGAGCTAGTTATTTCCCATGGTTCACTTCCATACAATGTCACGCTCAAGACGAAAGCCTTCAAAAAACCTCTTTCTAATTTCTATATCAATGTTCGAAGTGTATTTTCTTAAGAAAGCTCTTCCTTGCTTGTTCTAGTCTGCATTTTATTTCATCCTTACTTCTGTCAGCACAAATTATACCGCAATTAACGTTAGGCAGTCAGTGTAATATTAGATTATTAATTTTTGACTAGCAGTAATGATCGCCGCTGACGGGTGTGGTACAAAACTCAAAATTCTTGAATATCTGTATTATTATAGTTCGTACAGTAAAAATGTTTAAGGTACCGAGCTCGATAGCTGCAGTCGCTTAAGTGCGGCCAGTATCCAGTATTCGGGAAATAGTAGGTTCGAACCCCACTGTCGGCAGCCCTGAAAGTGGTTTTCCGTGGTTTCCCATTTTCACACCAGGCAAATGCTGGGGCTGTACCTTAATTAAGGCCACGGCCGCTTCCTTCCAAACTCCTAGCCCTTCCTTGTCCCATCGTCGCCATAAGACCTATCTGTGTCGGTGCGACGTAAAGCAACTAGAAAAAAAAAAAAATTAAGGTGTAAACAGTTTAAAACGGGGTTTCCTTTAAATTTTGTTATGCACAATTTGTGGACAGGACTGAGATATTCGAAGTTTGCGTAAAATGTAATAAGTGCAAATATCTCCTTTATTATTCCTCCACGGAGCTCGATAGCTGCAGTCGCTTAAGTGCGGCCAGTATCCAGTAGTCGGGAGATAGTGGGTTCTGTGACGAAAAGTGATAGTATGTGGTATCAATAAATGATATATTCATAGGAATGACGAAAACGATGTAAATCACAGCATAGGTAAATGAAAAGTGATCGACCCACGGCACAAAGGATCATCAAACAGTATACATTTCGAGCTACTCAGCATCTAAGACAGGCAGGTATCATTTCACTGGTGGGAACTTGTCAGACCACGGAAGGGCATATGTCAGATACCCCAAACCATAAATCTCGTTAGGTTACGGCAACACAAAAACTGATGTGTTAAACATGACATTTATCAATCAGCAGAGTCAGTGGAACTTCGGCGGGCCGACCAAGAGGGCCGTCCGTGGTAAGTGCAGAGTAAAAAAAAAAAAAAAAAAAAAAAAAAAAGGGGAGGGGAGGGAGCTTCAACAAACAATATTAAAGAAAAGGGAATCAATTTAAACAAGTTATATTTCAACCATAAATGACTAGAACAGGCAAAGTGCAACAATCCAAGAATAGGAATCACAACGATTTTAGTAAGGGCTCGGTCCTTTTAACAATAAAATGTAATTTGGACAGATCTTGATTTTTAAAAAATTCTTGCGAATAACACCAATAAGTTTCTGCAAAAGCCGAAGACCCGTATTCGGCAGAAAACCACAATTGGTATATATTTTATATAAATATTTTTTCTTTTTAAAAATGACACTGATTAAGAAGGGGGAGGTATTAATGCAGTTTGACAATACTGATTAAAGGCCACACTTACAATCAAATATCAAACCCAAAAGGGTGGGGGGTAAGAGAGTTACAGCACGTTACAAGACAGAAATATACGACTAAATATCGTGGGGAAAAAAAGGAAAAAAGGAGACAAACTGAGAAGGGAAGGAAAGGGAGGGGGATATTTCCAGGCTGCTTAAACCCTGTAAGTTGGCAGTGTGAGCGACCGCTCCGGCCTCAAGAAAAGTTCAGGAAATGGCAACACTTCTAACATTTGTCCAGATACAGTTTATCATGTAAAGTAGAAGATTAATTAAGGTATCAGTCTGAAGGACTCTGTTAAAATGAAAGCCAGAAGGGCATAGAATAATCAATAGTTCAGTCTTCAAGTCTTGATGGAAACACGAAAGATGAAAAAGTTATAACATTTGCTCACCCAGTCTGAAGATTTTCAATGCAGCTTTTCAGAGAATAAAAATGTTAAACATCGCAACGGGCCAGCCGCCTGCGAAATATTCAGCTCTCTCCACTCAGGGATGATTTCACTCGATGTCTGACCGGAGAAACAAAGTAATAGCACGTTTAGATAGGTGGTGAAGTGAGTCCAGAAATTACTCGAAGAAAACTACGTAGCGTGACGTCACAGCGGAGTAGCAGCAGTGAAGTGGAACAGGCCAGTTTGTGAACAGCTGGGTGAGCAAGCAGATGGAGAGAAAATGCCAGCAGTAGAATGCGACGGATGGCAGACGGTAAGAAGAAAACATCTTGATGTAGTAGAGAGGCCGTAACAGTTCGAGCCCCACTGTCGGCAGCCCTGAAGATGGTTTTCCGTGGTTTCCCATTTTCACACCAGGCAAATGCTGGGGCTGTACCTTAATTAAGGCCACGGCCGCTTCCTTCCCACTCCTAGCCCTTTCCTGTCCCATAGTCGCCATAAGACCTATCTGTGTCGGTGCGACGTAAAGCAACTAGCAAATATATATATATTATTCCTCGCAGGTAAAAGACATGATGCTTAAGATATCGAACATTATATTTTTCGCAACTTTCATAATTTAGTTCTTCGATACTGCTGACATCAAGGGAGACATATGACTGCCGGGCTGAGTGGCTGAGGCGGTTGAGGCGCTGGCCTTCTGATCCGAACTTGGCAGGTTCGATCATGGCTCAGCCCGGTTGTATTTGAAGGTACTCAGATACGTCAGCCTATTGTCGGTAGTTTTACTGATACACAAAAGAACTCTTTCGGGACGAAATCCCGGTGCATCGACGTCTCTGTAAACCTTCAAAGTAGTTAGTGGTACGTAAAAACCAAATAACATTATTATTAGAAATTTGACTTTGACTATTTCAGCCCTCTTAACACTATTACGCCACAATATATAGCCTAGTGCTTAACTCGACGAACCCTTAAATTAAGTACAGAGTTTCGAGTAATTCTATTCAGCTGTTTTCTCTTAAGGTCAACACAAACAAACAAACAAAACAAAACAAACAAACAGACAAAAATTGAACTGAACTCTGTTCCGATTTTGAATACCTAATTCGAGGCCAGGGTACGCGCACAGTAGAAGCTGTTTACTGGTTTGAAGAGCTGTTCGTACTTGTCGCTAGTGAAGGGCGTACAGTGCAGAGAATATGAACTGTTTCTCATGGACTCTGTTGGATGAGATTTCTATATAAATACATACTTGTTTTCTCATTAGCTACAGTTAAAATGTTGTCATAATATTATGTCTACGAATTTGGAAATCTGGAATGATTGCAATTTTTTTTTTTTACTTTCCATATTTCCGGATATTGTACTATATATATAATTTAAGATTATATTTTAAATATGGTCCATAATAAAAACTTATTCTTCTCAGAAAAATATTTGAAATTTATTTTACAAGCATCAACATTTCAAAGGTGGATTCTGATATTTTTATGAAATATGGAAAGAAGTTCTGCTCTATGCACATTGCTGGCTTTGGCCTTGTCACATAAACGCCTGTTACAATAGGGTGAATAATGTAATTATTTTAGTGCTCATGAACTATTGTTCTGTGGCGTTCCTGTTCAAGCAATAAATCTTTTCACAAGTATAAATTTTGATACAATTTTGGTTCATATTTTTTAAAAGATTTAGTTCTTGTTTTACTGTTTTATTTTGATAATGTTTAGCCCATAAATATTTACATCTTTCTTTCTTAATCCGTTTACACTCCAGGGTTGTTTTTTCCCTCGGACTCAGCGAGGGATTCCACCTCTACTGCCTCAAGGGCAGTGTCCTGGAGCGTGAGAGTTCGAGTTGGGGATACAACTGGGGAGGAGGACCAGTACGTCGCCCAGGCAGCCTCACCTGCTATGCTGAACAGGGGCCTTGTGGGGGATGGGAAGATTGGAAGGGATAGACTAGGAAGAGGGAAGGAAGCGGCCCTGGCCTTAAGTTACGTAACATCCCGGCATTTGCCTGGAGGAGAAATAGAAAACCACTTTGAGGATGGCTGAGGAGGAAATCGAAACCCCCTCTACTGAGTTGATCTCCCGAGGCTGAGTGGGCCCCGTTCCCGCCCTCGTACTATATTTCAAATTTCATGGCAGAGCCGGGAATCGAACCTGGACCTCCGGGGATGGCAGCTAATAACACTAACCACTACACCACAGAGGCGGAATATTTACATATTTAGCCATTTTTATTACATACAAATCCTAGCCCTGGTTATCACAAAGGGTTTGGTGCAGAAAATAGTGGGTGATCATGAAGTAAATAAGAGTAGCCTAAGACTCACTATGGTGAGTATCACTACTTGTTCGGAAAAGTGCAGGAACACAGTGATAGATTTTTCGCACATGTAAGAGTTAATCTCGAAACGTTTAATTATATTTTGAATAAGATAGAGCCTCGTCTACTAAAGCTATGGTGACTTTCTTCCATATCTAGAACTAGCAGTTACCTGCGGCTTTGCTTGCGTGGATTTCGTAATTTGATTGAAGTAATCATATCTCGGAATTGTACTAAGACATTATCTGAAAATCTCTAAAGTATAAAAACCCACCGAAAATCTGAGTTTCATTAATTCAGAAACACTTTGTAAACCACGTTTGTGGTGTTACCTTTTCGAGGTAAGACGACCATGCGAAATAGAACTGTAGATGTGAGAAACAGTCTTCTCTCAAGTCGAAAAAAAAAAGTAAATACACGTTTCTTTATTTTTAAAGGAGGTTCCAAATACCTATTTCCACATCTGTAACATCTTCAGTTTTTGAGATATAAGTATCCCTATAAAAATAATTCAACCCCTATATCATTTCTTCCCCATCCATACCCCCATCTAAGTGGCTTTCCCAAAAACCAAAAATACATGTTTCTTTATTTTTAAAGGAGACTCCAAAGACCAGTTTTCATGTCTGTAACATCTTCAGTTTTTGAGATATAAATATCCTCATAAAAAAAAGCATTCAACTCTTTTTTCACTTCTTTTCACCCCGTTAGGTGCCTTTTCCGAAAACAAAAAGGTACATGTTCCTGTACTTTTAAAGGACTTTCCAAATACCAAGTTTATTTTCTGTAACATGTTCAGTTTTTGACATATACTCTCGATATACCGGTACTGATTTTAAAAATTCACCCGCTTTTTCATTTATTTTCAGCACCTTACGTAGATTTTCGAAAACAAACATATATACGTGTTTCGTTATTTTTAAAGGAGATTCCAAATACCAGTTTACACTTCAGTACGTCTGTAACACCTTCAGTTGTTGAGATCTATGTATCCTCATAAAAGGAATTCAACTTCTTCACTTCTTTCCCCCACTCTCCTCTTTAAGTGGACTTTCCGAAAACAAAAAAGAAATGTGTTTCTTGATATTTAAAGGAAATTCAAAATATCAACTTTCACGTCTGTAACAGCTTCAGTTTTAAGATATAAGTATCTTCATAAATATAATTCAACTCCTTTATTTTCAACCCCCCCCCCTTAAGTCGATTTTCCGAAAACAAAAGAATACGTGTTTCTTTACGTTGAAAAACGATTCCTAATACAGATGTTCATGCCTGTAAAATCCTCATATTTTGAAATATAAGTATCCTCATAAAAAGAATTCCACTCCTTTTTCACCCCATTTCCGCCCGCTAAGTTGATCCTCTCCCCTCCAAAAATGCGTGTTTCTTTATTTTTAAAAGATATTCCAAATACAAATTTTCACGACTGTAACTTCCAGTTTTTGAGCGGTAAGTTTCTCCATAAAAGGAATTCAATTTTTTCACTTCCTTTCACCCTCTCCTCCCCCACAAGTGAATTTTTCGAAAACAAAAATACGTGTATCTTTATTTATAAAGGAGCTTCCAAATACCAATTATAACGACTGTAACATCTTCAGTTTTGAGGTATATGTAACATCGTAAAAAGAATTAAACTCATTTTTCACCCCCCCACCCATGTAAATTTTCTCAAAAAATGCGTGTTTATTTATTTTTAAGGGAGATTCCAAATGCCAATTTTCACATCTGTAAAATTCAGTTTTTGAGATATAAGTTTCTCCATAAAAATAATTCAATATTTTTCACTCCCTTTCACACTCCCCCTTAAGTAAATTTTCCGAAAACTAAAAAATAGTGTTTCTTTATTTATAAATTAACCTTCCAATTACCAATTATCACGACTGTAACATCTTCAGTTTTAGATATCTATGTATCCTCATAAAAGGAATTCAACTCTGATTTCATCTGCCCACTCCCATCAAGTTGATTTGCCCCCAAATTTGCGTGTTTCATTATGTTCAAAGGAGATTCCAAATACCAAATTTCAAGTTTGTAACATCTTTAGTTTTTTAAAATATAAGTATTCTCATACAAATAATTCAACTAATTTTTCGATTCTTTCACCCTCCCCCCCCCCTAAGTGAATTTTCCTAAAACAAAAGAACACGTGTCTCTTTATTTTCTAAGGAGATTCCAAATAACAATTTTCACGTACTCAACATCTTTAGTTTTGGCATATACTGTAAGTATCCTCATACAAATAATTCAACTCATTTTTCAAATCTTTCAACCCCCCCCCCCCCAAAGTGGATTTTCTGCAAACAAAAAATGTATTTCTTTACTTTTACAGGAGACTACACATACCAATTTTCAAGTCTGTAATATGTTACGTATCTGAGATAATTTGCAGACATGTCTTTTTAAAAATTCACCCCGATTGTCACTTCTGTTCACCCCCTATATATACACAAAAACATGAGTTTCTTTATTTTCAAATGAGGTTCCAAATACCAATTTTCATGCCTATAACATCTTCAAATTTTGAGATATAAGTATCTTCATAAAAGTTATTCATCCCCCTTTCCCCTTTTTCCACCCCCCCCCAATGGGATTTTACAAAAAGCAAAAAAAAAAATACATGTTTCTTTATTTTTAAAGGAGATTTCAAATACCAATTTTTACATTGGCAAACTTTTATGTTTTTGAGATACAGATATCCTTATATAAAATATGCATCCCCCTCTTCACCCCTTTAGCGACGGAATATCCAAAAATCCTTACTTAGTGAGCACCTAAACTCTAATAAATATGTATTCCCAAAATTTCATTTCTTTAAGTCCAGCAATTTTGGCTCGGCAATGATTAGTCAGTCAGTCAGTCAGTCAGTCAGTCAGTCAGTCAGTCAGTCAGTCAGTCAGTCAGTCAGTCAGTCAGGACATGTTATTTTATATATAGATAGATAGATAGATAGATGAAACACAGAACGCTGTAATGGTACGCTATATATTATATGGTGCTATATATATATATTCTGATCAAACTGAATTTTTCCCAACGACTGGGAACCAGTGTACAGGAATGCCCTAAACATTCCTGATAGCAAGTATGCACCGACAACCTACTCGAAAAAACCAGTTCCAGCATTCACCGTAGCCGGGTAATTTAAAAACACAGACTAAATTCTGCTTATAGGGTGCCGCTTGTCTGCGCTGGTAGCCAGCAAGCAGGTAACCAGCTCCCACAATGACCGTACCCTAGGAAACGAAAAATGATATTTTTAATGCACAAACCAAATTATTTTATTTACCAGTATAGCCTAGGTATACTGTCTGATATAAAATGTGATCAAGTTATATTTCTGAGTCCTTGAGTACTGTATTAGCGCGGCCTAAAGGGAGTATCTGTGGTGAAACAACGAGTGCTCCAATATTTATTTAAAGAGAAACTGAAGCTCCAGTTCTATTTATTTTAACTAGGTTAGTGAATTACTGCAAAATTGTCTGCGACCGTAGCGGGAAGGGTAGCACTATTAGCCGATCCCCCCCCCCCCGGTTCGATTCCAGGTACTACCAGGAATTTAAAATTGACAGGAGAGCTGGTGTGTAGTTAAATACTGTAGGTATATGTAGCTCACCTCCTTTAGGGGTGAGCCTGGAAAGAGCTGCATCACCTCGGGACGAAGACACGAATTTACTTTACTACAGATTAAAATAATTAATAATGATAATAATTGTGCATAAATGTAAAAACACGTCAAATTCATAGCTATTCATAACGTATACAGGGAAAAGCTTCCAGCACGGGAATGTATTATTTTATTTTTGTATGATTAAGGGGAGTCGGAAACCAAAAAATTAAAAAAATGACTTTTTCCAGATGTTGCCTCATTCAATTATTTGGACTCTGCTGATTAAAGTGGTGTGTAAGTTATTTTAATACGACACATGGAAGCATTTTAGAGAAGTGATTTAAAAATCAATGCACAAGTATCAAGTTGGCAACCTAGACATATTTCTTTTTGAAAATATATATGTCTGGAACCCTTTAATCTAGAAGGCTGTGGTTTTCACTGCTCTATTCCTGAATGTTGTGCGCAGAGGTTTTCGGCACTGTCATAACAAACACTTCAATAGTTTCAATTAAATAGAGTTGGAATTTAGACACTGTTGTGAGTAAATGTGTGAGTCAACATTTTGTTTCACTTTGAAATCATATTCTGAAAAATGACTTCTTTTCACATGTTTGGCCCATTATCTCAGAAACTACAGTGGATAGGCAGTCACAGTGGGCGATGATACAGCTATTGAACCAGTTAAAAGCACTTCACATATATAGTTTCTGATTTACATACATTTTTAATGACATTTTTTGTTAAAAGCTTGGAACTTATTAAGCAAATTCATAACTTTACAATAGATTGATCCAACCATGCCATCCTGGTTCAGTATTTATGGAAAGAATGTAAATACATGTAGTAAAAATATCAAAGCTCTAAACTTAATACTTCCTGAGAAAACGGGGCATCTTTTCTGTCAAATTAACATTATTAAGATAGGGCTTTCCGACTCCCCTTAAATCTTTGGATCCCAGTCTACAAATATGTCAGCTGTCAGCTTCATGATAGCAACACAGTTACGCAAATGTAATACTGAAGACATTGAAGCACGATTTTACGGGACTCATAACATTTCTGAATTCACTGTCAATTTCCGAGGCTCGTGACATACTGGGTAAATTGAGGACCCATGTCGTTCCTCATTGCAGATATAGATTTACGTCTCAAGAAATGGCTGCTACCAATAACTGTAATGTGGACTCACGGCCTTTCTGAAATGGCCGATTCAGTTGGAAATGTCTCCTTTATTATTCCTCGAACGGTGAAAGATATGATGCATATTATTGGAAATTATATTTTGCACAACTTTCATGATGTAGGTACAAATGTTTCAGTGCGCTATTCTGATAAATTTATATAAACGTAAGTGCACATAGGTGCGATAATACGAAAGTACACTGACTGACAGAGCAAATGCAACACCAAGAAGGAGTGGTTCGAAAGGGATGAAAGTTGGGGACAAAACAGAGACGGCACGGACGAATAATTGATGTTTATTTCAAACCGATATGCAGGTTACACAATGCGCACGGCATCGACTCAGTAGGATGTAGGACCACCGCGAGCGGCGATGCACGCAGAAACACGTCGAGGTTCAGAGTCAATAAGAGTGCGGATGGTGTCCTGAGGGATGGTTCTCCATTCTCTGTCAACCATTTGCCACAGTTGGTCGTCCGTACGAGGCTGGGGCAGAGTTTGCAAACGGCGTCCAATGAGATCCCACACGTGTTCGATTGGTGAGAGATCCGGAGAGTACGCTGGCCACGGAAGCATCTGTACACCTCGTAGAGCCTGTTGGGAGATGCGAGCAGTGTGTGGGCGGGCATTATCCTGCTGAAACAGAGCATTGGGCAGCCCCTGAAGGTACGGGAGTGCCACCGGCCGCAGCACATGCTGCACGTAGCGGTGGGCATTTAACGTGCCTTGAATACGCACTAGAGGTGACGTGGAATCAACGCAATAGCGCCCCAAACCATGATGCCGCGTTGTCTAGCGGTAGGGCGCTCCACAGTTACTGCCGGATTTGACCTTTCTCCACGCCGACGCCACACTCGTCTGCGGTGACTATCACTGACAGAACAGAAGCGTGACTCATCGGAGAGCACGACGTTCCGCCATTCCCTCATCCAAGTCGCTCTAGCCCGGCACCATGCCAGGCGTGCACGTCTATGCTGTGGAGTCAATGGTAGTCTTCTGAGCAAACGCCGGGAGTGCAGGCCTCCTTCAACCAATCGACGGGAAATTGTTCTGGTCGATATTGGAACAGCTAGGGTGTCTTGCACATGCTGAAGAATGGCGGTTGACGTGGCGTGCGGGGCTGCCACCGCTTGGCGGCGGATGCGCCGATCCTCGCGTGCTGACGTCACTCGGGCTGCGCCTGGACCCCTCGCACGTGCCACATGTCCCTGCGCCAACCATCTTCGCCACAGGCGCTGCACCGTGGACACATCCCTATGGGTATCGGCTGCGATTTGACGAAGCGACCAACCTGCCCTTCTCAGCCCGATCACCATACCCCTCGTAAAGTCGTCTGTCTGCTGGAAATGCCTCCGTTGACGGCGGCCTGGCATTCTTAGCTATACACGTGTCCTGTAGCACACGACAACACGTTCTACAATGACTGTTGGCTGAGAAATCACGGTACGAAGTGGGCCATTCGCCAACGCCGTGTCCCATTTATCGTTCGCTACGTGCGCAGCATAGCGGCGCATTTCACATCATGAGCATACCTCAGTGACGTCAGTCTACCCTGCAATTGGCATAAAGTTCTGACCACTCCTTCTTGGTGTTGCATTTGCTCTGTCAGTCAGTGTATTAACACGACATCGATAATTTTGTCGCGAAATACAGCTGTTGTTTCGTTGAACTTCCTGATATTCTTATACCAGGTTGGTTACTGGAGCCATAAGTTAAATATTCATAAAGATTTATTGGCTAGTTAAGACACAGGGCCTTGTATAAACTTTGTGAAAAAAGGATTCGTTTCTATTCTTTGTCATCGATTTAAATTATAACATTCGGCTCAAATTGCCTCCATAACAGAATTGCGGAAGTTCACTGGTAAAGCGTTTATTTGACAATTGTGTTCTATGTTAAAGAGTAAAACAAGAAATACCTTATTACGAAATGTTATAGCCTACCAAAGCGGGGACGAGCTTGACGCTGATTCTTCTATTTTTGAGGAAGATAACACGTGTTTTGTGAAATAGTTCTTATTATTAAAATAGTGGTAATAGGATGGCAAGTGCACTAAGAAATCCCATACGTTTCCTTAGATGGATCTATTCTATTATTGCATATTCTAACATTTCTAGGCATGGCATAATAATTGACCCTTCTGTCCGATTCGAGGTTGGTCTTCAACAGGCTGAGGAGGTAGATAAAGAAAAGAAAGCCATCTATGGACCTCCCGTTAATTATTTCAAAGACAGATATAAGCTCAAGTGCGTTTATGTAATAAGTCCACTGACAGATGCACGAGGTACCACACCTCCTTTTTCTTTAGAAATTTCAAAAAAAAAAAAAAAAAAAAAAAGGATCATATTCCAACTTTCTTACGAGATGAGATAGTCACCATAATACTAAAGAAAAGTTGTCAAATTCTGAATCACCATCTTAATCTACACCTCTAAGTGTTGTTTGAAATTTTACATCATATTATTATATTTTAATATTGTAATTATAATTATAATGCTAATTAATATTGTCATGTGGGTATACTGAGTCCTTTGGGGCTAAGTCCATTGGGAGGCAGTTTTGTAAATAATAATAATAATAATAATAATAATAATAATAATAATAATAATAATAATAATAATAATAATAATAATAAAAATAATAATAATAAAAATAATTCCCGACTGCAAGAGGATCGAACCTCAGATTGGGCTCACACTCCAGCAAACCAGAACTGTACCGATTGAACAACTCAATCCGACAGAAATAGGTATAAAACAAGCTTCTAGTTTTGCATGATTCTTCCATCGTCGTCAGAGCTGTGGGACCTCCAGTTGTACATGGATTCCAAACTATAGGAGCGTGACTTTTCATCTCAAAATTCCAACGTGCACTGGCCGGGACTCGAACAGCGAACCTCTTAGCAAGTATCTTTGTCACGGCTTCTCACTATCTCGCCTCGTTGTATGTATAAATCAAGTGTGAACGAAACCATACCATAATTTACTCTGGCCTGAATTCCGAATGACTTTGCTGTACGGGAGTGAAAACTGGGTAGAAGCGTAGTTACAATTTCGAAGTGCAGACAAGAATGTAGTGAGAATGATTGCTCGTACAAACAAGTGGGAGAAATGGCAGGGGTACTTTGAATGAGGATGTAAAGAGGAATGAACCCGATGGATGAAGCTTGCTGCACAAACCGGCTTCGGTGGTATGGGGAAGGATAGGTTACCTAGAAGGATAATAGACTTCACCATGGAGGGACATCAAGATGACGATAGTTAGACTCGATTTTAAATTATTTAACTGTACGGTTTGTGGAACTAAACGAGACCACAAAGCGAGTTGTAAAAAGAGGATTTTGAAGGCGCTTGATAATTAATTCACAGTGGCTTGCAGACTGAACGCTGAAGGCATACATGTCTATAATGGATATACAGGGTAAAGCGAAATTCGCGCACTCGGGCGTCGCAGCGCGACTCCTCACATGCCAGCAATAAAAACATTTTCTCTCACAAAAGTTCGTCCTGCGAGTATATCTGGGAGAAAAATGTCGTTGAAGAGTGACAATCTGGCAACACTGTAACCACATGTAGGGTAACTAACGCTGTGAGCAGATGTTAGACGTGCTGTACAGTTGGTGCAGTGGATAGAGTTTTGGGTTAGCATGCAGGAGGTCGAGGGTTCGATCCTGGGTTGAGGCGCTTGTTTTATTTGCTAATTTCCATCGGACATTACATACTGTAACACAGTAAGGCACCGTTTCTTAGGTCACATGTATCCTATATTTACAAAATTTAGTAACGCTGAACACGTTGTAACGCATCTAGTAGATGAAGTGGTGCGAATAAATTCACGCCCACGACGTGAAAAGGGCGTCTTTCAAAGCTGACCAATGAAAACGAATGTTCATCCATTTCTAGGATCGTAGAATGTAAGTGTCCGCCTTTGTGATGTAGTGGTTAGTGTGATTAGCTGCCACCCCCGGAGGCCCGGGTTCGATTCCCGGCTCTGCCATGAAATTTGAAAAGTGGTACGAGGGCTGGAACGGGGTTCACTCAGCCTCGGGAGGTCAACTGAGTAGAGGTGGGTTCGATTCCCACCTCACCCATCCTGGAAGTGGTTTTCCGTGGTTTCTCACTTCTCCTCCAAGCAAATGCCGGGATGGTACCTAACTTAAGGCCACGGCCGCTTCCTTCCCTCTTCCTTGTCTATCCCTTCCTATCTTCCCATCCCCCAGCAAGGCCCCTGTTCAACATAGCAGGTGAGGCCGCCTGGGCGAGGTACTGGTCATCCTCCCCACTTGTATCCCCCGACCCGATGTCTGGAGCTCCAGGACACTGCCCTTGGGGCGGTAGAGGTGGGATCCCTCGCTGAGGCCGAGGGAAAAGCCAAACCTGGAGGGTAAGCAGATGAAGAAAGTGTGTAAGTGCAAATGGTTTCTAGAGAACCGGCTGCAATCGCTGTTGACGATTAAGATGCCAGATACCATACAACCTGGACTACATTTACGATATAGAAAGAACATACGCCTCAACCCAGAATTGACCCCTCGCCCTCCTGCATGTTAACCCAATACTCTATCCACTGCTCCAGCACGATTATTATGTGCTGACAGAGGTAGTTACCCTACATGTGGTTACAGTGTTGCCAGATTGCCACTCTTCAACGACCCTTTTCTTTTCGGATATACTCGCAGGACGAACTTTTGTGAGGGACTTTTTTATTGCTGGCATGTGTTGAGTCGCGCTGCGTCGCCCGAGTGCGCGAATTTCGTTTCACTCTGTATACTGTTTGTATGTATGTATGTACGTATGTATGTATAGGCTATATGTAGTTTTAAGTAATTTTTAATCATTAGATTACTAGGCACGAGAACATTTTTATATGCAATCTAAAACACAGACATATGACTTTTCGGAAAGATTTGCAGCAGTTGGCCGAAATTTGAACCTCGGTACCTCGCTGAGAAACCAGTGGCAATGTCGGTATTAATTTATCACTTCCAATTCATTGTGTGTTTGTTGTTTTAATTTGGCAAAAATAACATAAAGCTAATTCCTGTATTACTGAACATGGTGGTGAACAAAGCACAGAAGTGTATCGGGACTCGGTAATTCTTGGTGCGCTGCCCTGATATAGTGCCTGTGCCGTATGGTATGGACTGTGCCATTTCAGTAACAAAAGAAACGCGTGATCCGCCATGTGCATGTGGCACACAAGATCTGTCACTTCCAGCCGTGAACTGCCTGCGCTAGAAATCATTACACTAACATGAGATCGTAGTCTGTGCGGCTCTCTTTTGACTCGAGAGCTGAACTAACCTTCACAGAAGAGAGAAAAGTATGCTTTAGTTAGTTTTACCGGTACAAATTGGCCGTACTGGGGATTACAGCATCAAAGGCAGGCTATTACAGGCAATCAAAGACATTTTATATTGGCAGTCAGGCTGCAGTGGAGAGTTGACGGTGGAATAAGTTCTCAGTTCATTGTGTTACAGGAATCATATTTCCTCTTAGGTTTGTAGTCCATAGTATACAGTACATAGATCGATTATCGAAAGATATGATAGCAATGTGAGAATACGTTGGGATGAAATCCTATGAGTTGTGCTTCAGAGCTGGAAGATTAAAAATGAACAATTTTCGCATTTTTAGATTTCTATACCGCACAATAATTTATAAAATACTGAAGCCCCGGGTTCGATTCCCAGCCAGTTCAGTGATTTTAGTTCTGGAATGAGGGCTCCCGCAACATCGTGAGCCTGTTTGACCGAGAGGCAGTGGATCTGGTCAAGAAAAGCAAACATTACGGCTGAAGATGTCATCGCACTAACCATGAGGTAACAAGCGAGTTGACCGTCCGGTAACGGTCTCGTAGCTGTGAGCTCGCGTTCGGGAGATGGAGAGTTCGAATCCCACCGTCGTCGGCAGCACTGAAGATGGTTTTCCGTGGTTTCACATTTTCACACCAGGGAAATGCTCGGACTGTACTTACTTAGGGCCACGGCCGCTACCTTCCCATCTCTACCTTCTCAGTCCTAGCCCTTTCTCATCCTTGCGTCGCCGAAAACCTTCAATGGGTTAGTGCGACCACTAGCAAAAGAAAATAAAAAAACAAAGTCAGCGTCCTGACCTTCTGCTCAAAGGGTTATGGTTTCGATTCCTGGTCGAGTTGGGAATTTCAACTATAGCTCGGGGACTGGGTGTTTGTATTTGTGTTAATCTTATTACACTTCTCTTCATCTACACACACCATACCACCGGGCGAGTTGGCCGTGCGGTTAGGGCCGCGCAGCTGTGAGCTTACATCCGGGAGATAGTGGGTTCGAACCCCACTGTCGGCAGCCCTGAAGATGGTTTTCCGTGGTTTCCGATTTTCACACCAGGCAAATGCTTGGGCTGTACCTTAATTAAGGCCACGGCCGTTTCCTTCCCATTCCCAGCCCATGTTAAGCAACTAGCACACAGTACACCACATTACCAACTAGCACAGGAACAGGCAATAGTGAATACATCCCGCCAGACAAGTGTTGTGTCAGGAAGGTCATCCGGTCGAATAACTAGGCTTAATACATATTTGTACCGATCCAGATAATTGAGAAAAAGTCTAAGAAAGAAGATGAAAGCTAGAAGTTCTTTAGATTCTAAATATTGGAATGTAACAGGAATACCAGCACTCCAAGCAACAATAGGATTCCTCAACGCAATATGTTAAAAGCTTGATAAAATCTGATCTTATGTGTTCAACGGATTATTTTATTATTATTATTATTATTATTATTATTATTATTATTATTATTATTATTATTATTATTATTATTATTATCCTCCCCTGCAGTGCCGCTTAATTACTGCTTTTCAGGTGGTCAATTTAATAAAACTATAACGAGTGTTTGCTGTAAAGGTGCTGAGTATTCTCTGCTATTGATTATTCCTCATTGTACTATTCTATCCCATTATGTCTTCAATACGTGACCGAGGTAAAAAAGAATATTATAATACATTCTACCAGACGGCGATGATTCTACTTAACGAGATCGAAAGGCTAGATATGTTCTGTGTGGGTAGAGGTATTTCATGGTCCTGGTTGAATGCAGTCCTGCGATCTAAGTTCTGAACCGGAAGACTTGGACCTGGAAACCCATCAGAAGCCGATCCACTTAGGGAAATCTGGCTAGGGTTCTGTTGTGAGATTGTCCTCGCCCGTGTGTGTGTTGAGTGGAGTGGCTGTTCATGACATCACCAGCTGGTTCACGTGTGCCAGATATTCATTGAGAATTATTCAGCTCTGGTCGGAGCTTCAAGTGGGCTGAAGGCCTTCCGGTAGCTCCTTCCAACCACAGGGGCAGTGTGTGTGCTTTGTTGTCTGGGCGCTGCCTCCAATAACCACCTTAACTCTATAATTGAGAAATAAATTTGAAGTTCCACCAACTGCATATTTTATTCCCCGAGATTCTGAGGATCGTATCATTCAGAGACTACACAGAGACTGTTAGGTATTTGCTTCACATGCACAAGGTTGTGGAACCGAATCCCGTCAGCTTGTTGCTAAATAAGTGCTTAAATTCAAGATATCCGTCATGTTACATTTCAATCAATCAATCAATCAATCAATCAATCAATCAATCAATCAATCAATCAATCAATCAATCAATCAATCAATCAATCAATCAATCAATCAATCAATCAATCAATCAATCAATCAATCAATCAATCATCAATCAGTCAATACTGATCTGCATTTAGGGCAGTCGCCCAGGTGGCAGATTCCCTGTCTGTTGTTTTCCTAGCCTTTTCCTAAATGATTTCAAAGAAAATGGAAATTTATTGAACATCTCCCTTGGTAAGTTATTCCAATCCCTAACTCCCCTTCCTATAAATGAATATTTGCCCCAGTTTGTCCCCTTGAATTTCAACTTTATCTTCATATTGTGATCTTTCCTACTTTTATAAACGCCACTCAAACTTATTCATCTACGAATGTCATTCCACGCCATCTCTCCTCTGTCAGCTCGGAACATACCACTTAGTCGACCAGCTCTCCTTCTTTCTCTGAATTCTTCCCAGCCCAAACTTTGCAACATTTTTGTAACGCTACTCTTTTGTCGGAAATCACCCAGAACAAATCGAGCTGCTTTTCTTTGGATTTTTTCCAGTTCTTGAATCAGGTAAACCTGGTGAGGGTCCCACACACTGGAACCATACTCTAGTTGGGGTCTTACCAGAGACTTATATGCCCTCTCCTTTACATCTTTACTACAACCCCTAAACACCCTCATAACCATGTGCAGAGATCCTAGAACTTCTAAGAACCACTCTTCACAGTTGAATTTTTACAATCCTACTATCTATAATAATAATAATAATAATAATAATAATAATAATAATAATAATAATAATAATAATAATAATAATAATAATAATAATAATAATAATATTTGCTTTACGTCCCACTAACTACTCTGTTAGGATTTTCGGAGACGCCGAGGTGCCGAAATTTAGTCCCTCAGGAGTTCTTTTACGTGCCAGTAAATCTACCGACACGAGGCTGACGTATTTAAACACCTTCAAATACCACCGGACTGAGCCAGGATCGAACCTGCCAAGTTGGGGTCAGAAGGCCAGCGCCTCAACCGTCTCAGCCACTCAGCCCGGCAATCCTACTAGCTTAAAATGAACATCAACAGAGGTGACGTTAAACACGATGATATTATTATTATTATTATTATTATTATTATTATTATTATTATTATTATTATTATTATTATTATTATTATTATAGAAAGGTACGTCTTAGGTACGAGAGAGCAGGAGGTGGTTCTAAATGTACTCATACCGAGCTCGATAGCTGCAATCGCTTAAGTGCGGCCAGTATCCAGTAATCGGGAAATAGTGGGTTCGAGCCCCACTGTCGGCAGCCCTGCAGATGGTTTTCCGTGGTTTCCCATTTTCACACCAGGCAAATGCCGGGGCTGTACCTTAATTAAGGCCACGGCCGCTTCCTTCCAATTCCTAGGCCTTCCCTACCCCATCGTCGCCATAAGACATACCTGTGTCGGTGCGACGCAAAAAAAAAAAAATGTACTCATACCGGGCGAGTTGGCCGTGCGGTTAGGATCGCACAGCTGTGAGCTTGCATCCGGGAGATAGTGCGTTCGAACCCACTGTCGGCAGCCCTGAAGATGGTTTTCCGTGGTTTTCCATTTTCACACCAGATTGTACCTTAATTAAGGCCACGGCCGCTTCCTTTCTATTCCTAGGCCTTTCCTATCCTATCGTCGCCATAGGATTTATCTGTGTCGGTGCGACGTAAAGCAAATCGCAAAAAAAAAAAAATGTATTCATACGTAGATAATGCTACCGTACTATTACTTAAAAAACTTACTGTATAGATTTCTCACATGCTAATGTCCAGCGATAAACATCCCCATCTTTAACACTTTCCTGAAGATGGGGCAGGTGGATTTCGGTAATTATACGTAGCTGAGGGGTTGTTGGTTAAATGTTTTAAGACTGCTATGTTGCTGTCCCTATTCCTAAGGAAGTAGGTGCTGACAAGTGTAAATACTATCGCGCAATTAATTTGGCATCTCACGCTTAATAAATTTCAACACGCATTATTTACGGGAGAATGGAGAGACAAGTTAAAGCCGATTTGGGAAATCAGTTTGACTTTAGAAGAAATGTAGGAACACGTGACGTAATATTGAATCTACACTTAATATTAGAGGATCGAATAAAGGCTAGCTTACGTACGTAATATTTGTTGGACTAGAACATACGTTTCATAACATTGATTTGACCGAGCTATTTGAGGTGACTGAGATCAAATGCCGAGGAATAAATATATATAATTTGCAATCCAGGATCATTGGCTGAATGGCCAGCGTAGTGGCTTTCGGTTTAGAGGGCCTCGGGTTCGATTCACGGCCGGGTAGGAGATTTTAACCTTTAACATGGTTAATTCCCTTGGCGTAGGGAGTGGATCTTTATGCTATCCCCAACATACCTGCAACGCATACACCAGCACTCAGTTTGATGTATATGGCAGATACCGCCCACCCTCATTGGAGGGTCTGTCTTACAAGGGCTGCGCCAGGGTAGCAATTGCCACATGAAATTATTATTATTAATATTATCCGACTCGTTGGTTGAATGGTCAGCGTACTAGCCTTCGGTTCAGAGGGTCCCGGGTTCGATTCCCGGCCGGGTCGGGGATTTTAACCTTCATTGGTTAATTCCAATGGCCCGGGGGCTGGGTGTTTGTATTGTCCCCAACATCCCTGCAACTCACACACCACACACAACACTATCCTCCACCACAATAACACGCAGTTACCTACACATGACAGATGCCGGCCACCCTCATTGGAGGGCCTGCCTCACAAGGGCTGCACTCGGATAGAAATAGCCAAACGAAATTATTATTATTTATTTTTTATTATTATTATTATTATTATTATTATTATTATTATTATTATTATTATTATTATTATTATTATTATTATTAAATCAATCTGCGTTATAAGGTTAGAGGGCAATGCAAAAGAAAACTTGCTGTCGAAAAAGAAGTGTTTATATAAGAGTGTTGAATCATACTTTTGCAGGCCTTGCTACATGCTACACCCTTCGCCAGATACAGGATACAAGTAGCTGTGCCACCTTTGTTGATATCTGCGAGGAAGCGCCCCTTACTGCTTGAAATAGGGCGTCTCTTGTATGGATACGTTTCTCTCTGAGTAGTTCCTTTAATTTAGGGAGCAGAACGAAGTCACGACGACTCATGTCCAGTGAATAGGGTGGATGCTCCAGGACCTCCCACCTCCACTGTGCCAACAATTCTCTCACAGGAGCACCATTGTGACAGCGGGTATGGTCGTGCAGGACAGTGGGTGGGAATGGGCCGTTTCCTACGCAGTTCATCAAGTATGAGATTACCCTCCGTGCCCCTTTTAGGGTTTATTGAACTGTGTATTTAGGTTAGGATTTCAGTGTGTTTTCTATCTTATCTTAATCTGTTTACCCTACCGGGTTGGTTTTTCCCTCGGACTCAGAGAGGGATCCCATCTCTACTGCCTCAAGGGCAGTATCCTGAAGTGTGAAGCATTGGTTCGGAGGATGCAGCTGGGGAGAATGACCAGTACCCCGTCCAGGCGGCCTCACCTGCTATGCTGAACAGGGGCCTTGTGGGGGGGGGGGGATGGGAAGATTGGAAGGGATAGACAAGGAAGAGGGAAGTAATCGGCCGTGGCCTTAAGTTAGGTACCATCCCGGCATTTGCCTGGAGGAGAAGTGGGAAACCACGGAAAACCACTACCAGGATGGCTGAGGTGGGAATCGAACCCATCTCTACTCATTCGACCTCCCGAGGCTGAGTGGACCCCGTTCCAGCCCTCGTACCACTTTTCAAATTTCGTGGCAGAGCCGGGAATCGAACCCGGGCCTCCGGGGGTTGCAGCTAATCACATAAACCACTACACCACAGAGACGGACTCAGTGTGTTTTACTCTATAAATCTCCTTCTTGATTGATAGTGACACGTTGTAAACTTTCATATTCTGTTCTCTGTCACTTTGTACTATGGGATTAGCTCGTATCTAACTAACTGGGCAATCGCGCCTCGGTTGATTGTTAGTATTGATATTTTCAGTGTACGTCGTTCGAAATCTCTTCCTCTTTTGCTCGACTGGGCCATTTGTAAATTTGTGTACCGTACGTAATTTAATTTTGTAATTTGGTTTGTTTTGTTTATAATAATAATAATAATAATAAATACTGAATGGAATCTGTAAGCCTGTAGTACGGTTACAGAACGCCTCCCCCATGAAATAATCGATTGGTTACCCAATAGTATAGGAATAAGCACTCTTCTATTGGGAAAATTTAGTCCCCAAGTAAGTTTGTTTCACTTGTGAGTCATGCTCTAAACTTGTGTACATTTGTTTATTCTAACTTGCTACAGGTTGCGCTCATATGACTTATTTCTTGGGATTTTTTTTTTAACCACTGAAGATATAAGTTTTATTTCTCAAGCTCTGTCAGTGAAGCCACCCTTGCTAGATTAAGGAAACAGTGTCAGCAATTGTTAGTAGTAGCTATTCTAAGTAGTTATTTGATTATTTGTAGCTGCTAAGTAGTAAGGATTCAGTTGCATACGTTAATACTTTTTGTAGATTTTTCCTACGTGATTATCATCCTAATGACCATCGTCCATCAATTCGGTAGTACTATCATTATCACCGGGCGAGTTGGCCGAGCGGGTAGGGGCGCGAGGCTGTGAGCTTGCATCCGGGAAATAGTGGGTTCGAATCCCACGGTCGGCAGCCCTGAAGATGGTTCTCCGTGGTTTCCCATTTTCACACCAGGCAAATGCTGGGGCTGTACCTTAAGGCCACGGCCGCTTCCTTCCCACTTCCAGGTCTTTCCTGTCCCATCGTCGCCATAAGACCTTTTTTTTGCTAGTTGTTTTAAGTCGCCATGACACAGATAGGTCTTATGGCGGCGATGGGACAGGAAAGGGCTAGGAGTGGGAAGGAAGCGGCCGTGGCCTTAATTAAGGTACAGCCCCAGCATTTGCCTGGTGTGAAAATGGGAAACCACGGAAAACCATCTTCAGGGCTGCCGACAGTGGGGTTCGAACCTACTATCTCCCGAATGCTGGATACTGGCCATAAGACCTGCCTGTCTCGGTGCGACGTGAAGCCACTAGGGAAAAAAACCTATCATTATCTGTATTGCTGTTCCATAAAGTCAATTGTTGTAATTTGTATTTCCCATTATTATTCTATATACACTGACTGACAGAGCAAATGCAACACCAAGAAGGAGTGGTCAGAACTTTATGCCAATTGCAGGGTAGACGGACGTCACTGAGGTATGCTCATGATGTGAAATGCGCCGCTGTGCTGCGCACGTAGCGAACGATAAATGGGACACGGCGTTGGCGAATGGCCCACTTCGTACCGTGATTTCTCAGCCGACAGTCATTGTAGAACGTGTTGTCGTGTGCCACAGGACACGTGTATAGCTAAGAATGCCAGGCCGCCGTCAACGGAGGCATTTCCAGCAGACAGACGACTTTACGAGGGGTATGGTGATCGGGCTGAGAAGGGCAGGTTGGTCGCTTCGTCAAATCGCAGCCGATACCCATAGGGATGTGTCCAGGGTGCAGCGCCTGTGGCGAAGATGGTTGGCGCAGGGACATGTGGCACGTGCGAGGGGTCCAGGCGCAGCCCGAGTGACGTCAGCACGCGAGGATCGGCGCATCCGCCGCCAAGCGGTGGCAGCCCCGCCACGTCAACCGCCATTCTTCAGCATGTGCAAGACACCCTGGCTGTTCCAATATCGACCAGAACAATTTCCCGTCGATTGGTTGAAGGAGGCCTGCACTCCAGGCGTCCGCTCAGAAGACTACCATTAACTCCACAGCATAGACGTGCACGCCTGGCATGGTGCCGGGCTAGAGCGACTTGGATGAGGGAATGGCGGAACGTCGTGTTCTCCGATGAGTCACGCTTCTGTCCTGTCAGTGATAGTCACCGCAGACGAGTGTGGCGTCGGCGTGGAGAAAGGTCAAATCCGGCAGTAACTGTGGAGCGCCCTACCGCTAGACAACGCAGCATCATGGTTTGGGGCGCTATTGCGTACGATTCCACGTCACCTCTAGTGCGTATTCAAGGCACGTTAAATGCCCACCGCTACGTGCAGCATGTGCTGCGGCCGGTGGCACTCCCGTACCTTCAGGGGCTGCCCAATGCTCTGTTTCAGCAGGATAATGCCCGCCCACACACTGCTCGCATCTCCCAACAGGCTCTACGAGGTGTACAGATGCTTCCGTGGCCAGCGTACTCTCTGGATCTCTCACCAATCGAACACGTGTGGGATCTCATTGGACGCCGTTTGCAAACTCTGCCCCAGCCTCGTACGGACGACCAACTGTGGCAACTGGTTGACAGAGAATGGAGAACCATCCCTCAGGACACCATCCGCACTCTTATTGACTCTGTACCTCGACGTGTTTCTGCGTGCATCGCCGCTCGCGGTGATCCTACATCCTACTGAGTCGATGCCGTGCGCATTGTGTAACCTGCATATTGGTTTGAAATAAACATCAATTATTCGTCCGTGCCGTCTCTGTTTTTTCCCCAACTTTCATCCCTTTCGAACCACTCCTTCTTCGTGTTGCATTTGCTCTGTCAGTCAGTGTACGTTGCATCTCGTAATCTCACAAGTTGGAAGAGAGGACCAAAATGCCCTAATCTTAACAGAAAAATGAATTTTACCAAATAATATTGCTTGCATTCATTTTTTGAAAATTATGCTCTCTCTTCATGGCAGTATACCTCCCGGTCATACAATTTGCAGGCTAAAATTGTTTCCTTTTATTGGTGATTATTTGTGTTTTGTTTCTTTTTCATGACTTGTAGAAGAAAATGATTCTGTTTAAATGTCAACTTGGCTTCACTTTCAGGGAGAAAATTATAATACTCCGTGTTGTTTTTCTGAGTGTAATTTACCGCTCCTCGCAAAAGCCCGCACCTTCTTTCCTGTTACAGTTTACTTCATCAAGAAGTCAGAAACTTTCGAAACGAGAACTCCACATCTAAAAAGGCACATGGTCCGGTGGTTCACTCAACATGTACCAAAAAATGTGTGTCGGCTAAATTGCGAGGGGCAGAGGCGGCCGGGCATAGAGCTAACCGATCGTCTTACTTAGCCGAGGCTATAGACGTTATTATTTAATGTTATAATTATTATTCCAGTCCGACTCGTTGGCTGAATGGTCAGCGTACTGGCCTTCGGTTCAGGGGGCCCGGGTTCGATTTCCGGCCGGGTCGGGGATTTTAATCGCTTCTGATTAATTCTTCTGGCTCGGGGACTTAGTGTATTTGTCCGTCCCAACACTCTCCTCATCATCTTCAGACAACATACCACACTACCAACCACCACAGAAACACGCAATATTGCTTACATCCCTCCATATAGGGTTGGCGTCAGGAAGGCCATCCAGCCGTAAACCAGGGCCAAATCCACATGTGCGACGCAGATCGCACCCGCGACCCCACAGGTATGGGAAAAAGTGGCAGCAAAAAAAAAAAAGTGTTAATTATTTTTCCACTCGTGCACTCCGTAGTGTAACGGTACTCGGAGGCCCAGGTTTGATTACCGGTACTGACATGGATTTAATATTGGCAGGAGGGCTGGTATAGGTCTAAAGATGTAGATGCACCTCACCTCCGTAGAGGTGGAAAGAACAGCACCACCTCGAGGAATTACGAGGACACGAGTTCAATTTATTTTGTTTAGCTCCATACCTGAGTGGTTAACGTTTTGATCTTCGGTCCTTGGAGCTGAGGTTCGTTTCCAGGCTGGGTCAAGGGATTTTGATCGTAAACATTTAATTGCCTTGGCTCAGGGACTGGGTATCTTCAACATTTCTATAAATCACACACAATACACTCCTCCATCACAAGAATACGCAGTTCCCTGTACACGGCAGATGCTGCCCACCCTGTGCGGAAGATCTCCCTATAAAGGCTGCACTAGACTAGGGATAGCCAAATGAAATCATTGGTACTGGTGAGGTGTTTAATGAGATTCCTTTTATTGCATGTTACAGTGGATGGAGCCTAAGCTGATCAAAGAAGAGGCCCCGGACAGGGACTCGAGCTCGGGTCCCACCTGCACAAAAGAGCTGCCTCGTGGCAGCCGACAACCTACTCCTCCGTCACATCCTGACAGCGGCGCACCTCGACCAAGGACCAAAGGTAAGTCTGACCTTGCGTCCTCATATAGATCATTCACTTCAAATCAAGCAGAACCCATTCATTGATTAGTAGCAGTTTTGAAGCCATATAAACATGCATCAGGTTCAGTACATTCGATTCATGAACCACTGTCCTGTATGCGCTCACCCATTTGTCCACCTTATGGCCGCTGTTTGTACTTGCGGTTACCATGCTTTGGTCACACCAACGTCTTACTTAGCTCTTGCTTACCGGTTGCGATAAGATCACTGTCCGTTCATCTTCTCGTGAATGATTATTTCCGTTGTGACAATTTTACTTATTTTAGTTGTAAAAGTTAATAATATTGTTACCGAGTGAGTTGGCTATGCAGTTAGGGTCGCGTAGCTGTGAACTTGCATTCGGGAGATGGTGAATTCGAATCCCACCTTCAGCAGCCCTGGAGATGGTTTTCAGTGGTTTCCCATTTTCACACTAGGCAAATGCTGGGGCTGTATCTGAATTAATGCCACGGCCTCTTCCTTCCCAATCTTAGCCCTTTCCCATCCTTTTGTCGCAGAACACCTTTAATGTGTTAGTGCGATGTTAAACCACTAGCAATAAATAATAAAAATAAAATAAAAGCAAATCTTGATAAAGAAGCGTGAAGGAAGACTTGATGATCTCAATGCGAACAAGTATGGGCGATTCGGAAATCCTATCCAATGAAGACGAGCATTATTGTATTGCAAAATAGTTCGGTAATATGCGAAGGAAATAATAGCCAATACGCGTGCATCATCTCGAAATTCCGATCTTTATGAATATTTCTGGGAGGTTACATGGTGTTGTTATTTTTGGCATCTCAAGTCACACAATAATGCAATGTGACCCCTGAAGAGGCCTTTCTTTCTATTTGACGTCCATGGGTTGCCTGCGTACGTGAGAAGATGAAATGTTGAAGACGGCACAATGATCCAGTCTCCGAGCCAGATGAAATGGTAAATGAAGGTTGAAATCCCCGACCCGGTCGAGAATCGAATCCGGGACCCCTTGGACCGAAGACCAACATGTTCACCAGTTAACCACGGACCCGTACACCTCAAGCCATAATACCAGCTGTCGAGGATTGTTAATGTTTATCACCGGCTGTGTAACAAAGTTTTATGCTCAACGCTGTGGGATCCAGTACCCGCACAGTGGAGTGGCAGTTACATGCGAAACATCCGTATCAATGCGTTTAAAAATCCCGACTTTCCGTGACTCTGCAGTCTGCAGCAGTTAAACACACTATGTTATCATAATCGTTATGTCCAGCGGCACTATTTTTAAGCGTCCATTATCTGTTGTAAATGTGATGTAGGATTAACAGTGTGGTACCAGTCCTAACGTCCGGCTCCATGAATAAATGTATAGCGTACTGGCCTTTGGTCCAGAGGGTCCCGGGTTCGATTTCCGGCCGGGTCGGAGATTTTAACCTTAAATGGTTAATTCCCTTGGTTCGGAGACTGGGTGTTTTTGTTGTCCCCAACATCCCTGCAACTCACTTGCCTTTGATTTCAGAGCATTTTTTTAGGCGAATTCTCATTGGTGCTTGCCGGTTGCATCGTCTAAGGGGCTGGAGACATCTGCATGTGCTATACAGTCGAACCTCCATCAATCGAATTTTCAGTATCTCGAAGTAACTTAAATTTACCCGCCGTTTGTCCTATTCTTCACGTGTATTTATTTCACTATTACTCGAAATTTGGTTACACGAATTTCTCGATTTCTTGAAGCAAATATTTCCTCCCTTGAAGCAAAAATACTCTGTAACTCAAATTTTGTGCAACATTAACTGTGCAATACGGCATTTGTGGTTTGGCATTTGTGCCACGAAATTTGAAAAGTGGTACGAGGGCTGGAACGGGGTCCACTCAGCCTCGGGAGGTCAACTGAGTAGAGGTGGGTTCGATTCCCACCTCAGCCATCCTGGAAGTGGTTTTCCGTGGTTTCCCACTTCTCCTCCAGGCGAATGCCGGGATGGTACCTAACTTAAGGCCACGGCCGCTTCCTTCCCTCTTCCTTGCCTATCCCTTCCAATCTTCCCATCCCTCCACAAGGCCCCTGTTCAGCATAGCAGGTGAGGCCGCCTGGGCGAGGTACTGGTCATACTCCCCCGACCAAGAGTCTGAAGCTCCAGGACACTGCCGTTGAGGCGGTAGAGGTGGGATCTCTCGCTAAGTCCGAGGGAAAAACCGAACCTGGAGGGTAACCAGATGATGATGATGATGAAGGAACAGTTAACAAGTAACGAAAGGGTCACAGTGATGCTAGGAGCTAATATGACGGGAAGCGGAAAACTAAAACTTCTAACGATCGGAAAATCGGCGAAGCCTCGCTGTTTTTCCGCTGCGAATTAATTACGTACGAAAGCAACCACGGAAGTCGCGGATGACAAGTTCCATTTACGAATCTCAGCTGCGTGGTATGACGAGAAATGTCAGCGTGAATAGAGGAAAGGTTAAGAGTAACAAATAGAAGAGACTAACGGATTTTTTCCAAACGTGTTAAGCGAGGTATGTTTCTTGTTTCACTTCTTTATGCACTACATTCTGTCTTCTAAACACTTACTATAATAAAGGTTATAATTAAAGTTATGCCGTAAAATGGAGTTTGTCCGTATAGATTTAAATACTGTTAAAAATAATGTATTCAGTATATGCCCGTAAATACATATGATTCAATTGTGTGCTGTACATGCTCAAAAACGATATTCTCTATATCTCTAAATTTCGATAACTAAAATAAAATTTAGCTCCCGAGGACATTGGAGATATCGATATTTATTTGGTGTGGGTATCCCGTAACTGCTCCCGTGAAGCAGAGATAGTGTCCGAATCATGATCCCAAGTTCACGGGTTTATCGAGTTTAGAAGAGCGGGGAAATGTCTTGACATGATGTCAGGCCGGCTGAGAAGTGCAGCTCATCTCCTGTGCATATGCTTTTCAAGTCGAATCCAGACACATTTGACAAACATTTTCTTTAAAATCCGTGGCTCATTTATTGACTATTGAGTTGTGTTGAATGGCTTCTGCGACTGCGTCGTCTGCCTCTCGTATCAAACAGCTCTGCAGTTGATCTCCGAAGGCTGAGTGAACCCCGTTTCAACCCTCAGTCCAAATATAGATCATTGGAGTGGCCGGTAATCGAACCTGGAGTTTCCGAGTAAGAGGCAGGTTCACACTACCCCTACACCACGGGGCTGACTAGTCCTTTTTAAAAGACCCTACACAACTTACGAGATGTGCTCTTGTTGGCACATTAAAGATCTATGTTAGCGCACTCCGTGTTACCTGTCAACATAAACTCAGCTATAGGGACTACCCAGAAAAGTTCCGCCATTGCTAGACGGCACCGTAATGGGAACATCGAAACTATTATGCATGTCGCCTTGATGTAGCGCTTCAGAAGGTCTACGGCCCGGTAGTTGAGGTCATTATTATTATTATTATTATTATTATTATTATTATATTATTATTATTATTATTATTATTATTATTATTATTATTAGAAGGAGATATGGCCAGAGTTCTACTCTTCAGAGGCCATGATGAACAGAGCATGGACCGGCACAAACCAGGAGCTGAGGCATTTTGTAAATTCCATGGCAATCCATGGCTAACATCACAAAATCTGTAGGTCGAAGACATACCACGACCCGGACTCGATGTGCGTATGTGAACTCTGAGGTAAACATTGTGACCGATATCACGTACTGTCGTGTAAAAATCGTGTGAAATCAATCATAGACTTCTGTATTGATTAATGTATCCTAATACTGCACAACTTGTGCGCAATAAAGTTTATATATTATTATTATTATTATTATTATTATTATTATTATTATTATTATTATTATTATTATTATTATTATTATTATTATTATTATTATTATTTGGGCTCTGAAGGAAGTACGAATATCTGCATAACATTTATGTGCATCTGTTTGTAATAAATTGCGACTCGAATTTGAATCGAATTGTCCGTGACCTGTAGGGGTGTATCATCCCGACCCGTTTAGTTTCCTGGCTGAGTGATCATCATCTTGGTCTTGGATCCTCGGGGGCAATGGCTCAACTGGCGGTGGTGTCGGGGTATTATAATCTTTAACGGTTAATTCCCTTCACTAGGGGACTGGGAAGTTTGTGCTGATCTCAACATCCCTGCAATTCGTACACTACACACAAAACTATCCTCCACCACATCAACACAGTTTTCCATACACGACAGATGTCACCAACCCTCGTCGGAGGGTCTGCCTTACAAGGTCTTAACCAGGTTAGTAAAAGCTAAACGAAATTAAATTATCCCGGCCTAGAGTTGAGTGGAAAGATAAGTAAAAACTCGTGTTATTGAATGCCCCAATGATGGATTCGGATTTACTTCACGTCTCTGTTGGCTGAATGTTGTAACCTATACTGTGGCAATGATAGGAATCGAATCCGGAGCCAATTGAACGGGTTTCTACTGCATTATCCCTTGTCCAACGCTGGTATTTTTAGTTGACCGAATGCAGTTCGCAGCACTTAGAGACAACGGCTGGCAGTATGCTGTAATCTCCTTACATCTTGGCCAAGTTTTGTTATGTGATTCATTTCGTCATGGAGTGACATACAGCTTCAAGTGCTATTTCATTTGGCATAACTACATTCATATTCTCGAAATTGTCCAATTATGAAGCTTGAAATGAAAACCTACGACCTGTTTTCCAGTCATTGAACGGGTTGGGGATGGAATGAATGAAGCCCCCATCTTGCGGCAAGAATAGGAATTGTGCCGGCTGCCGAGGCCTGTCGCACTCCTCTGGAAGCAATGATTAATGACCGACAGATGAAATGAAATGACAATGGAGAGTATTGCTGGAATGAAAGATGACAGGGAAAACCCGGAGTACGCGGAGAAAAACCTCTCCCGCCTCCGCTTTGTCCAGCACAAATCTCACATGGAGTGACCGGGATTTGAATCACGAAACCCAGAGGTGAGAGGCCGACGCGCTGCCGCTTGAGCCACGGAGGCTTCCCTAATTATCATATCAAATAAATAAAACAATAGCATGCATTACGGGATCTCAGGCTGAGTTGACATTGATACTTGTTACAAAAGTTGAGCAGCCCAGTAGCGCAACATACTAGGTCTGTAAGTACAGTAGTGGCAATATTGAAAGGACGCAAAATTTGACTAACAAGCACAATTGTATCACATTCCTTCAATTTTGTCACCCACAAAGTCTGTTACCTTTTGCCAAATGTCGGGAAGCCGTCGAGGACCGTTAGCAACGCGTTCTCTGATAATAATAATAATAATAATAATAATAATAATAATAATAATAATAATAATAATAATAATAATAATAATAATAATAATAATAATAATAATAATGTGGCCTCAGCTACCGTGTGCAGACATTTCAATTTGACGCCATCTGGCTGTCTGCTCGTAAATTTAGACGTTCCGTTTTACTCTATGCCTACTAGATGTCAGAGTAAACCGAATCTCTCTTGGGCGTCTATGGCTGAGTTTTAGTTAATTTTGTCGGATGAACGCCAAATGTGTCACCAGAGATCTTTTACATGCCGACATCGTACGACATGGAGTGTCGAATGGACTTTTTCCCGCCCTTCAAAAATCCGGCTGTCTCTACCGGGTTTGAACCCGCTATTTTGGGATCCGGAGGCCGACACTCTACCACTGATCCACAGAAGCAGCTTTCTCTGTTGATGACAGCGGCGGAGCGCTCTATTGCGCGGAGTACAGATGCCACGTCAGGAAATCGGCTGTCTCGGAGTGGTTCCTTCAACTTCGGAAACAAGTTGAAGTCACAAGGACTCATGTCTGGTGAGTATGGAGGGTGTTCCAAGACCTCCCAATGCCACCCTTGCAATAGGCTCTTGACAATGTTTGCGACATTACAACGTACGGTTTTTCTTTTACAATTTGTGTTACGTCGCACCGACACAGATATTATCCGCACACTTTATCTTGGTGCATTTACACACTAGTGCTGAATCGGTCGACCTCGGCGATCTTCGAGATTCGTACTGGCAACCTTTGAAACACAAACTATGAATCGCTTAAGCATCGTTGTGCGACATCTGGCGTACACTTTACGTACTAGTACTGTTGTCGTTTAAACAACAAAGCCAAAGTATAGAATTCATGCTAGGAACAAGATTCGCATCGAGAAATGTTTTATAATGTTATATAATGTGTATGTGACATAGTTGTTGGCTTAAGATGATAACGGTTTAGAAATTTCATATCGATCGATCATATTCTCGATTCAATTCAGATTTCATTTTCATTCAGTTGGCAGCACGAGGCAGCTCCCTCCTTACTCCTCACCCCCGTACACAAATGCACCAAGATAAAGTGTGCGGATAATAGGTCTTAAGGCGACAATGGGAAAGGAAAGGCCTAGGAGTGGGAATTAAGCGGCCGTGGCCTTAGTTAAGGTACAGCCCCAGCATTTGCCTGCTGTGAAAATGGGAAACCATGGAAAACCCTCTTCAGGGCTATAGACAGTGTGTTTCGAACCCTAACTGTGTCAGTGCGATGCAAATCAGATTGTAACAAGGTAGGTAAGGTAAGGGTTATTCTGCCCGAAGGCAGGTCCGAAACTCCGCAGAGGTGTTCCTGAGCCGGAGTTTACGTGCGGTAGGGTGGCCAGTTCCTTTCCGCTCCTTCATTCCCTTACCCCCCACCAACAGTGCGTGGCAACCCATCCAACTCCTGACCACGCCCAATGTTGCTTAACTTCGGAGAACTCACGGGATCCGGTGTTTCAACACGTCTACGGCCGTTGGCTGATTGTAACAAAAAAGCAATAATAACTACCACTACTACCCGATCACCTTTATCATGTTCTATGATTACACTACAAAATGCGAACGCGGTCTAGTCCCTGTTAGCCTCGAGGTTTGAATATTAACCTACAAGCTCAGACTGTTTTATTTCCCCAGTTCTCTTCTTCTCCGCCTCTGATTCTTCGGAAGGTGGTCATTCAGCTTCTATACCCTTCGTATCCCACTTCTCTTGCGAGCATTTTTCGTATCTTTGTAAAACTTGATTCCATTCTACCGTTATTATCAATAGCTCGCAGGCGAGAGTGAGATGCCAGCCCGGAATTTACAATTATGGTTCTTTTGAATCGGATAATTATCATTCAGAGGCCAAAGAGAGAATTCCTTTTTTAAAAGTCTTGCTACATCTTTTGATATATTCAAATATCACGAGGTTTTTAAGTCCAAATTAGCTATATCCTCGTTCACACATAATACCTTACTTTTATGGGCTTTATCTGTTAGTTGCAGCCAGCCAGGCGTGCCGGTCTCAGAGATTCTAATGAGCACTTGATCTTGACAAATTACTATTATTTTTATTGATATTCTCGGCTCCTAGGTCCCTAGCGCTGGTACTTTGGTAGATAGCACTGTTGAAATGGTGGCCCTTAAGATAAAATATCATTCATCGAAAAAAAATCACTGAACTTAAAGAAAAAATAGGTTTTCCACGTAGCTTGCGAATGTTTGGTTATGTCTGGAAGTACCGTAGATTCTTTATTGTTAAAAGAAAGATGTTTAGAATTTTTACTGTTAAAAGAAGGATGTTTGATTTTGATCCAAGGTGGATTATTTATTGCTAAACAAGTCTCTGGTTATGTCTAGAGGTGAATTCTCTCTTCTTTAAGTAAATGTTATTCAACTCTGGTGTTCATGTGGCTATATAGGAAGTCATTTATTGTCTATAGCAGTCATTAATGGAATTCTCTTCTTCCTGAAATTACGAGAATTTCGAAAATCTAAGCCATTAATTGTAAAACTGTTGTTCGTAAACCTCCGGGTGGTTTGTGACATTTTAAATGGTTATTATTATTATTATTATTATTATTATTATTATTATTATTATTATTATACATAATTCGCTGGGGCCATCAAGGACCACGTTAAGTCTTGTTGCATTTGACACTGAACTTGGCCTTCTTTAGAGCCCAAATTTCCCTCATTCTTTGTGAGTGGGCCTGCTTACGCTCCTCTCTCCAAGGGACACCGTTTTCTCTTCGGTTGCTCGTCTCGGTTTAGCCCGTTCGTCAATATTTTCTTGCGGAAGAGATCTCTGTTAAGGGCGTCTTCAGCCGAAATATGTAGCATTTGCAGGTCTTCTTTGGTATTTCTAAACCAGGGAATTGTGGTTTTGGGGTTTGAATCAAAAAAGTGAAAGATTTCTTTAGTTAACTTTCTTCCGTCCATTCTTTTCAGATGACCGTAAAATCGTGCCCGTCTTTTTCTGATTGTGTCGGTAATTTTCTCTATTTTGCTGTAAACTTCCTTGTTGGATCTCTTTTGATGGATTCCATTTCTGTACTTTGATCCCAAGATTCCTCTCACAATTTTGCGTTCTCTTTTCTCCCGTTCTTCAAGGAGTCCTTTGTTGGCATTTAGAGACAGGGTTTCGGCTGCATATAGAACTACTGGCTTCAGAACTGTTTCATAGTGACGTATCTTGGTGTTTTGGGAAAGGCATTTTTTGTTGTAGATTGTGCGGGATGTTTGGTAGGCTATTTCCAGTTTGCGTACTCGCTCCTGAAGTGCTTCTTTGTCCAGTCCATTTTTCATGATGATCTCACCCAGGTATTTGAATTTGTCTACTCGGGTGATGTTCCCGTATTTTGTATGGAGTTTTGGTGGAGCTTCTTTGATGTTAGTCATTACTTCTGTTTTCTCAAACGATATCTGCAAACCAGTTTGTTCGGCAATTTCCTTTAAAATTTCAACTTGAGCTCTAGCGGTTTCTATGTCGTTTGAGAGGACAGCAATATCATCGGCGAATGCTAAGCAGTCTGTTGCGATCCCCTTGGATTTGGTTCCTATTCTCAATGGACTGTAGTTGGCTATTATTATTATTATTATTATTATTATTATTATTATTATTATTATTATTATTATTATTATTATTATTCACTCCAGAATTGCAGTCGTGTACTTATACTTACTAGCAACTGTTGCAGATCGTTGAGATCGCTGGCCACGTTGACCGCATTTTTAGTACATTTGATTAAGTTGGTAAGAACACCATTGACCCTTATGCCTTCATGATCGTTTAGTGTCTTTAAAACTTTGGTCTGGATACAGATTGAATAATAATGGTGATAAAACACAACCCTGCCTTACTCCACGTTGCATGTCTCCCTCAGAAGTTGGTTTGTTACGGATATGGACAGTAGCTGTCTGTCTCCAGTAAAGATATTCTATTATCCTAATACCCATGCTATCAACCCATACTCTTTTGAGCTCTTGGATGAGTTTTGGATTTTTTAATGTTCATCTATATCAAATGGTCTATAAAATACCCTACTGCTGATCCATGCAGTTTCGTAGCAAACAGTGCCTTCCTTTTGCTATAGGAATTCCTGACACCAAACTTTCATTCACCCGGATGTTGTTGGCATTTCTTCATAATCCTGTTGTGGATTGTCCTTAGAAATACCGTCACTAAATGACTCAGGAGACAGATTAACCTGTAGTCGCTATACATCGCTGCCCTCTGGTATTTTGGTATTGTGATTAACACAGATTTGAACCGGTCTCAAGCGATGTTTCCAGTATCTTAGATGGCAACGGATAACTTTACCAGAAGTTGGATGTTATGTTCGTCAGGAGTTCTGAAGGGACATGTTATGTTATCAGGATGATTTATTTTTTTGCAGCATTCACAATATACTCTTCTTCTGATTTAAGGACTGCAGAACCTTCACATAACCCATAGCTGTATCATATTCCATCTGATCGCTGAAAATGTCTGTTAAATAAGATTCCCACATATTCAAAATTTCCGTTCGTTAATTCCTAGCCAGTCTGTATCCTCTACAAGTACAAAAATTATGAGTTTTCTGTACTGGACTGCAACTTCTTGCAGTGTATTATGTATGTTGAATGAATCATGCCTTGTGTGTAAGTCTTCCAAATATCGGTCGTTCTTTCATCCATTTCTCTTTGACAGCACGGATTTCTCTTTCTCTACTAGATCTTCTCATTGATCTTCACTGCTGCATTAATTATAGAATGAAATATATCATCCACTTATTTTTCTTGTGTGAATACTTTAAAGCTGTATTATTTGGTATAAATGTTTACACTGTGTCTTCAAATCCATTCCATAAGTCATTTGCACTTTCACAATTTCCGTTGATTTGTCTTAGCTGTGTGTTAATCCTGCGAAATTCTGTATCATGTTTCACAGGCTTGCAAGCTGTCCGTATTTATTAAGTTTCGCAAATATTATCTTCTAACATTCTTCAGACCAAGCTTGAAGTCAGCGACTAGCAAAAAAATATCTGCACCTGGATATGTGACAACATTTTGACAAAGTTTCTAAACCAAAATTAAGTCAGATTTCTGGTTGAATAAGGGTCATGAGGATCATCCTTAGGTGATTTCCATGAATTTAGACGGTGCTTTATTAGTTTGAACCAAGTGTTCGTAATAACAATTTCTTGTTCAAAAAAGAAACCGTAGAACTGTTCACCTCGATTGTTATATTTATCAAGAACCAAATTCATCACCTAAACCACCTCGTCGTCCTCACAGATTTTTGCATTGACGTCTCCCATAATCTAATCACTATTCAGGTCTGTGAGGATGGTGTGGGTTTTTTATAACTAGAGAAGCAAGTTTATCCTTTCACGTGACAGTTGGTAACGTGATCATAGCCATGGGACAACATTCTTACATAGAATCCGTGTCACACTGGCCTTTTATTACTATTTAGTCTGGAAAATGGAACATACTAAAAAACAGTTAAATATATGTAGGTATAACCCTGTAAATTTGCGTAGTTCTGACTGTGACGTCATGGAGATGATCCCCTTAACGTAGGCTCAAGTCATAATCGCTAAAACCGTGCTGTAAGTCCTCTGAAGGCCCAGTTTGGCAGCTATCACTCAAGTCTGCTAGGACATGAGCCGTGAGGCTAATGTTGGCTGAAATTTCTGACTGAGTGCTTAGAACTGACTGCCGTATAAGTCCTAATTACTCTGGTGATGTGTTCGATTTCCCGGAGACATATTTAGCCTCTTGTGTCCTTCAAAGTTAAAAACTTCATAGTTGTTCCGTATTGAACTGAGAATACAATACAGTTGTATTGTATTGAAAAGGTGGAGCACTTAAATTTACTTTACCGAGCTCGATAGCTGCAGTCGCTTAAGTGCGGCCAGTATCCAGTATTCGGGAGATAGTAGGTTCGAATCCCACTGTCGGCAGCCCTGAAGATGGTTTTCCGTGGTTTCCCATTTTCACACCAGGCAAATGCTGGGGCTGTACCTTAATTAAGGCCACGACCGCTTCCTTCCCACTCCTAGCCCTTTCCTGTCCCATCGTCGCCATAAGACATATCTGTGTCGGTGCGACGTAAAGCCAGTAGCAAAAAAAAAATACCTTTATGACTCGTGTGTCCTTAAATACAAATGCATAATTTCTTACTTCTTTTAAAATAAGATTATTGACAAATACAGTAGTTACAATTTCTGGCTCCGCCTAGCGTATTTAAGTATCTGTTTAGTTATTACTAGGGCTCGGATTTCTCTGTCATGTCATCATTTTATCCTGGTCTCTTTCTACGGACAGAAGTTAAATAAAATCAAACGTAAGTTATTTCTAGCGTCCATGAACGCAATGACACAATTTATTGGCCATGTAAGTGCATAATTTTACCATATTTTATCATTCATATTTGACGAAAACAATTGGTGTGATTAGCTCACTGGCCTAACTGGTGGCTTTCTTCCCGGTCAATTCTGGGTTGAGATTTTCATTTCAAAAATCACGTGACGTCACCAAGGGCATCTGGCCTTAAACCACCGGCCGAAATCAAAATGAGGCTGGGTGGCTCCATCGACCCCAGAAATACCGAGTATGTACATCGATATTTGGACAAACATGGTGTAAGGGCTTATTTGTGGCCATATGATGCTACTTTAGCCGTTCCCCAATAATATTACTCACATGTACTGCGCTGATAATGACAAGTGATTTTGTTTGTGTTTTTCCTTTTTTTAAATTGTTAAATGAAGTTTGAAGTTGTTGTTGTTTTTTTTTTGCTAGTTGCTTTAAGGTACAGCCCCAGCATTTGCCTGGTGTGAAAATGGGAAACCACGGAAAATAATTTTCAAGGCTGCCGACAGTGGGGTTCGAACCTACTATCTCCCGAATACTGGATACCGGCCGCACTACTGTAAGTTTGAAGTTAACAGGTTTCGCGAGCAGTAAGTTACCTGTATCTTGTTATCTTATATGATTCTTCTTTATATTTTGCATGTATGTAACATTACAAGGCTGTAGTTGTTAGCGTGATTAGGTGCCACCCCCGGAGGCCCGTCTTCGATTCTCGGTTCTGCCACAAAATTTGAAAATTAGTGCAATGGCTGCAACGGGTTCCATTCAGCCTCGGAAGGTCAACTGAGTAGAGGGGGTTCAATTCCCACCTCAGCCATCCTGGAAGTGGTTTTCCGTGATTTCCCACTTCTCCTCCGGGCAAATGCCAGGATCGTACCTAACTTAAGGCCACGGCCGCTTCCTTCCCTCTTCCTTGTCTATCCATTCCGATCTTCCCACCCCGCTAGAATGTCCCTGATCAGCACAGCAGGTGAGACCGCCTGTGAGAGGTACTGGTCCTCCTCCACAGTTATATCCCCGATCCAAAGTCTCACGCTCTAGGACACTGCCCTTAGAGGTGGCATCCCTCGCTGAGTCCGAGTAAAAACAATCCTGTAGGATAAACGAATTAAGAAAGAAAATAGGAAACATTACAAGAGTACGTCTTATTAGTTCTAATATTTTCGCATCACTAGTCAACATACCACGTCTTTCCACCCTATATAATGTTTTCTTTCTAAAACCTCTCTTAATAGGCGTGATTATAATATTAAATATACTTCGATTTGGTTATGTTCCTTCTGTATTCATTTAAGCGTTGTTCAAACTTTTGATGTATTTATTTATGTAAAAACGTTGTTCCGGAGCGCAATTAAATTACCAGTATTTTTACCTAAAGCTTTCTCCACATTTTAATAAAAGTATGTGTTTACTAACGGTATGAATTTGTGTACAGTAACACTTCTGGATATTGAGGAAGATAGTTAGAAACATTTTGTTGACATGAAAAATTTGAAAATATGAAGACAATTAATACCAGAATTCAACTCGTATATGATATCTACAATTTATATGTCCAAGGGAGTAGGCACAGACTATATCACACACCAATAATATTCAGTAGTTCAGAAATTATTCTGTTTTAAACAAGTCATTTAAGATAGTTGTTGTCACTATTGCTTACTCTTTAAACAAGCGGTAGCTAAGTCGTTATCATTGTTTTGGTCTTAATCTTCAGATGGAGGAATAATGTCTTCATCTGAGTCAAAATAATATTCACAATCTCTTACATTCTTAACAAATTAAACAAAATCATCTACAAAATCACATTTACCACCAGTCGCCATTTTCACAATACTTTACGGACGTGGCATGGCCAGTGACATAGATAAACTTTAAAAAGGTCGTAGCACGGAAATGAATGCACATACAGTAAAGTATTTGCCCCTTGGTAACATAATATTAGATACTATATTCTTTCCTCCATACAAATGGCCTAATGCGATGCTGACAACCGATGGATATAACCACGTTGTATGCACCTTACTGTTCAAATGACAAGAAGTTAGTAGCGCTACAAGGGCCAACAAGTTTACAGTTCGTAAATTCAACTATATATATAAAATAATATGTCCTCACTGACTGACTAACTGACTAGCTGACTGACTGACTGATTCATCATCGCCGAACCAAAACTACTGGACTTAAAGAAATGAAATTTCGGAAATACATTTATATTAAGGTGTAGGTGCTCACTAAGGAAGGATTTTTGGATATTCCATCGCTAAGGGGGTTAAAAAAGGAATGGATATTTTAAATGAGGAAATCTGTATCTCAAAAACTTAAAAGTTTACGGACGTAAATATTGGTATTTGAAATCTCCTTTCAAAATAAAGAAATACGTATTTTTTCTTTTATGGAATATCCCAAAACGGGGGTGAAAAAATGGGAAAAGGGGTTTGAATACCTTTTATGAGGATACTTAGGCCCTATATCTCAAAACTGAAGATGTTACAGGCATGAAAATTGGTATATGGAATCTTCTTTGAAAATAAAGAAACATGTGTTTTTGTGTTTTTGGAAAATCCAATATGGAGGGGGTGAACAGGAGTGACAAGGGGGTACATTTAAAAAAAGACTATATCTGCAAATTCTCTCAGACACGTAACATATTACAGATTTGAAAATACATTTTTTGTTTTCGAAAAATCCACTGGGGGATGAATGATTTAAAAAATGAGTTGAATTATTTGTATGAGGATACTTATATGTCAAAAACTAAAGATGTTGCATACGTAAAAATTGGTATTTGGAATCTCCTTAGAAAATAAAGAAACACGTACTTTTTGTTTTCAGAAATTTCACTTAGCGGGGAGGGGGGGGGGGCGTGAAAGAATCGAAAAATTAGTTGAACTATTTGTATGAGAATATTTATATCTTAAAAAACTAGAGATGTTCCAAACTTGAAAATGGTATTTGGAATCTCCTTTGAACATATGAAACACGCAATTTTAGGGGGAAAATCAACTTGGTGGGAGTGGGCGGATAAAAACGGAGTTGAATTCTTTTTACGAGGATACATATATCTCAAAAACTGACGATTTTCCAGTCGTAATAATTAGTAATTGGAAACTCCTTAATAAATAAAGGAACATGTATATTTGTTTTCGAAAAATTCACTTGAGGGGGAGAGAGGGTGAAAGGAAGTGAAAAAATTGAATTCCTTTTATGGAGAAACTTATAGCTCAAAAACTGAAATTTACAGTAATGAAAACTTGTACTCGGAGTATCCTATATAAATAAAGAAACACGCATTTTTGGAGCGGAGAGGAATCAATTTAGCGGGCGGGAGTGGGGTGGAAAAGGAGTGGAACATTTTATGAAGATACTTATATCTCAAAATCTGAAGATGTTACAGGCATGAAAATTTGTATTAGGAATCTTTTTTTCAAAGTAAAGAAACACGTATTCTTTTGTTTTCGGAAAATCGACTTGGGGGGGGGGTGAAAATAAGTAAAGCAGGAGTTGAATTATGTTTATGAAGATCCTTACATCTTAAAACTGAAGCTGTTACAGACGTGAAAATTATTATTTTGAATTTTCTGTAAGTATCAAGAAACACATTTTTTTTTCGGAGGGTCCACTTAAGGGGAGAGAGGGGTGGAAAGAAGTGAAGAAGTTGAATTGTTTTTATGGGGATGCATAGATCTCAAGAACTGAAGGTGTTACAGACGTACAGAAATGCAAACTGGTATTTAGAATTTCCTTTAAAAATAATGAAACACGTATATATATGTTTGTTTTCGAAAATCTACGTAAGGGGCTGAAAAGAATTGCAAAAGCAGGTGAATTTTTAAAACGAGTACCTGTATATCTAGAGTATATGTTAAAAACTTAACAGGTTACAGAAAAGAAACTTGGTATTTAGAAAGCCCTTTAAAAGTACAGGAACATGTACCTTTTCGTTTTGGGAAAAGGGCACTTAAGGGGAT
Source organism: Anabrus simplex (assembly GCF_040414725.1). Lineage (NCBI taxonomy): Eukaryota > Metazoa > Arthropoda > Insecta > Orthoptera > Tettigoniidae > Anabrus > Anabrus simplex. Next base: position 368,334,935 of record NC_090267.1, on the reverse strand, counting down.
GGAAAGAGGTGAAAAGAGTGTTGAATGCTTTTTCATGAGGTTACTTATATCTCAAAAACTGAAGATGTTACAGACGTGAAAAAGGGTCTTTGAAATCTCCTTAAAAAAAAAAAAGAAACATGTATTTTTTTTTCGGAAAATTCACTTAGATGGGGGTGTGGGTGGGGAAGGACTGATAAAGGGGTTGTTTTCTTTTTATGGGGATACTTATATCTCAAAAACTGAAGATGTTATAGATGTGGAAAGAGGTATTTCGAATCTCCTGTAAAAATAAAGAAACATGTATTTACTTCCTTTTTCGACTTGATAGAAGTCTTTTTCTCACTTGTAATGTTTTATGTCGCATGTCGTCCTACTCCGGAAAGGTAACGCCACAAACGGGGTTTACAAAGTGTTTCTGGGGTTAATGAAAGGTTTTTTTTTTTTTTTTTTTTTTTTTTTGCGAATGGCTTTACGTCGCACCAACATAGACAGGACTTATGGCGACGATGGTATAGGAAAGGGCTAGGAGTAGGAAGGAAGTGGCCGTGGCCTTAAATAGGTACAGCCCCAGAATTTGCCTGGTGTGAAAATGGGAAACCACCGAAAACCATTTTCAGGGCTGCCGACAGTGGGATTCGAACCCACTATCTCCCGGATGCAAGCTCACAGCGCGCGCCTCTGACCGCATGATCAACTCGCCCGGTGAACTTAGTTTTTCGATGAGTTTTTATACTTTAGGGATTTTCAGATAATGTCGTAGTACAATTTGAACTTTGTTGTTATGGTTTGAGAAATATGAGGATTGGACGTCATTGGATGACACTTTTAATTTTGTATTAATGATAATAATAATAATAATAATAATAATAATAATAATAATAATAATAATAATAATAATAATAATAATAATAATTGTTTTACGTCCCACTAACTACATTTACGGTTTTCGGAGGCGCCGACGTGCCGGAATTAAGTCCCACAGGAGTTATTTAACGTGCCAATAAATCTATCGACACGAGGCTGACGTATTTGAGCACCTTCAAATACCACCGGACTGAGTCAGGATCGAACCTGCAAAGTTGGGTTCAGGAGGCCAGCTCCTCAAACGTCTGAGAGCTCAGTCCGGCCATGCTGTTTTTATTAACAGGTTTATTTCAGTTCTAGGCTCGGTATATTCAACCTCAGTTAACAATTAACTGAATGCTAAAGCAATTTAACAGTGAACTTAACCAAATTAGCATTTAATCAACATTGGTTAAGACTAACAATGTGTTTAACTATCAGTTAACTGCCCAGGTTCAAGCAGTTAAATTATCTGTTAGCTTACAATATGGCAGGTGCATTAGATGCACAACTTCTGTATCTTGAATATTTGGAATGAGATAGGCGTTTTCCAGAAAGAGCTAGAAACAGTGGATATAATTTTCATACAGTTGTTTCAGTTGCTTGATCGTACGTTGGCTATCGTCAGTATGCACACTGAATTCACTAGAAATTTTCTGTCAAGCGTAACTTAGCTTTGAGCATGGATCCATTAGTTTGCTTACTTTCTGTTATAGGTATTGAACCCATGACCTTTGTGCCCTAGGTATTTAAGTATGAAAGTTACTACATGAGGCCCCATGTCAGTTGTGATGAGGGGCTTGAACATTTCTTGATATCACGGAAGTGATACGTGGCAAGCGGGTGGCTACCTTCATTCCCACGCTAGGATACGTGACGTCATCCACACGTGTCGAATGTGGAAGGATACAAAGGAAAGTTTAGGTTGAATAAATATATTTAAATAAAAGAATTAGTGGTGAACGCAGTATAATGAGGGTCCTGTATTTATCTATAAGACACTTGGTCTTTAGTAAGACGGATTTGAGACTGCTAAGCTATTTCTGTGGATTTTTTCAGAAGGATGCGCGTGTCTAGGTTACCCACGCTAAGTCGACAGAAAATAGTACCTATCAAATGAGGTCATTAACCGGTTAATTTAATGAGAATAAATTTTAAATGTTCATGAACACTACTGCTAACGAGTTAACAAGTATGTGGTTACATCAATAACTCTTTTAAATACAGTTCATTTAAGTCGGAAAAGTTACGCAAGTTTTCTTGGCGGCAAAGGGAAAATGCCTGGAGAGAGGGGGTAACGTCTATAAATAAGAAGGTACGCCATGTTGAAACCCCCTGCATTTGTATCATTGAAGCGTGAGAGAGAGGGTTGAACTGTGCAAGTAAATCGTTCGTCAAAAGGAGAATAAGTACTACAAACCTAGATTCTGCCGATGTGGCTGGGTCTTCAATCCATGTGGAGATAGTTTTTTGAGCGTAAGTAATTTGATAAAAAGGACGGTCAATATACCGAAATAGTTTTGGTAAAATTTTGTAACATTGTGAATAAAAGTAATTCGTGAGCGCATAATAAATACAATTAGTCGAGTGCGATCAACGAAGACGCCGAGTTAAAGGGCATTTCTGTTTTATGCTTTATTTCCAGGAAACAATAAGAAAATTCTATGTACAGCCAGAAATGTAAAAATGGCTAAATAAAGGACAGAGGGTTAGAGGTGAGTCCAAAGATGGACGCTGACGTAACCTAATGTAGGTGACATACCATCTTACCGCCTAGTATATCTTGTTTTATGATGTGAAACTTATATGTATTTGAAATGGGTATTTATGACGCAGTTGGTCACCCATATATTTTTGTGAATGTTAAAAATATGACGGAAGGCCATTGGTTTTATTTTCTGCTTGTATAAAGAAAAGGGTGATAAACATAAAGCTGAAAATTACAGGCCAGTAAGTTTGACATGCATTGTATGTAAGCTTTGGGAAGGCATTCTTTCTGCTTATATTAGACATGTTTGTGAAATTAATAACTGGTTCGATAGAAGGCAATTCGGTTTTAGGAAAGGTTATTCCACTGAAGCTCAACTTGTAGGATTCCAGCAAGATATAGCAGATATCTTGGATTCTGGAGGTCAAATGGACTGTATCGCGATTGACCTGTCTAAAGCATTTGATAGGGTGGATCATGGGAGACTACTGGCAAAAATGAGTGCAATTGGACTAGACAAAAGAGTGACTGAATGGGTTGCTATATTTCTAGAAAATAGATCTCAGAGAATTAGAGTAGGTGAAGCTTTTTCTGACCCTGTAATAGTTGAGAGGGGAGTTCCTCAGGGCAGTGTTATCGGACCTTTATGTTGTCTTATATATATAAATGATATGAGTAAAGGAGTGGAATCGGAGGTAAGGCTTTTTGCGGATGATGTTATTCTCTATAGAGTGATAAATAAGTTACAAGATTGTGAGCAACTGCAACGTGACCTCGAAAATATTGTGAGATGGACAGCAGGCAATGGTATGTTGATAAACGGGGTTAAAAGTCAGGTTGTGAGTTTCACAAATAGGAAAAGTCCTCTCAGTTTTAATTACTGCGTTGATGGGGTGAAAGTTCCTTTTGGGGATCATTGTAAATATCTAGGTGTTAATATAAGGAAAGATCTTCATTGGGTAATCACATAAATGGGATTGTAAATAAAGGGTACCGATCTCTGCACATGGTTATGAAGGTGTTTAGGGGTTGTAGTAAGGATGTAAAGGAGAGTGCATATAAGTCTCTGGTAAGACCCCAACTAGAGTATGGTTCCAGTGTATGGGACCCTCACCAGGATTACCTGATTCAAGAACTGGAAAAAATCCAAAGAAAAGCAGCTCGATTTGTTCTGAGTGATTTCCGACAAAAGAGTAGCGTTATAAAAATGTTGCAATGTTTGGGTTGGGAAGAATTGAGTGAAAGAAGAAGAGCTGCTCGACTAAGTGGTATGTTCCGAGCTGTCAGCGGAGAGATGGCGTGAAATGACATTGGTAGACGAATAAGTTTGAATGGCGTTTATAAAAGTAGGAAAGATCACAATATGAAGATAAAGTTGGAATTCAAGAGGACAAACTGGGGCAAATATTCATTTATAGGAAGGGGAGTTAGGGATTGGAATAACTTACCAAGGGAGATGTTCAATACATTTCCAATTTCTTTGAAATCATTTCGGAAAAGGCTAGGAAAGCAACAGATAGGGAATCTGCCACCTGGGCGACTGCCCTAAATGCAGATCAGTATTGATTGATTGATTGATAAATTATTGCGAGTGCCGTGTAATGTTGTAAAAAGTTATTAATGAGGGTTTCGAAGTGATATCACGTCCAAAGGAGATCGTTATTTCCGTGAATTTATTGCCTATATTTTGTGATGTCAAATTAAGATGTGTATTCGACGTAAAATATTTCTGTTGGAGTTTTGATGGAATTGGTGCAAAAGGATCCGTGGTTACCCATTTTCAATCGGGTGGAAGCGCTGTGTGTAGTGTTGAGTAATGCAGATAGGTGAATTTTGTCACGAAGTGTAACGATACTCTAAGTCCGTTTAGAGTGGGTCTATGTGACAATAAATAACAGTAAAATTTGTCAGTCATTTTTGTGAAAATCCAAGTTTTAAAATACGAGATTATTTTATGCGAGGTTGTTCATTATTAAAGTATTTGTGCGTATTATGCGTCGTGGATTCTAGTAAGGACTTCTATTCCAGTTCTTTTGTCAGTGAGAGTCGTCCTGTTGAAGGCAAGAGGTTAGATTTGTCGTAGGAGTTGAGATGGGATTTGCGAATCAGGTGATTGGATGTCTGTAGTGAACCCGGGACTTTGGTGTGAGCCCGAGGAAGATTTTATAATGTTTGGAATGGAAGGTTGAGTGCGAGAATCCACGCCGGTATTAATTTGCGACGTGTACAATTATTGTAGAACATTTAAAAGTAAAACCTATGTGCATATTTGTTTGGTCAGAATATCGTATTTTTGTTCTATTTTGCGAAGTCAAAGAGGTTCATTCTTAGAGGCCAGTCATGTATGACGATAGACATGTGTTTCATATTAAAACTGACAGACAGGGCGAGGGTAGTTTGTTTTCAATGCCGCCAGCTGATCGGAGTTCGCCGCTCGGATAACGGGATTGTGCGCTTGCTACGTGTTAAAAAATGAAACTGCATTCTTGGCAATGGAGACCATTATTTGCGAGAACTAGTTGAAAATATCATCCGGAGATGACTTGTAGGTTATTAGATACTGTGAATTTGTTTAATTGAGATTGTAAAGTATAATTGAAACCACGAAGTTGGAGTATAATGAGCGAGGTTAGCCAATTTCAGGGTTGTCCAAAATATAGAGTGGTGGTAGTGATGATTGTTTGTGTGTGAGGGGTGCACAGTGCTTTATGGAATGTTATGACAAGATATGATATCGTAATCGGCTTACATTGTACGGCGAGTTACTTATGGTTTGTACTTAATTATTAGGGTTATCCAAGTATTAATAATGGTTAGGATTAGATTAGATTAAAGTATGATGTCATGAAACAAGATATAATACTGGAAATAAATGATGTAAGTTTTTTCCAGCTGCACGATAACAACAGATGATAAACATGAGAGAATTAAAATTTAATTCCATCAAATTTTGAGAAGGGACTTGTGAAAGAAACCATTCGTCCGTGGAGATAGAGTTTGTTGTTCATTAAGATTTCATTAAATAATTTAAATTTATTTAATTATTAAATTCAGTAGAAACCGTATTTATGAAATAACTTCAAACCAAGCGAATAACTTGAAGATGCATTCTGGAAATCTCAGTTTATTTTTCTGGGAATTTTTATTTTTTGCTAGTTGTTTTACGCCGCACCGACACAGATAGGTCTTACGGCGACGATGGGACAGGAAAGGGCTAGGAGTGGGAAGGAAGCGCCCATGGCCTTAATTAAGGTACAGCCCCAGCATTTGCCTGATGTGAAAAGAGGAAACCACGGAAAACCATTTTCAGGGCTGCCGACAGTGGGGTTCGAACCTACTATCTCCCGAATACTGGATACTGGCCGCACTTCAACGACTGCAGCTATCGAGCTCGGTGGGAATATTTAAATGTTAACGTAACGACTAAGGGGACATATCCGAAGGTAATGGATTTTACTACCACAAAGTACTGTGAGCGTTATTTTTGTTGCATTATTTGACTTTGATTGATTGAGCAATAAATGTGCTGGGGTTAGTAAAGTGGAAACTTTGGTCATCAACCTCAGGGACTTAGATTAGGGCCATCTGCCACTGTAGCATCATTTTCCTTGCGGTCATCATCCACAATGACTTTAAAGTAACTTAGAAATTTAGATGTCGGTCCATGACATAGTCGCAGGTCACATCGATTCAATTAAGGGTCCATGCCGTACAACCACTGTGTGGCACACACCGATTGGACTGCCTTAATTATACCCAGAGTCCAGAGTTCGTGTCACGAGGGCTGGACCATCAAGAATCATTATGATGGTACATGTAGTCTCACATGGAAGCCGAATTTAAGGATTCCCAGACTTTCCTTTCTTTATTTAATAATTAAGACAATGGTTTCTAGTAAGGATGCCCATCAGGCAGTTAAGTCAAAGGCTCAAACCAGCGTTCGGCCCCTCTGTGTAAAAATGATTGTGGTGTTAAGTGGAAAAGATAGAGTCTGAATTATACACGGAATTCAAATTATTACTTTCTTCAGTAATTTTTTCCAAAATAAAATACAAATATTTTATGAATTCCCCTTTCATTTGAGTAGATAGATTGGGATTACTGAACCCTATCTTTTACCTCAGCAAGTGACGAAGAACCCGAAACGACCCAAGAGACAGATCTCGTGAAAATTGCTGATAGGTTAGGAAGGTAGGTATCCTTCATAGTGGACCAAAGGGTTCAATATATACTTTGAAATTATTTCCAAACAAAGAGAAATTTGGACCACCTCGGATATTTTCATACTGGTCTATAGAGCAACAGAAAATTCACGGCCAAGACAAACATTTGTAATAAATGTCGAGTTCACGCGCCTTGGTTTACAGCTGTTATTCAGACAGAAGCGTATCGAAGCGCGCTTACAAACAGCATGGTTCTGCCACTGCCTTCTAGATTCTCACTGATCGTGATTCTTGTGAGTTTAGACACCGTGTTAGCTAACAGTTACCAGGAAATGTTTGGATAAACGCAAGAATCGTAGCATGCTGCTACATTTTTAACGTTGTGCTAACCAACAGTGCGGTAGTGTTCTTTTAACTGAGATTGAATAAACCTGGTCCTAATGTATTTTTTAACTTATTATAAATATTGTGTTCGACCAACTGGGAAGTTTTCACATACACTCGCATCGTGTTCTGCTAAGTGGATAAGAACACTGGCAGTAGATGATCATGGTAATATTTATCTGGGTGTTCTGGGAGTCAGATGTTTGTAGCTCGGTCATAAACCGGTAAGGTTCGTGATCGATTATTAAGAAAATTAAAATATCTCAATATAGGAGCCCGTTCTGTTTTTATATTCCGGCGCACAACATGCTCAAGTATCGGTATTCCGCTTGTTGCACACTCGTGACTACAAGAGCAGCTTTCTATGGAGACTTCAGATATTGTGGTCATGTTTTGTATGTATTTATCGCTTACAGCTACGTATAAAGACAATAGTACCGGGCAAAAGAATGGAATAGTAAACAGTTTTCCCAGTTAGTGTAACATGGAGTGAAATTATAAAGTAAGTACAGTAATAAATACTTTAGTAACTCTGTTACGGATCATCATTCATCTGTGGATCAGTGGTTGATTGACGGTCTTCGAATTATAAGATTGTGGGTTCAAACTCCCCATTAGACATCCCATGTCGAACGATGCCGGCAAGTAAGATATATATGGTGATACATTTAGCGTTTACCCGACAAAATCGATTAAAACTCAGCCTTAGATCGCCCAACAGAGATACATTTCCCTGCCACCTGGCACGGTAAAAGGGAACGTCGAAACTGACCCGTAGACATCCTAAATGTCGCCAAATCCGTATGTCTGCATATGGTAGCTGAGACCATCCGAATATGAATTTTATTGCAATTTGCTTTACGTCGCACCGACACAGACAGGTCTTACGGCGACGGTGGGTTAGGAAAGGGCTAGAAGTGAGAAGGAAGTGGTCTTAGCCTTAATTAAGGTACAGGTGTGAAAATAGGAAACCACGGACAACTATCTTCAGGCCGCCGACAGTGGGGTTCGAACCCACTGTCTCCCGGATGCAAGCTGACAGCTACGTGACCCAGAGCGCTCAGCTACTCGCTCGGCAATAATAATAATAATAATAATAATAATAATAATAATAATAATAATAATAATAATAATAACTTTACGTGTCAATAATTAGCTGTATGGTTTTCGGAGACACTGGGGTGCCGGAATATTATTCTTCAGGAGTTAGTTTACGTGTGGGTGAATCTACCAAAACGAGGCTGGCGTGGTTTAGAACCATATGCAGCCTGTCCTTGTGATGAATAAATACATACAGAAGTACATACACGAACCGTACCTATTTTTACATCATTTGTCACAGGGACTGACTGCATAAGGAATGTTGCTACTTGTATCTCTCATACATCAAGTCACTTTCACTTTTTCTCTGCCAAGGACTGGATTGAGATAGATCGAGGAATGTAGCCAACCCATATTAAAATATAACGTGCTCCGGGAACACTGTGAGTGGACAAAGATCGGCCTGGCCTGTATATCTTTGTTGAGGTCGTGAAATAAACCGAATGCACGGGCCACTTGCATTGATATGCAGAAATGTGCTGGAATGGTGAGTCATAATCTTCAAAGCTCCTGTTTTTGAACACATTTAATGGATCCAATAACAAACTGTACAATGATCCAAGAAATATTTGGAAACCTTACAGTCAATGTTTGTTGACTCCTGGAAGCGATGTAGCCGGTATTGGCAGTAGGCGTCTGGGATGTATCTTCTGACTAAAACAAACTTTGTGGGGTAATGGATCCAGCTCCCGTCTGCAGTGTTCTGGATGAGTCCCGGAGAACTCTAAATGTCTTAATTTCTTATTGATCGATTTCTTATGTTTACTGTCATGGGCTGTTTTCAGGAGACGCTTTGGTTTCTTTGCTGTCATATCATCAGTGCTTGATTTAGGTAGAAATTTGACACTTGTCATAACATTCTAAAAGGTCTCTTGAAATTTCACGCGTGGAAATATATTTCAAAGATAGTTATATTCCCATATGCGTAAAGCATAATCGATTTGATTGGTCGGAGTGAAAAATGTTGTAGTGACCTGACCTAACCATACATGCATAACATACTCACACCGGAGGAATTGGCTTCGCATTTTTTCCTAAAAAAAAAAAAAAAAAAAAAAATGACTGTTCTGTGTTGTTGATCAAACAGTATACCAGTTTTCAGGACAAGAACCGAACTTACATTTTTTAAATATATCCAAGTATGATTCTGAAAATTATAATGAATAATAAAGTAAACTGTTGTCCTCATCCCGAGGTGGTGCAGCTCTTTTCAGGCACACCCCCATTGGAGGTGAGCTGCATGTACCATTTGAATCACATACCAGCCTTCCTGCCATTCTTAAATTTCTGGCAGTACCGGGAATCGAACCCGGGCCCCCGCGGACGGCAGCTAATAACACTAACCGTTACGCTACGGAGGCGGACATAATTAATAATAATAATAATAATAATAATAATAATAATAATAATAATAATAATAATAATAATAATAATAATAATATAATATTTTAATTTTGAAAATATTGCTTACTACGAAAAACGTAAAATTATGCAATTTCCTCAATTGTGCGTGGAAGTTGAAGGGTTAAAAGGACGGGAAAGATTTCAAATTGTGAGTCTTGGATAGCTCTAAAGAAACAAATTTCGAAGTTCACGTCCGGCCTAAATGTAGTTCCTGAAAAACAGCCTAAAATCGCTTGTTTCTTTATCCGTTTTCTTTTTTATTCAAACCCTATCCAAATTAACTTATTTAGGTAATTATTTGTATAATGTGTTCCATTTTTCAATACCCTCAGGCGTTTTTTAATTATTTTTAATATCCACACCGAAGATATTTTGTAAGGGTTTAAGTGAAATTCTGCATTGACTCACATTAGCGCTCGGAGTGGTGCTTAAGTAAAACAATGCATTGACTCACATTAGCGTTCGGAGTGGTGCTTAAGTGAAATTCTGCATTGACTCGCATTAGCGCTCGTAGTGGTGCTTAAGTGAAACAATGCATTGACTCACATTAGCGCTCGTAGTGGTGCTTAAATGAAACAGTGCATTGACTCACATTAGCGCTCGGAGTGGTAGAAAAAGGCATACTGCTAATCTAATCAACCGGATAACGATGATTAGGAAAAGGATTGTAATTTTTAGGAATAAATAAAGAATTTATTCTCATCCTTTATTATATTTTATTTACCTAAAACTCGTAGCTTATATCCCCAGGATGTTTTCAACATTGAGATGGTTGCCTGAAGGGCTAGAACTGTGGATGTTTTCCGCTAGTCATTTTCGTCGACGCAAGAATGGGAAAGGGCTAAGATTGGAAAAGTAGCGTCCGTGGTCTTAGTCCTAGTATTTGCCTGGCGGGAAAATGGGAATCCACGGAAAGCCATCTTCAGGACTGTCGAAAGTAGGGTTCCAAATTTTTTTTCTCCAGAATGCAAGCTGATAACTACGTGACCCACACCCTGTGGCCACTTGCTCGGTTTATGGTCTTTATTCCAAAGCCACAACCCTATAATGCTGAAAGTAAAGAAATAAAGTCCGCGCGTTTAATTCTGGCTCAGTTCGGTGGTATTTGAAGGGCTCAGATACGTCAGACTCGTATCAGTAAATTTGTTATCTTGTAAAAGAACATCTGAGGAACAACATTCCGGCACTTTGGTGTCTCTGAAAACCTTAAAAATATTTAGTGGCATGTAAAGCACACACAATTATTAATAAATAATATCCGTGAAATCATTAGAAGTACCTGAGTTATACTATCATCTTGTTAATATCGTCCCTAGAAAGTGAAAAGAAAACCGTAATTTTACAGTAGACTATTTTTTGTTTTTTGCTAGTTGCTTTACGTCGCACCGACACAGATAGGTCTTATGGCGACGATAGGACAGGGAAGGCCTAGGAGTGGGAAGGAAGCGGCCGTGGCCTTAATTAAGGTACAGCCCCAGCATTTGCCTGGTGTGAAAATGGGAAACCACGGAAAACCATTTTCAGGGCTGCCGATAGTGGGATTCGAACCTACTATCTCCCGGATGCAAGCTCACAGCCGCGCGCCTCTACGCGCACGGCCAACTCGCCCGGTACACAGTAGACTATAATGTGATACTTAACAACATGCCATTTTTTCGATAAATCCTTGTTCAGGAAGATATGGAAAGATGTATTATAAATTCAAATATCATAAAAGTTTGAATGACCATAGGTTGCTCATGTTCAAAGCTTTTGAAGTTACATTATTTTGCAGGTAGCCCCAGAAGAGGTTTATACTTCTGGAGTGGCACGTGGCTATGAGGTTCACTTAGCCCGCACCAAAAGTGAGTAACAGGTTAAATCTTGGGAGCAAAGGCGTTCGGGCCTAAAGCTAACCACTCTATCCCACTTAGTACCGAGATTACGGAAAGTGCAAGCCTTTACCTCCAAGGGTCTTCATGGCCTGCACGGAGATGAAATGAAAAATAAAATGGCGTATGGCTTTTAGTGCCGGGAGGTGTCCGAGAACTTTGGCTCGCCAGGTGCAGGTCTTTTGATTTGACACCCGTAGGTGACCTATGCGTCGTGATGAGGATGAAATGATGATGAAGACGACAAATACACCCAGTCCCCATGCTAAGGGAATTAAACAATTATGGTTAAAATTCCCGACCCTGCCGGGAATCGAACCCGGGACCGCTGTGACCAAAGGCCAGCACGCTAACCATTTAGCCATGGAGCCGGACACGGAGATGGAAACACCTGAAGGAATTTGTTGTTTCCCGTAGATTATTTATTCGTTTTTAAATTGTACAGAAGCTCGACACACCAGAACACTGCCTACTATCGGCTAAATAGGCTGTTCACTGTCAACGATCACTCGTAATCAAACTGGTTAATTATTGTTTATCATTCCGCTTTCGAATGCCCTACAAGGCGCTACATTTTCGCTTACGTTAGTTCAAAGTGTCGTTGATAACAATATGTCACGGTCAAAACAAACCGTTTTGTGTTTCAGCCTTAACTTATGGTACTTTACCAGCAGGTGCAAATGTGTATACTTGATGTATTTAGCGTAATCTCTATTTCCCCAAAATTGTCGCTTACGATGATCTGGCTTGCTAAGAACGATAATATTATAATAATTGTATATTCACATGTGTTCCTCATTTTCAGGCTTGTGCCTCTCAGAAGCACAATAAATAAATGAACTAATAAGAGTTAAAAATTAAATGTTTGATACACGGAACTCCTGATGTAGAGAGTAGGCAGTCGGTCATTCTTCAAGTATCCACACGTGCACACAGACCTGCGCCGTGCTCTTCCTAATTACTTGACATCACAGGCACATGTGTGCTTTAACACTCCGTCTTCTCCCCAAAATAATTTATTGCTAGCAGATGGCCCAGTACTGCTTCCAGCCTTTCTCTGGTCTTCTCGGCTCAATCTCTTACACCTCGAGACTTGATGTGGTGCAGCCTTTCCTGATTCTGCATCACTCTCTGAATATGATTTCCTATTTCTTCTCCAGTGGTACCGTATTCAAGGATTCTTCACAACCGAACACATCCCGCTTTTACAGTATACCCATCCCGCTGCCTGTTCTCCATAGGACCGTTGCTGAACGGTGGTTGACTTCGTATGGGTGGTAGATGGGTCACCGTCAACTATCCTTCGTATCAAGAACGTCCTTGTTGAAGGTGGAAGAGCTGTGACCATCCGCACAGTACTCTATGACGTCGCTACTGGGTTCCCGACTTCTAGAGCATCCACGAAAGACAAGGAGGATATACCACCCATGAAGGGTAGAGGAAGCCGAGAGAAACCCAAGGTCACGATAGTTGGACTCAGTTTAATCCTAAGAGTGCCGATTCATAAGGTACGTCATCATGCCTCTCTTATTATAACTCAGATAATGCTGTTAACGGTGTCATAACCAAATAACATGTTCAGTCACCTTTACTATACCTTATGGGTTGTTAGTTTTGTACACCACAGAATTACGCAAGCACTGTCCATGGAGAGTGTAAAGAAAAATGAGGGCGCCCATTGATAGGCAGTCACCCAGGTGGCAGATTCCCTATCTGTTTTTTACCTACTCTTTTCTTAAATAATTGCAAAGAATTTTGAAATTTATTGAATATCTTTCCTTCCTAGAAGCGAATATTTTCCCCAATTTGTCCTCTTGAATTCCAACTTTATCTTCAGACTGTGATCTTTCCCACTTTTAAAAACATCACTCAAACTTATTCGTCTACTAATGTCATTCCACGCCATTTCTCCACTGACACCTCGGAACATACCACTTAGTCGAGCAGCTCGTCTCCTTTTTCCTAAGTCTTCCCAGCCCAAAATTTGCAACATTTTCGTAACCCTACTCTTTTGTCGGAAATCACCCAGAACAAATCGAGCTGCTTTTCGTTGGATTTTTTCCAGTTCTCTAATCAAGTAATCGCGACGTAAAGCCCCTAGTAAAACAAAAAGTAATCAAGTAATCCTGGTGAGGATTTCATACATTGGAACTATACTCTAGTTGGGGTCTTACCAGAGACTTATATGCCCTCTTACCTTACTACAACCCCTAAATACCCTCATAACCATATGCAGAGATCTGTGTGGGTGACTATAGTCGCGTTCTAGTTCTTGAACCATGAGCAACGGCTGAGTGACCTTCAGTAGTACGTGGACTTGAGAGGCAGGGTATCTGTAACTATAGATTCGGAACAGACACCTCGGGCATATTCAGTGTCGTAGCCCTCCCTGTGCTCAGGCTGTTAAGGCTACCCAATCCAGCGGTGGTTCTTAAATTATTATTATTATTATTATTATTATTATTATTATTATTATTATTATTATTATTATTATTATTATTTTACTTGTTTAACGTCGCACTAACACTACGAAAGTTTTTGGAGACGGAAGGATGGGAAAGGACTAGGACTGGGATGGTACAGTCGCAGCATTTTCCTGGTGTGAAAACGGGAAACCACGGAGAATCATCTTCAGGGCTACCGACGGTGGAATCAGAACCCATTATTTTCTGAATGCAAGCTATCAGCAGCGTGACCCTAACCGCACGGCCAACTCACTCGGTGGTTCCTATATTCTTAAAGGAAAAATTCTCACTAGGACTGTGTAAATGTGGTTAGCACTCTACTTCACTGAAACTTACGGAGCACGCAGAGAATGTTGAATCTTTGAGAGTGACAGAGTCCCACTTTCACTTTCACAAACCAGTGATTCCTTAGAGAAGCAACTAATTTTCAAATAATACCGTAATTACATTTTTAAACGAATTAAAATAGCCAATGATAGTATATTTATGTTATTAAATATTTAGGATCATTTGCGTTTAGATATTAACGGGGGTCAATAAGACCTGAGGTAAGTGTTAAGGTTAATGGAACTTCTCTCAAACGGTAATAATTCAATGGATAGCAATATACCGAGGGATGAATCCACACCTGGAAGATAAAATATCTTCCCCCTACTGAGGATCGAACCATTTTCTTGATCAGAAGGTCATTATAACGTAGTTTCACAGGTCGCCTGATGGGTTGGTGAAGGTAATAATTATCAATATGTTGGAAGAAACAGATGTGTACATCAAGTTAGTTCTAACGCTGGTTTAACTTATCAATGATTCAGATGCCAATCACGCGAATGAAACGTTGAAATATTACTGGTATTATCACGGTGGAATGGAAATGACATAACATTTCACTAACGATATGTTATTGAAAGAGGGCTTCGGAGTGAATCGAATGCACATGATGCATTTCAATATGCGTTGGTACTGTTACACATCACATCTTCACTACAGCAGAATGGAGTTCAAAATCAAACCTGTCCCGGACATCCTACACAAGCAGTGAAAGATACTCAGACTCTTAAATAACTTTATTATTCCCTGTACGTTCCACTGACAACTTTTAAGGTTTTCGGAGACGCCGAGGTGCCAACAATTTTGTCACGGAGGAATTCTTTTACGTGCCGGCACGAGGCTGGAGTATTTGCGCGTCTTCAAATACCATCAGGCTGAGCCGGGATGGAACCCGTCAACTAAGGTTCAGCAAGACAATGCTGTACCGTATGGATTAATAAATTCCTCCGATTCTTACAATCTACAGTTTGGATCTTTCTGACTATTACTAGAACATGCGTACCATGCATTATACAGGATGGCATCCGGGAGACAGTAGGTTCGAATCCCACTGTCGGCAGCCCTGAAGATGGTTTTCCGTGGTTTCCCATTTTCACACCAGCTAAATGCTGGGGCTGTACCATGATTAAGACCACGGTCACTTCCTTCCAACTCCTAGTCCATTCCTCTCCCATCATCGCCATAAGACCTATCTGTGTGGGTGCGACGTAAAGCCAATAATAATAATAATAATAATAATAATAATAATAATAATAATAATAATAATAATAATAATAAATATACAGGGCGGTGGAAAACAACGTGAACCAGGTATATGAGTGTTAGAGGGTTGGTCACACTGATAAATAATTTGAAATAATTAATTCGATATCTCGCGCCGTTGTCATTTTCTCAGCTGCTAAC
This sequence comes from Anabrus simplex, assembly GCF_040414725.1. Lineage (NCBI taxonomy): Eukaryota > Metazoa > Arthropoda > Insecta > Orthoptera > Tettigoniidae > Anabrus > Anabrus simplex. The sequence continues at coordinate 368,319,283 of NC_090267.1, read as the reverse complement.
GTTAGCCAATCAGATCGCTTCGTGGGCGAATTCAAATGGATTTTGCGACGCAGCTTAAAATCGGCTTGAGAGCGCCAGTCGAAGAAAAAGTCTTCGCCAGGGGAGGGCTTTGAACACCGACCTCCGAGCTGTCAGGATGGCGCCACAGCAAGTGCGTTATGGGGACACCGACTGAAACCCACGGTGTGTTTATGCTTGATGCTTGGCTCTCAAGCCGGTCTTGCGCCAGGTGCAGATTTAGCAACACCGCCTCGCTAAGCCTACTTGAATTCCTCCTTCGAAGCGATCGTATTGGCTAACTTCATCAGCTGATAAAATGACAACGATGTGGGATATTAAATTACATTTTTCAAATTATTTATCAGGATGACCAACCGTCTAACGCTCACGTTGTTTCCGACCACTCTGTATACCAGTATTACAAGATTAAATTACATTTAATTTCTTTTTCTTTTATTAGTACCTTGTCAAATATAAAAATAATAAACTATTTTCTTTTTTCCTGTCCTTCCCAATTTTCTGGTGATATGTGATGATTAGCTAATGTGGCGGGTTGGTATTATTTTTTTGAAAGATAAAAAGGGATCGTGGAACAGACTTATTCAAGTGCTAGACAACGAGAGGTATACCGTAGATGGTACAAAGGGGGAATATTATAAATAGAAATGTACAAGCGGTCAAGAAAATACAAGGACATCAGGCGATGAACAAGAATTTGCAACTTTGGATGAAAAAATAGACGTATTGGAACACAAGACGCAACAAGTTGAAAGTACTTTAGCACCAAAATATCGAAAGATTAAAATATTTTTCACAACAAATCACGAAGAAAATATCATAAGATCGGTAATAGCGACAATTTGGATTTCATCCGAATAACATTTCCTATCACATTCTTTAAACAGAACAGATGTTTCCCAACCAACTGTACAACGTGAAAGAAGCAACATTAGGGAAGATAGAAAAAACAATAGAATAGGAGAATGAATTAAAGATCAGCGTTTAAAATTACGAATTACAAAGTTCGTGCATACAGTAAAAAAGTCTCCTTACTAAAAATAATTTGCTATTTCAAATAACAAGTTCTAGAAAACACCGGATGTAACACAGATGCATGTAGACCAACAGGATAAACGTAAACAAGTATTACAATAGTATTACGGAGTACAAGAATGTAAACAAATTTTGAAGTACCGGTAGCAGAAGTTTTCGAGAGTTGCACACACAAAGTTCATTTTCACATAAATTCGAACAACGTTAAAAAAAAAAATCCAGCTGCTCCCTTATGGATACATAATCGAGTACAACCACTCGAGAACATAGTCATGCGAAGTTTACAGTACCTCATGGTCGAAGAATAATCCCATACTGGTGTGGAAATTTACATCGGCGTTGTTACCGTGTTTTGGTGGTAGTTATGCATGAAAGAAGGTGCTGGGTGGTGAAGGGGTCTCAAGCTACTAAAGTGAAATTAATTTTAAGATTTAACAAGGTTATATTTTCTTTTCAAAATTAGGTAACAACAAATTGAACAGGTACTTAGTAGCCGAAACACGATTGACAATTACATTTACATAGGTACCCCATTTGGGGCTTCAAAAAGTCAGAAACATAATTCTTGAGCCATGAGCCCAACCTTACAATGAACACCATACAACAAAGGGGCCGAAAACCCCCAAACATGCCAGAAACACCGGCTTCCAATTACATCCAAAAGCCTCCTTGAGGCAGAAACACAATTTTCAAAAAGGGCAACTTCCCCTTAAAATACAAGCCTATCATAGGCCACTCCGAACTCCACCTTTAAGCCGTCCTTAAAGGACATATACACAGGAGCAAAATACCCAATCTACTGAGGGCTGTTAAATGACAAGAAAGTTAATACATGACCTCTAAAATCACAATTTGAGAGGAGGCGAACTTGCACTCCTAATACACTTTGTCTTTAAGACCTATTTTGGCTCTAAGGCCACTGATGCAAGGGCTAATCCCATACTACAGAGGTGACTTAAGAAACTACTAACTTACATTACTGAAGAATAGGTTGCGAAAAATAAGTTCACCTCAAACAATGTGAGTGGGAGCTCGAGAGGGTTAACACTCTCTATCCCAGTATGTCGCTTTACAAGAGAATAGAAGAAAAGAGAAGTTACATTTTAGGAAAAGGTTACATAGGGGAACGCTTAGAACCTGCCCCGAAAGTTAAACTGCTGAGCTGGCAAAGAAAAAAAATTTATTAATCGGCCATTACCTTATTGTTGACCGCTGCCGAGGAAAGAGGCGCTTCCCGCCTCCTGCTATGTACTTAATACACTGAAAGATGGAACAGAAGTGGCCCGGAGACCCTAAAATCAGCAGTTTAAATACTCTCGCAGAAAGTTCTAGGCGTTAGGGGAAAGAAAACACCCTCCCACAAAGATTTTATTGGGTAGGACCCCGCAACAGATACAAGATGGGGAAAGATACACCAGATTGGTCAGAAATTAATTGAAAAAATTCGTGATTGGATACATTCAAAACAAGGGGAAGAAAGGGGTAAATATTGCCAACTTAAACAATGACAGAAAGAAATTTAACAAAGAACAAACTCCTGAAATTAAATTTTCTCCAACAAAATAGTTCTTTGACTCCGCACTAGGGTGCACTATTGTTGATCTTCAGTAGTGTCCTCTAGAAGAGAAAGTTCACACTTCTTAATACAAGCAAGACAAAAGTACGTCGAAAATGACACAGTTCACAAACTCAAAAATTTCCAGGTAGTGACATCTTCTGAGAAATTTGGAAATTAAGACCGTAGATAAAGTTCAGACTTCCTCCAGAAGAGGAGTTTCAACTGGCGCAACTTTTAAATAAACGGTGTGGAGGTGTACCGCCCGGTACAGGCGTAACACAGAAATTTGCCCTCTCTCCAACAGCCGGAGAACGCCTGGAAGTACTACTAAAATATTTTCATTCCTCCTCTAAAAAGGCGGGGGTGGGGGTGGGGGTGTAATACAGTGACGCCGTCGCTCAGGCCGGGAGATTTGTTACGGTGAAGGAGATGCTCGGAGGTGAGGAGGTAGGCGGTCGTAGCCTATACTAGGAACTGTCCCGGTATTCGCCTTAATGCAGGAGAATGGAAAACCACGGAAAACCATTCTCAGGACAGCCGACGGTTGGGGCCAGACGTGAGGGCCAGCACTTTCCCGTCTCCCGAATACAGAGGCGTAGAACCACGGTAGAGCCATGGCCACCCCTCCTCTGCTCGGTTGGCCGATCGGAGTGCAGAGCTGTTGGACCACTGACCAGCCGTGGCAATTTATGGGCAAAGACCCACTCTGCATCCACCGACCCCTGGAAGCAGCAGGCAAAGAGAGCTTGTTATATTGGCCAGTTTGAGAAGGGATGCACAGGGGAAGTCATGACATCCATGAAGAGCGTAGAGCCGATGACGTCATCCAAGTTTGACACCGGTAATCGGCTGACAGTAGTCCCGTAGCTGTGGCAGTGTGCGGATGTCAAACGCCGGGAAGAAAGCAGCGGAAAATGACGAATGTGGTGGAGGTGAGTTGACAATGTTACGCTGGGGTCGGGACTGAAGTGGATTAAGCTCTATTTTACATTCGAATACTATTCCTGAGGTCCGGGGTTGTATTCACTATTGCGTGTTTCTATAGTGGTTAGCAGTGTGGAAGTTGTATGTACAAGAAGATGCGTGTTGAGACGATCACAATCACCCATCCTCCGAACTGGAGTAACAAAACACACAAGACCCCTTCTGGGTGGGGGACGCAGACGAAGAATTCACCCACGGTATCCCCTGCCTGTCGTAAGGGGCGACCAAGGGATGATCAAATTAGAACCATGAAACTACGTGTGATTAGTACCACCACGCGGGGAACGCCACGAGTCGTTTTTACTTGCGCGTAGTACCACTATGTTGGGTACCAAATAGTTTTGTGATTAGTAGCAAACGAGAGCGCGACGGCTTTTACAGTTCCTGTGATTAGTAGCACTATATGAGCGACACCATGGGATGAGGGACTTGCCTGTGATTAGTACCCACTATATGAGGAACACCACGGGATAGTACGAGTCCCTGTGGTTAGTACCCTTATGTGATGAACACCGTAGGTTTGCGTTGCCTGTAAATGGCGCCGCAATGTGCGAAACAGCGTAGGTCTGTAATACATGTGCGAATTTCATTACCTGTGAGTAGTGCCATAGTGTGTGGAATACAGCGAATCTACACTACTCTTCATTAGTACCGCAACATGAAAAATACCATGGTTCTACTTTCCTAGCGACAAGTACCATTGTGAGGGGCCGCTGACTTCGATTTTGGACCCCTTTTGGCAATGAGTATCATCGATTCAGTGTTTTGCTATAGAAGCCGTCCCTTGGTCAGTAATTCTGCTGTTCTACGCCAGCTTCTGTGCATGTGAGGCACTGTGGGTCGGTTCCAGTGATCGTTTTAAATTCGTATCCATCCCTCCACCCATTCATTTTTCGTCCTCACGTTTTGAATTGCGGTCAGTGGATGTTTTTGGGCTTTTAATTTGTCATTTCATTTCGTCTCATTTCGTACCATTAGGGGCCGATGACCTACAGTAGATGTTAGGTCCCCTTAAACAACAAGCATCATCATCATCATCATCATCATCATCATCAAAACACACATGGCTAAAATTCCCAGTGCCCTCTGAACTGAAGGCCAGTACTCATAGCCTTCAGCCAAAGAGCCGGACAAGCTAATACAAATTATTATTATTATTATTATTATTATTATTATTATTATTATTATTATTATTATTATTCATCGGGGATTTCTTACTTCACTTCTTACCTGTGTTCCCGAGCCTAATATAACCTCATTCCTGTTTCTAAAATTAGTCTCAGATTCGTGTCAGATTTATGAATCTAACCATGGGTGGGTGGGAAATTGAGAAATAAAACCGGCAGATTTACTTTCTGATTTGCAAATAAATGACTAGGATCAATTTCTTGGTGAGTAAGAGACTCTTATCTACTACGTACATTCTCGAATACTCATTTTGAATGCAGATGATACAATATCCAATAATAAATATTTTGTTTCAGTCTTTTTATTTTAGTTTTACGCAGTTCGCTCATTTCCAATGTTAGTGAAAATCTCACTTAGAAACTCGCGAATTAAAATCATCCTGTACTAAAAGTTTCGAGCGCTCTGCCTTGAGCGTTATTGCTTTATTAGTAGATAGTTTACATCTATTCACTACCCCATGGAAATGTGCTGATTCCGTTCAGTATATTTTGCTTCTTGTTACGCAATACAGATTTAGATTTTCACTTCAGCTTCACTTTCTACTATCATGTACAAAGCGACTTTAATAATAATATTACTTGTTTAGTGTCCATTCAATTGCTAAGAACACAAGAGAGTTGAAATTTTTTTCCCTGGAGCTCAGTTCTTAATGCCTTGAATACTTAAAGATGCCGAGTTGTATTTGAATGCCCTCAAGTGCCACCGGCCAGAGATGTCAGTTCTGAAAATGGAAAGGCACCAAACCATAAAATTTAAAACACCACGAATACACCAGAAAAGTAAATAAATGTATAATGTATCTATACCAAACAAGTGTCCCGCTCCATGGCTAAATGTTTAGCACGCTAGCCTTTGGTCACAGGGGTACGGAGTTCGATTCCCGCCGGGTCGGGGATTTTAACCTGAAATGGTTAATTCCCTTGGCTCAGGGACTGGGAGTTTGTGCTGTTTCCAAGATGCCTGCAACTCACACACCACATAACACTATCCTCCACCACAATAACAGTTACCTACATATGGCAGATGCCGCCCACCCTCATCGGAGGGTCTGCCTTACATGGGCTGCACCCGGCTAGAAATAGCCACACTAAATTGTTATAACTTTTACCAAATAAGTCATTTATACTTGTTTTGATCCTTTAAAACTGTCCCCACGCCCCACCCTGCCCTTCTTCGTCACTTGATTAGAGCAGAAAAATAATCAGCCCAAGTCACATTCAAACTGTTTGAATTTTCATTCTGTTTCTCAGTCTTGTCTTCATTAAATTTAGTAGAATGAAAGATATCTACATCAGCGTCAGTTATATCTGCAAAGGCCACCTCTCCCATTGAATCTCTGTAATGATTCTACCTCAGACCAAAATATGGCACCTCTCACTTCGGTTTACTTACTCGTAATATGATAAAGATTTTTCCACTTATAATCAATTCTTTGCTGTAATGGGACAGGGATCTTGCAAAAAAACAACTGCATCAGATTTCATACCGAGTAAGTTAGCCATGCGGTAAGAATAGCGTAGCTGTGAGCTTGCGTGGTGGGTTCGAATCCCACCGTCGGCAGCCCTGAATATTTTCCGTGGTTTCACATTTTTATACCATAGTTTAAGTAAAACAACGGTCAACGCCTTCCCAATCCTCGCCCTTTTTCCATTCTTGTGTTGCCGAACATCTTCGATGACGTGTTAGTGTGACGTTAAACCATTAGCGAACGAAAAAGAGACTTAATCGATCAAAACGCCTAATTTTCGAAATGGAAAATGTTCAATTTTCCTTATCATCTGTAGCCAATCAAAGTTCGTCTAATAGTTAATACAAAATCTCCAACTAAGTTATATAAGGCAGGTGACAATGGTTCGCTGTGCATAATGCCTGTCTGAAATTCAGTTGCAACTCTTGAGAAAATATAAAGTTGAAACATACCGAGATAAAAAAGTTTTTCGTTTCATTACGTAATGGGAGTGTCCGAGGACAAGTTCGGCTCGCCAGATGCAGGTCCTTTTTATTTGACGCTCGTAGGCGACCTGCGTGTCGTGATGAGGATGAAATAATGATGATGAAGACGACACATACACCCAGCCCCCGTGCCAGCGAAATTAACCAATTAAGGTTAAAATTCCCGACCCTGCCGGGAATCGAACCCGGGACTCCTGTGGCCAAAGGCCAACACGCTAACCATTTAGCCATGGAGCCGGACTTCATTACGGAAAATTTATTTCATGAAATTAAAATATTTCGTGTAGGTTCGTGCAACTAGTATTTTTTTAGTAATGCGGTAAATAATATCAAAATTGGTTTAAGTATATGTTAATATTTTCTTCTGTGAAAACTTTCCTTGCTTCATTCCTTTCTTCTGTTTACCCTCCAGTGTTGGTTTTTCCCTCGGGCTCTGCGAGGGATCCCACCTCTACGTCCTGACGGGCAGCGTGCTGGAGCGCAAGACTTTGGGTCTGGAATACAACTGGGGAGCAGGACCAGTATTTCACCCAGTTGGCCTCATCTTCTATGCTGAACAGGGGCCTTGTGGGGGAGATGGGAAGATTGGAAGGAATAGACAAGGAAAAGGGAAGGAAGCAAGCAAGCAGTCATGCCCTTACGTTAGATACCAACCCGGCATTCACCTGGAGGAGAAGTGGGAAAGCACGGAAAACCACTTCTAGGATGGCTGAGTTGGGAATCGAACCCTCCTCTACTCAATTGACCTCCCGAGACTGAGTGGATCCCGTTCCAGTCCTCGTACCACGTTTCAAATTTCGTAGCAGAGCCGGGAATCGAACACGGGCCTCCATGGGTGGCAGCTAATCACGCTAACCACTACACCACAGAGGCGGGATAATAATAATAATAATAATAATAATAATAATAATAATAATAAAATAAAAATGGTTTCACGTCCCACTAACTACTTTTTATTTACGGAGGTGCAGGAGCTTTGTCCTGCAAGAGTTTTCTCTTTAACATGCCGGTAAATCTATCGATACGAGGCTGACTTTCTCGAGCACCTACAAGAACCATTGAACTGAGCCAGGGCCGAACCTGCCAACTTGAGCTCAAAAGGCCAGCGCTGTGGCGTCAAGGCCACTCAGCTCGGCGAATGAGATGCCCTGCTGGAAGTTGCTGAATGGGCACATGGCACCGCAATCGACACGAAATACTAGTACTGGCGTCTCTAAGTGGTACACTTCTAAAACTGTAATAAGGTACTTCGGATGCCTCTTGCAGCCAGTTACAGTTGAAAGGGGCAATGTCTGTACTTTACTGTTTAACACTACTACTGGAGCCTTGAAACTGGACACCACTAAAACTGAAGTCTCACGATAAGATGTGTGGCGGTAGAGTTTCAGAGGTTCGGGTATCGTTCCTATCCTAAAGGCAACGCGTTGTCGATGCAACCACTCTCCTCTGTTATTTGCTGTCCTTTTCAGTATCATGTAGCCTAATTGTCACATCCCAGTCTCTTTTCGATGTCTTTCAACTACTTCTTCCTAGGCCATCCTCTTCTTTCTTACCCAACACTTCCGCTTCAAGTACGTTAATGATGAAAGTGTTGTCTGATAATATGGCTAATATATTTTGTTTTTCTCCTTTCCATTTCCGTTAATAATATTCTCTCCATGTGATTTTCTTAACATTTCCAGGTAGGTTTTTCTTTCCATCCAGTTCGTTGTTTTTTTTTTGTTTTTTTTTTTTTGCTCCGTATCAGCGTTTTTGCAGGTTCAGGGCGATTCCTTTCTGGTCTACCCGGAGTCCAACTTTCACTTCCATGGAGAAATATACTCCATACAAGTTACTTTGCAAAGTATTTTCTGATCTGTATTAATGATAATTCTACTTTACGGTCTTGGGAGACGCTGAGATGCCGGAATTTAGTCCCGCAGGAGTTCTTTTACGTGCCAGTAAATCTACCGACACGAGGCTGTCGTATTTGAGCACCTTCAAATACCACCGGACTGAGCCAGGATCGAACCTGCCAAGTTGGGGTTAGAAGGCCAGCGCCTTAACCGTCTGAGCCACTCAGCCCGGCACGATCATCAGTATTCCTCTCTTCATTATTATTATTATTATTATTATTATTATTATTATTATTATTATTACTAGTGTTCAGAAGTTTATTACGTAAGGAACTACAATCTATGGAAGCAAATATGCTCTAAAAACCAGCTAAATATGACCTAACAAAAGGTAAGATATGATTGAAGCACTTTATGGAGGGGGATCAAGTATTGGATTATTACTGACATTAAACGAGCTGAAAAGGGATTAGCGATAATACAGCAGACACATTTAATAATACGAACTGTCAGAGCTACAGTAGGTACGTTAAAATTTTATACAATCATTCAGTAGCATGGCACCGAGGCGGAGTTCTCACTCTGTTTTCCTTAAAAAATAAAAAAAAAAATAATAAAAAAATACTAGACCGAAGTATTGGCATGCGTTTTGGTATGTGCCGGCGTACGTGCGTACACCATCTCTTTCTCGGAATCGCGTATTGTAAACATGCCACCTATCTATTCTGGGAAAAGAAAGAAAAATGCATCTACTACAGTATTTGGAAATCCTGTGTTTGAAATTCGATGTAGATAACATGTACCTTGCTAAATGCTACGCCTCATTTGAAACAAAAATGCTCAAAATTTAACCAAACAAATATGACCAAAACAATGAAAATGGCTGAAATATGCATTTATATACAACATCAAATTGCTTTAAACAGCGTCAGGGAACTACTATTCAGTTATTTTTCAGATTTCGGGTAAAATGAGTTCAGGAATGAAATATGATTTTTTCTAAATAACCGAAACTTAATTATCACTCTTATTGTCTTAATAATTTGTAGCCGGGTTTAGTGGCTCAGACGGTTGAGGCGCCGGCCTTGTGACCTCAACTTGGCAGGTTCGATCCTGGCCCAGTCCAGTGGTATTTGCAGTTGCTCAGATACGACAGCCTCGTGCTAGTAGATTTACTGGCACGTAAAAGAATTCCTGCGGGACTAAATTCCGGCACCTTCATGTCTCCGAAAACTGCAAGAGTAGTTATTGGGACGTAACGCAAACATTATTATTATTATTATTATTATTATTATTATTATTATTATTATTATTATTATTATTAGTTTGTAACCTGTAACGAGTTGATTCGTAGGGAGTTAGTCCGTCGGACAGCTACGCGGAGGTCAACGAGACCTGCTATTGTGAACTATTCTTGAAAAACTCTGCGCTATGGGAAGGCATGTTCGGAAAGGAGTTCGACGTGGCGGTGTGCAGTGTGATCGCCTCAATGAGTGAGTGAGTGTGAGGATCGTGAATAAAATCTTTGTCGACTGAAAACATGAAATGCGAGTGAACTTGTGATTGACTGTAAATAGTAGTTAAATAATTATAGTTCACAGTGAATCACGCTACCTCTCTGTGTGGTAATTTTAGTTAACCTGCGATAGAAAGAAAATATTTAATTTGAAGTGTAGTGATGTAAAAAAATTCCATAGCCTGTTTCCAGTCATTCGACCGAGTCAGGAATGGAATGCTTTTTTGCTAATTGCTTAACGTCGCACGGACACAGATAGGTCTTATGGGATAGGGAAGGCCTAGGAGTGGGAAGGAAGCGGCCGTGGCCTTAATTAAGGTACAGCCCCAGCATTTGCCTGGTGTGAAAGTGGGAAACCACGGAAAACCATCTCCAGGGCTGCCGACAGTGGGATTCGAACCCACTATCTCCCGGATGCAAGCTCACAGCTGCGCGACTCTAACCGCACGGCCAACTCGCCCGGTGGGAATGGAATGAATGAAGCCTCCATCTAGAGGCGAGGATAGGAACTGTGCCGGCTGCCGAAGGCATTTGCACTTCTCTGGACCAATGATTAATGACTGACAGATGAAATTAAATGATACTGGAGAGTGCCACTGGAATGAAAGATGATAAGGAAAACTGAAGTACCCGGAGAAGAACCTGTCCCTCCTCTGCTTTGTCCAGCACAAATCTTATATTTAGTGACCGGGTTTTGAGTCACGGAACCCAGCGGTGTGTAGCGATGTACAAACGTAGGTGTAATAGGGCCTAAAGGTAAATTGACGGAATGAACATGGTATTTTTAGGCACTCTAGAAATGTAACCACTTGGTACCAGAGAATCTGATAACCCCACCACATCAACACCCAGAGAAAAATCGAAAATTCCCAAAACACTCCGTGAGTGGGGACCGAATCCGGAGGGGGGAGGCTTAGAAGCAAAGGGTATAAGAACGCATGCGTAAGCGTTTTATACCCAGTGGAATTTTTTAAAGTGATAACCTTTAGTTTTCGTAGCTTAAAACGTTTCTTGAAATTACATATCGTCGCTGCGCCTGTGAAAATCGCGTGTGTGATAATATATTTGGAGAAATACTGACCCGCAGCACATATATTACGAAGAGCGAGAATTCCTTGATAATTGCCGCACAATATTGATCCTTACATGACAGAACTTTACCGGCCAAAGTTCTGATCTAAAATATTTCACCTTGTGTTTTTTTGTAGACACAACGACTTCATTTTTAATTTCAAACCCTAAGAGCGAGTTGACGTAAATTTTAACGTTATGGAGGCGGTATTTTATACTAACAGATTACAGTTGAAGTGTAGGGATGTATAAAGTTAGGTATAAAAATGAATATATTATTACGAGGGTTGGGCCATAAATCAAGGCAACTATTTTTTCCTCACATTTGCACTGTGCTACCATTCAATGGTCATATGTAGGGGCATGATTTTTTTTACATTAATTTATGTTCGATTTCGCCAAAAGGCAACAATTTTTCGCGTTATTTCGCGAAATAGGACTGACCCTATCGCTTTAATTCGCGTTAATCATTTCCTAAAATTATTCATAAAACGTTTAATTCGTTAGATTTGTGAATTATTCATGTGAAAGATAGATGAACAGAGAGAAACAATATTGATAATCATATATTATTCCGTATGTAATCTTGATTAGAACTATAATATAGCCCTAATAAAGATATATTACAAATTACCCTTCACTATACATACTCGTAGCTTTCACCCTATATACCCATACTATTAAGGGATTTAGGGCCTAATAGAATATTACTACGAAGAGATACTTCTATCGAAACGAGAAATACTTATTCTATCTTCTGTTTCCATTCACACACGTGATATTGCAACACAGTTTGTGAGGTTCCTAACTTGCTGACTAACTTTTGAAACATATATAAATCTGGATTTAAATTGAAAAATCTGAATATCTCCATTTAAAATGGAAATTATGAAAATTAACATTCATTAAATAAAATACACACTTGTTGAACCTTGTACTCACACTTACTTGTTACCTGCTTACTTACACATACATTATTTGAAGGGCGCCAGCTGTCACTCAGTACAGCAATAATAGAATGAGACTCTTGACTATCTCTAGGGTGTGGGGTAATAAGCTTACTTTTGACAACATACCATATAAGTTCTGGGAAAAGGAGATTGGCGTTCGGTTTCCCCATTTATTTTGAGGTTAAGATATTTTACTTTCATTGAAATAAAACTATGAATTCGTTTGATAGAACAATATATATTCTTTAAATAATATATCAAAAATAGTGAGTCTTGTTGCGATAAAACAGATGAGAATGTGAAATTATGACATTGCAACTGAAAGAAACTAGGCATGAATTTGAATTCTTCTTGACCGGACATTTAACAATTTATACGAAATATTTCCCTCACTTATTCACTTGACTGCACCTTCAACACTTTTAGTGTAATTACGACGTATTCCTTTGATCTGGTGTTTACTGTAGATGTGTCACGCCTAACTTGGTGATACATCCTTGTGACTGCTTCTTCTCCATCTCATCTGACTTCTTTGTAAGTCAATATGGTATTACCTCTTGGTAGGTCCTGGGTTGCCCTCTCTGACTTCATGGTAAGCCCTTGCGTCCGTGTCTTCCACTAAGTGACGGACCAACCATTTGGTCTCACTCTCTCAATGACCAATAATTAATGGCTCACTGAGTCTTCTCCATCTCTCGTTCACACTTGTTGACTGACTAACTAAGGCTTCTTGATCTAGTAGACTTCTTCACTGTACTGCATCCGTATAAGTAATGACTGACGCTACAATATGCATCCACCTTATATAGACGTTGGTTGACACAGCTACGTAATCTCCAGAAATAACCATGACATACTCCCACAACGCGGCAAATATTACATACAGTGGTGAAATAGCCCGGAGGCGGCTAACTCTCTGAGCGCATATTCTAAATAAATACAATGCCGTAGCCATGGAGTGGCGATGACTTGGCAGAATCGCCAGTGGTATAGCAATATAACAACGTCACTTCCAATCTCTGATATATACAACAATTCTCACTGTACAGGTATTGAGTGTTATTCTACACATACGTATATATGCATACATCTAAGTACAATCTTGCAAGCAACAGGCAATTGCAAAATCGAATTGAATAAGACTGATAATTACAATAATAGTAATAATATCACAGATAACCTAATAATAATACTAACATAATAATAATAATAATAATAATAATAATAATAATAATAATAAAATACAGATAAAATCATACAATAATAAAATACAGATATCATCTTGTAACGGGATTTGAACCGTTACAAGTTTCAAGATCGTTATTTTCTATGATTTCGCTGCATTTTCGCAGTTATCGCAAAATAAGTAAATGTCGCTTTAAACTTCTCTTGTCCCTTTAAATCGCTGTAATTCGCGAAAACAAAAGCACTAATTTCGTAACCAGAATCATATGATTAGTTAAGATATTTCAAAATCGATTCAAAATATTTCTTGTGCGCTTAACGTTAATACGAAAAAGTCATGCCCTAGTCATGTCATGGAAAGCATGACACCCATAGTTCATGGACACAGCACAGGGCGATGGGACTGCACTAGTGACACAGGCTCCGTACAGAATGGATGGTAAGTACTGGAACACCCGCCATACTCACCGGACCTGTATTCGTGCGGTTCTGACCTCATCCCAAAAACCATTGCGTCGGAGACGGTCCGGGACACGACAGGATGGTGTCAACATGAGATTCACACATGGTGAGGTGACTGGTATCCGGCGTCTCCCCCATCGTTGGCAACGTATTGTGGACAATCGGGGAGACTTCTTTGAGAGTTTACCGTAAAAGTTACTTTACTTTTCCGAGAATGTACATGATGTAGCACAGTGCTTTCAATGGCTGACAGTTTCATATGCTACACCTGGGAAACTCACATGGCATTATTCATACATTCTACTGTACATTACGTTCTCTTTTCCCATCAGTACATTTCCAATCGTCTTGTAGATACCACATTCGTGCGGGGAGGTGGGGAGGGGGAACATTTGCCATGACATCCCACAATCCTCGTGCGTGTATATACAGAGTATATCCGTGATTATGTTACTAACTTTCAGGGATGATGGAGGACAGTAAATGGATCAATTTGAGATACGGGACCATAGTCACGAAACGTTCGAGTCATAAGTTATTAATAATCCAAGTTGTTTAACGTCTGTCCGTTTTTAACAGCAGCAGTGCACGCAGTGGTGCTCAGAAATGTACTGCCCACGTTTCTGGAACACATACCACTTTCCCTCCGTCCAACATGATGGAGCCCCACCTCACGTTGGACTGAGGGTCCGTGAACACCTGCAAAGTGGATAGGAAGAGGAGGTTCTGTTTCGTGGCCCACTCGTTCACCTGAACTCACCCCACTTGATTTCTTCTTGTGGGGCCATGTGTAAAGCCTTGTGTATGAGACACTCGTCCAGACTGATGAGGATCTCTTGGCAATAATTGTCGTTGCCTGCGCCGCTGTTCAAACGACACCGGGGATATTCGAATGGGTACGACAGAACTTTGTGCGACGATGCCATGCCTGCATTGACGCAGTGGGGCGCCATTTCGAATATTGTTCTAAATGGAACAGCTTGTGAAACTTGTGCAGGTAAACGGACTGAAATGAGTAGAATTTTGCTTAACTTTTGACTCGATCGTTTCCGGACTACGGTTCCTTATCTCAAATTGATCCATTTGCCGTCCTCCAACATCTCTGAAAGTTCGTGACATCGTCACGGATATACCCTGTATATATGAATTAAGGGGGACTCTTTGGTTGAATGGTCAGCGTTGAGGGCCTTCGGTTCGTAGAGTCCTGGGTTCGATTCTCGGCCGGGTGGGGGATTATAATCGCATGCGATTTATTCTTCTGGCTTGGGGACTGGTTGTTTGTGTTTGTCCAAACACTCTTCTCTTCATATTCAGACAACACACCACACAAGCAACCACCACAGAAACACGCATTACTAATTACATCACTTTACTTAAGGTTGGCGTCAGGAAGGACATCCGGCCGTAAAACAGGGCAAAATCCACGTACTTACGGACGTGCATGTGTGGGAAAAGCGTTAGAAGAAGATTTGTGAATTTGCAGGGCTGTTCTAAAGGAACTAAAAAGTTGGAACCAGGAAACCTGGTACCCTCAAGTCGACTAGAATAAACGAAAATTCTAAAAGTTATCTGAGGAGGCCGAGCTCGGGGGTAGAAGTTTCAAAATTGAGAGCTCATAAGCAAAACAGCATAAATACGCAAGTATGAGCACTTTTTCACTGAGTAGAAAGCTACTTTTTCCAAATGTAAAAGGTATACTGAAACAATTTACTTAGGAACAAAACACGTATATTGGCTCTTCAAGTAAGAAAAAAGTTAAATAAATCTATGGGAGAGAGACAATGAATACTGTAAATACCGCTCAATTAATGTATTTTGGCCCTTTATTTCGAAGAATATGATGGACCTTGTTCACCTGTTTATTAATATTATTATGAAATAGCGAGTTGACTAAGCAGTTTGAGTCACGTAGAAGTTCGCATTAATGAGATAATGTTTTCTAACCTCTTCTGTCGGAAGCCATGAACATGGTTTTCCCATTATTACACCAGGAAAATATTCTGGTACTGTATCTTAATTAAAGTCACCCAAATTCTTTGCAATTACAGAAGAAAAGACTAGGCAAACAACAAGTAGGGATGAGTGACTGCCCTAAATGCAGATCAGTGGTGATTGATTGGTAATTGACGATCGCTTCCTTCCTACTCCTAGCCCTGCCCTGTCACATCGTTGCCATAAGAAAACTGTCTATGTTTACAAGATGCTGCTACGTCGCACCGACATTTATAGGTTTATGACGACAACGCGGTATGAAAGGGCTAGGAGAGGGAAGAAAGTGGCCGTGGCCTTAATTAAAGTACAGCTCCAGCATTTGACTGGTGATAAAATAGGAAACCACGGAAAACCATCTTCTGCGCTTCCGACGGTGGGTTTCGAACCCACTGTCTTCCGAATGCAAGCTCATAGCTGAGCATCCCTAACTGCACAACCAACTCTCTCGGTGCCTGTCTGTGTCGGCGCGGGGTAAAATAAATCTTTCTATATATATTAGGTAACAAGGTCCATTTCTTTGTTTATGCTGAACATTTTTTTTTTCAAAAATTGCCATTTTTACTGGCAGCAAAGCGCGCCGTATCGCAGCTAACTATTACTAAAGTCTACTAGACTAATAGTATGGCACTAATACAGTATGATGGCGTCGGTGAAATTGTAGTTTGTGAAAGCATGTTTTTTGCTTCTTTCCCTACCCTATTCCACCCACAAATTTACGTGTAGTATAACAGACCATGGAAAGTGATAAACCCTGCATAAAATCTGAATAAACTATGGTAATTGGATGTGAACATCGATAGTGATCAGGTGTTTATTGTACATTATTTATAAACAGTAGCTGATGCGTGCGGATTAGAGGCAAAGGTTGATCGAATAATTCATCCGAATTTTAAAAAAAAATCTGTTAATACTGGGAAACACTGAAGTAACGTCCATCATTATGGTAATATATTACGCGCATTTAACATACAAGCCTAGTGAACTCGCAGGCAGACAAAACAGTACATCCTGAGCTTTTGCTATCACCAGTGTGTTTGCATATGCTGGCATGAAATACAGTGCTCAAAAAATGTTTTGCATATTACGATTTCACACAGTATAAGTTACGGTATCTCGTTTATTTACTTTACCACTTGACTGGACTATTTTTACAGCAGAAGCTGTCTCTATTTTCGAAGCTCTAGCATACTGTTTAAGTGTTAAACCTTCAGCAGTTCTTATAATTATTAATTCTCTCAGTGTCTTGAAGACTCTAGAGTTACCTATTACGAACAAACTAACCGTCCATCAAATCCAAATCATTCAGAGATTTCGACAACTTAAACGTCTCAATACTGAGGTGCACTTTCTTAGGAAACCTAGAAATAAACTTATCCAACACAACGAACATGTTGACCGGCTCGCTAGAGCAGCAACGCATTTGGGCCAATGCCTGGATTCATCAGTGTCAATTGGAGACTTTGTACCACGTATTAAGCAGCGATCCCGAACGCAAATTGAGGAAGGATGGAATTTTACAAAAAGGCAACTGGGAGAACAATACGCTGCAGTACAACTATAGCCGCCTCACTAACCTTGGTTCTCCAAATGGAATCCTTGTCGCCGGTACGTCACTTCTCTTATTTGCATAAGGTTCAATCACGACAGTTTTGCAAACCATCTCTACCGGATAGGCGTCCTAAACTCACCTTATTGTTCCGTCAAGCAATAGATGACCTCAACCACATCTTTTCATGCCATCTGTATAAGTGCAGCGGAAAAAATTAATTACAACTTTACTTTCAATCAGCTTCCAACTACCACTCAGCATACAGTGCATTTTGTCATTCGAGCTCCAGAGGTGTATAATGCAATCGCCATATTCTTAAAAGACACCGACTTAAGACTATAAAGTTTGACGTACTACAACGTGGGAAATTATAACTAAACATACTACAGGTGCAGTGTTTAAATCTCTTCTCTCTCTCTCTCTCCCTCTCTCTCTCTCTCTCTGTTGTGTGTGTGTGTGTGTGTGTTCTGTAAGGACTCAGAACTTTTAAAACTACGAAATCTAAATACAATGTTGTGGAAGATTCATATGTGTATATGTATTCTAAGTATATATTTGCTGTCTATATTTTGTATTCCAATGTATTTTAGATGGCTATTTGGTCTGGTACCTAAAGCCAATGAAGTAAGAAAAAGCCACGCTACATCAAACAGTTTATATACTGAGAGTCAATTCAAGACCTTAGCGGTTCCTTTGATGTTAGTCAGACTTCTAGTCGGTGAAAAGGCTTCTGCAGCGCCAAAACGTTCCCTAGGTTTGTTACTTGTTCCTATAGTCAGGAACTTTCTTCAGTTTGGTTAGATATTCTGGTGAACTGACGTGACGAATTAAAATTTTTTGCCCTGTATAAATATGGAAAATATATCACAGGTTGTATGTTATTCGGGTTCGTTACCAACTCTTATATTTCATACGTAGATGGCTATGAATAGTTATTGTTCTCAGTGGTGTATGTAGCAAAACAATCATTATTTAATATGATATTGATATCTTATTGCACTGTGTACTTAGTAAGCTTTGTTCGAGTTCATTCCATTGCTGGTAAGTTCGCATAATATGTGTGACGTTGAAGATGGATCCAAGAAAACTGTCGGCAATACTGGATGCAACAGCATGTTCAGTATTCATATTTGCTGCCAGCTGTGAGCAAGACGTGTGTGATGCTGTGACGCTTGAGTCCCCTGTGAAATACTTTAAACCTAACAAAAGTGGAGAAAAATTAAGTAGGAAATCTAAACCAAGTTGTTTTAAACGTTTACAGTAGCCTACGAGATAAGAATCCGCTGTGGACTGTGGAAGACGTGAAAAAGACCGCGCAGCTGACCGGCGTTTCTGTGTACAGTGTTTACCGCTCGCTTGGAATTTAAACTCCACGGAAAATCCAAGTCTCCAGCGAAAGGTCGATGTGTCAGTTCAGTTCAAATTATGCACTCGCCGTAAATAAAACAGGAAGGGCCTTAACACGGAATGGTAATAGGATCCTTGGCGAATTCGGTAGTAATAATAATAATAATAATAATAATAATAATAATTTGTACTTTACTTTATATTCGTAACCGCCCTCTACCTGCAGAAATGTTGTCATGGGGGGATCATGAGCTCGTTTTTACCTTCCGAATGACAACATTCCTGCAAACATTATATTTTGCAATCCCAATCACGGGTGGGTTTTTCAGCTTTTTGAACTGTGAAAAACTGCCCCTGACAGTCGTTGCACGAGAGCGGAATCGTTTACTTATGTTGTAAGTCTCCATGTGCCTCACACAAATTGCATTATGAAATAAAAATAAACCTTGCTTCTCTTGCCTCGGTATTCGTCAGTAATCTATAGGTTTTACATAGTCATTAAAGGAATAAATAATTATGGTACGTAATCAAAGTACAGCTATGTGAAAGGAAGTGATTTCGTTTGATGCTTCACTATTTCAGAATGAAGTACTTGTCAGATGGACGCACGGTGTTAATGATAAGATGGTTGTGGCAGAGATAGAGAATGGTGACGGGAAGGGGGGACAGGGGACGTGCTCACATGCTGAAGGATACTTTTCCTAAGCTGATGAGTTGAACTTCAGTATAGTGTGGACTGCAGGTTAATGTCTGAGGCACAAAAGGACTCTAAACCCAGATCAGGTTCGTCATTTGTCGAGTAGGATGCATTTGTCGTGCTATTCAATTTAACATCAATTGTAAGGTCGGTGAAGTATAAATCTCACATGTAAGACATTTTTTTTCTAGTTACTTTACGTCGCACCGACACAGATAGGTCTTATGGCGACGAAGGGAGAGGAAAGGGCTGGAAGTGGTAAGGAAGCGGCCGTGGCCTTAATTAAGGTACAGCCCCAGCATTTGCCTGGTGTGGAAATGGGAAACCACGGTAAACCATCTTCAGGGCTGCCGACAGTGGGGTTCGAACCTTCTCTCTTCCGAATAGTGGATACTGGCCGCACTTCAGCGACTGCAGCTATCGATCTCGGTGTAGGACTTATTAGTACCCATTTCTGTTACTGACCGCATTCCAATTGTGACATTGCTGCAAGATCGATAGTGACATATGGATGTCTCCGCTCATGCTGGAGTGAGTTACAGTGCTGTTTCCGGAGTTTGGTAAAGGTTCAGGGAGAGACAAACGATTGATGATCGACAACAGGCGGGACGCCCGTGCAAAACAGCTTGCAGGGAGGATCGGTATTGGTTGCTTGCAGTATATCGTAGACCCACTGTTACTACCACCTCGTTCCACCAGGATTTCGGAGGGCCACCGGGGTGAATGTGTCATTTCAGGCAGTGAAAAATCGGCTGCATGACGGAGGACTGATATCAAGGAGGCCTGTGCCAAAAGCCCCTCTTAAGGGGACATGTCAATGCAGATGCAGCGCTTCACAAAACTCAAATAAATCAGGGAGTTGTAACTCTAGTCATCTTTACGAAAAGAAAACTGTATTTATCCTTTATTCTTCATCTTCGATTTGTTTTTATAACCAACAATATCTGTTAGCAATATACTATAGATCAGGGATGGCGGACCTATCCACTAGGTGACACGCGAATACGACTTGTGGCGCGTCACTCAACATACAAATTTTGGACATGTAATAAGTAGGTAGAAAAGCACAGGTCGAGAATTACCAACATAGCATATTTTAACGTTACGCTTTAGTAAAAAATATGTCACAATACATTCTACGGTCATATTTTTTTACAAATTTCATTGGGCTAAAACAAAAATGTTAAAACGTACCTGTTTTTTAATATAATTTTCAGTGATGTTTGCAAAATAATACAATGAAACATTCAATCGCATGGTTTTATATGTAATGCAATTTAATACTTAAATGAAGTCATATGAGGGGTTTCATTATGACTTTAAAGGGAAATATCTGGTGGTACACTAGAAAGTACCGAGCTCGATAGCTGCAGTCGCTTAACTGCGGCCAGTATCCAGTAATCGGGAGATCGTGGGTTCGAGCCACACTGTCGGCAGCCCTGAAGGTGGTTTTCCATGGTTTCCCATTTTCACACCAGGCAAATGCTCGGGCTGTACCTTAATTAAGGCCATGGCCGCTTCCTTCCAATTACTAGGTCTTTCCTCTCCCATCATCGCCATAAGACTCATCTGTGTCGGTGGGACGTAAAGCAAATAACAAATAACAAAAAAAAAAATAGAAAGTAAAAAGTAATAAACAAGACCTTAATTGACACGGTAGTGGGGAAAGGTTTGCCGTCCCTGCTATAGATAGTATTTATTAGGTAGTTTAAGTTGTGTTGTATTTCTGTTTCACTAAACTCACGAACTTCTTTTACACTTACTTCCATTGTGCCAGTTTATTTATATCTACATCACCGTAAGAATTTAGACAAGCGTGAATATAGGTAGTTTTATGTGTTTGTCAGACTATGGAATTAAGTTTCTTCCAGTGGATAATTATTTTTCCATAATTCCAAATCTTTCGGACAAAAAATTATTAACGGAACAGATTTGTTCCTAATAATGGATTGCAGCGGCAGGAGTGGAAGGTAAAGGCTTACACCATTGTTAACCTCGACACGTGATGGGGTAGAGTGGTTAGCTCTACGCCCGGCCGCCTTTGCCCCCAGGAATTAACCTGGTACTCAGTTTTGGTGTAGGCTGAGTGAACCTCAGGGCCATATGCACCTCCGGAAGTGGAAATCTCGTTTCTTAAATTTTACGACTTCCTGACGGGGATTCGAACTCACGTCCTTCCGGGCGAACCGACCACGCATCTACCGCCTCGGCCAGGCAACGCCTGGTGCGTTTATTACTTCAGTATATTTCTTTCATAATATAGAGTGATAAAGAATAAAGAGTTCCGCTTCACAATAGGATATATCTGCACTATTGTGTAAAAACCAAAACCAAAAGCAGATTAGAACAACATGAAATCGAACCTGCATCTTCTTAGTTTTCCTACACAAATGAAATCCTATTTCATTAAGAGCCAAGTCCTTTCTTATCAAAAAAGAAAATAACTTGTTTGGAGCGCTTACGGTATAATTACATACACATGGATCTGTGATGTCGTAAGCTACATGAACTACTGTTTTGAATTAGGCACTTCGATTCAACTAAGTATGTATGTGGCCACCTGTTAGTCACGTTTCCTGACACGGAGTCGAGGATGAGGTGGGATGGAATTATATGGCATGCTTTTACGACCGGATGCCCTTTCTGACGCCAACTTCAGCTGAGGAGCTAATGAAGATGAATGCATTCTGGTGGATGAAACTGGATAAGGAGGTGGCCTTTGAATATGAACTATGCCGGCATTTTCCTGGAAGTGAAAATGAAAAAATACAGAAAACCATTCTCAGGACAGCCAACGGTGGGACTCGAACCCACTCGTCTCAACACGTACGGCCACTCCCCTCGTTAACTAAGTACCGTATTTATTTAATTTTTTTATTTATTTATTTATTTATTTATAAACCGTCCATTGATTCTTGAATCTTTGTTACGATTTAACCAGATAAACGAGGGTCAAGTCATAAGTCATGGCAACTATCTTTTTCTCGCGAACAGGAGACAACACGGAACATCTAAGATATGCATTTGGAAATATAGGGCATGTACTTATGCATAATGCTTGAAGACAAATTCTGACTTCAGGAGATTCTCGGAGGAAAGTGACAGAACACAGGTCATTGGTAAACATTGTTTTATTATGGTATAGACAGCAAATACACAAGACTACGTACAAAGGACAGGTCTCCACTGGTTACAGACCTTCGAAATAATCACCCAAGGTTTCCACTGTGCGTTGCCAGCAGTGGGGCAGGCGCTGAATATCATTCGCTGCATGTGTATCGCTAACGCCACCTCGCCACTGTTCTATAGGGCATGGCATGCACACCTAATGCTTCCCGCTCTTCTGCATGGCATTGGCGTGCATTTCTGCTGCGGAGAACTGCTGTTTTAATATACGATCGTTGCTCCTGCTTGTTGACTTCTATTTTGCGACGCTCTCACTCACACACTGAACTTGGGGGCATGCTTGGACTCACACTGTTGTTTACATGCACCATCTAGTGGCATCATACGCAAGTATAGACCGTACGTTTTAAAATGCATATCTTAGATTTTCCGTGTTGCCTCCTGTTCGCGAGGGAAAAAAAATGTTGCCATGACTTATGCCTCTACCTACGTATATATATTGCAGCATATTTTTTAAATATGAACTGTTAATCAACTACATCTATGTAGTAACTAGCGTAATCTAAAAACCTTTAACTAAAGAATATGCGGTACAAAAGAATATGCTGAACGTAATATCTGTCTGCTCTGTAGTGTAAGGGAAGCCAGTCTTCCTCTTATGTGGGGCAGCGAGTTCACTTCCCTACTCGTACAAGGATGTTCGTGAGACTAACTGTGGAGGTGTCTGATTTGAGCGATATCTGTCATGAAATCCTGAGAAAGTCACGACGCAGACCACATGGACTCCAACATCTGTAGGCCATCTGGCTGGGCTGCAGTCGTTTTGGCAGCGAAAGTATGTAATGGGCTGTATATGCCACGAACTTGTTTTGAACATAGAAAGTATAAATTATGTAAGAATAGGCCAGGATTAAATCTTCGTTAATATTTCAAGTTAACAAAAAATGACAAAAAAAGCAATCCAAAACCTGGAAGTTGCTATAGGTGAATCCGAAAAGAAGAAAACATGCTAGGAGTTCTCAAATTAATATTCCCTTTGTAACTTGTTTGCTATTCAAATCTTTAAAGATTAACAAATTCTTAATTTGCCTTGGTGTAAGTGTAACAAGTCGGAATCCCATATTAACTAAATTTTTTAAAGAGGGCGTAAGTTCCAACAAAATAATTTCACTGACCTGCCAGGCAAGGCTCTGTTTTTCTGGGAGGGGCTGTCGTATTGCGTCAATTCCTAACGAAAATAAGAGAGACTTAATAATTACATTTATAATAGGTCCGATGAAAGATTGTAAAGACTGGGATTAACTTTAATCAAAGGCTTAAGATAAAACTGACGGTGAAATAAGTGTCTGCCATATTATAAAATTCCCATCTTCTATTGCCAACAATTTTAATGATAAAAGAAGCGACGTCAGAGTTAGCTGTTTTATAAGATAACCCCTCCACGTCCATTAATGGGATAAAAAGTGCTGTTGATAATTCGCTCACTTTCAATGAGATTACTTTTAGCTTACCCAAGATGTACGAAGAGGAGGAAAAAATGGAAGATTATGTAATGTAATTTACCCATACCCCTTTTCTTTCCCCCACACTTTTCTTTAAAAACATATCACCCAATCTCAGCCACAGGAATAAAAAAACTTGGCTTCTTCCGCCCGCCACTTCTCTCCTTAAACAGTGAAAAGTGTAATCTTCTCGTGCTCCATTGGTCTCCCTCGGAAAGGAGAGGAGAAAGCTGTGTGTCGGTCGAAGTAGATAGCGAAGAATGTTCTCTTCTAGTTACTTCCATTATAATTTCATATTCATACGATTCTATATTAGCAACGGATTTATTTTCTAATTGTTGATGCACTTCAGTCTAGAACTCTAAAAACCATTGCTGATTTTCACTGTGTAGGAATGCATGGCACTTCTAACAAACCATTTTAATGCATTTAACCGAGTATACTAATCGAAAGTATGGAAGACATTCTGATCCTTTCAAAAAGGTCAAGGAAGAAAAGTCCGGCTGCATGGCTAACTGGTTAGCGTGAAAGGCCAAGGAGTCCGGTTTCGATTCCCGGTCAAGTTGGGAATTTTAACCTAATTGATTAATTCGTCTGACTCTTGGACTGGGTGTGTGTGCCATCTTCAACATAAGAATTCATCATAGGTTGGATCCCGTCCTCACAGACGCGCAGATCGCCAAGAAGCGTCAACTCGAAAGACCTACACCAGGCCATTCCGGAGGCCATACTCCATTATTTATTAACGAAGGAGTTTGGTAATTTTTAAGAAACATCCAAAAATCTAAATTCATGTTATCAGAAAATAGAAAATGAAACAGGCTGTTTTTACCCTGGACTAAAACACAATTCAAAGAATGTTATACCTATAGCCTAGGATGCTAGCTAATAGAAAAATGGGATCCGAATGTCGAAATCAAAATCAGAATCGGCATTGCAATAGGTACGTTTCTGAAGTCAAAACATCTTATACAACTGTGACTTCCGATTCGAAACTCGTTGGCGTGTCGTGAAGTGTAATGTGTAGAGACGAGAATTATAGGCACTAAAACCAGTTACAATAGACAGGCATATAGGCTCTTAACTTAGCCGAAACAGGCATGTAAATAGGCACTAACGTGTAAAATAGGCATGAAAAATTATTTATAATTTAATAACACACTCGCTTACTATAAAAGGAATTTATAACAAGCAACTTTTCAATGTTTTCCGGTAACAGTCTTGTTCTCTCGTCATGCAGAATGTTTTATACTGAGAGAAATATCTTTCAACATCACATGGAATGATCGGACAAAACTTCAATGAAGCTACTTCATCTGGCCTTACTTCCATTCTTTCATTTACCTCACCTCGTAGCACCCTGGTTACTTTTACCATCGCTTTCCATCCTGGATTCCGCTGCAGGACCCTGTCGAACTTTCCGCTGACAGCGGCTACCTTCCCAGAGGTTCGGTCAAAACTTCCCCTGATTTCTTCTAAAATCCTAAATGACTCCACCTCGGGCATGCCGCACTTCTCCAACTCGGTGATTGCTACCGGCAGTTTGTTGAAGTTTGAAGATGCTCCAGTTTGTGCTCCCACCATTGCAGTGCATAGGTCTGAAGAAAATTCTTGTGGTCGCTCTTCACAGCGGTCTGGTAGAAATGCTGCGTTGATACAGCATTTTGTACTCGTGTCAGATGCATCGCAGTATTTCTATGTTGATCTATATGGTACTTTTTTCACATTTGATCTGAAAAATAATAAAATTGACTTAAATTACGTTGTTCCTATATCTTACATTTCTACAGTTGGGCTAAGTGGCAATAATGCTTAGTATTTATATTATGCATTTGATTTATAAAAAAACTATTAGATATGTTGTTTCCAGAAGTTCAAAACTTTAAAGTAGGAACAAGGGAATTAGTAATTTACATGAAATATGTCCTCAGAGATTTTTCAGTTTTGGCAGTATCGTGTCGAGTTCAGCGGGTGAAAAAATAATAAAAATGACGTGAAACGGTACCTGAGTAGCGTAGAGGAGAGCTCCCCCCTTTGTTCTTGCTAGGGACCCACTAAGCTGCCCCTAGCAGTATTCTTACTTACATAGAAAAATTAAAACGGAAGAGCTATAAATCTCAAATTTGTGAACAATTTATTTGTTGCTATTTTCCGGCTTTGGTCAGCCGGGTCAGCTATCATGAAGACTATTTTCTGTTGCTTGCAATAGTTGCTGCATCATGTGTGCCCACAAGGATGCCATCCTCAATGAAAATTAGAAAACCGCGTAATTTGAAATTGTCGTAGCATGCGCCCATAACTTTACTTTTTGTCACAATTTAGCAAGAATCTAGAGGGGGATGCAAAGAGGCCTGTTGGCCGCTTCGCGGCCCTTACCTGGGAGCTTACGCCTCCCAGATTGCCTTTGTTTGCTCCCCAGCACAACGGTTACTAACCGGACCTCACCAATCCAGACCAACGGTCTTTTCACTGGCCTGGTCTTGTAAAGATAAGTCTTGACAGTCTTGTAAAACACGCTTTGACATCGTCCGAGCCGTGCCATGTTGTACGTCTAGTCTCTGTGACTCGTCCTAGCCGCGCTACATTGGATCTGTAACTTATGTTTTGCGAAGTCTTAGCGGAAGCGTAATAGGGTTCACTATAGCCTACACATAGCGCTGGTGAAAGTTGCTCACGATTTTTTCAAAAATTGCATTTCATTTGTAAATCTCTATTTTCACAGGAAATGAATCACAGTTCAGAATACCTATTTTTAATTTTCATCCACTCTGTGACAAGAGACCACCGACGTTCTTACTCCTCGTTCGGCAATGAAATGATTATTTACATTTTAGCAATAAAAATATTGAAAGTTCACGACTAATACAGCATTGCAACAAAACAATTTGCCACAATACATAAATTAATAGGCCTATAAATGCTACAATGAAATTCGATCACAGTTCTCAATCACAGAAAAAAGAAAAGGAACAAACGAAGCTGCCTAACAGCAAGCTTGGCGTAAGGCTACCCTTCCATCCGTAGTGAAATTGGAATCCCCCGTAATCCACTGCTTCAGACAGTAGGACTTTGACGATTTTTCTTTGGGCATTGCCACAGGCACACTTCTTCTTCTTATTTTTCACAATAAATCACAACACGATCTGAAGATAAAACGTACGCGTACAACAGTTCGCATCCAGAGGGAGGTGTAGGGGTTATGGGTTGTGCAAAATAGTTCGACGTTGATTGGTTCTCGTATATGTGTTAGGAGATTGGAGGGGGTGAAGGCTTCGATATCAAATTGTTCCTTGTTTCTCCTGATGGAAATTTCCCAACCACTATTCCTGGTGACTTCCGATAATTCCCATTTTGTTCGAGGGGTAAACAGATATTGAGAAATGAGAAGATAATTCTGTCGAGCACACCAGCAGTGGAATAAAATCGGTTTCTTTAAAATACAGTCAAAAGGCATTAAATAGGCAATTATACTCCAAATAGGCACAAACCCCTGAAATAGGCATTTATAGGCACAATAAAACCATCAAAATCTAGCTAAAAATGGATTTATATCTCAAAAGCCTACGTTTCTTCACACTGGAATAAAATATACAAATAGTCAAATTCCCGTCTCTAGTAATGTTATCGGAACTACTTTAGGCTGGACAGGAAATCCTGTGAAGTCTTAACCCTCATTAAACGCAGGAAAGCAGTATATTTCGGTAACACATTTCGAAAGCAAAAAACCAGCCTGATATAAGTGATCGTAAAAGGCAAGATAGAAGGCAAACGACGATCTGGGCTGAGAAAATTATCCTGGGGACAGTATTTTTGACAGTAGTTTGATATCCATGATTTTGCAACTCTGATAGAGGAATCACAAAATAGGAATAATTACTCTACTCCAATGTGGTTGCCAGCCCTGAATGAGGAGAGGGCACTAGATAAGAACAAGAAAAGAAGAAGAAGAGAAAGAAGAAGATTACTATTTGCTTCTGATGAGAAGTCGCAACAGCTTGTGCGTACGGCACAAGTAACAGATACTACACTCTAAGTTACAAACATACGTCATGAAGACTGTGCGAGTTCTTTGAAACAGATGCATGCTCATAATTAAATTTTTCATTATGCGGTACTTACAGTAAATGTTTTACTAAAGCACAAAGCATTTTGAAACTTCACAACCGCACCTGAGTTCGCGTCAGGCCGTGAGACTTGAGATGGGCACATGCGCAGCACCCCTTGCCCTGCATCCACGCGACTTCTCGTCAGACAACCGTACTAAGATTAATGGTAAGTAGCAAACGGATCATACACACAAGTGATGTTAACGTGATCTGAAGCCGAAAGTATCTTCAAATTCGACGAGTAAAAGGCAAAGTAATCTCCGTACAGGCCATGTGAAGGCCCTTTCCGTAATCTTGGCACTAACTGGGATAGAGCGGCTAGCTCTACACCCGGCCGCTGAGTGAACCTCAGGGCTACCTCCGGAAGTGAAATTGTCGTTTTCTTAAATATTTCGATTTTCTGACGGGGAATTGAACCCACATGTGAACCGATCACGCCTTCACCAGCTCGGCCAGGCAGCCTTGAAATTCGACTAGTGCCTGTCGGTAATTTTCTTGGCCTCTAAATAATACTCTCAATCTTGGATCCACGATGTGTCTCAAAATCGCCAGTAACAAGTACTTCTGATCAGTTTGTCATTTGTGAATTCTGGTCCGAAAGGTCTCTCTGATCTGGATATCTTTTTGTGTGATTCCCGCAAATTTAAAGTCGTTTTCGGAGAATTCGACTGTTTGCTTTGTGAGTCCCCCATGATTCATTATTTGGATATGTCCGTAAATTGTTGATCTATGTTGTACAATGCCTCTGTGAATGTCTCTGTATTGTTTGATTATCTGTCTGTTTCTGAATATTCATTGTTCACTTGCGTGTTTTGGGCCTAGAAATTTGCTTATAATTTTGCGTTCCTTTCCCTTAATGTTTCGATGCCTGCTTCGTTGCTCAAAACTGGTGTGTCCGATCCATAGACACATGCTGGTTTAATAACCGTATTGTATTATTGTGAACTGGACATTTTCTTTTGTTGTAGACATTTTGGCTGAGTCGATGTGCTTTTTTTCATTGTTTGGCATGTAACTGTGTAGGTTTGTGTTTCGATTCCGCTTTCCTGTGTTTTTTTTCGTCGAGATATTGAAATTGTGAGACTCGTTTTATTATGCCGTAGGCCCTACTTTGTTTCCACGTATTTTGGGGCGTGTATTTTGCAGTTGTTGATGATGATGATAATATTTTAACGTGTCCCTAAACATTTTTATCTACGTTTCCTAATGTCACTGTGAATGTATGTATAATGATTGATATTTTTTGTGAGTTTTCAATGCAACCTTTTCTTCTGATTTTGCCTTCTTTTTCAGTGTTTTCTAATTTCCTGTTCTAAAATCAACAGGCCCTATTTCCAATCCAGTTTAAGGTCATTTTTTATTTCACCGATCAATGTCACACTGTTCTGGCTATTATCCTGTTTTGATAGATTTCGCTATTTGTTTTTTAACTCTATCAAGGCTCATTATTTTGATGTGTCCGTAAAATTGTTGTGAGCTAAACTTACGAATAAATTATTATTACAGTGAGTTTCTCTCATCGGTTGGCCGGCAGGTGCGCCCAGCTTATCCGCCTCCCGTTGACTCATCACTCCCCGCTCCGCGCCATAGCAACAAGGACAGATCTCTTTATTCGAGCATGGCATGAGATAACAATTAAGAATTAAGAAAATAAGCTCATACCTTTCAACATTTTCGAGCCCGTCATGCTGAACTCTTCGAAACCCTCGCCTCTTGTCCAAGTCATCTTAGGGATTTTGTTGGCGTATGTTCTAACCTTTCTGCGATTTCATTTACTTTTTCTTCGTTAAGTACATGTTTTATAGCACTTATCTTTTTACCGAGTAAAGTACCAGTTTCTCTCAATTTGTTTACGAGTTTCCGCGTGGTCTCTCTATGTGGAGGGCGTACACCTGGACATTGTGTTACAAATCCCCTAACGACTTCCCTGCAAGAATCTGCTTTCGCATAACTATCGTAAATAAATACCTTTCCCTCTACCATGTACACATGTGGAGGCATTGTGAGAATTATACCCCGAAGTAACACTTCACAATTCGAGAACTGTTGGAGCGACAGAACAACACTTAATACGCGTTCTAAGCACGGACATGAACTGCGAAGTGCGGGCATTACCGTGCTGTCGCTGCGCTGTGTAACGAGAAGTGATGACCCAACGGGAGACCAAAAGCTGGGCGCGCCTGCTGGCCAACCGATGAGAGAAACTCGCGGTGTTATTCTTCTTATTATTCTTGTTCTTATTATTCACCATTAATGTAAAAAGAGATAGACCGGCTCCTTGGCGAATGGCCAGCATAATGGTCTTCACTTCAAACGGCCCCCCTGGTTCGATCCCTGGTCTGGGACTAAAAACAAAGAGATAAAACCAAAATAATAAACATCGCCAGACAAAACCCTGTCCAACCATAAAATAAAATAAAAACATGAGTGACTTGCAGGCCGTTGATCACGATACATTTGGAATAATTAATGATAATTGTGGTTGCGATGGCAGAATATTGACTAAGATCTGAAAGAGCTTTGACATGACCTTAGTGTTTTCTTTATTCCCGTGTGCATTAAAATGCTGGAACCTCAAAAAGATAGACCCCATGCACATTGATGTCTTTGATAAAAACACCGGAGCGTTGAACACGACATTGCTCTCTATTCCTAAGCATAAATCCTCAACCCGTCGCCATAAGACATACCTGTGTCGGTGCGACGTTAACCAAAATAGCAAAAATATATATACACTGACTGACAGAGCAAATGCAACACCAAGGAGGAGTGGTTCGAAAGGGATGAAAGTTGGGGAAAAAACAGAGCGGCACGGACGAATAATTGATGTTTATTTCAAACCGATATGCAGGTTACACAATGCGCACGGCATCGACTCAGTAGGATGTAGGACCACCGCGAGCGGCGATGCACGCAGAAACACGTCGAGGTACAGAGTCAATAAGAGTGCGGATGGTGTCCTGAGGGATGGTTCTCCATTCTCTGTCAACCATTTGCCACAGTTGGTCGTCCGTACGAGGCTGGGGCAGAGTTTGCAAACGGCGTCCAATGAGATCCCACACGTGTTCGATTGGTGAGAGATCCGGAGAGTACGCTGGCCACGGAAGCATCTGTACACCTCGTAGAGCCTGTTGGGAGATGCGAGCAGTGTGTGGGCGGGCATTATCCTGCTGAAACAGAGCATTGGGCAGCCCCTGAAGGTACGGGAGTGCCACCGGCCGCAGCACATGCTGCACGTAGCGGTGGGCATTTAACGTGCCTTGAATACGCACTAGAGGTGACGTGGAATCATACGCAATAGCGCCCCAAACCATGATGCCACGTTGTCTAGCGGTAGGGCGCTTCACAGTTACTGCCGGATTTGACCTTTCTCCACGCCGACGCCACACTCGTCTGCGGTGACTATCACTGACAGAACAGAAGCGTGACTCATCGGAGAACACGACGTTCCGCCATTCCCTCATCCAAGTCGCTCTAGCCCGGCACCATGCCAGGCGTGCACATCTATGCTGTGGAGTTAATGGTAGTCTTCTGAGCGGACGCCGGGAGTGCAGGCCTCCTTCAACCAATCGACGGGAAATTGTTCTGGTCGATATTGGAACAGCCAGGGTGTCTTGCACATGCTGAAGAATGGCGGTTGACGTGGCGTGCGGGGCTGCCACCGCTTGGCGGCGGATGCGCCGATCCTCGCGTGCTGACGTCACTCGGGCTGCGCCTGGACCCCTCGCACGTGCCACATGTCCCTGCGCCAACCATCTTCGCCACAGGCGCTGCACCGTGGACACATCCCTATGGGTATCGGCTGCGATTTGACGAAGCGACCAACCTGCCCTTCTCAGCCCGATCACCATACCCCTCGTAAAGTCGTCTGTCTGCTGGAAATGCCTCCGTTGACGGCGGCCTGGCATTCTTAGCTATACACGTGTCCTGTGGCACACGACAACACGTTCTACAATGACTGTCGGCTGAGAAATCACGGTACGAAGTGGGCCATTCGCCAACGCCGTGTCCCATTTATCGTTCGCTACGTGCGCAGCACAGCGGCGCATTTCACATCATGAGCATACCTCAGTGACGTCAGTCTACCCTGCAATTGGCATAAAGTTCTGACCACTCCTTCTTGGTGTTGCATTTGCTCTGTCAGTCAGTGTATATCCTCAACCTACAATAATTCCTTCGCTGTGTGGCCAGCCGCGGATGGAATTTCTTTCCGCAGGAGGTCAGAGGGATATCAGACCACGGAAGATTTAAAAGAGGGTGAAATATCTCCATGAGATGAGCTCGTAGTACGACAGTTCTTCTTCTTCTACTTCTAACCATCATATCATTCATCGTTACTGTTACAGCAGTAGTAGTATTTAGCTGTGGTCCTCTGTATAGTAATCCTTATTCCAATCCCTGTGTGGTAATGTTTTTTTCGCCTACAGTAATAACACGAATGAAACTTTCGTCATCGTGAGAAATTTTTGGAATTGAACATTACATTGTAAATAATAGTACTGTTATATATATTATTGTTATTTTTTTTTGCTAGGGGCTTTACGTCGCACCGACACAGATAGGTCTTATGGCGACGATGGGATAGGTAAGGCCTAGGAGTTGGAAGGAAGCGGCCGTGGCCTTAATTAAGGTGAAAATGGGAAACCACGGAAAACCATCTTCAGGGCTGCCGATAGTGGGATTCGAACCTACTATCTTCCGGATGCAAGCTCACAGCCGCGCGCCTCTACGCGCACGGCCAACTCGCCCGGTTTTATTTATTATTATTATTATTATTATTATTATTATTATTATTATTATTATTATTATTATTATTATTATTATTATTATTATTATTATTATTATCTTTCTTTATCTGTTTACCCTCCAGCGTTCGTTTATCCCTCAAACTCAGCGAGGGACCCCACCTTTATCGCCTCTAGGAGCAGTGTCTTAAAGCGTGAAATATTATGTGGGGCATACAAGTGGAGAGAAGGACCAGTGCATAGCCCAGGTGCCGTCACCTGCTATGCTGAACAGGGACCTTGTACGGGGATGGCGAGATTGTTAGGGATAGACAAAGAAGAGGAAAGAAGAAAGCGGCCGTGGCCTTAAATTAGGTACCATCCCGTCATTTGCCTGGAGAAGTGGGAAACCACGGAAAACCACTTCGAGATTGGCTGAGGTGGTAATCGGACCCCCTTCACTCACTTAACCTCCCGAGGCTGAGTGGACCTCGGTCCAGCCCTGGTACCACTTTTCTAATTTCGTGGCAGACCCGGGAATCGAACCCGAGCCTCCAGGGGTCGCAGCTAATCACACTAACCACTATACCACTGAGGCGGACTATTAATTAATAATTTATTTATTTAACTTTCTTGCTTAGCTATTGGCTACAATAAAGTTTATTATTGATTGAAAACCTGTTAATTTGTTTTATATTGTGTAGTATAATAGATTTTTGTATGTATGTTGAGATGGCATAGTAGGTTATTAATTTGTTTGTCTTTTTTTTTACAACTTTAAATTTTTTTTTATGTAAACACAAGTTAAAACAAGAACACGAGTCTCTAACTTTGTCAGTTAAAATAAACCATATATCCATCGATCCATATGTCTTTGAAAGTACTGTTGAAGGCGGATATTGAGAATCCCGTGCACAGACCAGTCAGTCAGTAATAGACTAAACGAGCTGAAACTGAAAGTGCACTTAAATAGAAAAGTACAACAGCTAGCATGCTACTTCGTGCACATTATAAGGCAATATAGCCTAGAAGGAGTATCCTTCAAGGGATTATTATTGTTATTTCGTGTGGCTATTATAGCCGG
This sequence comes from Anabrus simplex, assembly GCF_040414725.1. Taxonomy (NCBI): domain Eukaryota; kingdom Metazoa; phylum Arthropoda; class Insecta; order Orthoptera; family Tettigoniidae; genus Anabrus; species Anabrus simplex. The sequence goes on along the minus strand of NC_090267.1, from coordinate 368,285,401 downwards.
ATGCAGCCGTTGTAACCAGACCATTTACTGAGGATGGACGGCTTCTTCCTTGTGTGGGAAACAGCGCGTTGTTCTGGTGGAGGATAGTGTTGCGTGTGGTAAGGGATGTGTGGGAATGTTGGTGGCGGTACTAACACCCATCCTCGAGCTAAGAGTATTAAATTTAACATGCCACGACCCAACCATGAATCGAACCTGAGGTCCAAAAATCACGACACTGAACACTGAGCGATGAAGCCGCACAAGGGCTAGACTGAAGGACAAAGAAGCCGTGTTAGAACTCCAACAATATTCCTCAATCATATTAATCACATCATGAATGTTCCATTTCAGCGAAGCGTGATGCTGCTAGAAAATACGACGTTATGGTGGAAAATGACATGCACCATTGTCAAGTAGGTCACGATACTCGACTCGAGTGACCGACTTGAAAATGTGTTGAGGGAATCGAACTAGGGGCCGTGTGAACGGAAGGTCGCTACGCTGACCGTTCAGCCAAGGGGCTGGATAGAATAAATTATTCTTGTTATTGACAGCTGAACCAGTAATAGCCATGTAGATAATGTAGCTGAGCTGCTCATGAAGTAGTGTTTTGAGAAAGGGAAACAAAGCGGATTGAAGCTAGCAAGCAGCAGGTGTGTAACGAATAGGACGAGTCAATTACAAAATCAATACACACTCTGCTAATTGAGTGGTGGTGGGACCGCTCGCTACCGTGACAGGAGACTTCAAAAAACAACATTTAGCGTGCGATAAGGCAAGGCTGCGCTGGGAATACCAACATATGGACAAGACAGATACGCATCACTATAGAATAGTGTCTGTTGTAGCCGAGATGAAACTGATTACACTCGATAAAATCCCACATTTCATCGTTTCATTTCGCTTTTCATGTTGAAAATGTCACCTTGAACCAGAGTAATGCGGCTATTTCAATATAAAATGCGCCCAAACGGATTGTCCAAAGTACCACGATTCAGAGTTCAGTAACCAGTGAAAGGCTGTAAAGTACGTGGTTAATGATTTCAATCCCAGAAAGAGTGCGTGAAGAGTCGCAGATAAATTTGGGTGGGAGACGCTGGAAGCTAGAAGGACGAAAGCACGATTACGTTCCGGGTAGTCAACCACGAGTTTATATGTAGCATGCCTGCCTATTACTCGGAAGCTGAGGGTTCAATTCCCGGCCATTTGAGGTATTTTAATTCTACACTGACAAGGGAACTGTTCCGATTGCATGAAACTTGGTATGACGATGAATTGAGACGGCATAAATTTAAAGGTAATACACATTTTCCGTAAAATAATATTTACATACTTAAAACATAGTAATTCGGTGCTGCCGTTTCAAATGGAACGTGGTGTATCGAAGGCAGAGGTTGTAATGCCAGTTGATTAGATGACTAATTAAGGCGTCATAACATCCCTGCATGTCTTCCACTGTTACACAGGTTGTTCACAGAATGGCAAATTAATTATTCTGAACAGGAAACCGCAAGTTTCGTCCTTTGTCCTAATTAAAGATTTACTTATTTATTTATTCATTTAGCGTATGGGTAATGCACACATATAAGAACGACAAATGTGTATAAATACATACATATTTACAATTGAGAAACAATGAACTCAGCAGGGTTATATGTGCTTCACAGGTGAATGTCCAGTCCCTCAATCTACAGCAGTATCTGGAGTTGTCAGCAGGTAATCACCACCATAGGTCCAAATCTTGCAGTCGCTGACATTGTGGTGAATGGTTTGGCGTGGAGATTGTTTATAGCAGGCAGTTTGCTCCACTTGTGTAGTGTATCTTTGTACCTGGCATGGCCCGTTCTGATTTTGTTCAGCTCCAAGTCTTGCGCGGTAGCTGAAATCCAATTGCAAATTCAGCACTTGGGAAGATTTTATGCAGGTGCACATAATATTAAATTAACAGCATACACGTGTATACAGGTTGGTCGGTAACAACCTGAACCGGATATATGAGCGTCATATTGATTGAAGAAGAAATTTGAAGAAAAAAATCGATACCTCGTGAAGCGATCTGATTGGCTGAAAACATGACAACGGCGCGAGATACCGGATTCTAATTTTTCAAATTATTTATCAGTATGATCAACCTTCTAAGACTCATATATCTGGTTCGCGTTGTTTCCGACAACCTTGTATGTAGATGACCCAATATTTCATAATTCGTCATATTTAAGCTTCCATTATAAACAATACAGATGTATGAACATTCTAACATTTTATATATTTGGACACTGTTATGTTTAGTAAAATAGGTTTGTAGAAAGTATTTGTGTTGTCAAAATCTCATTTTTAGTGTAAAGTGTTTTATATTACATTAAAGTAGAACAATCACCGACCGAGTGGCTGCACGGTTTTGTAGCTGTCAGCTTGCATTCGGGAAATAGTGGGTTCGAACCCCACTGTCGGCAGGCCTGAAGATAATTACATGTGGTTTCCCATTTTCACGCTAGAAAAATACTGGCTGATGTTGTACCTTAAGGCCACGGCCGCTACCTTCCTACCCCTAGCTCTTTACTAACCCATTGTCGCCACAAGACCTACCTGTGTCGGTGCGACCTAAATAAAATAAGACAATCGATATATTTCTACAGTGCATACGCAAGTGTGTCAGTCATCATCAGACTACTCTGTGACGCTCAGCTATTTTTCAGGAATTAATTATAATTTTACCATTAATATTTACGGAAAAAATGTTTATCGTTACATTTGGGATATATTAATTGACTGTTCTACCAATTTTAACTGAAATCTGTCAGGTCCAACCCAAAGAGTTCCCTCTGCTGGGTGGAACAGGGTTCACTCTGCTTCATAAGTCCAACTAAGGAGCTGTTTGATATGTCAAGCAGCGGACCCGGTCACGAAAGACATGCATTCGCTGCGGGTTCGTTTTTGTGCTCCATGTACGATGATTCTGCGAATAAATCAGCTTGAGAAGAGTTGAACAGTCGATTAGCAAACCCATATTACAGGTCCTACCAAAAGTTTAAGGACCTGCGTATTTCATGAACACCATTCATGTCCTTAAACTTTTAGTATCACACATACGACTTTTTTCAGGGATCTAGTAAATATTTAGAGGAACATTTTCATTAAAATATCATTCTTTGTTTTGAATTTACTATTTATTTTGTTTATAATGGTTGGAAAGAAGATAAGTTAGTCATTTTTTATACTTAATGAGATCAGGGCAGTACAATATGGTGATTGCATGAATAATTTTTGTTATGCAGAAACACATACCAGTAGAATATTTAATTGAAATAGAGCAACAGAATTTCTTTCTATTAAAAATATCCCCCCGTTTTATAGCTTGCAATAGAACCACTGATCGTGGTCATAGAACAAACATTCCTTGTCTTCGGCTGGACAGGAGACCCCTCAAGCTACCAATCAATCAATGAATCAATCAATCAATCAATCAATCAGTCAATACTGATCTGCATTTAGGGCAGTCGCCCAGGTGGCAGATTCCCTATCTGTTGCTTTCCTAACCTTTTCCTAAATGATTTCAAAGAAATTGGAAATTTATTGAACATCTCCCTTGGTAAGTTATTCCAATCCCTAACTCCCCTTCCTATAAATGAATATTTGCCCCAATTTGTCCTCTTGAATTCCAACTTTATCTTCATATTGTGATCTTTCCTACTTTTATAAACGCCATTCAAACTTATTCGTCTACTAATGTCATTCCACGCCATCTCTCCGCTGACAGCTCGGAACATACCACTTAGTCGAGCAGCTCTTCTTCTTTCTCTCAATTCTTCCCAACCCAAACATTGCAACATTTTTGTAACGCTACTCTTTTGTCGGAAATCACCCAGAACAAATCGAACTGCTTTTCTTTGGATTTTTTTCCAGTTCTTAAATCAGGTAATCCTGGTGAGGGTCCCATACACTGGAACCACACTCTAGTTGGGGTCTTACCAGAGACTTATATGCACTCTCCTTTACATCCTTACTACAACCCCTAAACACCCTCATAACCATGTGCAGAGATCTGTACCCTTTATTTACAATCCCATTTATGTGATTACCCCAATGAAGATCTTTCCTTATATTAACACCTAGATACTTACAATGATCCCCAAAAGGAACTTTTACCCCATCAACGCAGTAATTAAAACTGAGAGGACTTTTCCTATTTGTGAAACTCACAACCTGACTTTTAACCCCGTTTATCAACATACCATTGCCTGCTGTCCATCTCACAACATTTTCGAGGTCACGTTGCAGTTGCTCACAATCTTGTAACTTATTTACGCTGTACGTAGTGTGAATATCCCTTTACAACGTAACACACAAATGATCTGGACAGCTTGAGGGGGTCTCCTGTCCAGCCATAGACAAGGAATGGTCGTTTTATGACCACTTTCTGTGGTTCTATTTCGAACTATAAAACGGAGGGGGAGGGGGGTGATTTTTTAATGGAAAGATATTATTACAAGTATATTATTACAAGTATAAATATTCTAAAGGTATCTTGTGTTTCTCCATAACCAAGCTTATTCATGTAATCCCCCATGCCTGAGACCAAAAGTTTAAAGACAGAAATCGTGTTCATCAAATATGCAGGTGTCCTTAAACTTTTGGTAGGAACTGTAAATAAGCCTAACCGATAATTCACGTAAAGTGAAAGATAGACGGGGGAAAAAAATCTGTAAGAGTTCTTCAGTTAAAACATCGATATAACTGCAAATAACTGCGGAGCAGCCGATAGTTAGTAGCGCTGCGTGGTTTGATGCGTGTAGCAGTCTGAAACATTATATTTTGATAATAATATAATTATAATATCTGATAAGAATTATTAAATGCGAGGAACATACAATATCATATGTCCATTCCTTTCTGATCCACTATATACTTTATTTAGCCGTGGATTAAACAACACCTTAAATTAATTGATTCACAGAACTACGTTATGATGCATAAAACTCAGTCAGGTATTGATGTGTGTCTGCCCACGGTAAGTCGATTTAACGAGACTCCGCTGTATGCGTAAACGCTTTGTCTCTCCACTAATTGCTTGCCACGCAGCTAACCGGGACAACGACAGAAGAGCCATCGGCAGCGGATAACACCTAATTTGTCCTTCAAAATTGAGTACCATATCGGTCCAATAAACCACAACGAGTAGGACCGTGCACTCATTTCCGGAAACACTGTACACTTAAACGCTCCTAACTCTTAAGCGAATCGAGCTCGATAGCTGCAGTCGCTTAAGTGCGGCCAGTATCCAGTATTCGGGAGATAGAAGGTTCGAACCCCACTGTCGGCAGCCCTGAAGATGGTTTTCCGTGGTTTCTCGTTTTCACACCAGGCAAATGCTGGGGCTGTACCTTAATTAAGGCCACGGCCGCTTCCTTCCCATTCCTACGCCTTTCCTGTCTCATCATCCCCATAAGACCTATATTTGTCGGCGCGACGTAAAGCAACTAGCAAAGAAAAAAAAAGAAAAGTAACTCTTCACCGTGGGTAGATAACCGGCCGGGTTGAATAGCTCAGACGGTAGTGTGACCCTTAGTTGGCAGCTTCGAACCCGGCTCAGTCCGATGGTAATTAAAAGTAATCAAATACACTAGCGTCCTGTCGGTAGATGTCTTACAAGACATTCCGGTTCCCCGACGTCTCCGAAAGCTATTTTTTTGCTATTTGTTTTACGTCGCACTGACACAGAGAGGTTTTATGGCGACGATGGGATAAGAAAGGCCCAGGAATAGAAAGAAAGCGGCCGTGGCCTTAATTAAGGTACAGACTGGTGTGAAAATGGGAAACCACGGAAAACCATCTTCAGGGCTGCCAACAGTGGGGTTCGAACCCACTATCTCCCGCATGCGAGCTCACAGCTGCGCGCTCCTAACCGCACGGCCAGCTCGCCCTTCCGAAAGCAGTCGAACTAGTGTGTGGGACGTAAAACCTATAATATGATTACGACATTAAAAAGACGTATAGCTGGAAGTTAAATATGCATAAACGGTAACCTAATTCATAATATTTTATATCGTTAAGTACCATATTTTCATTCCACTAATAGGAGTAGCAGAATGCTTCGGTTATAGCAGAATTATGTAGTATTAGTATTAGTAGTTTTCGTTGGTTGTTTGGCAGGCCTCTGTCAGTGGAACGCTGTCGATAAGGGAGTATGGTTGGTCATATTTGATAGTTTCAGGAATGTTAAGGTCAGCACAAACAGTCAGTTTTCTTTTTATTGTCGCTGTAACAAGTCATTGAAAACTTATGTATACTGGTGTTAATTTCCTAGTAAAATACGGATACAATTTCATATATTGTGTGATTATTATTGCCCAATTCTAACACTTCCTATTACAGAAATCGTCGTATAATCTTCTCAACTGTAAGCTTTTCCATCTCGTACGTTTACTAATAATAATGTAATGTTATTAATGAACCTTTGTGGCTCAGACGGCCTCTCACCGCTGCGTTCTGTGATTCAAATCCCGGTCATTCCATGTGAGGTTTGTGCTGAACAAAGTGGTGGCGGGGGAGGTCTCTCTCTGGGTCCTTCCGTTTTCCGTGTCACATTTCATTTCAGCAATACTTTCTAGTATCATTTCATCTGTCAGTCATTAATCGTTTCCCAAGCGGAGTGCGATAGGCATCTGCAGCCGACACAATTCTTATCCTCGCCGCTAGATGGGGACTTCATTCATTCAATTCCTGACCCGGTCGAATGACTGGAAGGAGGTTGTGGATTTTCATTTTTCAGTGTAGTGTTATTATTTTTCGTTCCATTAACTAATTTTGACGGTTTTCGGAGACGTCGAGGTGCCGAAATGTCTCACAGTAGTTCTGTTACGTGCCAGCAAATCTACCGACACGAGGCTGACGTATTCGAGCACCAGACTGATCCAGGATAGAACCTGCCAAGTTCGGGGTCAGAAGGCCAACGCCTCAACTGTCTGAGGCACTCAGCCCGACGTATGTCTTTTCCTTAGTCCCCTTTCCTGATCCAATGTTGAGGGTGAGGTGAAACTTTATAGCACAAGCTCAGTTGAGGAGACAATGAAGATGAAATGAATGATGGTGAATTAAATTTGGTAAGGAGATGGAAGGAATCGTCTGTGAATCAATCAATCAATCAATCAATCAATCAATCAATCAATCAATCAATCAATCACCACTGATCTGCATTTAGGGCAGTCGCCCAAGTGGCAGATTCCCTATCTGTTTTTTACCTAGTCTTTTCTTTAATAATTGCAAGGAGTTTGGAAATTAATTGAACTTCTCCCTTCGTAAATTATTCTAGTCGCTAACACCTTTACCTATAAACGAATATTTACCCCAGTTTGTCATCTTCAGTTCCAGCTTTATCTTCATATTGTGATCTTTCCTACTTTTAAAAACACCACTCAAATTTATTCGTCTACTAATGTCATTCCACGCCATCTCTCCATTGACAGCTCGGAACATACCACTTGGTCGAGCAGCTTGTCTCCTTTCTCCCAAAGACTTCCCAGCACAAACTTTGCAGCATTTTCGTTACGCAACTCTTTTGTCGGAAATCACCCCGAACAAATCGAGCTTGTTTTCTTTGGATTTCCTCTATTTCTCGAATGAAGCAATCCCATACACTGGAACCATACTCTAGTTAGGGTCTTAGAGAGACTTCTATGCTCTCTCCTTCACATGGGCCGATGACCTTCGATGTTAGGCCCCTTAAAACAACAAGCATCATCATCATCATCTCCTTCACATCCTTACTACAACCCCTAAATACCCTCATAACCATGTGAAGTGATCTCTACCCTTTATTTATAATACCGTTTATGTGATTACCCTAATGAAGATATTTCCTTATATTAGCACCTAGGTACTTACCGTGATCCTCATAAGGAACTTCCACCCCGTCAACCCAGTAATTATACCTTAGAGGACTTTTCTTGTTAGTGAAACTCCATCCGTGTGTTTTTTAGATCAACTAAGTCCTCCAAAAGCACGCATTATATGAAAAGGAATATTTCATCTCGCTATTTTTGTGAATATGCCATATTTTGCGTTAACTGATTATTCACATTTCTGTTGCATGTGCTGCTAAGAAATAATTCTCTCGCAGTCGTTTGGAACGTAATTCGAGCAGTATGTTTAATATTGCACAGTTTATCCACGAAGAATAGATGAGTGAAGGGATATCATGTAGCAGCAGATGGTGTGAATATTACAGACATCTGTTTGTGCAGAGGTGTGTCAAAACTGCACCCTGTTGGTCGCAGTCACTTGAATGTAAACCATATCTCATCAGCAAACTCAAAATTTGTGGTTGTTCCTGAATCACGTACTCTATGACCACTGAGAGCAAGAATAAATTATTGCCGATTTTCATGACTATTCAGTTTTGTTAAAATTATATTGTGCTAAGTAAGAGTTGAGTCAATATTAATATAACTACAACACTGGACCATGTATGAAACAGTATCTTGATTTTCGTTTGTACAACAGAATAAAAACAGACGTCGTTGTGCAATCTATATTATACATTGAAATATTACTAATACTTGTTCCCCTTCGAAAAACGGCAATTTGCATTGTATTTTCTAGAAATGTATGCGAATTTACTTGCCTCCAATCACACGTGTTATGAGGCATGTTAAGCTGATGTTTTCCTCCAGAATCATATGTCATTAATATGAAGTACGACACAGCTGAACGAAATCAAGCTTTAATGAGGATTATTTTCGAATTTATAGTACGGTACAGTTCCTTATCCAATATTGCACGAAATTGCCACTATTTTTCAGTTACATACTGTAGTTTCTGTGACCACTAGCGTGGTGCTGCGACTGAAGACTCAGAAAACACATTGATGCTTTTCCCTTATTATCTGCTCTATCAAAAAAGTAAAATGAATGTAAGTTCTTCCTGTAAACCTACCTTGAAGTGATCCTGAAGTGATATGCCCAAAGTGCTTCACGAGACTATAGCGAAAAATCACCGAGATCGATAGCTGCAGGTTCGAACCCCACTGTCGGCAGCCCTGAAGATGGTTTTCCGTGGTTTTTCATTTTCACACCAGACAAATGCTGGGGCTGTACCTTAATTAAGGTCTCGGGCGCTTCTTTCCCACCCCTAGCCCTTCCCTGTCCCATCGTCGCCATAAGACCTATGTGTGTCGGTGCGACGTAAAGCAACTAGAAAAAAAAAAAAGAAAAATCCAATTTTCTTTAATATCTCCCTTGCTATTTTTCCTACGATATATATGAAAATATATGAAATTGGATTTTTTACAGCTTGGGTTACATACAGATTTTCTATAGGCGAAATATTAAGAGATATTTACGAATAACCGTTTTGATCTTACTATAAAGACTTGCTCAATCCGATGGCCTTCTATGCACCTGATAAAAGAATCCTCAATGGGTAGATTCAAACACACACAATACGCACACGCCAAAGGTAAAAAAAAAAACCTTCGGAAATTATCTAGAAATGTTGGTGAAATTATAGCCCAAATGTACGGACACGTGACCCCTATGGTTTTATTTATACCGGGTCCGCCTGTCCCTTGTGATCGAGTTTCAGGCAACCCGTCGCGTTAACTACAAATCTGAAATACATCGGACCCTCTCCCTAAACCGGGGTAATATAACGAGATGTCGTGTTTACGGGCTAGAAGACACTAGAAATTTTGAGCGCCACTATTAATTCACAATGGGTACCAAGAATGAACCCGTAAAACGGTAACAGGTACCAAGAACACTTAACGTACAACAGGAGGTGGACACACAGATCAGGAACAGGTATTATATAGGCTGGGGACTGCCCGCTGCATGTTAAGCCTGGCAATAGCTCACTTGGCAAGGGTGCGGTCAAAGGTATGATAGTGCACAGTGCTCGAGGGTACGAATATACTATTCCGTTGCAAGTAATTCCTCTTTATCACCAATTGCTTGTGATATAGGAAGGTTGTGTACTTAATAGTTTCGACATACTGATGTGTTTATTTGGCCCTGTAAAGGGCAGTTGCTTTCTTGTCATATGGTATGGAAGTGGGTTGTACGAGGATAGGGAGGTGGTGGCCTATGACTAGGACACAGGCAACCAATTGGCTACGTCGTACGTGTTTCAAGCTTCCTTCGACATAGGTAGGACGAAGTGTGCCCCATTAGAACGATAACAACATGCGGTGGCAGGTAGCTATGAACTTTTTCCAGACTCTAGAAACGTCACTCTCACTCATGCAACACGGATACAACAGGAGGTTCACACACAGACCAGGAACATAATTATATTGTGTAGGCTGGGTACTGCACGCCTCATGTCAAGTCTCGCAATAGCTCACTTGGCATGGGCGCGGTCGGAGATGTGTTAGTGGACAGTGCTCGAGGGTACGGAGGTACGATTCCCATGCAATTGATTACTCTTCACCACCAATTGCCTGGGATATAGGAAGATTGTGTACGTAATAGTTTCCATGGACTAATTTGTTATTTGGTCCTGAAAAGGGCCGTTGATATCGGGGCATAGTGTTTGGAGCTGGATTGGACGAGGATGAGGTGGTGATGGTCTACGCCTAGGACACAGACAAGCAGTTCGCTACGTCGTACCTGTTTCAAGCTTCGTAGGATACAGGTAGGATAAAATGCACCCCATTATAACGATAACAACGTGCAATGGCAGGTAGGTATATACTGTAGATACGCGAACTCCTCTCCTTCGGGGCAAGTCACAGTAAAACCTAAAGCTTTTTCACTGCTTTGTGATGTTTTCCAGCGGCGAGTATGTGGAAATTTTACTGACCTATGGAGAAGTTAGACAGAATGCTTACAAGGCACAACGCCTATATAAGAAACGCTATCCGACTAGACGACAACCGACAGGCATGCCATTTCGGAACGTGGAAAAACGTCTATGGGCTACTGCGAACTTGGGAAGGACACGGCTTGTACAAGATCATCGCGTGATGTCTGCTCATGAGGTTGTGTTGGACGCTATCCGGCAAAACCCTCACACTAAAACAGGGGCTATTGCACATGGGACGAGCATCAGCCGGACGTCAGTTATGTGGATAATGTATACACAGCGGATTCACCCGTACCATCTCCACTTACACATGGAGCTCCATTGTCATGATTTCGAAGCCCTGGTGGCGTTCTGTCAATGGACCCTGAAGCATGTAGACATTGATCCTGACTTTTTAGCGACCATCTTATTTACGGACGAAGAGCGGTATCATAACAACGAAACCGTTGATCGCCTTAATGTGCATGCTGGAGTGTGTACAGTCGAAATTCAACACTATGGAACTCCACCGCACGCGGCGGTGGTCGTCCGAAATCATCTTTCTAAAAGGTATCTTAATCTGCGGAAACATCCACATCACATGCAATTGGCGGTACAAAAGTACTTGCTTGGGATTCGAACCTCCGTACGCTCGAACACTGTCCACAATCATATCTCTGAGAGCGCTCCTGCCAAGTGAGCTATTGAGAGGCTTGACAAGTAGTGGACAGTTCCCAGCCTTTACAATAATTGTTCCTGGTCAGTGTGTGCACCTACTGTTGTGCGGTACGAGTTCTTCTAACTGTGCTCGCTTTACGAGTTCATTCATGGTACCCATAATGAATTAATAGTGGCGCTCATGATTCCTGCTCTCTTATAGTCTGTAACCACATATCTCGCTATATTACCTCGGTTTAGGGAGAGGGATCGATGTACAATCAGAATTGTATTAAACGCGGTGGGTTGCATAAAACTAGATCGCAAGAAGCGAGTGAAAAACCCGGTATAGGTATGCATATCCTGATTCATTCTTTCACGGCCTGAAATACTGGATATAAGTGTGCTTTTGGGTTTATTCCGTGTGAATTACAAAACGCAAACTGCAGGACAACATGACGTTTGTCGAAGAAATATTCTATTATGAAAGAAAGAATGGTTTGCGGTATGCAAAGTTCGACGCTTATCCCCCATACAGGCGTTCCCTCAGATTTTGTGTGGAGCTGTGCAATATATTTCTCGTCGCAAAAGTTCCACCGATAAGATCTACGAAATACGTCTCATATTCAGCTTTAATAATAATAATAATAATAATAATAATAATAATAATAATAATAATAATAATAATAATAATAATAATAACTACCGGGCGAGTTGGCCGTGCGGTTAGGAGCGCGTAGCTGTGAGCTTGCATCCGGTAGGTAGTGGGTTCGAATCGCACTGTCGGCAACCCTGAAGATGGTTTGCCATGTTTTCCCATTTTCACATCAGGCAAATGCTGGGGCTGTACATTACTTACGGCAACGGCCGCTTCTTGTCCATTCCTAGGCCTTTCCTACCCCATCGTCTCCATAAGACGTCGGTGCGACGTAAAGAAAAACAGCAAAAAAGTAATAATAACTAGAGCATTCGATATAGATATAACAGAAAACTCGTCTTGATATGCCTATCATAGTCATATTATTTTGCCGCCCCCTTTCAGTGGTTTTATAAACATTTATTAAGAAGCGCGGTATAGTATGCTGCAGTTCTAAGTCAGAATTCATCCATTCTAACGTCATCATGTCGTCTGTTTGGTAAAAACCTATCCATATATTCGCTTTCTTAAATCCTGCAATTTGTAAGGCTTGGTATTGTGTCACAAAAGGCAATGGTATTTTAATCACAGTTCTTCTATATTGAACGGTTGTCTTGTGAGCACGTAGGTTAGTCTCGAAGGAGCGGTATTTTTGCCAGGCAGATAACTTTTTTTTAAGATAATGGCCTTCACTCTTTCTAGTGTAGCTAGGTTATCCTTCGATAGGTGTTCCCAGATAATGTGTAAGGTGTATGCCATGATAGGGTATGTTTGTACGTAGACTTTTTTCTCTGAGCAGCAGGTAAGTTATTAGTAATGTTCTGCCATCTGTTGAATATATTTGGAAGCTGGAAAGTTTAGAGAATCAAAGAGTATCTAGCAGGGAATAGTATTCTTCCATGATCAGAGGAAGTGTGTACTCTCTGTCTTGACAGGTAGTAATCAAACATGGCTGTATGCAAGGATGAAAAATCACATACGTCAGAATATTAATGAAAGTGTTAGTCGCTTTGCAACCTGCTGACTACAGAATGTATTGCGGGTTAGGGTAAGCCTTCGTCTACAATTATTGGGGTGATCATTATGATTTGATTTTATGATTACTCAAATTTTGGCAGAACTCACAGACTTATCAATGACTTATCTCATAATTCACCGGCTGGTAATTTCGGAGATAATAAAACAAAAATGAAGCAGTTCGCTCCAGTAAAACGGACGGATGGATTTGCCAAAGCCTTTTTTTACTAAACTATTTTAATATATAGATAATAATAATAATAATAATAATAATAATAATAATGGCCAAGGTTGCTAAGGTAGTGATAGTGGCCTTAATTAAAGTTCAGTACGAGCATTTTCCTGGTGTGAAAATGAGAAAATACGTAAAACCATCTTCAGGGCTGGAATTCGAACGCACGATCTCCCAAATGCAGGCTCACAATTACACGACCTTAACCACACGGCTAACTCCCTCGGTGGCTCTTTTTTCCGCTTGATGCCCTTCCCGACACCATCATTTTATAGAGGGATGAATCCACTATCGCTGGTGGTTGGCGGTGCGGTGTGTCCTATGTATGTTTTTGAAGAGGAATGTCTTGATATAAACGCGAACATCCATTCCGCGAGGAAAAGGAATTAACCACACGTGGTTACAATTCCCGACCCGACCAGAAACGAACCCAGGTGCTGCTGAACTGAAAGTCGCGACGCTGATCATTCACCAAGAGGCCGGATTATTATTATTTATTTATTTATTTATTTATTTATTTATTTATTTAATTTATTTGTTTATTTATTTATTTCTTAACCTGTTTACCCTCCAAGGTTGGTTTTCTCCACCTCTACCGCCTCAAGGGCAGTGCCCTGGAACGTGAAACTTTGGTTCGGATGATAAGCTTGAGAGGAGGATAAGTACTTCGCTCAGGAGACCTCACCTTCTATGCTGAACAGGGGCCTTGTGAGGATGTGGGAATATCGGAAGGGATAGACAAGGAAGAGAGAAAGAAGCGGGCGTAGCCTAAAGTTAAGTACTATCCCGGCATTTGTCTGGAGGAGAAGTGGGAGCCTACGGAAAATCACTTCGAGAATGCTGAGGTGGGAATTGAACCCCCTTTACTCACGTCACGAGGCCGAGAGGACTCATTTCCAGCAGTCGTACCACTTTTCAAGTTTCGTGACCGAGCCGGTAATCGAACCTGGGCCTCCCGAGGTGGCAGCTAATCACACTAACCACTAAACCACAGAGGCGGATATTATTATTATTATTATTATTATTATTATTATTATTATTATTATTATTATTATTATTATTATTATTATTATTAAGCAACATGTAAGTAGCCAATGATCGATGCATTTCTTCGCTCCGTAATGATTATTTTGTTGGTTATACAAGTCCCAAATATGACACCCCAATGAGGACGATGGTATTTTCGTTTGAACATGGGTGGCCGGTGGGCACATAGCTCGTACATCACCGCGGCTGCACCAGCTGCCGCTATAAATTGTGATATAAAAAACACTTTGCGCAGTTAAAAGCGCACAAGGTGCCCAGGTGAGAGCGGTGTGACAATCTCTTGACGGAGATTAACAGTTGCCGGGCCGGCACATTGTTCAAACACAAAATAAATTATGGAGTTGACGTGTTAGCCTGTGAGAGTACATAGGTGTCACCGGTGACTTGTCCTGAGCCTTCATGTGTCACTGCAGGGTCGGACTTCAATTGGGCGTAACATCACTCCAAACTACAATTTTAGGGTCTGAAAAAACAGAAAATGGGAATTTAAGAACTTCAAAACAGCCTCTTCAGTGGCACTTCAAGAGGATTTGGGGGTAATATACTACCAACATCCCTCAGATACAGAACATTGCCTATACATTAGAATGATAATCTGGAATTCCAGTCCCAAATTCCATGTCTCACTCTGTATTGTGCTCTTTTGACATATTTGCACCCATTCTTACCTGTGTGTTATCTGTCTCTACGTTAGTACACATGCATAACTATAAATATGCTGAACTTTACAAGTAAGGAGTGATACACTGATGATGATGTACGAGTTCGAGTCCTTCTCTGAATGGTCTTCGGTTCAGAGCGCTCTATGTTATATTTCCGGTCAGGGTGCTGATTTTAGTCGCGTCTGGGTTTGGATGTTAGTGTTGGTCTCAGTACATTATCTCTTGTTCACACAACAGTTCATTACTAAGCACAGAGACACGCAATAATGAATACATTCCTCCACACAGGGTTGGCACCAGAAATTGCATTCGGTCGTAAAAACGAACCCAATTCACATGTATTGACGACCCAAATTATTTGGCGAAGAAGAAAATTGTCATTATCAATAGTCGGGTCATACTATTTAAGTTCTCATATCCTCTTCAGTCCCCAGGCCAATTTAGACATTACTAAATTTTTGTGTTTGATGAGCTTTTATGGAACGAAGTATGGCACATTTGTAAAAAAAAAAAAAAAAAAAAAAAAAGGTGAGAGCAAAACCTTCGGCCATGGGGGACTGTGGGGGGTCTGGGGGAAATATAGATATTATTATTGTTATATTATTTTAATTTCGCTCAAGTCCGCCGATACACCGGTGAGGACCCTCCTATCCGCCACCTGGAACGCGTCACTTTGGAGTATCTCCTCTTCACCTGCCACGACACCAGGTTCCAGAATGAAGAAATTTTGGGAAAGGAAAAACTGGGCATGTGTTAAAAGCTGAACTTATTCTTTGAAGACTTTATTGTATACGGTTTGATTTTGGTGCTCCAATGTAGGCGTAAATAAATACATAAATAAATAAATAAATTTATTTATTTTATAACTTCTGTAATTCTAGGTTTGCCACTAGAACAATGTATACTTCATTTTTAAATGCAAAACCTACCATCACTATCTAACAGGTTATAAAAATACTATGTTAATAAATTACATGAGCATGAAATATGAAATGTCTTTCACACACAGTACAAAAAGGAACTGATAAGCAAAAAGTACGTGCACGATGCTATTGGCTGTGTAAATGGTTTCTTAAAATAAATATTGAACCGCAGTTGGCAACTACCACTATGTTCGTCAAGAGATGGTTTTCTACATCTAATGAAGTCCAACACTGCAATAAGAATTTAGGAATTGTTCCCCGAGCTCCCACCATCAAGCCTGTGACTGATATATTTTTCATTCCATACTTTTCTTTATAATACGAATCTGTAGGGTCATAAATGCTCCTCTTCTCTAAATCCACTTCTTCCGGCTGACCAGAATGCGATTCAAATCGCACATTTGGGTCAATGATCATTCCGTTCTTTTTTTTTTCTGGTTTAAAGGCAATGATATCTATTCGTCTGGTGCTTCCATTTGCTGCCAATGCAGACACTTCCCCGTAGACTATATAGCTTAATTCTTTGAGGGCGCCGGCCATCATGTGTCGACTATTCGTTAAAACATCTCCAAACGGACAAGCAGCCAGGACATGGGCAAGTGTTCTGTGCTCCCTGTGGCAATGCCGACAGAGGGTGTTGTCCTGGGACCTGCCCGGTAGAGAGCGAACTGTAACAATGTTAGCTGTCATCTTGATTGCTGTCCGCCTCCGTAGCGTAACGGTTAGTGTTATTAGCTGCCGTCCTTGGGGACCCGGGTTCGATTCCCGGTACTGCCAGGAATTTAAGAATGGCAGGAGGGCTGGTATGTGGTTAGAATGGTACATGCAGCTCACCTCCAACGGGGGTGTGCCTGAAAAGAGCTGCACAGCCTCAGGCTGAGGACACGAGTTTGTCCGACTCGTTGGCTGAATGGTCAGCGTACTGGCCTTCGGTTCAGAACGTCCCGGGTTCGATTCCCGATAACCTTCATTGGTTAATTCCAATGGCCCGGGGTCTGGGTGTTTGTGCAGTCCCCAACATCCCTGCAACTCACACACCACACATAACACTATCCTCCACCACAATAACACGCAGTTACCTACAGATGGCAGATGCCGCCCACCCTCATCGGTGGGTCTGCCTTACAAGGGCTGCACTCGGCTAGAAATAGCCACACGAAATTATATATCTTGATATATTGATGACAGACCATGGTGATGAGATACTTATTAGTTGGTGTGTATTCCTTAAATAATGTGACACGCTTACCCTTATGGGACAATACATTTCAGTGCAAAAATTCAAGTTCTCGCAGTTCGGCACGAACCTTCCCGGTACCGGTGCCGAGTTGATTCAAGCAGTTATGACTCTCTGCTTTAAGTTCCCTTGTGCCATTTATATTTGTTCTCTCTGCTCAGAACCTGACAGATGTTTATATGTAGAAGTCGAGCTTCCCAAGAGGCGCAGAAGAGACCAAGACCTTTGTACTTCCTTGCCGTTTAGAGCATAAATGGTTTGGCGTATCGGTCGGTTGTTGAAGGACTTCTTTCAGAGTGTTTTTTATTATCTTACCTGCATCGGATAGAAACTTTTGCGGAAATATATGCATAGTTGCCTGGATTGGATATACAGATGATGGGGTAAATGAAATGGCGTATAGCTTTTAGTGCCGGGAATGTCCGAGGACATGTTCGGCTCGCCAGGTGCAGGCCTTTTGATTTGACATCCGTAGGCGACCTGCGCGTCGATATGAGGATGAAATGATGATGAAGACTACACATAGACCCAGCCCCCGTGCCAGCGTAATTAACCAATGATTGTTAAAATTCCCGACCTTCCCTGGAATCGAACCCGGGACCCCTGTGACCAAAGGCCAGCACTCCAACCATTTAGCCATGGAGCCGGACAATGTTGGAGTGATTGAACAGTTTAGAATTTGGAATTTCTGATCTGCTTGCAGCAAAGGTGAGTTAACAAGAATTTCTACATGGTCTTGTAGTTCTTTTAGGGTAGTTTGAGGGTAAAATAACACTTAGTCAGATAAATTTATGCCTAGATAGCGTATTTATTCACCATGAGATTGTGTTCTTATTTCTTATTGATTTATACTGAGGTTTTAGTCTGAATATTTCCCTTTCTTGACGCATACAGTTACAGATTTTGAAACATTTATGCCCAGGCCTATCTCATGAAACCGTTGTAGGGTAATTTTTGTCAGTTCAGCTGCTGTTTCTACACTTTTACCGATGATAACCGTGTCATCTGCGAAACTCATGATCGTCAGTCTTTGTTCTCCATTGATTAGAGGGTAACCATACTGGCTAGCTATAGATTCCTCAGATAATTCCGCAAGAATGTGATCTGTTGATCAATTATACAAAGTATAATACAATATACCACGTTTAAATTGGATGGGATCGGTTTTCTGGTTTCGTGTTTCAATCTGCGTTCTATTATCTTCTTGTAAATTCATAATAATATTGGTCAATTTATCGGGAATACCTGTTGAATCAAGAGTTTTCCTTAGATGGAGGTGCCCCACATTGTCAAAAGCTTTTATGATTTCTAAGAACACTACGCAGGTGTCGTGTACCTGGGGAGTTCTTGAATCCACTCTGGTTCTGATTGAAACTAATATGTTGATGAAACCTTTGGTGTGGTACTCTTTTAATTACCCTCCGAATTATGCTACAGATGGTTACTGGACGCCAGTTAGCTGGGCAATCATTGTCTCCTTCTTTGTGAATTATTATTATTATTATTATTATTATTATTATTATTATTATTATTATTATTATTTATTATTTATTATTTATTATTATTATTATTATTATTATTATTATTAGCGTTATTTTTACTTTGATCATAAGGGTCAAAATAAAACATACCTGTAAACACAGTATTTTTGAAAGCATTTTAAGGGGAATTTTATTGCTAAAGCTAATGCAGTGAGCTCGCAGTTGCGATCAGCAGTATTCTGTAAGAAGGAAGTCAGCTCCCTGACGAAACTATCTTTACATCGGTCTGTTTTCAGACCAACTTTGCTTTACGGGAGCGAAAGCTGGGTGGACTCAGTATGTCTTATTCATAAGTTAGGAGTAACAGACATGAAAGTAGCAAGAATGATTGCTGGTACGAACAGGTGGGAACAATGGCAGGTGGGTACTCGGAATGAGGAGATAAAGGCTAATTTAGGAATGAACTCGATGGATGAAGCTGTACGCATCAACCGGCTTCAGTGGTGGGGTCATGTGAGGCGAATGGAGGAGAATATGTTACCTAGGAGAATAATGGACTCTGCTATGGAGGGTAAGAGAAGTAGAGGTAGACCAAGACGATGATGGTTAGACTCGGTTTCTAACGATTTAAAGATAAGAGGTATAGAACTAAATGAGGCCACAACACTAGTTGCAAATCGAGGATTGTGGCGACGTTTAGTAAATTCTCAGAGGCTTGCAGACTGAACGCTGAAAGGCATAACAGTCTATAATGATAATGTATGTATGTATGTATGTATGTATGTATGTATGTATGTATGTATGTATGTATGTAATGTATGTATGTAATGTATGTATGTATATATGTATGTATGTATGTATGTATGTATTTTAAGGGGTTCTTGGAATTTTCTTGGAGTAGGGGGACATATAGCTAATACATTTGGGACTATACAGAGTTTTGACATTTGTATGGTGCTGCCATCTATATATTTGTATATGAAACAGAAAACAACCATCACGAACGTAAAGTGTAGAATGTATCAAATATTTTAAAACAGGACAACACAAGTTACACGCAAAGTCTGAGTCAGAACAAAATTAAACATCTGCTGTAGCATGTATAATACATGGACACTGAAGATGTTATACTTTTCTATTCACGATGATCAGAAGTCTCCGAAAAAACTCACCAAGCTTGCATAGAAATAAGCATAGTTAAGGCGGAAACACAAACTCTATCGCTACATTTCTCATTTCGATTATATTGGCCACGTGAACGTTAGAGCGTTTAAGTCATATGAAAGAAAAGCTTGTAATGTACATGTATTTACACCTGCGCAGCATAAATGTTTCTTTCTATAGGCGACTTTTCGCAATATATGAGTACGTGTGTGTCATACCTATGTGGTCCCTATCTCCCTACGACATCCCATTTCACTTCCTATCATTTTTGCTCGGACAATGCCCACCGTTCTGTATATTTCACTTTACAATGCCACCGATTCAACTAATAATATCATAATGTCACTGTGCGACTGTAGTGTATGCATTTTATGTGTGCTTTTTCGATGGAAAATTTATCTTAGGTCAATTGCCATTCTGTCACAGTGATGAAAACTTACTTATCCAGAAACAGAATCAGATATACAGTCGACATCCCCGGCTGAGTGTGCCATAACTATCCTCGGTTTAGAAGGTCCCAGGTTCGATTCCCAGCCTCGTCTGGTTAATTCTTCTGGATGTGTGACTCGGTATTCATGTTTGTCTCAGTAAGCACCACTTTATTTATACACAAAACATCACGCTGCAACTCGGCTTGGTAAAACGTAATAATTGAACATATCCCTCAACATAGGGCTGGATCGGGCGAGTTGGCCGTGCGGTCAAGGGCATGCGGCTGTGAGCTTGCATCTGGGAGATAGTGGGTTCAAATTCCACTGTCGGCAGCCCTGAAGATGGTTTTCCGTGGTTTCCGATTTTCACACCAGGCAAATGATGGGGCTGTACCTTAATTAAGGTCACGGTCGCTTCCTTCCAACTCCTAGACCTTTCCTATCCCATCGTCGCCATAAGACCTATCTGTGTCGGTGCGACGTAAAGCAACTAGCAAAAAAAGAAAAACATAGGGCTGGAGTCAGGAAGGGAATATAACCGTAAAAAGAGCTGCGCTTAGTCCATAAATGCGACTCAAATGTCGCCCACATCCCCAGCAGAGACTGGTAAAAGTGATGGATAAAAGGAAAAGTAGATAGATAGATAGATAGATAGATAGATAGATAGATAGATAGATAGATAGATAGATAGATAGATAGATAGTAAAATGAGTTGAACTAGAAAACGTAGGCCATGAAAGACATACATGAATTCCAATGCAAGTGCCGAGGATTATAAATGATAGTAGCATATTTTAACCTGATTCTTACAATGAGTTGAACGGTAATATAATACTGTTTCGGTTAGTGAAGTCCTGAACACATCTGCAGATATAAAATGGCATTTTATATGCAAAAAAAAACCGTTTGTGGTGGAATAGCAATTTAATTGTTACCGGTAATCAAACTTTTCTCCTGAATGTTCGGCTGAGTTCACTCTTCAGGGATTTGGGTTTGAAATGTGATACTCAGAGATGAATTGTTTGTTGGAATCTTTAAACAGGCATGACTTGACGAGGCAGTCGTACGGTATTCATCTTCAGTAACGTGACCACCACTTGAGAAGTCACCAATAGTGCCTCATTAGCTTATACTAGGTAACTCCACTGGCACTTACAGTATAGTCTAGTATGAAAATATGTTACCGGGCGAGTTGGCCGTGCGGTTAGGGGCGCGCGGCTGTGAGCTTGCATCCGGGAGATAGTGGGTTCGAATCCCACTCTCGGCAGCCCTGAAGATGGTTTTCCGTGGTTTCCCATTTTCACACCAGGCCTTAATTAAGGCCACGGCCGGTTCCTTCCAACTCCTAGGCCTTTCCTATCCCATCGCCGCCATAAGACTTATCTGTGTCGGGGCGACGTAAAGCCACTAGCAAAATGAAAATATGTTGAAAGGGCTGTCTTTAACAGCAGGTGCTGTGTAATCAATTGTCTGTATGAGTGGACATGTTAGCAGCTACTGAAGCTTCGAATTATTTCCTTTTATACCCTTGCACTTAAATCACCGTCATTTCACGTAACTAGAGCAAGCTTCGGGACTAAACTTTTTGACCAGGAAGCTGCGAATGCGAACACTCCGAATTCCTGAACTGACAATTGTATATAAAAGTATGAGGCCGCACAGCAAGTGAATGCTCGAGGCTCTCGTGGTGTGGGTGCCCCTGTGGTTTACTGGGGGGTATCATACATCACAGATACGGGTGCCCCTATCCCCCAGCTCGGCACAAAGACCCTCTCCCCCTCCACCTTCCCGCGCGCCACCATCCCCTATTACGCAGACACTACTTTCTTCAGCCCGCTCCAGGCTCTTTCTTAAGGACGCTGACAACACCCTGATGGTGCAGCAATTAGCCCCCGTTCTCCTTGCTTGCCTTGACGAAAGATTAACTCAAAGAGGCCACCCGGACTCGATAATATCTCAAACTGCAAACCTTCAGTTTACTTCCGGATTGCTGAATTTCATTCTCTTTCGTCATAATTGTTGGGTAATGTGTTCGGTAGAAACAGAATTATTGATCACTGTGTTTGGCTGTTGCAATATACTGAAGATATGTATTTTAATAGTGTAAGGTCGGATGTATTTAAGTCCATATTAAATATCGTTCGGTCCGGGTTCTATTTCCGGCTCTGCCACCAATTTAAGACTGTCTTGAGGCACTAGAACGGAGTGCAGTCAGTTTTCAGTAACAAGAAACACCATACAAAGGCGCTCCTAAATTATTTTTTAATATTAACTGTAGTCTAAGGCACTTCTAAATTTTTAAAAATATTAACTGTGGTCTATGTTCCTCATTTCCTCTTTACGCATTATTTTATTTCCCTAAGTGTGATAAATTTTCATCCTAGGAGTGTTCTAGTTCTAGTGAATGCTGCGAAAATTCTTTAAAAAGAAGCAGGGGCCACACAGCTACTTCTCAGGTCTAGTCTCAGGGAATTACAAATAGCCTACTCATGAGTTACAGAGCTAATTCCAATTGGACGATTGTAGATATGCTAATTTCATTCACAGAAGATTGCAGTCTGAACGTGAGAGCCATATAACTAAGATTTTATTATTATTATTATTATTATTATTATTATTATTATTATTATTATTATTATTATTATTATTAAAACAACCACCACCATTTTCCTTAGAGATAGGCTTAGATAGTTACATGAAGCTGAGAAGGCTTATACAAAATAATGGCATAGAAAAGTCATCAACTCCCTACCGCTTGTGGAGCGAAGGAGAGTCAGATCTACACACCCAGCCATTTCCACCACAAAATCTCTGTTAGAAGACGAATTCAACATCTTCAGCTCATGAAATGAAGACTGGCAAAAGAATTGCTCTTCACATTCCTGAAACTCGTCGTACATTCTGGAGAAACCACTTAGTTTTGATCGGCCAATAATAATGAAATGGCGTATAGCTTTTAGTGCCGGGAGTGTCCGAGGACATGTTCGGCTCTCCCGACCCTGCCGAGAATCGAACCTGGGACTCCTGCGACCATAGGCCAGCACGCTAACCATAATAGTGATAACCGATTACCTTCAACCGAATCCATACTGAGCACGGAAGGTGCGTAGATACTTTGCATAAGTGGGTGAAAATACTTCATAAAAATGTGGCTGTGGTGTTGAGAAGCAGATAGTTCAGCATATAGCGACTAAGTTAAAAAACCGGGCATACCGTGGATACTTCAGTGATTTTCTGACAGTGACAGCTAGCGCAGCAGATTATATAAACAGTCTAGATGTCTATACATAGTTTACCGAGCTCGATAGCTGCAGTCG
Source organism: Anabrus simplex (assembly GCF_040414725.1). Taxonomy (NCBI): domain Eukaryota; kingdom Metazoa; phylum Arthropoda; class Insecta; order Orthoptera; family Tettigoniidae; genus Anabrus; species Anabrus simplex. The sequence goes on along the minus strand of NC_090267.1, from coordinate 368,261,835 downwards.
CTTAAATGCGGCCAGTATCCAGTATTCGGGAGATAGTAGGTTCGAACCCCACTGTCGGCAGCCCTGAAAATGGTTTTCCGTGGTTTCCCATTTTCACACCAGGCAAATGCTGGGGCTGTACCTTAATTAAGGCCACGGCCGCTTCCTTCACACTCCTAGCCCTTTCCTGTCCCATCGTCGCCATAAGACCTATCTGTGTCGGTGCGACGTAAAGCAACTAGCAAAAAAATATACATAGTTTGTATATTTAGTGTAGGCTATTTTGCTAGTAGGTAATGCTGAAGACCCCAGTGATTCCAAGACTGGCGTTATCTGTAGTGTGAGTGTATAAAACTACCATACGCTTAATAAAACGTAATAGTGACATGGGGAGCTGTATCGGCCTATTCTATAGAATGTTGACCCAGAAACAAGGTCTAATGCCCCTTAGGGTACACATCATCTCCTACCCTGCTTGTTAGCACATAAACTCTATCTGTGTTAGCTGATTGCCCCATACATTAGCCTCTTGTAACAGAGGGGATCTTATTTATTGCGGTTACTAAAATATAAATTCGTAAACTGTGGAATTATTTTTACTTTGACAGACCTTCGCATTGTTTTCGATATTCATTGCGTGAAAAATGAATGTTACGGCGAACACCAGCTTTGGAGTCGAGTCAGAATGTCCTAAAATCAAATTAATATACAGTACGTAGTGTGTACTGTAAAATCGTGAGTTACAACACTGCATCCCTCTCCCCAGAGGACGAAGGGTCGGCTGCAGCGCAGAGAGCCAATGGATAAAATATACTTGATTATTTTATGGTGGTTTAACAAAACTCGGGCTCCCTGTTTCACTGTTACCAATGTAGACCAGTGCCTTTCACTCAATATTAGCTCTCAAATATAATGTTTCAGATAGGGATATAGTTATGTCAGGGTTGTATAGAAATATTATATCACCCTGTTTCAGTCGTCTGTAATTTAAGATTTTTGATCCGTAAATAAGATTTCAGTCTGCTTCTGTGCTGTAGTGGCTAGTGTGATTAGCTGCCAACCCCCGAAGGCCCGGATTCGATTCCCGACTCTTCCACGAAATTTAAAAAGTGGTATGAGGGCTGGAACGGGATCCTCTCAGCCTTAGGAGGTCAAGTGAGTTCGGGGGGGGGGGGGGGTGTGAAGGGCAGTCGATTCCCACCTCAGCCATCTTCGAAGTGGTTTTCCGTGGTATCCCACTTCTCCTCCAGGCAAATGTCACGATGTTACCTAACGTAAGGCCACGGTCGCTTCCTTTCTTCTTCCTTTTTGTCCCCTCCGATCTTCCCATCCCCCACAAGGCAGGTGGGGCCGCCTGGGCGAGGTACTGGCCATCCTCCCCAGTTTTATCCCCCGACCCAATGTCTCACGCTCCAAGAGGCGGTAGAGGTGGGATCCCTCACTAAGTCCGAGGGAAAAACCATCCCTGGGGGATAAACGGATTAAGAAAGGAAGAAATAAGATTTGAGCGGGCAGTTTGAAATTAAAAGCGGTAGAATGTCCCGAGGTTGCGGGTTGGTAGAGGTAGCCGAGGTAGCTGGATTTTTGAAGAGCAGGAAAAGGTGAATTCGCTACCTAACATTCTCTAATGAACAACTCAAATAATGGGTTAATAATCGTTATTTTTCAGCAAAGAGTATAAAACGTTAATGCAGGGTCTTTCGTCGTCTCCGTACAGGTAATGAAGGCCCTTGGACGGGTGGAAGGTAAAGACTTCCATTATCCGTAACCTCTACACTTGGTAGGAAAAAAATGGTTAGTTCTACGCCTGACCTCCTTTGCCTCCAGGAATGACATGGCACTCTTTTTTCGTGTAGGCTGAGTGAACCTTAGGACTCATTTCTAAAATGTTCAGCTTCCTGGCCGGGTAATCGTATCCGCATCCTTTTGGGCGAACTAAGCACGTCTTTACCCCCTTTGCTAGGGATCTCCTTTGTAAATCTTTCAGAAAGCTAAAAAGTGATATTTATATCTTAAAGTTACGCATCTTCTCTTTATTATACCTCAAATAAATTTTCACAGTTTCAACAACATGTCAAGTTTAAACATTTCAGAAGCTGCCAATGTTTAAAGAAATGTATTTTACTGGGGTAGGAACTTAACTATCTGACTAGGGTTACCAGCTGCAAGATGCCAGGGACATAACGCCGCGCCGGGTGTTGGGCGGCGCTAAAAGGGCTGACTCTCTGAAGGATGGAACGTCTTCGGGCCGAGGAGTCTCTTTTGTTGTGCACTGGCCTCCAGTGGCGGAAATGCCGTCGAAATCAAGCAGGCAGCGTCTGTTTTCCAGGTTAGGGACTGCCCCATTGACACCCAGCAGTTAAGTATAGAATCCCTTAAAGTATGGTGATCCCACCGTAATTATAACCTATATAAAGCGTCAGAGTGATTCAGGAAAGAGTTATGGAGTGTCCGAGAAACAAGGATCCATTGTATCTACAGGGAGGTGAGAGAAGTGTATGGAGCTTTCAGGATGAGGTGACGGAGGAAGAAGATGGAAGTTATTCATTTAACGATTAGCACTCTTCCGTACCTAATCTTGGCCATCTATTGTAATGCACTGTTTATTTAAAACGCTTCTTTCTGAGGACGATACTTAAAGAAACCCGATTTCTCAACTCAAACAATATTGTCGAACAAATGAAGCAACATGGCATTCATTTTTTTTTATTTGCTTTACGTCGCACCGACACAGATAGCTCTTTTGACGACGATGGGAGAGGAGGGGGAATAATTTTTTCTAGTAGTTTAACGTCGCGACGCAAGGATGGGAAAGGACTAAGATTTGGAAGGTAGTGGCCGTAGCTTTAATTGAGGTAAAGCCCAAGCATTCGCCTGGTGTGAAAATGGGAAAGCACGGAAATTCATCTTCAAGGCTCCTGAAGTGGGGTTCGAACCCACTATATATACAATACAAGCTGAGAGCTGCGTGACCCGAACCGCGCAGCCACTTGCTCGGTCCAAACCCTCCTTTCAGAGACCGCGTATCCAAATGTATGTGCCCCGTGGTGTAGGGGGCAACGCGTTTGTTTGTCACCTGGCGGCCCGGGTTCGATTCCCGGCCGGGTCAGGGGTTTTTAATTGTAAATGATTAATATCCCTGCCCTGGGAACTTGGTGTTTGTGTCGTCCTTAACGTTCCATTCCTCGCATTCAACACGTTACACTTCCACAATTTACAAATACAGGCAGGTTCCTGACATATGGTCAAGTAGGGGCAAAAGATCTTTCTAGGTCGACGCCCCGAACAAATAGCATTTATGAAAATGTTCTTATACTTCACAACTGCGACACACGGTTAATAATCACTTGAAAAGTTAGTGTCCATACAACTGTACAATCGTGTGCTCCATTCAAACGAGGAATTTAGGTCATTTTTACATCGTTCCATAATTTATTAATATAGGGTAAAAAACGAAATAGTATCAGGAATTTTTCTGTCATCGATTCTTTTGTTAAATACACGAAGGGAATCAATCGCATTCTATTAAGGATTTCTGTCATTCATCGTTGGTGCATTGTTTATTCTTTGCTTCGACTTGATTTATAGATGGCATTTCTTGGGACAAACAGAAAATGAAATCACATCAGGAAATCAATTTAGAAGTTTCCTTTATCTTCAAACGTTTACTCAAAGAAGGCTTACTTGTCAACTTATTATTAAGAATGCGTGGAACAAGCCCAGCTGCTATAACATACATGATTCATAGCAGTAGGACCGAGGAGCATCAAATACATCCTATTTTCAGTACGAGTTCCTAATGACCTACAAGGCAATGTTTCATTCCACGTTGTTAGACAGGACATTATATTTATTAACTGCCATTCTTTCAAACTTACCATATTTGCGGATAGATTTATCGATTATCATTCAATTCAGACAAAAAGAAAATGTGTAGTGCATATGCACTATGCGCTAAACGCGTACTTCGTTCACCCCGTAGACCGTGGGTCTGGAAGTCGAACAACTCTGAAACGAGAGTTCCACATCTGGGAAGGCATATGACCTTGATTTTTACTCAGCCTAAATCAGAATTTACTACCAGGTTAGGGTCGAGTTTGCATTCGGGAGGTGGTGGGTTTAATTCCCACCGTCGGAAGCCCTGAAGATGGTTTTCCGTAGTTTCCCATTTTTGACACCTGGCAGATGCTGGGGCTGTACCTCAATTAAGGCCACGGCCGCTTCCTTCCCACTCCTAGCCCTTTTTTTTTATCCCATCGTCGCCTTAAGACCTATCTGTGTCGGTGTGATGTAAAGCAACTTACAATATATATTATTGGACGTCATTTTTAGTATAGTCCACCTCATTTACCCATCGCCCTTTTGCTCCATGGGTAAATGGTTAGCGTGCTGGTCTTTGGTCACAGGGGTCCCGGGTTCGATTCCCGGCAGGGTCGGGAATTTTAACCATAATTGGTTAATTCCTCTGGCACGGGGACTTGGTGTATGTGTCGTCTTCATCATTTCATCCTCATCACGACGCGCAGGTCGCCTACGGGAGTCAAATCAAAAGACCTGCACCTGGCGAGCCGAAGTCCTCGGACACATCCCGGCACTAAAACCCATACGCCATTTCTTTTTTCTTTTATCGCCCTTTTAGCCGTCAGTTTCTGATAACCGTCGTATTGTTAAATCCACCACTCCCTTGCCTTCGTCCCAGCGCACCGTCGGAGTCAGTCATTGTTTACGACTAGCGCGATGGGTGTGATTATTCGTTGTATATCCTCTGCTTTTGCTTCACGTTACCACTTCAATGCCATTTTTTGTACAATGCTGTCCCCAGTTTAACTTCTACTGATACAGTAAAATAGTTGAGAAATGTAAACGAGTAGTATTGGGAATGTCCCAGAAAATTTAAATTGTTAAAAGTCTAAGTTACGAATTGTACCTAGGCAAATAAAATATAATAAAATATGAGAATATATTTTTCATTTATTCCTAAAAATTACAATCCTTTTCTTAATCATCGTTATCCGGTCAATTAGATTAGCAAACAAACCAAATCAAACCCCATGGCGCAAGAGCCCCGAAGGCCATGGCCTACCAAGCGACCACTGCTCAGCCAGAACACCTGCAGAATTCGAGGTGTCGTGTTCAGCACGACGGATCCTCTCGGCCGTTATTCTTGGCTCTCTATACCGGGGCCGCCACCTCACCGTCAGATTGCTCCTCAATTGTAATCACGAAGGCTGAGTGGACCTCGAACCAGCCCTCAGATGCAGGTAAAAATCCCTGACCTGGTCGGGAATCGATCCCGAGGCCTCCGGGCAAGAGACAGGCACGCTACCCCTACACCGTGGGGCCGGACAATTAAATTATCAGTTTGCCTTTTTTTACCACTAAGAGCACTAATGTGTGAGTCAGTGCATTGTTTCACTTAAGCCCTTATAACTAAATTCACTGTGGACATTTTTCAAAAAAATAATCAAAAAACACCTAAGGGTATTGAACCAAAAACACAATACATAAAGAATTATTTAAATAAGTTAACTTGAATATGATTTGAATTTAAAAAAAGAAACCAAGTAAAGAAACACACGATTTTAGGCTGCTTTTCCGGAACTGCCTTTAGGCCGAAAGTGATTTTCGACATTTTTTAAAAGTTTCATAGAGCTAACGGAGACTCGCCATTTGAAACTTTTCCTGGCCCTTTAGCCCTTCAGCCCTTTAGCCCTTCAACTTTCGGCACAATTGAGGAAATTGCTTAATTTTACGTTTTTCGTGTTATGGGGACCCCTACTTTGCTAAGAAATGTTTTCAGCATGAATAGTGCTTCAAGGATTGCGCAATTTGCGTGATGCGGACAACATTGGAAGTCAAGTTTCGAAAATGTAAACCACTAACAGTAATGTGAAAGCTCGAAAAACTGTGAAACTGGCGAAAAAATATCTGCTGGACACTGTAATACGAGGGCGGTTTTTTTCAACCTTCGGAGGGTCATAAATGAAAGACAAGTGTACGTATCCAAATGAATTTATTACCAAATGTTAGGTACAAATTGGTTACTTTTCAACATAATCACCATGGAAGTTGAGGCATTTGTCATACCTGTTGACAAGCTTTTCGGTCCTCTCTGCACAGTATGTTGCCGCCAGTGCGTTCAAATAGGCCCGAACGTTGGTTTGAAGATCTTCCTCCTCCTGGAACCTCTGGCCTCCCTCAACGCTGCTGCCATCCGGTGACTTTTGTGGTCATCAGACAACATCTTCGCCCTCACAGTGCTCGTGTCACCCAACAACTTCTTCAGGAGGAATTTCGGTGGAACGTTTTTGACCACCCAGCGTACAGTCTCGATTTAGCGCCGAGTGACTTCCACCTCTTCCCGGGACTGATAAAGTGGCTGGGAGGGCAGAGGTTCCAGGAGGATGAAGATCTTCAAACCAACGTTCGGGCCTACCTGAACGCACTGGCGGCAACATACTGTGCAGAGAGGATCGAAAACCTTGTCCACACGTGTGACAAATGCCTCGACCTCCATGGTGATTATGTTGTAAAGTAACCACATCTGTACCTAACATTTGGTAATAAATTCATTCGGATACGTACACTTGTCTCTCATTTATGACCCTCCGGAGGTTGAAAAAAAACCGCCTTCGTATATCACAGGTTCTTTCCCCCGTATGTTAGTAACCATTAAAAGCAATGTGCAGTATACCCGTTACGATGTCAGTACCGACCCCTGACGGATAGTCGACTTTATATGTAGACCTACCAGTTTTCAGGATGTAGAGAGTAAAACAGATCTGAATGTAAGACAGACTCGACAATGGATACCACTACAAACATTAATATTATAAGTAGGGCTCGAAGTTGAAGAAAAATCCTTTTTTCGAATGTCCGAAGACGAGTCCCAACATTTTGGGTCATTGTAGGTCAGAACGTCCACCTCTGTGGTATAGTGGTTAGTGTGTTTAGCTGCCACCCCCGGAGGCCCGGGTTCGATTCCCGGCTCTGCCACGAAATTCGAAAAGTGTTAAGAGGCCTGGAACGGGGTCCACTCAGCCTCGGGAGGTCAACTGTGTGGAGGTAGGTTCTATTCCCACCACAGCCATCCTGGAAGTCGTTTTCCGTGGTTTCCCAGTTCTTCTTCAGGCAAATGCCGGGATGGTACCTAACTTCAGGCCACTTCCGCTTCCTTCCCTCTTCCTTGTCCTACCCCTTCCAATCTTACCATCCCCCGCGAGGCCTCTGTTCAGCATAGCAGGTGAGGCCATCTGGGCGAGGTACTGGTCATCCTCCCCAGTTGTATCCCAACTCAGAGTGTGAAGCTCCAGGACTCTGCCTTTGAGGCGGTAGAGGTGGGATCCCTCCCTGAGTTTGAGGAAAAAACCGACCCTGGCGGGTAAACAGATAAAGAAGAAGTAGGTCAGAAAATGGAGGGTTTTATTTGTCCTTTTCTGCCTTTTTTCGGCCTGTTTTTTGGCTTATTGGTCCTTCTTATCGTTTTTTAGGTCTTACCGGCTTTTTTGCAAATTCACTTCCTTTCGACTAAATTTCTACTGACCGGGCGAGTTGGCTGTGCGCTTAGAGGCGCGCGGCTGTGAACTTGCATCTGGAAGATAGTGAGTTCGAATCCCACTGTCGGCAGCCCTGAAGATGCTTTTCCGCGGTTTCCCATTTTCACACGGGGCAAATGCTGGGGATGTACCTTAATTAAGGCCACGTCCTTCCAACTCCTAGGCCTTTCCTATCCCATCGTCGCCATAAGACCTATTTGTGTCGGTGCGACGCAAAGCTATTAGCAAAAAAAAAAAGAAATATTCTTGTGACCATTCTCAATTCGAATCATCATTTGTTCATCCATCACCTCTTATATATCTTTTCTCTAGTAAATACATGTTGTTGTTTTTTTTTTTTTTTTTTTTTTTTTTTTTTTTTTTTTTTGCTTTACGTCGCACCGACACAGATAGGTCTTATGGCGACGATGGGACTGGGAAGGGCTAAGAGTGGGAAGGAAGCGGCCGTGGCCTTAATTAAGGTACAGCCCCAGCATTTGCCTGGTGTGAAAATGGGAAACCACGGAAAACCATTTTCAGGGCTGCCGACAGTGGGGTTCGAACCCACAATCTCCCGAATACTGGATACAGGCCGCACTTAAGCGACTGCAGCTATCGAGCTCGGTAATACATGTATTTGAACCATATCGGAAAAGAAAAGAAAGGAAGTGAAAATTGAAACTACTGCTTGAAGAAACCAGCGATATCACATTATGTGCAAGGAGAAATATTGAAAGGAGAAAATTTTGATGTGAGTGATTTTGAATCAGTTGCTTCAAGTATGAACATTTGACATCCATATATGTGGAGAGAAGTTTATTGATGTTTCGCAAGACACTCTGTGAAAACCGACGATCATTTACACCTAAGAATCTGGAGATGAAACGAACAGAGGTTATGTTTCCGAATTCCAATTTCTGTAACCCTGGTGTGAAATATGATTTCCAGTTATTCTAATTTCAATTTCTTTCTCCAGGATGTCCATTGCGGGTTCGGTGAATTCATTCTAGGTGGAAAAAATATTTCATTCAAAATTTCGCAAGTACCTTAACAAACACGGAATTCCGTTTTTTAAATTATGTTGATCTAATATATATATATAATGTCTGAAAGAAGACTATTTTCACTCATATACTTTTGCACTATATATTGCATACCACAACAATTTTTGCATTAAAAAAACATCCTTCATTAAATACGTAATTAGAACTAAAATCATGAATTAATGTGGATCACATTTTTCTTTTTTGCCAGATTTTTTGTCCTTTTTGACATTTTTAGGTATTTTTTTAGACAATTTATAGATCTTCAACTTTCGAGCCCTAATTATAAGAAAAGATTCAATCTTTGTCTTACAAATGTCAGCTCTTCGGATGCGCTACTCCAAGCGCCAGATAGTCTCTCTGAGTTAAAAGTTACATTTCATTCCTTAGTACATTTTTATTGAAATGTCCGGTTCCATGGCTAAATGGTTAGCGTGCTGGCCTTTGGTCACAGGGGTCCCGGGTTCGATTCCCGGCAGGGTCCGGAATTTTTACCTTAATTGGTTAATTTCGCTGGCACTGGGGCTGGGTGTATGTGTCGTCTTCATCATCATTTCATCCTCATCACGACACGAAGGTCGCCTACGGGTGTTAAATCAAAAGACCTGCATCTGACGAGCCGAACTTGTCCTCGGACACTCCCGGCACTAAAAGCCATACGCCATTTCATTTTTTCATTGAAATAGCTGAATATCGTGCGGCATGTACCTGGATGAAGCTTGTGTTTCCTCTGACAATGTTATTACAAACGATGTCACATTGTCAAACAGTATTTCTTTCCGCCTTGTGGCTTGAGGGTTGCTATTGCAGGTACTGCAGTCTCTGTCAATGTTTATTCATCATGGCCTGGATTATATAGAGTTGCTCTTGGGAAATTAATATTTAAATGACAAGATAATATTGTAACATTTATGTAAACTTTACATGATGTGTAATGTAGACATTCCCTTCACGCTCGAGCCCTCCAGCCTGGAACTGTTTAGACTTACACATGAATAATTTAATTGCTCTCAATTGACTCCTAACACATCCAGTTTCAACGTTTCTTCATTATTCCATTAAATCAGTTTTTATCTGTCTCCTTACTATCGACATGCATGTTTAATTTAGTTGCCGTTAGATATTTTTGTTCACTTTGATAGTACTATGCACTCAAACAAGTAATATTGTAGTTTTATGTGACTGTTGATATTATGATCATGGCCACAGGACCTCCAAACCTACGCGGAATCCGAACCACAGAGAAATGTCACTTCAAAAATGCTACTTATATTGGCTTGGGTTCGAAAGGTGATGGAGAGAAGCCAGTGTCATCAACTCCAATTCGATGGTTATTGTGAATGATCTGTCACTTGGAATAATAATAATAGTAACAATGCACGCTATTCCATATTCAAGAAGAATTAAAAGTTGACAAGAAAGCGAGAGATTCAATTCGTAAGACGCTGACTGGTACAACTTAAAAAGTTAAATTTCAAGGTGAACTTTCTGACCCTTTTGATAATACCACAGGACTTCGACAAAAAGATGGCTTATCCGCGTTATTATTCAATCTTGTGCTCGAAAAAGTTATCAGTAAATGGGAAAATAACACAAAAGGAATGAGTATTGGTCGACTACTCAAAAATAAAATTCATCTGCAGGGTTGGCCTTCGCATATTATCTACCTATTCTTTCTAACAACAGACAAGAAGCAGTTTAGGCCCTTGAAAAGCTTCATGAAATTGCAGCTGACTGGGCTCCAAATATCGTATGAAAAATCTCAGTACATGGAAGAATCAGCTCTTTATCTAGATGGGAAAACTCTAAAGACTAAATTTGGCAAAATGAATGAAGTGAATAAGTTGAAATACCTAGGAGAAGTAATTCAGCCATTAGGATTGAATCGTGAAGCAAATAAGAAGAGGATCTCAAAATTACAGAAGGCCTATAGACTCACCTGGAGCAGATATAACAAAAAATAAATATCCAGGAACGTAATATTAAGACATTACAACTCAGTTATCAAACCTGAAGCACCATACGCCTCGGAATCCTTGATCATTGGAGGCAGATCACTTATTAAAGACATAGGGAAACAGGAGAAAATATATTGAAGAAAATCTTTGGTCCAGTCTACTCAAATCTGGATGAAAAGGAAGTCTCGGCAGCTTTATCAGCATTCCAAAAAGATCACCGAATAAAGGCGATTAAGGTTTTATGGCCACATTCTCAGAATGAACAATGACAGGCTCACCAAACGGATTCTCAACTGTACTCTCTCAACGATAGTCAAGAACAACTGGCTTAGTGAAATAGAAAGAAAGACCTTCAGGAAATTGGCATCCCATAGGAAATTATGCAAGATCGACTCTAGTTGAAAAAAGCAGTCAACAACCATCTTTTTGCTGAGAAAATGAATACTGGGACCAATAAATCATGGACTGAAGAACGGTGGAAAATGTTCAGGAAAGAGTGATTTGTTGAATCCTTTATTATTATTATTATTATTATTATTATTATTATTATTATTAGTATTATTATTATTATTATTATTATTATAAAGAGAAGAAAATTAGAAATGGATTGCCTGGCACATGCAGACGACCTAGCATTCTTAACTCGGAGCATCTGAACTCAGAAAAAGATCGAACTTCGGACAGTAATAGCGGATAAAAACGATCTCCAGGTATCATTCGAAAAAACATAACACAATATATTACCTTCAACAAACAAGCTCCAAAATACAGCTGAATCATACGAGTCCCACAATTTAAATACCTCGAGGAAACAATATTCAGAAAGCCGAATGAAAAAAAGCAAACAAAAGTCACCTCAGTACAGGCCATGAAGGTCCTTGGAGGAGTGGAAGGTAAAGGCTTCCACCATTGTTAACCCCGGCACGTGATGGGGTAGAATGGTTAGCTCTACACCCGGCCGCCTTTGCCCCCTGGAATTAACCTGGTACTCATTTTTGGTGTAGGATGAGTGAACCTCAGGGCCATATGCACCTCCGGAAGTGGAAATCTCATTTCTTAAATTTTACGACTTCCTGTCGGGGATTCGAACCCACGTCCTTCCGGGCGAACCGAGCATGCCTTTACCGCCTCGGTCAGGCAGCCCCTCGAATAAAAGCAACACAATAAATAAATGCCAAACATGAGTTTTTAAGTTTTTAGTTAAAAAGGAACCTATTTTACGGGAATGTTATAGTGTTCCAAATGTATTATTTCATGTTTCGACAGAATAAGGAGTTTAAAAACTTTATACGTATATGCCAAAACTTCGAAACAGCACATCTACTCACCCAGAATGTCTACAACAAAGAATACATTTCCATTCACATAAAAACTGAGAGAGTGACCGGGGTGTTTGTTTGTGTCATGTAGTTGTCACTTTGCATTCGGGAAATGATGGGCTCAAACCACACTGTCGGCAGGCCTGAAGATAGTTATCCATGGTTTCCTATTTTCACAGCAGGTAAATGCTGGGGCTGTACCTTAAGGCCATGGTCGATTCCTTTCCACTAATAACCCGTCACCGTAAGACCTATCTTTGTCGGTACGATGTAAAGGAAATTGTAAAGAAACTACACACACACACACACACACACACACACACACACACACACACACACACACACACACAACTAAAAACATCACATCAAATGAGAATGTGTCTGTGGTTCCGGAAACACTAACTTCAAATATGAAATCAGACATCCATAGCACTGACGAGTGGGAGGAAAGAACGTAAAATTATAACAATCATTCTAAGCCCAAAACTCGCAAACGAACAATGAAGGCACAGAAACAGACAGTACATCAAAGAATGCACAGATATTAATTTTAACGTTAGAAAACACTAATTAAAATTTTATGGACATATCAAGAAATAAAACCTGACAGACTCATAAAATAAACAGTCGAATTCTGTGCATATATAGAAAACAGACACTATCAAATTGATCGGTGAAATAAAGGACTACCTTAAAATGGCAGGTATCACACAAAACGACATTCAAAACAGGGAGATATTTAGATCCAGAATTCATAAATGGTAAATTGCCTAAATAGACAAAGCAAAGGAAATGAATGGAACAATTTGGACAGAAAAGCAGCAAATGAACGAAAGAAATTTAGGCAGGAAAAGGAAGGCAAAGAAATATCTATAAGTACTTTGTTTGGTCCTAAATGGGGTTACTCGCAATTAACCATAATTTAATTTCATCGTCTGCAAATGTTAGAAGATTTTTAAATCTTTTCAATCGTGAAATTACCAGCGTTTCGCCCCAGTGTGGCAGCAGGCTTGTCATTTTAATTGCCACACCTTTCTAAGACGCTGGTGGCTAGTGGCCCGTTAAGACATCGCTGCAAGCCTCCTATGTAGGACAATTCAGTGATGGCGCACTAGAGGAAGCATGTGTCTCCACTTGTATGCATTCTTGCCTTTGGCTTGTATATGAAAAATTAAGTTCCTTTCTGTCACAGATGAATCACTTTCAAGCTGTTGCTTTGAGCACATAAAATTATTGTATTTCATCTGAGCAGAACAACAACAGACCTTGACCCCACATGGCGTGGCTGTGAAAAATATTATTTAAAAGGCCTAAAGAGCTTGAATGTTTTAATAATAATAATAATAATAATAATAATAATAATAATAATAATAATAATAATAATAACTTAAGTGACATATTTGAGTACCTTCAGACACCCCTAGAATGAGTCGGAAACAGCTTGAGTTTAGATAGCAAGAACTATTACCTGCTAATACACCAATGTACACATATCTGACACATGCTACATTTAAAGAGGTTTTACGTTATGGTATGACAGCTCGATGTATTTGATATGCTATCGACTTCGATCCAGGGGCGAGAAAGACGAGTGGCCACGTGGCTTGCTTCCTATCAACTTGGTCGTGTTTCAAATTGCGGCCAATGCATGTGGGATTTTAAAAATGAAACTAAGAGTCATAATGCAAGTAGTTTGTCCTGAAAGTATAACTGGAGGTCCCGAGCCTACGATCACGTTATCAACAGTCAAGTAAACCAAAAGCCTATTTTTACTGCTATCGATCTTAGACACTTTGAAATACCAGTTAATTAATTAAATTTTGCAATAATAATAATAATAATAATAATAATAATAATAATAATAATAATAATAATAATGGCGTGTTGCTTCCGAAGAGGTCTAGTGCAGTTCTTTCGAGTTGACGCCGTATAGGAGACCTACGTGTCTTTGAGGATGGGGCTCTACCTATGATGAATACTAACGGTGAAGATGGCTCACATACCCAGCCCCCGAGCGATCGGAATTGGCCAATGAAGGTTAAAACCTACGGGCCGCCCGGGAATCGAACCAGGGACTCCCTGGACCAGAGGACAGCACGCTAACCATTTGGCCATGGAGCCGGACATGTTGCACTAATACAGGTATATTACGGCCTTAATATATAAGTCCGTCATTTTTTGTGTAAAATTGGAAACCACGGAATCAAGGCTTCCGTCGTTGGAGTTCGAACTCACCATGTCCCGACCTATAACCTGTACCCTAAAGCCAACTCGCTCGGTGTTTCGAAATTTCACCCTGGAAAGAGGGTTCTCTAACATTTCAGAATTCTTGTTAGGCCTATATAAACATTCATAAAAACCGCATCCGAATTGATTATCAGAATAAAACATGGCATCGGGAATGGCTCCCAACTTATTTCAAATTGGCTACCAAGGAAATCAGCTCACGTCCGAATTGGCTACGAAGCTCTGCGCTGAACTCCTCTTCACCAACATTTTTCTTTCCAGGTTAACAGACTTCGGACCAACTACATTACGTACATCTGGTTTAAAATGTTATTACAGTTATACTGCAGCACTTCAGCCACTAGCTTCGTCATATTTAGTTGTTGATATGTTTGTTTCTGTATTGATTGCTGCTTTTACGTGGACAGAACTATCATTTTGATTTAATAGGCCATCAGTTTCACTGTTGTTGTAGAGTATGATTATATTTTCGCAAAATAGATTAAAACTAACTTTCAAAACTTCATACTGTAATATCACATCCTTCACGTTCTTCCATAAAATTTTTAACATCAACGAAGTTGCAAATGTTAAACGTTAGAACTTTTTTAACCAGATCTACACAATGTAGACAGTCCTAGGTCTGTTAAACCCGGGAGGGGAATGTTGATGAAGTGGGGATTGATGCAGTGCATCAAAATCAATTTGAATGTAACTAAGGAGCGAATTCGTAAGTGATTTTTTTTTCTCTGGGAGTCAATTTGGAAACGCTACTCATAAATGTCAGAGAAATTAATTGGAAATTAAACCTGATATCTTTACTGCATCAAGCGATCATCTAACCAACTACGCTTTTCATCCCGATGATTTTTTCCTCTCTTGATTTCTTCTTCTTTTTTTTTTTTTTTTTTTTTTTTTTTTTTTTTTTTTTTTTTTTTTTGCTAATTGCTTTACGTCGCACCGACACAGATAGTTCTTATGGCGACGATGGCACAAGGAAGGGCTAGGAGTGGGAAGGAAGCGGCCGTTGCCTTAATTAAGGTACAGCCCCAGCATTTGCCTGGTGTGAAAATGGGAAACCACGCAAAACCATTTTCAGGGCTGCCGATAGTGGGGTTCGAACCTACTATCTCCCGAATTCTCTTGATTTACTACTAAACTCAATGGTTATGAGATCGAAACTCTGTAACAGTAGGTTGGCGTTTAAGGGTGCTTAAATGTGAGACACGTGTCAGTAGATTTATTAGTACGTTAAAGAATCCATTTCAAGGCAAAATTCCGTCACTCCAGTGCTTCGTAAAATATATAACTTTTATAAGGGACGTTAATCACTTGTTATTATTATTATTATTATTATTATTATTATTATTATTATTATTATTTATTATAGTCTGAGAACGATAAATAAAGACACCTGTCATGAATGCGTATTGTTCTCAACCACAGTGCTCCAAAAACTATATTTGCGAATTGAAATTTCCCTCATTGTAATCTTCCTATTTAGCCTTCTACGCCCATTGTAATAAACACACACCGGGAGATTTGGCCGTGCGGTTAGGAGTGCGCAGCTGTGAGCTTGCATCCGGGAGATAGTGGGTTCGACCCCCACTGTCGGCAGCCCTGAAGATGGTTTTCCGTGCTTTCCAATTTTCACACCATGCAAATGCTGGGGCTGTACATTATTAAGGCTACGGCCGCTTCCTTCCCACTCCTAGCCCCTTCCTATCCCATCGTCGCCATAAGACGTATCTCTGTCGGTGCGACGTAATGCAACTGGCAAAAAAAAAAAAAATGTAATAAATACCCTACTGTGTTTTAAATCGTTCGTGATCTGTTTCGTCACTGTACACAATTTACAGAAACTAAGAACATTCAAATATACAATATGAGTCTATTTTATCAAAGAACCAGGTGAACAAACAGAGCTGATTGTTTACTGTTTCTTTCTTCAGCTAGTGTTGCCAACATATACAATTTCAAACTCTCTGAGACTATAAAATGATTCTCAGTCACTATTTAGGACATTACAAAAGTCTTCAATCTGTACATTTGTATAATGTTTCATGAATTTCATTTAATTGAATATTTGACATGATCATTTTGTATGGTCTGTCTCCTCGAGCAGGCGCTCTACTCTACAACGTTCTACAAACTTCTCCCTTTAGTAATTCAGTTCGTTTCTTGCCCCAGGGTCTTACTTTAATTTCATATTTTAATGGAAGTTAATTATAACCAAACAGTACAAGAACTATTATCGATAATACTTTATGGTATCTGTTTAATGTTGTTTAAGCACAGGATATTACTGGAATCCTTTCCCAATTAGTTGTGCGGTATATATATATCTCAACATCCCCTGTAGCAACAGCCATTCATAAAATGCGTAAGTTGGGTTGTCATGAAAGTTCTAAGCATTTTCATTGCTGGAAGTGAAATACATTTTGTGCTTTACGTATAAGAGTGTATGTCAGGCTCGTTGGCTGAACGATCAGTGTGCAGTAGAGGCTTTCCGTTCAGAAAGCTGCGGGATCCATTCCCGGTCGGGTAGGGTATTTTAGCCGCGTTAGGTTCGTCTAGCTCGGGGACTGGGCGTTTATGTTCGAAATACACACATTTTTATTTACACACCACACTACCAACCCCCACAGAAACATGGAAGAATAAATCACCGAGGTACGTGGCCGTGCGGTTAGGGTCGCGCAACTATGAGCTTGCATTCGAGAGATAGTGGGTTCGAATCCCACCGTCGGCAGGCCTGAAAATAGAATTCCGTGGTTTCCTATTTTCACACCAGTCAATATCTGGGGATGTACCTTAATTAAGGCCACGGCTGTTATATTCCGAATCCTATCCTTTTCCCATCCTTCCGTCGCCGAAGACCTTCGATGTATTAGTGCGACGTTAAACATGTAGCAAAAAAAGAAAAAGAGCGAATGTATATCTTAACACGGGTTTGCCGTCAGGAAGGGGATCCGGCCGTAAAGCTGATCTTAGTTCACATGTGGTACCGATCCCAACTAAGTGGGAAAACGCCAATTAGAAAAAAAAAGTGTTAATGAAAGGAAGAAATGCTCACAAGTTCATTTTTAATGCTTCTTTCTGGAAATTCTGAATTTACATCTGCTCTTAACCGACCTAAGTTGGAGGCAAAGGCGTCATACAATTTGTTTTCACAAAATAATATATTATCAGGAAATTGTTGTGATATAAATGGAAATCTAATGGTGCAATATCAGTTGAATATGGCGGACGTTATAAGGCAGCCGTCATTGTTAAACAAACCGACCCTGAAATTCCAACAGACATGGATAAATTTTACGAATGTAACCTTTATTTTTATTTATCTTACAGTTTTACAAACTAATCGATCTCAACGTAGAAAAATAGAAACCAACAATTAGAAAAGAAAAAAAAACTAGGAAAAATTACAAGCAAAAACAATCGAACCAAGACAGCATCAGACAATACACTGTAATGATACAATAATACTCCACGCTAGTGGACAAAACAAAACTGAAACACATAAACAAAACAAAAGAAAAACACTGGCATCGCGGCAAACTATACTGAAAACGAAACAGAAATACAAAATAATGGCACGTGTAAGTCAGTCTCTCTTGACCTAGCATAATACGTATGCTAGGATGCCTCCTTCTGGTGACGTATGCCATCACCTTTCCCCACTGCTAGCCAGTAGTGGGAAAGGCCGCCATTTCTCCTGTGCCGAGTAGCGAAATTTCGCGCTCTAGTTGTGTCATGATAATCCACTACCTGGTACGTTCTCCTGTCGACGCAACTGAGAATTAGCCTTTAAGGCGGCTGTACATCTGCTTCTAATTCTGATCAAAAGCCTACATAAATTATCAGCACACTTCCACTCAGATACTAACCACCTTAAATGCTTATCTCCATTGCACGGATGAATAATCCACTTCAACTGCGAACAGCACAAAATAGGACTTCCTGGGTATTATTTACAATTTTTATAGATCTTAGCAGTTTCTCTCCTCACTTTGAAAAACAGTAGAACATTGATGAACTTTTCCTTACGCATCTGCATACTTGAACAGAACGCACACACTCAACTGACACTGACCTATCTAAAGAATGCTATCAAATATCACCTTGGAAGTAAAAATGTGAAAGTGCTATCCAATGGATCGAACAGAAACTATATTATAAAAATAATAAGACATACGCATTGAAATAGAAAATATAAATGTGGTAGCTGCGGTATATCGAGAGAACGTACGGAAGAAACTGCAAAATCCGCTGTGGGTAGGAAAGGTAAACTACATCCACTGTATGTGCTGTTTGTTGTAAGAGATAACGAAAAGCGGCTCTAAACTATAGTATGCATGTGTTGGCATACCTGACTCTGTATCGCTCTCTCATACTTGTGCCAGGCTCTTCACTTTCGTCTATCCTATCCGACCCCGACGGTATTAGAGCATTCGAGGCCTAGATAGTCTTTCATTTTCGTGGCCCATGTCCTTCTATGGACAATACCTTCCTTTTTAGAAGTGTCGGATCCCTTCCTTTTTCTCCTCTGATTAGTGTTAATAGAGGATGGTTGCCCAGTTGTACTTCCTATTAAAACAGTAACTACCACCACTAGCTCTCTTGGTAACACCTGTTCTCTTCCCGACTCCGACAGTATTAGGCTTGCGGGGCCTAGGGTGTCTTATTTTCACGTCCTTTGTGTCACTCTGGTTCCTTTGTTGATCCTCCATTTTTAGAAGGAACTGCAGAATAAGCTAAGTATTCTAACAGCTTGCGGCAGACACTAGTGTACCTATAATGTTGGTACATAAAATTCGATATTCTCTTCCAGCCCACAAGAAAGTGTAATAATAATAATAATAATAATAATAATAATAATAATAATAATAATAATAATAATAATTGTTTTACGTCCCACTAACTACACTTTTACGGTTTTCGGAGACGCCGAGGTGCCGGGATTTAGTCCCGCAGGAGTTCTTTTACGTGCCAGTAAATCTACCGACACGAGGCTGACGTATTTGAGCACCTTCAAATACCACCGGACTGCGCCAGGATCGAACCTGCCAAGTTGAGGTCAGAAGGCCAGCGCCTTAACCGTCTGAGCCACTCAGCCCGGCCAAGAAAGTTTAAAATGAGTAAAATTAGTAAGTGGATCTGCATATAAATTTGTACATATTTTCTGAGTTTTTGTATATTTTTTAATGTTATTTGAGGAATCTGAGGATGTTGATTTCATAAACCGCGGCTGTCGGCGTGATAGCCGAATGACTTCTCCACTAGCATATCACCAACGAGGCCGCGATTCCATTCTCGGCCAATGCATTTGCAATTTTAAAAATTAAAATTCACATTCCTGCAGATCTGATTCAACTGGATGTCCCATGGATAGCAGGATGTCAACAGTCACTCAGAACTATGCGTTTACTCGGTTACCGTTCCTCTGATGTGTAATCTTCTTCGTTTTCTCGAGCAGTTTAGATTACACGCTCCACGCATGCGTGATGGTGGTTGCATATGCAAGACGGCACATCTTTCTCCGTCTTGGTTAGCCGTCTCAAGTTCGAACAATGCACGCCATTATCAGCCGTATGCCCGGCCACCTTTGCCCCCAGGAATTAACCTGGTACTCTATTTTGTGCAATCTGAGTGAACTTCAGGACCATGTGCCGCTACAGAAGTAGAATCGTTTCTTAAATTTATCGACTTCCCGACAGAGAATGGAACCCACGTGCCCCTGGACGAACTGCGTACCCTTTAACAGCCTCGACTAGGTAGCCTCTCTAGGCAAAATGAGAACTGAGATCATTTTCCATTGGTTTCTTCACTGGGCCAGAAAGTGCTATTGCAATATGACTGGCCCTATGAGTAACATCCTTCATAACACTCAGAAGCAGAAATCGTGCTCGAAATGTCATTACTCAACACCAGCCTCACCTCAGCACTTTCCATATTGTCACAGCCATGGATGAGGCTGGGACTTCAGAGAAAGCTATATTTTACTCTGGCCTTTGTCAAAAGATAGGGCAGTAATATGACTTCTTAATACTCTATTTTCAACACTGTCACATATAAACTTACATGAAATGGTTGATATTGAAGTTTTTCTCGATACATCTAAATAACGATTTGGGAAAAGGCTTTACGACGTCGCATGTATAGTCGCATTGAATGCATCAATTGCAAGGCAATACGTTCAGAAGATAATGTAGAGATAAATTTATCGTGTCTTCGGTAGATTAAGATGAACTGAGCAGACAATAAAGTAGAATATAATTCAGTATGATTCTCCAGACTCTCCAAATTCAGCTAGTTTCAAAGGATTCTATTTCTGCGACTTGGTGTAGGAAACCTAATGATTATAAGTTATAAATAAGTGTCACGCTTTTGACAAGACAGTAGTGCTGGTCCAAGAATGTGTCACGCACGTTCTGTCCTGAGGGCACAGTTAACTCACGTTGACGACAACCACCTGTGGTCTGCTCGCCACTTCTTTAACACTAACTCCTAACAAGCGTACATTTGGGGCATCCCAGCATGCATGAACATTAACCATTCTGACAGTAATATAGTGTGACCGTCACAACTGAAGACCAATTACTTATTCATCTGTTTAATTAAAATGATTATTGTTGATAGAGCGAGAATTTAGCCAGCACACACATCAACAAGGCATTGGAGAACGTCTCAGAAATTCTATAGCTTGGTTCAGTCATTTCCTTGGATTAAGAGAACAGCTATGGACAAACATGTAATGATGAATTTGTCCCGTTTATGGAAGGATCGCTCTGTCTCGTTACCACTGAACATGAGAGTAGTATCCGATCTGTTATTTTCAGTTTTCCTGTACGGAACCGAAACGTGGTCCCTTCATCCTGGAGACCAGAAGAAAAAACATCGAATCTTTTGAAATGTGGTGCTGGCGAAGAATGTTGCGCATACCTTGGATAGCATTTCGCACCAATGATTCCATTATAGACCAGGTCAACCTCAGAATCAGGTTATTATCAATATGTAAACAAAGGTTTTGACAATTCTTTGGACATACTATGCGACACGGGAATGACAGCATAGAAAAACTTATCATTCTTGGAAATGTTCCCGGCAAGAGAGATCGTGGACGAGTTCCCACCCGATGGTCAAGCATTATCAAGAGAATAACTGAGTTGAACATCTTCGGTGCAGCACGTCTGGCCGAGGACTGCAAGAGATGGAGGCTACTTACCAATAGCCTCTTCGGAGATAACGATCCTCAGAATTGAGGGAACGATGAGAGAGATTTTGTCTCAGATTATGGATACATAAGTCCAACGTAGTTCCAGTTCTGTTACAACGTCACGGGATAACAGGTCACCTCAATATCTTAGAAACTCAGTATTTGAGTTCAGTGACAGCCACGCTGTGGACTAGGTTAGATATTATACAATTCGTATGTAGCGGCGTAGCATTATAAAGGGGGTCAAATAGGAATTGCCAAATTTCAGCCTTAATATTTTCTGTACGGCATGAACCGCGGCGGTGGTGAGGTCATGTTGGGAGAATGGAAGAGGACAGATTGTATGACTGGTAGGCCATCAGCCCAAATGCTGGACCTTCAAATAGCACCACTAAAGGTTATGTGGTTACAGGTAAACAGCAACAACCGATAGCGGTGCCAAAATGATGCGTACTAGGCAAGATGAGTAGTAGTTTTCCATTGCCTTCCTCACTGGGTCAGAAAGTTCTATTGCAGCACGACTGACCGTGTGAGTATCAACTTTCATAACACTAAGACACACTGATCGTGCCCCGAATGTCATTACTCAGCATCATTAATACCCCAGCAGCTTCCATATTACAGCCATATATGAGACTGAGACTTCAGTGGAAGCTACATTTTGCTCTGGCCTGTTCCAAGAAACAGATGCGATCAAGAAATGGCAGTAAGCGGGAGGATAATAGAGTATGGAGGAGAGGTTACCTGGGAGAATAATAGACTCAGTCACTGATCGTAAAAGAAGTGGAGGGACATCAATGATACGACGGTTAGAGTCTCTTATTAATCATTTGATGAGAGGTATAGAAATGAATGAGGGCACAGAGTTAGTTACAAATACAGGTATCTGGAGGCGCTTACCTAATTCTCAGAGGCTTGCATGCTGAAAGTTGAAAGATGTAAGAGAATAATATAGTGAAGATGAATGTATGTCTGGTTTCACTGTACTGAAAAAGCTGCACGTAATAAGAGTTGTGCAAACTATGTTTCGATCTCTTACATTTCATGCGTATTTGCAGTGTACCGATAAGGTGTAATAACGGAGATAATCGCGATTTTGGTCTATAAAGTGGGTTACAATGCTCGAAGCCCGTATAATATTACACTACCTAACTTCTCTTCTTCATCTACTGCTTTTTCGCGGGTACGAGCTATGGCGCACATGTGATTTGGCCATGTTTTACGTTCGAATGCCCTTTCTAACACCAACCCTATATGTAGAGGTATAATCACTACTGCGTGTTTCTGTTGCGGTAAGTAGTGTGCTGTGTTGTCTGAATATGAAGAGGAAAATGCTGGGATAAACACAAACAACCAGTCCCTGAGGCAGAAGAATTAATGAGACGCGATTGAAAAATCCCCGAACCGGCCGGGAATTG
Organism: Anabrus simplex; assembly: GCF_040414725.1. Classification (NCBI taxonomy): domain Eukaryota; kingdom Metazoa; phylum Arthropoda; class Insecta; order Orthoptera; family Tettigoniidae; genus Anabrus; species Anabrus simplex. The sequence goes on along the minus strand of NC_090267.1, from coordinate 368,239,138 downwards.
TACCCGGGATCCTCTGAACCAAAGGACTCAGCGCTTCCAGTAACTGACTATTGTAAACTACATTTACGAAATAAAAAACATACGCCTCAACCCAGGATCGACCCCTCGACCTCCTGCACGCTCACCCAAAACTCTATCCACTGCACCAACGACTAATATGTGCTGATGAAGGTTGTTACGCTACATGTGGTTACAGTGTTGCCAGATTGCCACTATTCAACGCCCTTTTTCTGTCGAATATACTCGCAGGATGAACTTTTGTGAGACTATTTTTATTGCTGGCATGTGAGGATCGTGCTGCGACGCCCGCTTGCGCTAATTTCCGTTCATCCTGTATACTTTGCCAATGGATTTTATCTAACCACCTATGTTTTTAGCATGGATATTATATATTTTGGGCCGTGAGTCTATCCGGAGTCCGCCTCTGTGGTGTAGTGGTTAGTGTGATTAGCTGCCACCCCCAGAGGCCCGGGTTCGATTCCCGGCTCTGCAACGAAATTTGAAAAGTGGTACGAGGGCTGGAACGGGGTCCACTCAGCCTAGGGAGGTCAACTGAGTAGAGGGGGGTTCGATTCCCTCCTCAGCCATCCTGGAAGTGGTTTTCCGTGGTTTCCCACTTCCCCTCCAGGCAAATGCCGAGATGGTACCTAACTTAAGGTCACGGCCGCTTCCTTCCCTCTTCCTTGTCTATCCCTTCCCAACTTCCCATCCTCCACCAGGCCCCTGTTCAGCATAGAAGGTGAGGCCGCCTGGGCGAGGTACTGGTCATCCTCCCCAGTTGTATCCCTAGTCCCAGAGTCTGAAGCTCTAGGACACTGCCCTTGAGGCGGTAGAGGTGGGATCCCTCGCTGAGTCCGAGGGAAAAACCGACCCTGGAGGGAAAACAGATTACGAACGAACGAACGAGTCTATCCGGAATTAGTGACGTCAGTTTAATATAGACAATTTTGCGTGGACAGAAAACCGACACCGTGGTAGCAGAGCAACCAGTGTTCGTTATCTGTGTATAGCCTACTAAGTCTTCGTCATCTTCTTCTTCACAGTATTACTATCTGCATTCTATATACAGTAAGTACAAATGGCGCAGTGTTTTAAACGAGTTTCCACCGTCTTTAACTGGCTTTTCTTCTAGGTTAGAGCAGAGCCATTTACACACAGTAACGTTACCGAACGCAGCAGAAATTTTCCCATGATACGTATCTTGCGAATATTTATTAGCCTACCATAAAATTGTGTGCTAAATCAGCGAGCAATTTTTTGAACGTGGATCTTGATAGGTGGGGCTATTTTGTGACATGGCGTGGGAATGTTCTGTCCTGGATTAGCTGCCATTTTGTTGGACGTAGATTTTTTTTTTTTGCTAGTTGCTTTACGTCGCACCGACACAGATAGGTCTTATGGCGCCGATGGGGCAGGAAAGGCCTAGGAGTTGGAAGGAAGCGGACGTGGCCTTAATTAAGGTACAACCCCCAGCATTTGCCTGATGTGAAAATGGGAAACCACGGAAAACCATATTCAGGGCTGCCGACAGTGGGATTCGAACCTATTATTATTCCCCGGATGCAAGCTCACAGCCGCGTGCCCATGCCGCACGGCCAACTCGCCCGGTGGACGTAGATCTTGATAAGTGGAGCTATCTTGTGACATGACAAGGGGAATGTTGTGTCCTGGATCAGCTGCCATTTTGTTGGACGTAGATCTTGTTATGTTGTGACATGAGATGGGAATGTTGTGTCCTGGATCAGCTGCCATTTTGTTGGACGTAGATCTTGTTATGTTGTGACATGAGATGGGAATGTTGTATCCTGGATCGGCTGCCATATTATTGTGACATGAGATGGGAATGTTGTGTCCTGGATCAGCTGCCATATTTTTGGACGTAGATCTTGATAGGTGGAGCTATCTTGTGACATGAGATGGGAATGTTGTGTCCAGGATCAGCTGCCATATTGTTGGACGTAGATATAATGCTATAGGCCTCTATTTATTTCGATTTATCGGAACTCTTAATTTCCCCTGCAGGTGGACTGTAACCACTGCATGTCGAAAGAGGCTCCTAAGAGAGGGGACAAAAATCTGTACTCTCTTTCCCGTCTTCTAACCCCAAAACATACCCATGATTCTATGATTTTCCGTGTGTGACCGGGCAAGTTGGCCGTGCGGTTAGGAGCGCGCATCTGCGAGCTTCCATTCGGGAGATAGTGGGTTCGAACCCCCACTGTCGGCAGCCCTGAAGACGGTTTTTTGTGGTTTCCCATTTTCATACCAGGCAAATGCTGGGGCTGTGCCTTAACTCAGGTCACGGCTGCTTCCTTCCCACTCCTAGACCATTCCTATTCCATCGTCACCATAAGACCTATCTGTGTCGGTGTGACGTAAAACAAATTGAAAAAAGTCCGTGTAGCGGAGAAATGTAGCTTACATATATATTTTCCCTAAAATGTCTGTTTTATAAATTGTATCCTTTACAATGTGTTCCAAAATAAAATCCCCCCCTGCGTAAGATTTAACGAACTGTAGAAACTAAGCTAACAAACTGATACAACAAATGATCAAATTAAATAATATCTTACAAACATAAAGCAATCTGTTCAGTGAAGTATCTGTCCTTGGCCATTGATTGATGGGAAATGTGGAGTTTGATGCTCCATGCACTTTTGATACATATTTTTCCTTGTTTTTAATCGCTCCGATACAGGCAGGTCTTATGACGACGGTGGGTCAGAACAGAGTTAGAATTAGGAAGGAAGTGACCGCAGCCTTAATTAAGGTACAACAACAGCATTCGCCTGTTGTGAAAATGATAATGCCGGGCTGAGTGGCTCAGACGGTTGAGTCGCTGGACTTCTGACTCCACCTTTGCAGGTTCTATCCTGGCTCAGTCCGGTCGTATTTGAAGGTGCTCAAACACGTCAGCCGCGTGTCAGTAGATTTACTAGCACGTAGAAGACCTCATGTGGGACAAAATTCCAGCACCTCAGCGTCTCCGAAAACCATCAAAGGTAGTTAGTGGGACGTTAAAGATAACATTAAAATGATAATAATTTCGTGTGGCTATTTCTAGCCGAGTGCAGCCCTTGTTAGGCAGACCCTGCGATGAGTGTGGACGGCATCTGCCATGTGTAGGTAACTGCGTGTTATTGTGGTGGAGGATAGTGTTATATGCGTGGTGTGTGAGTTGCAGGGATGTTGGGGACAGCACAAACACCCAGCCCCCGGACCATTGGAATTAACCAATCAAGGTTAAAATCCCCGACTCAGCCGGGAATCGAACCCGGGACCCTCTGATCCGAAGGCCCGTACGCTGGCCATTCAGCCAACGAGTCGGACATTAAAATGATAAACGTTGGAGAAGCTTCTGCCTATTTATGAACTGTCTACTCTGTGCATGAGCATTTACTGGTTCAAGAGCCATAAAGCAGGGAGCACACTGCTTCCATTCCATTCTGTTCAGTTCAGCTGCCTCTGTGGATCAGCGGTAGAGTGTCGGCCTCCGAATCCCAAGATAGCGGGTTCAAACCCGGCAGAGGTAGTCGGATTTTTGAAGGGCGGAAAAAAGTCCATTCGACACTCCATGTCGTACGATGTCGGCATGTTAAAGATCTCTGGTGACACATTTGGTGTTTACCCGACAAAATTCATTAAATCTCAGCCATAGACGCCCAAGAGAGTTTCGGTTTACTCGGTCTGCCATCTAGTGGGGGCCTAGAGTAAAACGGAACGTCGAAATTGACGAGCAGACAGCCAGATGGCGTCAAATTGAAATGTCTGCACACGGTAGCTGAGACCATACGATTATTATTATTATTATTATTATTAGTTCAGTTGACCTTGGATATTTGGTTCACGTGTAATCAAATGTCCAGCCGCCTACTGCTTCAGTTCCGCACGCTTCAGCATTTCTCCCCCACCATCCGTTCAGTCGAGCTAGCCCTCACAAGCAAAGTTGACGGAAGGTAGACCCCACCTTGCGAGCCTCTGGCGAAGTGTTTTATTTGAGTTCAATGAGTATGATCAATGAAGAACTGCTGACTGAAGTTGTAAAATGACATCCTGATATCATGATATGGCAACGAGAAGATCAAGTCAAACGGCAAGAAGTGATAATGATGCAGCAACTCGGTCCTCTGTGGCCAAGGAGTTGGACAATTTTTTAACTGACAAATAAGCAAAAGTAGATAGAAAGCCCGCGGATTGCCGACAAAACGTTTTATGAAACCGTGGAATAAACAGTGAGATATTTTAGTCCTCTGCTACAAATTGAATTTAAATCTAAAATAACTACTCTAGTGACGGAATATGACAGACTGTACACTGACTTATAGTATTATACAATTTCAATTACTTTGACCTGCGCCCGTGGCTCGTGGTGGCGCATTGTTTATGAAAGGATTTTTTTTTGCTAGTTGCTTTACGTCGCACCGACACAGATAGGTCTTATGGCGACGATGAAAGGAAATCAATAGTTACTTCATTGTTACTGTTAGTCGCTCAAAAGGTGAAATTGGTTTTCTGAAATTTGATTTTTTTTGGAGGTAGAACGCTTAGCAACTCAAGAACTTGGGAGAGTAACATTCTGAAATATTTAAAGAAGTTGTGCTTGTCAAGTAGCGAGTCCGGAAAGTGAAGGTAATATTCACCATAGTGTTCCCTTTTTTAATGTATTTCTTCTTCTTCTTCTTCGCCGTCTATAATTTTTCTGTCTTCGGGCAAAGAGCTCGACATTACTACAGGCGCTGTTCCAAGCCGGGTTCACCGACAGATTCCGAAAGAGACGGAAGGTATGTGCGGCAGACGAGCTGATGCGAACTGATACGCGGGAAACTGAACTGAACCGAGCGGGACGGATGCAATGTGCTCCCTGCTTAAGAGGTTCTTGACATTCGCACAAACCCCAACCACCTGGGGTGGGTATTGCACGGATTTAGCCTAGTTTTATGGCTAGATGCCTTTCCTCACGTCAACCCTATGTGGAGGGATGTATTCCCTATTGCGTGTATCTGTAGTGGTTAGGTATTGTGATGTGTTATATGTAAATTAAGTTGCGTGTTTAGACGAATACAAACACCCAAACCCGAGCAAGAGGGATTAACCATATGCGGCCGGAAATCTAACCCGGGCCCACTAAGCTGACCGTTCTGCCATGAAGACGAACACTTAAAAGACGTATATCATCAACATATTCTGGAATCTGTGAGATATAATATTTAGAAAGTATTAATTTTCCTTATCGTTACCTTTCACATAATGTTTCCAATATTTGCATTTCTAATTATTTTAAAACGTGACGGCTACCCGAGACGGTAAAGGCATGCTCATTTCACCCAGAAGTACGTGGGCTCGATTTCCTGTCGGAAAGTCGAAACATTTAAGAAAAGAGAATTCCACTTCTCTATTAACCTCCACTCTTCCAAGGACCTTCGTGGCTTGTACAGAGATGACTTTGTTTTTGTCCTTTAATTATTTTAAAAGTTACATAACTTGTGTCAAAAAGAACCTTCATAGTATTTTATTATACTTCCGCTTTTCTTACGCCTATGGGGTCGCGGGTGTGAAATGTAGCACACATGGGGATTTGGCCCTGTTTTACAGCTGGATGCCCTTTCTGATGCCCACCCTATTTGGAGGGATGTAATCACTATTGCGTGTTTCTGTGGTGATTGCTGAGTATGAAGAGGAGAGTGTTGGAACAAACACGAACACCCAGTCCCCGAGTCAGAAGAATTAATCAGACGCAATTAAAATCCCCGACCCGGGCGGGAATGGAACTCGGGACCCTCTGAACCGAAGGCCTCAACGCTGACCATTTAGCCCAGGAGTCGGACCTTGAGGGAATGTTGTATCCGTAGGCTATAAATAAAATATATTTGCCTCCCCTTCATGTGCTGACATTCATTGACAGCACAACATAATCCATAGATGGTGGTATTAATTTTAGAATAAGCGTCTTTAGCCCTCTGTGTTGAGTATATCAAGCCGCTAGTTACAATGAAAGAAATAAATACTTTACCTCACCTTTCTTTGCATCAACTCTTCTAAATTGACCTAGATTTAGTCGTAACAAGTCGTTTGTTGAGAATGGCCATCCGGCACGGCGCGTGTGCGTTGTAAGGTCCAGAGATCGATTCCTGCGCCCGTGGCTCGTGGTGGCGCATTGTTTACCTTTCCTGCCTGCTCCAGGGGTGTACCGTTCTTTATCCTCAGTCATCACTCTTCTCATCTCGCACCTTAGCCAATAGTGTTTGCTCAGGCTTGAGGGGTGCTGGGCGCTCATTGCGCTCCACTGCTTCATCTGTTTCTACCGTACGGGCTGTGTTAGCTTAACCCAGGGGTGTACACACTTTGACTTCGTTTGGTTAACGCTTGACCTCATCGTACCTCAAGCGGTTAGACTTTTACCAATATCTAAAATGTCATTCTTCTCGTCGTGTCTAGTGACAGCTTTTTCAGTTATCGAGGAATCATAACTCTTCGGTCTTCATAAATCGGCTACCTGATGTCAATACTTATCCTTTATAACCATACATCGGTCGATCAAGTAATGATGTATGAATACAGGACGTGTCAATAAGAAATTCCACCTAATATACCTTCAGATCCAATAAAAATATCGATATTACATCCCTATGTTCATAATTGGAATTAATGGGCAAGTAAAACATTATGACTAGCAATAGAGATGTTGATAACATCTTAAATGGAACTGCGGAGATCTCATTATGCATATTATGTAAATTTGGCGGTGCCCTTGATTTCAACGCACGATCAATCCTCTTGGAACAACTCAGTATTCGAAACTTTTTCAGACCGGCTCCTCGAATGAGTGGTCAGCGTAATGGCCTTCGATGCAGACGGCCCGGGTTAGATTCCCAGCCGAGTCGGGGATTTTATAGTTAATTCCTCAAGCTCAGGTATTGGGTGTTGTGTTCGTTTCATTAACTATCTTCATTTTAAGTACAACGCTACACACTTCAAACTACCGTGGATACTCGCAATAATTAATACATCCCTCCATATAGGGTTGGCGTCAAAAAGGGTATCCGGCCGTAAAACTGCGCTAAATCCATAGAGTGCGCCGTCCCTTGGTAATTTGGGTGACGCTAGGAAGAAGAAGGGACTATATTCTTCCAAATATGCCGCATGTGGCACTCACAAGAGACCTGAATGTATGAACGAATTACTGTTAATTTATTGTAATCATAATTAAAAGTTTGAGTTATTTTTATAATAAACAATATTAAAGATAAACCAAGTAAGACAATGTTACAAAATTATTTAAATATAATTTACTAATATAGGATCCTTCCCACAAAAACTTCTTGGCCGTATCTTTAATGAATGCTTTACAAACGTACTGTAGCATTAGAGTTACATCCTAGACTTTAAGTCTCACCGGGCGAGTTGGCCGTGCGTTTAGAGGCGCGGTTGTGAGCTTGCATCCTGGAGATAGTGGGTTCGAATCCCACTGTCGGCAGCCCTGAAGATGGCCATGGCCGCTTCCTTCCAACTCCTAGGCCTTTCCTATCCCATCGTCGCCGTCAGACCTATTTGTGTCGGTGCGACGTAAAGCCACTAGCAAAAACAAAAAAAACTTTAAGTATAGAATACCGTGTAAGTTAACCTTGGAGTTGGGGGCGTGCAGCTGTGAACTTGCATTCTGGGGATGGTGGGTTCGAACCCAACTGTCGGCAGTCTTGAAAATGGTATTACGCGGTTTCCCATTTTTACACAAGGCAAATGTTGTGACTGTACTTTATTAAGGCCACGACCTCTTCCTTCCTACTCATAGCCCTTTCCTATGCCATCGTCGCCATAAGACCTAGGCCTATCTGTGTCGGTGCGATGAAAAGCCAACTGTAATGAATATAGCATAATAATATTAAAACGAGGAAAAAAGAAACGGTTGGGAATTACTAAATAATATTAGAAAACGTCCTCAAACATTAAGATATGGAATAATAAAATACAACAAGTTAATGGGTTCCATTGTCTTGGTAGTGCTAATATCACATCATTTTATGGCAGTATATTTCGTACGGAAATGCTTAGTTGAAAGGAAGAAATTGGTTAAAACTTTTATTAAGAGCGTATTTTAGTATCGAACTAATGTATTAACTCTTATGAAGGCGCACAGTTTAGTAGTATCAGTTGAAATGTGGATGTGGAGATCCAGCACAAGCCAAATGGAAGAAAGAAGAGATATTAAAACAGAGCAAAGACGTTCGATAGCCACAATTTAAGGAAAGAAAACAAAGCCTTTTTGGCATATATTAATCCATAACTACTTTATAGTGAATATTATAAGTGCAAAATTCTGTGAGATAAAAGTACGGGAAGGCCTGAAAAAACATGATAGAAGAAGTGATACATTTTAATGGATGTCAGAATTATCAATGACTGAAGGTAACCTAGTGTGTTTAAACATGAGGGAAGTATATCGGCAGACTTACATGTTCATGTTCGTAGAACCACATTTCAGGGTGAAATTCTGACATTCAGGCGTCCCTTCAGCATGATAGTCGTTGAAAGGATGTTAAAATATTATTATTATTATTATTATTATTATTATTATTATTATTATTATTATTATTATTATTATTATTATTATTATTATTATTGTTTTCGAATGGGTCTACTATGGACCACGTTAAGCATCATTCATTTACGGTTCTTCTTCTTTCGATCGGCCCAGTACTTCTTCATCCTTTCGGAGTGGGCTTCTTTACGTTCTCGTGACCAGTTGTTGCCGGTCCGTTTTTTGCTACTTTGACCTTGGAATCCCTTAATTTTGTTGATGATTTTTCTGTATTCCTGTCTGTTGTATACTGCCTGCTGTGATATATTATTTTCCTCCATATCCTCCTTGACCCCTTTAAGCCAGCTAGTTTGTGTCTTCCTGTTCTCCATGTATTCCAGAATTCGCTTGGCTGTTCTCTCTGGTGGCATTCTTTTAATGTGTCCGTAGAAGCAGAGTCTTCTCTTCTTGAAGGATGTTGTGATTTTTTCGGTCCTTTTGTATAGTTCCCCATTTGGTCGCAGTCTAAATTCTTGGCCCACTTTCCTGGGCCCTAGTATCTTCCTCAAGATCTTCCTTTCTGTCTTTTCAATGTTTTCTAGTAAGCCCTTCCTGTTCAGTGGAATACATTCGATCGCATATAGACTTTCTGGTTTGATGACAGTGTTGTAATGTCTGATTTTTGCAGTGAATGAAACTGATTTTTTATTGTAGACATTTCGACATAACTGGTATGCTGCTTCCATCTTTCTTGCCCTTTCCTGTAATGCTATTCCTGGTAGTCCTGTCGGGGTTATCCATTCCCCTAGATATTTAAACTTCTGTACTCTTTTAATTGTTCCATATTTGGTGACAATATTTTGTGTCGGATCCTTTTTGTCCTGAATCATTAGTTCCGTCTTTTCGAAGGATATTATTATTATTATTATTATTATTATTATTATTATTAGTTGTTGTTTCAGTCTGGGGTAATCACTTCCTAGTTAAAGTGGCCTTAAAATTTGAGTAAGCCAATATTAAAACGTAGGTTTAAAGGTTTAACGTCGTAAATGGGCTCCCTATAATTATAAAAGTCTGTAAGGTGGTGTAAAATATTCATTACAGGCTATTAGAATGACTGAAAAGCTATTGAGGGTGGACGAGCGCTGATCGCTAGATTATCTTCTCCAACTCTGAAACTGGTACTCACTCACCTCATGGCCAGAGTGTGATCTGCCATAATTGTATCGTGACACATGACGACGAGCGGAACTGTTTGCTAATTGCCTCTCGTAACGGCAAGGCGTGGCGGGATGGGACGGGGCAGGGTGGAGCTCAGGTGGTGCTGAGGCTGATCTATTCTGCTGCTCATTGACACGAGGAACATGACCACACTCTACCCCTCGTAATCCAAACATTTATGGCCTCCGGAAGAGCTCGGTGCAGGTCTTTCGAACTGACGTCTATAGGCTAACTGTGCGTCTGTGAGGATGTCTAATTCTGGCCCCCGAGCCAGAGATCCAAACTCAAACTAGTGTTCTCAGGGAGATGAGATTCACAGTGTACTCCTGGTATTCTAACTAGCAGGCTTGGAACAACGGTCCCCCTTGTACTCCTGGTAGTCTGACTACAGACGTAGAACAAGTCTGACACTGTAATTTCTTCAAATACACTTTTAGACTTTTTATTGATACTTTCTTTTTTATCATTCTCTCCTCGCTTTCCTTTTATTTTCTATTTAAGGACGGTACTCACACCCAGTCCCCGAGCCAGTGGAAATAACCAATTAAGGTTAAAATTCCCTACCCGGCCGGGAATCGAATACGGGGCCTCTTGAACCAAAGATCAGCACGTTAACTATTTATCGGTTTGAGCCGGGCCATAGTGCAATATATTGTAGCAATCCAGCGAACCTCCTAATGTATTACTGATAGTCTAACGACGGGATTAAAGCAACTAGTCTCCTAGTATACTCTTCGTAGTCCAACAGAAGACTTGCAGCTATCATCTTTCTGCTGTGTGGAATTAGGGAGATGATATCTCCGAACTGACACTTCGCATTCTAAGTATCAGACAGCAACGATCACGTACTTGGTGGAATTACATAAATGATGCCTCGGGACTGACACGCCATTGCCTAAATAGCAGAATTAGCACAACAATCCTCATACTGTTCTCTGGCATTGTAGTCTAATTAGCAGACTTAGAACAACAATCCTCTTACTGTACTCCAGTACTGCAGTATAACAAGCAGACTTAGAGCAACAATCCTCATACTGTACTCATGGTAGTCTAATTAGCAAGTCTAGAGCAACACTCCTTTTGTACGCTACTACTGCAGTCTAACAAGAATACTCTTAGAGCAACAATCCTCATACTTACTCATGGTAGTCTAATTAGCTTATCTAGAGCAACAATCCTTGTACTGTGCTCCTGGTAGTCTAACCAACAGGGCTAGAACACCAAACCTCCCACTCTTCTCCCGTATGTCTAACCAGCAAACTTAGCTTGGAGAACCTCCTTCATACATCTGATACTCTGATAGTCTGATAGTCTAACAAACAGACTCTGTCCGGGAGTTTGCTTATGTACTCTTACTCTTCCCCTAACATAATTAGCAATCTTAGCCTACAATCCTGCTATTTATCCAGCAGACATCAGTAGAGTTGTGAGAACTACGTCGCATAAAGCACATGGTTATCATCTCACCCCTTTGAGAATTTTGATAGGATTGACAAAAACCGTTTGCTTGCATTCGGGATATTGTGGGTTCGAACCTCACTGTCGGGATCCCTGAAGATGGTTTTCCGTGATTTCCCATTTTCACACCAGGCAAATGCTGTGGAAGTTCCTTAATAAAGGGCACGACCGCTTCCTTGCTACTCCTAGTCCTTTACTATTACATCGTCGCCATGAGACCTATCTGTATCGGTGTGACGTAAAGCAAATAGTAGGATTGACAAAATATGGCTAAAATACTTTCATCGAAAATAAATTATACAATATTTACGCAGTACGATACTCAAACTATTTAGGAATTTAAAAATATAACACCTGGGAATTATAACTTCGTAGATTATAGGTCGTAAATGAGTTCTGGAGACATATGCACAACACTCGGGTATTAGGTATTTCATGGCAATTGAACATTATGTATATCTTCCTTGATTAAAAATAAAGGGGAACCTAAAGTATTTGGCTCAAACAATAAACGAAAACAATTTTTATTGAGCAGTTACAAATGCCTATATTTATAAACCTGATAGACATTTTCTCCCAAAATAGAAAGAATATTCTTAGGGCCATGTGCCTCTCTGGAAAAGGAAATCACGTTTGTAAAATGTTGATGTCCTGATGAAGAACTGAACCCAAGTGATTTTGAGCGAGTCGAGAACGCCTTAACCGTACAGGTACTCTAAAATTGCAACCGAATGACCTGGGATTCACTGCCGCAAGCATAAGCATTTGACATGAGCACCTAACAAGCCATACTAGGTCAGTCTTTCATTTTCTGGACTGCCTGTGTTAATATAATAAACATTTTTATAAAAATATATTTTCCGTCGCACCGACACACATAGGTCTTATGATGACGATGGGATAGGAGAGGGCTAGGAGTGGAAAGGAAGCGACCGTGGCCTTAACTAATACAGCCCAGCATTTGCTTGGTGTGAAAATGGAAAGAAACACAGAAAACTATCTGCAGAGCTGCCGACAGTTAGGTTCGAACCCACTATCTCCCGAATGCAAGCTGATAGCTACGTGACCCAAACCAAGCAGCCACTTGCTCGATAATAATCATGTTTACGATTTAAGTTACACAAAGGTTACAGTTAACATGGGGAAACGAAGTCAAGTGGTATTTGAATCTTATATGAGGTGTATTAGGGAAATGAGACTTGAGATTTATTATTATTATTATTATTATTATTATTATTATTATTATTATTATTATTATTATTATTATTATTATTATTATTATTATTATTTGATAACCGTAAGTATGTAGAACGGTAGGTGACTGTAGAGTTAGGAAACTAAGCTTGTTGTACAGCATAGAGGAGTTTGTAATCTTGAACTATGGCCAGCCATAGTGGGTATTAGAGACTTAAAACTGACCACTTTAGCCCCTGGCGTATCGTTGGTCAAGAATCAGGTGAGCAGGTGTGACCTGTGAGCTATGAACAAGTTACGAGCACTAGCCACTGAATAATGTGCCCACACATAAGTAGGTACTTATCGTGGTCTCTTTTACGAGCTCGTTTTTAATATCTTGTATTTCCTTCTTACAATAGCCTACCTGTTCGAACTGTCAGCTACTACATTATACTTTATAAGTTATATTTTTGGTTACAGCTCGGGATGTATCATTAACAGAAAAGCTAGTGAAGATATTGTGATTATAGCTATGAAATCTCACATGGAAGAACAGCATTGTTCGTACATGCATTGGTCAGTATTCAAATCACGCTATATTGCTGACATGCTAGTCACTCATCTACTGGATCACCAACTCGGAGAGTAGTTTTGATCAGTATTTATGTGTCTTCTACTCAGGCGATAAGTCGCCCCTTTCAGCTGTAGCGGTCACCTTAGGAGTAACATTAGCGTAATCAAAATTAGGTTATTACTCCAATAGGGAATTCAGGAGAATCCCAGTAAATAAAAGGGAAAATAAGACGGGCTCACTGCTAGAGAAAGAGGACCGTTAGGACCGATAAATATAAGGGCAAGAACAAGATAATATGATCACAAATAGCACGTAGGCCTATGTATATATATACTCGAACCAGCGGGAAAATATAACGATTTATGATCATTACCAACAACAGTTTAATGATATGATTTCTAACAATAAGCTAAAGGAGGACTGTACAAATAAAATGGAATCAAATAATCAGTATAAATTAATTTTACATTCATAGTTTTTCTTTAATATATTAATTGCCAAAACATAGGTGATGATAAATAACAGGAGTACCAACGTCGAGAAAAGCAAGTCCCTATCTAAAGCTTGTAGAAGAATATAACAAACTTTACAAATATAACGGTACTGAATATAATAGTTATATTTAGAACCAATGGTAGTGATAACAACATTCTTAATAATTCAGTTGTGGGTAAAATTAAACGAAATGGCGTATAGCTTTTAGTGCCGGAAGTGTCCGAGGACATGTTCGGCTCGCCAGGTGCTGGTCTTTCGATTCGACTCCCTTAGGCGACCTGCGCGTCATGATGAGGATGAAATGATGATGAAGACGACACATACACCCAGTCCCCGTGCCAGAGAAATTAACCAATAATGGTTAAAATTCCCGACCCTCTCGGGAATCGAACCCGGGACCCCTGTAACCAAAGGCCAGCACGCTAACCATTTACCCATGGAGCCGGACACATTTGTGGGTAATAATGTGATACATGAAGAGAGAAAACCTATTCCAAGGGATCAATGGTAGTGATAACAGCCTGCTTGATAATGCAATTGTGGGTAAGAATGTGATACCTGAAAAGAGAAAACTTGTGCAGTATATAAAACTTGTACAACCTACAATTTGAAACGTTCCAGAATGGGTGAGATAGGTAGATTTTTACTGAAAGTTTTCTTGACTGTCCACAACGCGCAGACCACTCTAGTGATGGATCGCGTGATGCAAAGCTCTCGACGCATTCTGAGCAACCGATGCAGTACGTGCCTCATAATCATAATGCTATCTCGATGTTGTATAGGACGTCAGGCGCATGCGGTCTTTGTCTCGAGGCAGTGCTAGAAAGCGCATCGAGAACTCTTGATGCATTCTGGAGCAACACTTGAAGTCCATGCTTCATAATCCTATTTCGAATGTTGAATCGGGACATAATGCGCATGCGGTGTGTTATCCCTGGACTATACTTTGTCTGCTGATCAACAAACGTCAGTATGCCCACTTCTTCTTAATCTACTCTCAGTCAGCGTACATACTTCCTGCATTTTCATTGGGCACTATCCGCTTCCATGGCTAAATGGTTTGCGTGTTGGCGTTTGGCTCAACGGGCGTACAGGTTCGATTCCCGGCTGGGTCTAGTATTTTAACCTTCATCGGTTAGTTCATGTGGTTCGGGGACTGGGTATGTGCAATAGTACTGAAGAGTGTGACGATTTTTTAAGATTTAATTGAAGCTATTTATTTTACGACACATCGACTAGTGTAATAGTTTGAACGGAATGGAAAATATAATGGCATAAAGATACTGATATATGAGTGCATGTATCTGAAAACGGACTCATACTGGGGTTAAATCTTCTTCTGGACTATCGGTACTTTTATATGAGAATGGTAACAAATGGATCGTTTCCATGGAAAGGATCACTCAAGACCAACTACAACATTATCAGACCTGAAGGCATGTATTCAGGGTTAAGCCGAACTCCACCGACAAACTTTTGAAAATTAAATGTATTACTTTTAGTGCCGGGAAATCCCAGGACGGGTTCGGCTCGCCAGGTGCAGGTCTTTCTATTTGACACCTGTAGGCGACCTGCGCGTCGTGATGAGGATGAAATTATGATGAAGACAACACATACACCCATTCCCCTGCCATGCGAATTAACCAATTAAAGTTAAAATCCCTACCCGGCCGGGAATCGAACCCGGGACCCTCGGAACGGGAGACCAGTACGCTGACCGTTCAGCCAACGAGTAGGACACTTTTGAAAATTGTTCAGGGATACCTTCTTTGTATATTGATACAAGGGGCCCGAGGTAACCAGTGGCTTGTCACAGAGTATAATATAATGATTATTTATTCGGTTTGTTATTCCAATCAGTCTTAATTCTGTGAAAATACGTTCACAACAGAGAAAAAACCTGCAAAACGCACAACACAAAACCCAGAGAAATACAAATCCTGTAATATATAATAACTAAACTGTACAACACGAAACACAGAGTAATGCGATAAACCTCAGTCGAAGCACGTACACTTATCCTAGTGTGCTCAGTATGTACTGCAAGTGTACTGTACAGTAAAGGCTGTTGTAAAGGTAACAGTTCCACGTCGTTGACTTTCAGCGCGTTAAGGAAATCCTTTCTTTCTTTCTTAATCTGCTTACCCTCAAGGGTTGGTTTTTCTCTCGGGCTCAAGGGCAGTGTCCTGGAGCGTGAGACATTGGGTCGAGGGATACAACTGGGTAGGATGACCAGTACCTCGCCCAGGCGGCCTCACCTGCTACGCTGAACAGGGGCCTTGGTGGAGGATGGGAAGATTGGAAGGGATAGACAAGGAAGAGGGAAGGAAGCGGCCGTGGCCTTAAGTTAGGTACCATCCCGACATTCCTGGAGGAGAAGTGGGAAACCACGGAAAACCACTTCCAGGATGGCTGAGGTGGGAACCGAACCCATCTTTACTCAGTTGACCTCCCGAGGCTGAGTGGACCCCGTTGCAGCCCTCGTACCACTTTTCAAATTTCGTGGCAGAGCTGGGAATCGAACCCGGGCCTCCGGGGGTGGCAGCTAATCACACTAATCACTACACCACAGAGGCGGACTAAGGAACTCCTGCGGAACGAAATTCCCACTCCCCGGCGTCTGTCAAGAACTAGCGTTTAGGTCGGACATAAAACTATTATTATTATTATTATTATTATTATTATTATTATTATTATTATTATTATTATTATTATTATTATTATTGTTACCGTGTTTTAGCGGTAGGTAGACGTGAAAGAAGGTGCGGGCCTGAACGGGTCTCAAACTACGGAATCAAAGTTAATGTAAAATTTAACAAGGTTATATTTTCTTTTCAAAATTAAGAAAAAAAAACAAGTATGGCAGGTACAGAATAGCAAGGCAACAAAAGGAGCAATTACAGTATTTACAGTATTTGGGCTTCGAGCCCTGAATTCACACTTCTAGGGCAATTAGCCCAATTTTACTCCAAAAATAAGTTTTACCAGAGGGGCAGAAAACCCCATTCATGTTCAGGAGCACTTGCTCCAAATTATACAGAAAAGCCTCCTCGAGGCATACAACACTCAATTTTCAAGAAAGAGCCACACGCTCTCAAACTTTAGGCCTCTCAAAGGCCACACCAAACTCCACCTTCCAGTTGTCCTCTCAGGACATAGACACAGGGGTAACATACCCAACCTACTGAGGTCTATTAAATGAAAAAGGTTAATTACATGACCTCTAAAATAACAATTTGAGAGGAGGCGATCTGCACTCCTAATGTATTTGTTTCCAAAACCTAATTTGGCTCTAGGCCACTAATGCAAGGGCTAATCCCATACTACTGAGGTGACTTTAGAAAAGGACAATTTACTTTACAATTAAGGAAGAATCGGTTGTGAGAAATAAGTTCACCTCAAAACAAAATGAGTGGGAGCTCGAGAGGGTTAAGCACTCTCTATCCCAATATGTAGCTTTAAAAGATAACAGATGCTAAGAGTAGTTACATTTTAGGAAAAGGTTACATGATAGAAACGCTTCGGACCCGCCCCGAGAGTTAAACTGCTGAGCTAGCAAGAAAAGAAGTTATTAAAAGGCCATTACCTTGGTGTAGAACTGCACCCCGAAGAAAGAGGCGCTTCCCGCCCCCTGCTATGTACTTTACACACTAAAAGATGGAACAGAAGTGGCACCGAGACCCTAAAATCAGCAGTTTATATACTCTCGCGGAAAGTTCGAGGCGTTTCAGGGAAGAAAACACCCGCCCACAATCATTTTATTGGTTAGAGATAAGCAGCATATTCAAGTTGGGGGAAGATACATCAGATTGGTCAGAAATTAATTAAAGAAATTCGGGATTGGCTAAATACAAAACAAGGGGAAAGAGAGGGGTATACAGCCAACTTAAACAATAACAGAAAGAAATTTAACAAGAAACATACTTTTGAAATACAAATTTCTCCAAAAAGCAGTTCTTTCACATCGCACTAGGGTGCACCATAGTAATTTTTCAGTAGTGTCCTCTAGAAGAGAAAGTTCACACTTCTTACTACCGGTAAAACAAAAATACATCAAAAGTGGCACAGTTGAAAAACTCCAAACTTTCCAAGTAGTGACATCTTCTGAGAAACTGGAAAATTAATACCGTCAATAAAGTTCAGACTTCCTCCAGCAGAGGAGTTTCAACTGGCGCAAATTTTAAATTAGCGGCGTGGAGGTGTACCGCCCGGTACAGACCTCCCTCCCCAAAAGTTCCTCCAGGGGTGACACATGAAATTTGTTTGAAAACCAGGTCCAAGTTTTGATGTTGATATGGAGATTAATTGCAGAAGTATTTATAAAAGTTTCTTAATTGGGTTTGATTCAGTTTCAAAATTTTGTAGTTGCTGGTAAAGCAAAGTCTTTATGTTTGTAGAAGTTGAATTCAGAAGGAAAACTTTAGTTTTAAAGTTGAGGAAAATTTTCTAAGTCCACCAAATATTGCAGTAGAATACCCAAGAAAAGGTAGTAAAGTAGAACTGGAGTGTCCATATAGCTGGATATGTACTTCAAACGTTGATGATTTTAACGGCCAGACCAGCCGCCACTGCTTGCGTTCAGAGGAGGCCGCCCGGGCCCCTCAAGTACCCTGAGATACCGCTCGCCCGCACTATGAGGGGAGCAGAGGTGTTGAAGCACGCCGCGCCCGCGGTGAACATATACAGGCTGCGGGCCAGAAGCAGGTCGTGCGCCGCACATCAGCTTTGGCCGGGAGGAGAGCTCCGGCTCGCCGTGCACATGTCGTCCTCGCTGGGGTCGAGGGGGCCCTTCCTCTATCCCAGACGCGGCGCAGTGCCGCGCGGCTGCGGGGGCACTGAAACATTAAAGTTAGGCGGCAGAATTTTTGTTGGACCAGAATAATAGTAGGGTACATTCATTGTGGAGAGGTTGAGGGGCCAGCAGCGTGCAGCAATTCATTTCGGATGCGAGCCACTGTGTGTAGTGGAGCAGGAGACGGGAGCATGGTAATGGCCGTGGTAAGGACAGAATGGCAGTTTAACTAATCGGGGGAGGTTTACAAAAAATACTTACATATAAAACAAAATATTATAGAAGGGGCTGAATGCCTTAAAAGTGAAAATTCAAAAAAAATATAACCTTCATAATCCTTTCAAATTATATAAAGCAAGTTGACCAAAATTTATACTGGTTTCGCCTGCGACAGGTGAACCCTAAATATCCTCTCGGTGGCTGGGTTGCTTAATAACAACGTAACCGGTGTAAGGAAATCGAGAATTATGCACGGCCCATGAAATCTGGGGGCAAGCTTGCCCGCGGGAACAAAATTCTTGACCATCACTTGGTCGCCTACCTTCAAATTGGTGGGTCTCCGTCCACGATCATATCTTTCCCTAACCTTTTCATGAGAGACTTTAAGATTGGCTTTAGCCTTCTTCCAAAGATCTTTAATATTATCTGGATCTATTGTCTCAGGTAGAATGTCACTCAGAGACCAGAGGTTAGAGAGCGGCGTGTTGGGAACGAACTTGAACATCAAAGCAGCTGGAGTAAACTTGTGAGATTCATGAACCGCCGAATTCAAAGCAAAAGCTAACCAATGCAGGGACGTGTCCCACCTAGAATGATCTTCATGATGATAGGCAATAAGCGCGGACCTGAGATTACGATTAACCCGTTCAGCCAGAGATGGTTGAGGGTAATAAGCCGAAGTCGTCACATGAGAGATGGACAAGTCAAAACAGAATTTACGAAAAAGATTTGATGTAAACGCCTTAGCATTATCAGACACAATGAATTGGCACGGACCAAAAGAAGCAAAAATAGAATTTAGACAAGTAATGGTGGACTGAGCGGTAGCCAGCTTAGTCGGAAATAACCAGGAAAATCTTGTATAACCATCTACGCATACGAAGATGAACTTATTGGCATTTCCCTTTGACTGGGGGAAGGGTCCTACATAATCAATATACAGGCGTTCCATGGGGCGCGACGCTTGATGCGAAGACAAAAGGCCTACCTTGGTGGACATAGTTGGTTTACTAAGCAAACAAGATTTACAAGCTTTTACTAGTTCACGGATTTCACCGTCCATACCCTTCCAGATGAACATTTCACGAATCTTCTCACGAGTTTTAAAGATGCCTAGATGCCCTCCTAATGGGGTTTCATGATAATACTTGAAGATCATAGGTACAAGAACCGCTGGAACGACAACCTTCATCATCTTATCATGCCTTGATGGGCAACATAAAACACCATTCCTCAGAACATAAGGGACGACATGATCCCCAGAAGAAAGGGTTTCCATTATCGGAGCCAGCGTCGGATCTTCACGTTGGTATTTCTCGATATCCCTAAAGAGCATGGGAGCATCTGTTAAGATGGCATTAACATCAGATAGTATGGACTCGGGAGGTGATGAACTGTCGACCAGTTCATGGGTCTCGATGTCGTTGGAAAACATACGGCTGAGTCCATCAGCGACAACATTTTCGGTACCACGGATATGCCTGACATCGAATTGGAAGGCAGAAATACGGATGGCCCAACGGGCTATACGACCAGTACGACGCGGCCTACCTATGACCCAACTTAAGGCTTGATTATCTGTCTCCAAGTCGAATTTGACATGTTCCAGATAGAGACGGAACTTTTCTAAGGCAAATAAGACTGCCAAACCTTCGAGCTCGTAGATGGAATACTTGGCTTCTTGAGCCGACAAGGTCCTAGATGCATAGGCGATGGGTCGCCTCCCTAGTTCAGTCTCTTGAAGAAGGACTGCAGCTACTGCTGACGACGACGCGTCGGTTTGGACGATGAATTTCTTTGAGAAATCAGGCATAGCAAGTACAGGGGCATTACAGAGAGCCAATTTAAGATCTTCAAAAGCGGCTTGTTGAGAAGGACCCCACTCGAATTTGATGCCTTTCCTACGAAGAAGGTTCAAGGGCGCCGCTCTATTAGCGAAGTTAGGAATAAACTTCCTGAAGAAATTCACCATACCAATGAACCTGGCGATACCTTTAATGTCCTTGGGAGGTTTAAAATCACGGATGGCCTGTGTTCTAGAATGATCGACGGCAACACCATCAGGTGACACAATATGCCCTAGGAATGACATGGAGGGCTTAGCAAAGGCAACCTTGGACAACTTGACAGTTAACCCAGCTTTACGAAGGCGATTGAGAACTTCTCGCAGATGATCTAGATGTTCTTCAAAGGTCTCCGAAAATACGACGACATCATCCAAGTAGTGATACAAGTACTCAAATTTGATGTCGGAGAAGACTCTATCTAGCAGCCTAGTGAGTACAGCTGCTCCCGTGGGGAGCCCGAAAGGCACGCGGTTGTATTCGTATAAATTCCAGTCCGTGGCAAACGCTGTAAGATGTTTAGACCCTTCCGCTAGGGGAATTTGATTATAGGCCTGATTCAAGTCCAAGATAGTAAAGAACTTGGCCTTACGAAACCATGAAAAACAAGAATGAAGGTCAGGAAGGGGCACAGATTGTAACACCACCTTCCGATTGAGAGCCCTATAATCAATGACAGGCCTGAAGCCACCTTGGGGTTTCGGGACTAGAAAAATAGGCGAAGAATACGCCGACTTAGAGGGTCTAATAATGCCATCCTTCAACATCTGATCGATGATTTCTTTCAGAGCCTTCATTTTTGGTGGAGATAGCCTATAAGGTGGAAAACGGACAGGAATCGAATCCGTGACCTCAATTTTGTATTCAATAAGGTCAGTAACACCAAGAGTATCAGAGAACACCTCTGGAAATGACTGACACAACTTACGAATACTATCAGCCTGCTCCTCAGGTAGATGTCTAAGGTCTAACAACATCTCATCCTCGGTAGGCGAAATAGATGAACATGATACAGAATTACACTTTAACAAGGGAATTTTACAATTGGACGCAAATTTGAATGTGCACGACTTACTCTGAAGATCGAGCACAAGACCAGTGTGAGAAATGAAGTCCGCTCCCAGTATGATGGGGCAAGACAAGTGCTTAGCCACAAACAGTTTGGTTTTCCATGTAAATTTAAAAATACGAATTTTAACCTGTACAGAACCTAGAATTTCTAATGGAGAGGAATTAGCCGAAACATATTGAACAGTAGATGAGCCATAGTCAGGTAATTTACAAACAGACTTCAATTTTGAATACCATTGGTCCGAAATAATTGAACAAACACTGCCTGAATCTAATAGAGCGCTTATAGGCTCGTTATTTAACTCAATCTTAAGAAAAGGAACAGGTGCAGGGGTATCCGCCGCAATCCTAAGACACTCTTTGGGGCATTCAAAAGGTGGATTTGCAAATTGAACGTTCCCTGAATTTACGGCCTTTTTGCCAGGGGCTGAGCCTTGGAAAGCAGAATTAGTCGACTCAGCCGAAGCCGCTAGTCACATTTTATTATTGGCATTGGTGGAATTTGCACCAGAAGTTGAGCAGGAGGGGGTGCTATTTGAGTTTGGGCAATTCTTGGCGATATGTGAGAAAGCCCCACATTTAAAACAGCCTTGCGATGAACCAGCTCCATTATTTGCTCTACTAGACTTGATCAGTGGACACTTATTGCGAAGATGGTCAGGCGACCCGCAAGCATAACATTTACGAGGTGTGACTGATCGGCGAGGTGGAGGCCGAGTATTACTAAAAGAAGGCGGGGGTTCTTTCGCGACACGCAAGGAATCGGCGTATCTCACTCCTTCCGCTGAGACGGCCAACGCTTCAAGTTCAGAGAAGGTTTGCGGGCACGCCGCGAAACACAAATATGACCTATAGGATGGTGAAATTCCTTCTACAATAGTCTGTACAATCTGATCTTCAGGAAAATGAAGAGCGAACACCCTAGTATAAAACTTAATGTCTTGTATGAAATCAGCCAGATTTTCATCCAATCTCTGTACTCGATAATAGTACTTCTGAATCAGAGATGACCTCGCGCGGGCGGGAATAAAATTTGCAAGTAAGTGTGCATGAAAATCTTCAATAGATGACTGTTCGGCTATGGCTCTTACTATTTTGTCAGAGAGAATACCAATTGCATAAGGATAGATGATTTGCAAAATTTGACACGGAGAAAGAGAAAAAACAAGGGCATGATCCTGAAATTCAACTAAAAACCTTAAGAAGGAAATAACTTCACTGGTGGTGTTGACAGAAAACTTCGAGATACCTCTGAGCAACATTGCCAATGGATGAGGCAAACTGCGCCAATGGATGAGGCAAACTGCTGAACCCAGGTGACATAGTCGGTAAAGGTTTAAGTGGCAAAGAAGTTAATTCAGAACGTACATTATTCAATGAGTTACGGCGTTCAGACTCGTTGTCCAATGGGGCAGAGATAGTTTGAGCAGCAACGGTTATCCTATTGACTTCTCCCTTAGGAGGCTCTTCCTCGCTACCTGCATTCGTCGGGGTTGGTTGATCGATTTTGGGAGGAACTTCCCCAGTCAACAATTGAGTGACCTTGCTAGATAATTCAGAAATACTTTCAAGCAACGTACTAGCTTCCTTCCTCTGAACGTCATTCAATTTCAGAGACAACAGATCGTTAACTCTATTTGAAAAATGATATAGCCTGGCTTGCACACGCTTAATTTGATTAGGAGAAGGATCATTTTCATCAAAAAAACTAACTACCGATGCTAGCCCAGTAGTATTCTCGGTGATCGTGGAAAGAGAGTCGTCAATTTCTTTCTCTCCCAAAGTGGGGATGGAAATGGGCAAATCAAGGGACTCTCTAAGCTTGTTGGTGTCTACCGCAACCGTGCCTCCAGATTGCACATTTCTGATAGTTAATTCATAGATCAACTCCTCCTTGCGCAAATAGTTAAGATGGAGAACATCGCGAGGGCCGGGCATGATGCCAGAACAATTTTGAAAAAATCAGAAAATTCCAGCAACTGAGAAAATTGTTAGAGTTCGGAACACAAAAATGTTTAGCCGTCAAAAGGGGCTAAATTGAGACCCATTCAACCACGCTCTGCTACCATTTGTTACCGTGTTTTAGCGGTAGGTAGAGGTGAAAGAAGGTGCGGGCTTGAACGGGTCTCAAACTACGGAATCAAAGTTAATGTAAAATTTAACAAGGTTATATTTTCTTTTCAAAATTAAGAAAAAAACAAGTACGGCAGGTACAGAGTAGCAAGGCAACAAAAGGAGCAATTACAGTATTTACAGTATTTGGGCTTCGAGCCCTGAATTCACACTTCTAGGGCAATTAGCCCAATTTTACTCCAAAAATAAGTTTTACCAGAGGGGCAGAAAACCCCATTCATGTTCAGGAGCACTTGCTCCAAATTACACAGAAAAGCCTCCTCGAGGCATACAACACTCAATTTTCAAGAAAGAGCCACACGCTCTCAAACTTTAGGCCTCTCAAAGGCCACACCAAACTCCACCTTCCAGTTGTCCTCTCAGGACATAGACACAGGGGTAACATACCCAACCTACTGAGGTCTATTAAATGAAAAAGGTTAATTACATGACCTCTAAAATAACAATTTGAGAGGAGGCGATCTGCACTCCTAATGTATTTGTTTCCAAAACCTAATTTGGCTCTAGGCCACTAATGCAAGGGCTAATCCCATACTACTGAGGTGACTTTAGAAAAGGACAATTTACTTTACAATTAAGGAAGAATCGGTTGTGAGAAATAAGTTCACCTCAAAACAAAATGAGTGGGAGCTCGAGAGGATTAAGCACTCTCTATCCCAATATGTAGCTTTAAAAGATAACAGATGCTAAGAGTAGTTACATTTTAGGAAAAGGTTACATGATAGAAACGCTTCGGACCCGCCCCGAGAGTTAAACTGCTGAGCTAGCAAGAAAAGAAGTTATTAAAAGGCCATTACCTTGGTGTAGAACTGCACCCCGAAGAAAGAGGCGCTTCCCGCCCCCTGCTATGTACTTTACACACTAAAAGATGGAACAGAAGTGGCACCGAGACCCTAAAATCAGCAGTTTATATACTCTCGCGGAAAGTTCGAGGCGTTTCAGGGAAGAAAACACCCGCCCACAATCACTTTATTGGTTAGGGATAAGCAGCATATTCAAGTTGGGGGAAGATACATCAGATTGGTCAGAAATTAATTAAAGAAATTCGGGATTGGCTAAATACAAAACAAGGGGAAAGAGAGGGGTATACAGCCAACTTAAACAATAACAGAAAGAAATTTAACAAGAAACAAACTTTTGAAATACAAATTTCTCCAAAAAGCAGTTCTTTCACATCGCACTAGGGTGCACCATAGTAATTTTTCAGTAGTGTCCTCTAGAAGAGAAAGTTCACACTTCTTACTACCGGTAAAACAAAAATACATCAAAAGTGGCACAGTTCAAAAACTCCAAACTTTCCAAGTAGTGACATCTTCTGAGAAACTGGAAAATTAATACCGTCAATAAAGTTCAGACTTCCTCCAGCAGAGGAGTTTCAACTGGCGCAAATTTTAAATTAGCGGCGTGGAGGTGTACGGCCCGGTACAATTATTATTATTATTATTATTATTATTACCGTAGTTTGGTGGATTAGCAGAGGTGAAAGAAGGTGCGGGGGTGAACAGGTCTCAGGCTACGGAATTAAAGTTAATTTAAAATTTAACAAGGTTATATTTTCTTTTCAAAATCAAGAAATAACAAGCATGGCAGGTACAGAGTAGCAAAGCAACAAAGAACAATTACAGTATTAACTTGATTTGGGCTTCGAGCCCCGGACTCACAATTCTTGGGCAACTAGCCCAACTTTACCCCAAAACAAGATTTAACAGAGGGGCAGAAAACCCCATTCATGCCCAGGAGCAGTTGCTCTAAATTACACAGAAAAGCCTCATCGAGGCATACACACTCAATTTTCAAAAAAAGAGGCACTCGCTCTCAACTTTAAGCCTATCAAAGGCCACACCAAACTCCACCTTCAAGTTGTCCTCTAAGGACATAGACACCGGGGTAAAATACCCAACCTACTGAGGTCTATCAAGTGAAAAAAGGTTAATTACATGACCTCCAAAATAACAATTTGAGAGGAGGCGATCTGCACTCCTAATACCTTTTGTTTAAAATCTAATCTGGCTCTAGGCCGCTAATGCAAGGGCTAATCCCATACTAAAGAGGTGACTTTAGAAAGAAACGATTTACATTAGGTTAAGGAAGAATTGGTTGTGAAAAATAAGTTCACCTCAAAACAATGAGTGGGAGCTCGAGAGGGTTAAGCACGCTCTATCCCAATATGTAGCTTACAAGAGAATAGATAAAAAGAGTCTTTACATTTTAGGGAAAAGTTACATGGTGGAAAACCTTCGGACCCGCCCCGAGAGTTAAACTGCTGAGCTAGCAAGAAAAGAAGTTATTAAACGGCCATTACCTTGTTGTTGAACTGCTGCCCGAAGAAAGAGGCGCTTCCCGCCCCCTGCTACGTACTTTACACTTTGAAAGTTGGTACTGAAGTGGCGCAGAGACCCGAAAATCAGCAGTTTATATACTCTCGCGGAAAGTTCGAGGCGTTTCAGGAATGAGAACACCCGCCCACAAAAACTTTATTGGCTAGGGTTAAGCAAGATATTCAAGTTGGAGAAGATACACCTGATTGGTTATAAATTAATTAAAGAAATTCGGGATTGGCTAAATTCAAAACAAGGGAAAAGAAAGGGTTATACAGCCAACTTAAACAATAACAGAAAGAAATTTAACAAGGAACAAACTTTTGAAATAAAAATTTCTCCAAAAAACAGTTCTTTCACTTCGCACTAGGGTGCACCATTGTAGTTCTTCAGTAGTGTCCTCTAGAAGAGAAAGTTCACACTTCTTACTACAGGTAAAACAAAAATACATCGAAAACGACCCAGTTCAGAACCTTCAAAATTTCCAAGTAGTGACATCTTCTGAGAAACTTGAAAATTAAAACATTAGATAAAGTTCAGACTTCCTCCAGTAGGGGAGTTTCAACTGGCGCAAAGGTTGAATTAGCGGCGTGGAG
Organism: Anabrus simplex; assembly: GCF_040414725.1. NCBI lineage: Eukaryota > Metazoa > Arthropoda > Insecta > Orthoptera > Tettigoniidae > Anabrus > Anabrus simplex. Next base: position 368,212,726 of record NC_090267.1, on the reverse strand, counting down.
GTGTACCGCCCGGTACAATTATTATTATTATTATTATTATTATTATTATTATTATTATTATTATTATTATTATTATTATTATTATTATTTTCAGTGCAATACAGATAGGCTACATCGCGAAATGATCTGATGAAATTGCCACGAGGTACGAAAATTAGGGTTGTTTACATTATGATTGATTCATATTGCAATGTGTATTCAGTAAAGTTACATTTACTTCTATTAGCGATTTGGTTGTTTTTCACGAACAGACATGCGTTTGGTAGCCGAAACTCCGAGAGTGCAAAACAAAAACAAAGACAAATATTTGAAGAACAAGATTCGAACCATCTCCGAACGTAGCGAAAGACAATACCAAACTATGGTATTTAGCCAAATGAGCCATGCCTACTGCACATGTTGAACGTTTACTAATAGTTTCTGTTTCTACTATATTCGTAACTAAAGCATACATCGAGATGCATTGAGAGTAGTGACGTCAGTCTCGAATATCTCGAACGAGAATTATGTCCATCACTACGTGCACCTCGAGATGTATCGAGAATAGTGATGTCAGCCTCGAATATCTCGAACGAGAATTCTGCCCGTCACTACCCAACTCCCGCCAAGGTACCCGTAAAAATTATTTAAGTTAAAATTTAGTTAAAATAGTCTCTTAACCTCAAAATACAGCTGCAAAGTGACGGGGTAGAGAAGGCTCTCATGCCGCGACGAGGTGCAATGTGCTCATTACGATCTCGATTCCACCTGCCGAAATAGGCAAGGTGGCGAGAATATATAGGCGGTAAGATGGTTCCAGAAGGCATGAGCATCACAAACAGCTGAGCTGATGACGTAATACGATAAAGGAGGAAATCGCTGAACATGCAATATGGCAACCAGTCAAATTTCAGCGGGAGTGAGTGAAGGAATACACGTCAAAATACGTAGGTCGAGTCATAAGTCATGGCAACTATTTTTTTTTCTCGCGAACAGGAGACAACATGGAAAATCTAAGATATGCATTTGGAAACGTACGTTATGCACTTGCGTATGATGCCACTAGATGGTGTATGTAAACAACAGTGTGGGTCTAAGCATGCCCCCAAGTTCAGTGAGTGAGTGAGAGCGACACAAAATGAAAGTCAACAAGCAGGAGCGACGATCGTATATTAAAATAGCAGTTCTCCGCGGCAGAAATGCACGCCAATGCCATGCAGAGCTGCGGGAAGCATTAAGTGTGCATGCAATGTCCTATAGAGCAATGGCGAGGTGGGTGGAGACGTTCAAACGGGGTAGAGTATCAACTGCAGATTTGCCTCGCCCAGGCCGTCCAGTGTCCATGGACCAAGGTGTACCGCTGGCAACGCACAGTGGAAACCTTGGGTGATTATTTCGAAGGTCTGTAAGTAGTGGAGGCCTGTCCTTTATACGTAGTCTTGAGTATTTGCTGTCTATACCGTAATAAAACAATGTTTACCAATGTTCTGTCACTTTCCTACGAGAATCTCCTGAAGTCAGAATTTGTCTTCAGGCACTATGCGTACGTACATACCCTATATTTCTAAATGCATATCTTAGATTTTCCGTGTTTTCTCGTGTTCGTGAGAAAAAAAATAGTTGCCATGACTTATGACTCGACCCTCGTATATGCAGAGTAGACATGAAGAGGTAAGTTAAAAAAAAAAGGTAAAGTCTAAATATAGAGCACACGAAGTAGGATGGCACAAGACGACCAGAAATTCTTTAGCATGTACCTATCCACTTAACAGTTTTAACAGTTTTGGTCTGCCTGAGGATATTTTATTTACATCATATGGTTATATTTTACACTGGGCATCTCTAACTTTAAGGATTCAGTGTTGCGACTGTTCCTATATCTTTCTGAATACTGAAAGTCAGTGTGAAAGTGTACATGACTCACATCAGACTGTAGAATAGTTCGAAAAAGCGTTCATACCCCTATTCCGTCCTTATAGTGCTCTATTTCATTTTTCCTTGCTTCCTTCCGTGCTTCCACTTCTTCAGGGCTGCCGACAGTGGGGTTAGAACCCACTATCTCCCGAATACTAGATACTGGCCGCTCTTAAGCGACTGCAGCTATCGATCTCGGTGCCCCATGATTAACCTAGGTCAGTACACCTTAGGCTTCACAGACTAAGCACCGTAGAGAAGTTCGTATATGAATATGGAACTTACATGAGAATAGTTTTGGACAAGTGAAATCAATAAAAGAACTTTCGAAATGAACAAGAGTTGACCCACTAATTTGGTTTCAGAAGGCTAGCGTTTCTACAGTCTGAGTCACTCAGCACGGTGACATTTTTATATTAACGTGCATAGTACACCTATTTTTCTTAATTTTGTAAATTACTTTTTGAATTTATGTAATCTTTTTCAGTTCCAATTCTTGTAGTCATTTTTTATGTATTAGGTGTGTACAGGTTTTGAAAAACTTTCCTTCAGTTGACGAAAGATTTATTTATCCATTATTATATCGTACGGTCATACAGGCACAGAAAAATATTATAATATTGTTATTGTTGCAGAGAGCGTGTTTAAAAATAATCTACGGGTATAATATGGACCAGGTTTCACCTTCATCAGTTCGAAATTGTTTAATCGTTACATTTCCTCTTAAAGCTGTAATCTCCACAACCTGGCTTGTGCGAAATTCTAAGGGTTGTTGTACGTAGTCGACACTCAACATTAATTTATATTTGGTTTTAAGGTGGGAATAATGTGCCTATACTAACATCATTTGAGCTGAGATATAATTTACTAACATCATTTAAAATAATGTATTTGCTTGGGTGGAGAATGTGATAGCTACTTGTCAAGGCGACCACGATTCGAATACCAACCAATTCATCTGGGAAAAAATAAAAAATGCATTCTTGTGGTTCATATTTCGCGTGAAACTGGAGGTTTCGTTATCAACAGTGATGTAAAAACTACAAGTTGGACTGAATGTTTGCTTTATTTTCTTGAGTATTCCTGATTGAATGAAGGAAAACTAAACACATCGATCGTGTTAGATAGTATATGAAATGGAGTTATGTGAGCTATTAATAGAACTAGTTCTGCTAGTAAATGGGACGGAGAAGATGTAATTGTATTATGATTAGTATCAATCTCCTTCTCACTCCGTGCTGTCAGCTGCAGTACTTGTCAACATGACTGATTTGATATAGCAGTAAAGGGTCGTTGACATCACATAACGACAATAATTCTTGAGAGATCTATATTTACAGCAATCCACAAGAACACGCTCTACACCCTTCTTCTTCTTTTCTTACTTCATCCTCATTATGCCCTTGAGTGTTAAGTGTGAAAACCTATGTAAGTAGCACTGTGTCGTCTTCTGTTTCTAAGCCTATTACCTTGAAATATCCGGCTCCATTGGCTGAGTGGTCAGCTTCTCGGTTTTTGGCCCTAAAGGTTGCTGGTTCTGTTTCCGCCCAGGTCGAGGGATTTTAATCTTAAATGGGTAATGCCCTTGGGTAGGTGACTGTATTTGTGTACGGTTCACAACATTCCTGCAGCTCGCATACCACACATAACGCAATCCTGCACCACACTAACACGCAGTTTCATGTACACGGCAGATACCACCCACCCTGACCGGAGGGTAAGCCTTGGGGCCGATCTGGGCTAGCAATGGCCACACGAAATTGTTATTCTTTAAAAAATCTAATAATAGACTCGTAAGTTTCTCCGTGCTTTACTTTTTCATTATTAAAAGTCAACTCGTATCCTCATCCCGAGGTGGTGCAGTTCTTTTCAGGTACACCCCGAATGGAGGTGAGCTGCATGTACCATTTCAACTTCATACCGGCCCTCCTGCCAGTATTAAATTTCTGGCAGTACCGGGAATCGAACCTGGACCCCCAAAGACGGCAGCTAATAACACTAGCCGTTACGCTACGGAGGCGGATATTTTCACTATTATCGGTGTCCATTATTTTCCTCGGTAACCTATCCTCATCAACTTCATTTTCAACTTATTCATATTTGAAAATTATTATTATTATTATTATTATTATTATTATTATTATTATTATTAATTCTTCCTTCCTTCCTTCTTTCTTTTCTTCCTTTCTTAGACCGTTTACCATCCAGGGTTGGTTTTTCCCTCAGACTGTGAGGGATCCCACTTTTACCGCCTCAAGGGCAGTGTTCTTGAGCGTGAGACTTCGGCTAGGGGATACAACTGGGGAGGAGGACCAGTACCTGGCCCAGGGAGCCTCACCTGCTATGCTGAACAGGGCCTTGTGGGGGGGATGGGAAGATCGGAAGGGACAGAAGAGGAAGAGGGAAGGAAGCAGTCGTGGCCTTAAGTTAGGTACCATCCCTGCATTTGCTTGGAGGAAAAGTAAGAAACCACAGAAAACCATTTCTAGAGTATCTGAGGTGGGAATCTAACACCCCTCTACTCAGTTGACCTTCCGAAACTGAGTGAACCTCGTTCCAGCCCTCGTAACACTTTTCAAATTTCGTGGCAGAGCCGGGAATCGAACGCGGACCTCCAGGGGTGGCAGCTAATCAGACTAACCACTACAGCACAGAGGCGGACAACATTATTATTATTCCTGTATTTCATTTTGAATTTAACCGTCGATGTTAATACTAAACAAAACCTCAAGGTTTGGCAGATTCATGGGCTCCTTGCCTTCTGACTTTTAGTCATCAACCCTCCGTCAGGCCATGACATGTCACTAGGCAGATTGTACTGGTGGTTTTCTGATTGTTACACCTAGGCCTTAAGTCAGAAAGCCAGATAAGCCACCCATTCGTCCTCTCTGAGCTGAGACATTCAGGGCAGTATAACATTCGTGGCAGGCCTGTCAGATTAGAGGTAATAATAATAATAATAATAATAATAATAATAATAATAATAATAATAATAATAATAATAATAATAATAATAATAATAATAATAATAATAATAATAATAATCGTATGGTCTCAGCTACCGTGTGCAGACATTTTTTAATCTGATGCCATCTGGCTGTCTGCTCGTCAATTTCGACGTTCCGTTTTACTCTAGGTCTACTAGATGGCAGGCAGGGTAAACCGGTTCTCTCTTGGGCGTCTAGGCTGAGATTTTTTAAATGAATTTCGTCGGGTAAACACCAAATGTGTCACCAGAGATCTTTTACTTGTCGACATCGTACGACATGGAGTGTTGAATGGACTTTTTTCCGCCCTTCAAAAATCCGACTACCTCTGCCGGGTTTGAACCCGCTATCTTCGGATCCGGAGGCCGACACTCTACCACGGATCCACAGAGGCAGCTAGATGACAGAGGTGAAGTGTAAAATCTAGAGGTTCAAACGTAAGGATTGCCATCAGTGATGCTGGAGATACAGTGGCCTTAAGTTAGGTACCATAGCGGCATTTGTCTGGAGGAGAAATAGTCAACCACGGAAAACCACTTCGAGGATGGCTGAGGAGGAAATCGAACCCCTCTACTTTGTTGTCCTCCCGTAGCAGCTAATCACACTGATCACTATACCACAGAGGCGGTTATTATTATTAATACACTTTACTTTCACTTTTTAACTTGAACTGGGAATGCGATACATTTAGGTCCACAGCACCAATACAGGATCAGTCAATATGCATTTGTAGTAAAATATTGCAAATGTATTAATCGATGAAAGGCAAAAATACCTTTTTAGAAATAAGTGTGATTCACAGATCATTTCACGTGACATTTTCGGTTTTGAAGTGATAACGAGGAAATCACTGGAGTGCTATAACGAGAGCTCGTGTATTGAAATACCGCACACGTTTAACGCCATCAAATATAAGTTATTAAAAGGGCATATTTCATGTGACAGTGGACACATCCCATTACGGGTGGAGAATCAGACCAGATGGGATTGTTTGAAGGTAATTTGTAACCACGAGTTGGCCGCAGGGCTTTATGCCGCCACTCACTGGGTGATCTACGAGGGATACTGACATTACTCACCCTTCCCCCAAATTATAGTGGAGTGTCACCAATGAAGAACTTTCTTAACACCCATCGAAAATTAGTAGGTCTCCTTGTAAGTCAATTTTTATCTGTGTTTTTTAGTTCCTAAGACTCGTTAGAGTATAGGCTCCTCTTATGAATGAAAATATTCAAATATCTTTCATCAAAACATCGTGCATAAAATACCTTTTCACGGCCGCTTCCTTCCAACTCCTAGGCCTTTCCTGTCCCATCGTCGCCATAAGACCTATCTGTGTCGGTGCGACGTAAAGCCCCTAGCAAAAAAAAAAAAATACCTTTTCACTGCAATACAAACATATACATGAACAACTTTATTTACAATATTTTACTACCCGATTTCACTCACACTTTCTAGAGAAACTTCCATTCACTCCAAGTATAAACTACCAAGGGATTAAGCTCTGACGTCGTTATTTTATTAATATTGCACAACAGTTTCCAATGTGCTTATAGTTATTACTACATTATAATTTGCTTTAACGGTGCATGGCGTGACTGTGTAAACAGAAAACGAAACACATAATGTATAAGGTAAGGTAAGGGTGTATTCTGCCCGAAGGCAGGTCCGAACCTCCGCAGAGATGTGCCTGGGCCGGAGTTTACGTACGGTAGGGTGGCCAGTTCCATTCCGCTCCTCCATTCCCTTACCCCTCCCCCCTACCAACAGCGCGTGGCAACCCATCCAAATCTTGATCACACCCAATGTTGCTTAACTTCGGAGATCTCACGGGGTCCGGTGTTTCAACACGGCTACGGCTGTTGGCACATAATATATAAATAAGCTTATTTTTCACACTCTGAAGTTCTAATCAAGGATGGTTTATGGTAATTATGACCACGGTGCATTAGACTCATGCACTATACAGCGGCTGATAAGTGGTGGTAGTGGTGGTGGCGGTTGTTATAGTTTTAAGAGGATGTACAAATGGGCACCCTCCTCTATATAACACCAATCAGTGAGAGAAAATGGAAGGGATCCAACACTTCAAAAAATGAAGGTATTGGCCAAAGAATGACAGCGACCTCCAAGGGCGTGAAAATGAAAGGCTCGAATGCTCTAATACTGTCGGGGTCGGAAAAGAACAAGAGTTGACCGAGGGAGGTCCGATAGGAATAATGAATGTGAGGAGCCTGGAACAAGTGAGTGGAAGCAATGCCAGGACTCAGCTAAGGGCCCCGTGATCACCAACCCACGCTCCTAAGTTGAGAGCCCCTGGGAACCTTTAAATATCGTGGGTGTTATTCTACCATCCCCACCCACAGGGGGAGGCTGTTGATAACTCTCTCCATGTGTCGTGACCAAGTAGGTCCTCCATTAAAACATATTCTACTTTAACGTTTTATAGTACACATTTTGATTCAAAATCCTATTGTTCAAAATGGGGGAAATAAATCATTTTGTGAACAGTAAGCTGTATGTATGTTGGGTATACAGCCCGAAGGCTGGTTGGATCCTCAGCAGTTTCACCATTAGCTGTCATAGATGGCCTAGGTGTCACTGAAGAGGCGTACTAGGGAAATGAGGAGTGAGGTAGTTTCCCGTTGCTTTCCTCACTGAGCCAGAAGTTGCTATTGCACATCAGTCTGCCAAGCCCACTGAAATGCGTGCACCAACCGACCCTATGAGCGACATTTTTACACCATTCATAGCAGGGACTGGCTGCAGAAGGAATGGCATTACTAGCGTCACTCATACCTCAGCCACTTTCATATTGTCAAAGCCAAGTATAAGACTGAGACAGGTCAATGAAAGTAACAATTTTATTCTAGCCCATACCAGAAGACATAGTGCACTGTAAACACTACATCTTACCAGCAAAGGCATAACAGTAAGCTATCTAAGGTTTATCCTTTAATACCGAGCATTACAAGTATGATGACATCGTAGGGCTGTGAAATAAATTTCAAATTTATAAATGTCAAATCCTTGTGTCTTAATCAGACCAACGATCACGCGAGTTTGGATATTCTGCCACGTCCACCAGATTTGCAACTGCAGAATCGCTTCTAGCTCCTCAACGGACAATCTGATATAGAAGAGAACTGGACTGCGGCCAAACCAACCATACCCAGCTGCAACGAAGAGATTAACCACCACAGACATGATTGGTCTACGTATTAGCTCAGAAAAATTGGGATAGCGGGAACTCAGACCTACATCAGCATCGACGTCGGAACCACTCGGCTGAAATAAGTTGATCGGTCCACTATTTAGGAAGTATCGTTGCTCATAACGGAGACACTGAGGCTGAAATTCGCGCCGTATTAGGAAAGCCACGCTTATGTTCCACTTACTCCAGCCTGTTTGGTTGGCAGCCTCCATCTGTATATCATCAAGCTGCGCCTATACTCTACTATTGAACTCCTCATCTCAATCTATGTGAAACGTGGAAGATGTCGGCAACAGTGTCATGCAAAACACGCTCTATGCTTCTCGAGCTATGTTCGTTCGACCTTGCCCCTTGATACTCGTTCTTCACGCGCTGTATCAGTCATGGGTTGAAGAGTTCCCCTCTCTTCGCCCTTATTTCTACTGATGGTGGATGGATGTGGTGACACATTAACAATATCCACTTTGCCGAAGTTAGCACCGATATTAATCAGTTCTTGTCCTTTCATTCTTTAAAGCATTCTTCAGCAACAGTGTTGAATGATCAGAAATCTTTGGTACACTTGAAAACACACGCGCCAGTTATGGTTTGCTTTGTATTGCCGGGCAATGCTTGGCAAGAAGCGCTAGCATTAAATTTGCAAACGTGTTTTTAAGTTAGTTGTGCCTGATTTATATGTTAACAGTGCATTTCATTTTTCATGGGTAACATACCCTGCCTGCTGGTTGTCTGCAGTGACCACAAGCAGGAACTTCTTCCAAACATTAGAACTGAGCCCATCTCTGTTGATTAGTTTATATTCACTATTTTGAATTATATCCATAACGCTGTCCGTCGTTTCACGTGGCATGGTAACCTTCAGCACAAAACTAATGGTTCACTCGACGATTGCATCATCCTATTATACCTTAAAATTCCCGACCATTGCTCTTTGTAAACAACGTCACATTCATCCCTAGACGAACCACATTACTTGCAACTTCAGTAAAGCAAGCAAGGTCCTCCGTAGTCAGCAAAGTTCGCTTCGAACATGCCCTGTCGAACGAATTAGAGCAAACTTGAGCATTATAGATTACACGCTCCAGTTATGCGTGATTGTGGTTGCATATGCGGCAAGGTACATCTTTCTCCGTCTTAGTTACCCGTTTCAAGTTCGAACAATGCACGCCACTAGTCGGTAAATATCATTAATAAGGTTAATATTTTCCCTTATCGTGACTCGCGATGAATCTTGAGAATACTGAACATCGACCACGTTGCAAAAGATGAAGTGCTGCAACGCAGTGGGTTGTCTAACCTTCACGTCATCATTGCCCACCGTGTCCTTCGCAAGCCCCGAATAGCCATGCACTGGGAGAAGGAGCCAGACGAACCAGACCTCGTTCCCGGAACATCTGGCGGTGAACATTTATCAGTGATCTCAAACTCATGGGTGTAACCAGGAACGAAGTGGAATTGCTGGTGGGAGACCGGCAACGGTGGAGAGACGTCGTCGCTCGATGTGCACAACAGTACGGGAGGAGTTGAGAATGAGACAATATTTCTGACCAGTATCTCGAAACCATGAACAAATAATGAAGCACCTACACCTGTAACATATTTTATATTTTTCCAAGCTGAGTGGCTCAGACGGGAGAGCCCTTGATTTCTGAGCGTCACTTGGCCGATTTCCATCCCAAGTGGTACTTGCAGGTGCCTAAGTATGTCAGGCAGCCTTGTGTCTGTAGTTTAGTAGGACAAAACTCCGGCATCTTGATGTACCTGAAGGACTCAAAGGTGGTTATGTAAACCATTATTTCATGTTTTTATTATCACACACACCTGATCCTAGGAAATAAGTATCTAACCGAATTCGCTATTCACTTGATCCTCCAGTAGGTGTCGGACTTGGTTTCGGCAGGAGTTTTCTAACCTGATGTAAGCCAAACACGCGAAGTTGTCGCACATAAACACAGTCAACTTTCACCAGCCAGCCGCAGTCATAGTTTAGTGTCGATATTTTACAATATTTTTACGTTGTCACATTCATAAAAGTGTGCTTCTACGCCAAAAGAAGCAACCAATCTCGGTAATATGTACCTCAACGTAACGTTCACTAGGAATCTTAATGCTGAATTCTTACATTATAGTTCTTAATTCCTGTATTATTGTTCCGTATTGAACAGAATACTGAGGCTAACCAAGTTACCCAAGGTGACAAAAGTCCATGGCTATGTCATTGGCATAGCATACTAATTTCCTTGCACATGCAGACTGTACTGTACGGGTCCTACTGTTCGATATTTTAACTATACACATAGGCCTACATTTAAAGAGGAAATCATTAGTCGATATACCTGTGGTGAAGCATGTGCCACTCTGTATGCAAAATTCAGTTATTTTCAATTCTCTTCAAATGTTGTACAGTACTGAGAAACATGAAGAAAATATGTTTTACCCGCTATTCTTATACTGGAAACACAAAATACTTCAATAACACTCAAGTCAGTTGTGTAAATTTTCTTCTCTATTGCATGACTGGTGTAAATTACATTTCTACAATATACTAATACATAAACAGTTGTAACTATAGTTTATTGTTTATTTTGTGCCTATTTGTGTACAATGAAGCTAAACAGCTATATTTTCGCATGTCTATCTTATTACTCAGAATTTTGAGGCACGTTTCGAGCATGTCTGGAAAGTAATGTTGAAATCGTAGAGAGATATCGCCACCTTGTTCGCATGTGCAGTATGCTGTAGATCATCATCCCATTAGGAGACAAGTGCTGTTGTGACACCACTCAAAGAAAAAAAATTCATTCTTCTATGGACAAGGTTTTCCATCAATATTTAATACTGTGCTGGCGAACTGGACGCTGTGTGGCGGTTTCAGCTATATCAACAACATTGTGAATTCCGGACCTCGAAGTTGGATGAGTTCATTGGCAATTTCTCCAAATTGCTAGGTTTCGTTCTAGATTCTCTCTACCCCTACAGTTGCATTTTCTTCAGCAGTGATATTCTAGATTCTACATTCTCTATTACCTAGTCACGTATTCTTATTTTTACCGTTATAGCAATATTTTATCTGATATACTACCTCAAAGGGATCTGTATCATGGGCGGTCTAGGTTAACTCTGTTCAAAAAACTGGAATTGTATTTTTAAATTAAGACCACGGTCGCTTCCTTTTCAGTCTTAGGCCTGTCCTAGCCCATTGTCCTCATAAGACCTGTCTGGGTTGTCCTATATGAAACCAATTCATTTCAAGAAAAAAACAGAGAGGCATTTGAACATGAGGCTCACTCAGCCTTCACCAATTAGCGGAGATTAAGACGGTCAAGCAGCTCACCACTCTGTCCCACTAAGAGCTGAGTTTAAGAATAATTGAAACATTTAAATTCAAAATACTTTACATTTAAAATAGTAGGGTGTCTTATCCTAGTTTATAATCTAAATTCCAAAGTTTCATATTATTGACAAAGCCTTACATAGATTTAAAATTCTCCCTTTAAAGTTAACATGTATATCTATTAACTTCTATACTAATAATTTTTACTTCATCTGCGTATAACCGCGGCAGCTGGCACGTTTGGAGATGGCTTTTTCTTGTAATAGCACGTTATTCTAATGTCTATTTCAATTTGTAACTATGTGGGAGCCTCTGCGAGTGTGATACCTCCAACATGAAATTATGTCAGATCGAGGAAATGGTTGAAAACATAATTTTTCGCTCTCATAGACCCACGGAGATGAAGTCGTAACGCACATTAAATTAAGAAATCTAATGATATTTTCTAATATGCTTGAGAAGTTGGATTTTGATACATTGTATTCGAGAGGCCTACTTCCCTTACTGAAGACCTCTATGTTTCTGGTTCAATCTATTTTTCATTCTTTTCCTCGTCTTCTGTACTAATGATGTGTTGTTATTGATGACGCATACATAGCGAGTGTTTTCTTGTGGCAGGGCCCTCGTCTCCCAGCCCGGATTAGCAGCTCGGTACGGCCCCGCACAGTTCCCACGTAACACAATGCACCTGAGTCTCCTGCTCGTCAGGCCGCCCGCCCTGCTCGCATGACGAATGTGTTGCATTACATGTGGACTCGCCGCTCGGCAACCCTTTGATTCATTCAGATGAGACGAGACGAGAAATCCTCGGAAGCTATTCCCGTGGTGGTCTACTCGACGAGACATAATTCTTGGAAGATAAACCAATAAATGTTTTTGATTTATTTCAACACAGGTTATGTTAAGATTCCATGATATCACTTTAGCGTTTTAGTTAGTTCGCAACTTTTATTTCAACTTAACTGTTCAAATTTTTACAAAACGTTATATTCCATATCTTCAACTTGAAAAATGTTTTCTATCGTATCCGTGTCAACCGTGTTGTAATTTGCAGTTGATATACTATTTTAACTAATTGGTTCAAAAGAATATACCAACGAAGTCGTTGCCTAGTAAAAGTAATGTGCAGAGCGTTGAATTTTCGTTTAGAAGACGATCTAAGTATCAGATATAGGACAATAACCTAATTTGTTACATGTATTTCACAAAAGTTCGTATCTATATTTCCCTTACCGTCTACGAATTTTAGCTTTCTATATAATCTACTTTCCTCCATTCCCCGCACGTAACAGAACAATTTCAGTAGGTCCCTATAAGAGTTTAAATCCAAATATAGCCAATATTTATTTCTCTGTCAATTATTATCTGTCTATCTATCTATCTATCTATCTATCTATCTATCTATCTATCTATCTATCTATCTATCTATCATTATAAACAACTCGACAGGTCACAGTTGAAAGAGCTCAAGGTACTAAATACAGCAGAACTAATCCTGCAAATAATAACAGATCGGACTTCAGTATGACTTTTTGTTATAGTATACCCCCTGTGGGTGGGGGATACAGACGAAGTATTCACCCACGATATCCCCTGCCTGTCGTAAGAAGCGACTAAAAAAGGCGACCAAGGGATGATCAAATTAGAACCATGAAACTACTTGTGATTAGTATCACCGCGCGGGGAACACCATGAGTTGCATTTACTTGCGCGTAGTACCACTATGTTGGGTACAAAATAGGTTTGTGATTAGTAGCAAACGAGAGCGCGACGGCTTTTACAGTACCTGTGATTAGTAGCACTATATGAGCGACACCATGGGATGAGGGAACCCAAGATTCTAGCCTGCAAATGGCGCCGCAATGTGCGAAACAGCGTAGGTCTGTATTACATGTGCGAATTTCATTACCTGTGAGTAGTACCATAATATGTGGAATACCGCGAGTCTACGCTACTCGTGATTAGTATCGCAACATGACAAATACCATAGTCCTATTTTCCCAACAATAAGTACCATTGTGACGGGCCTGTAACTTGGATTTTGGACCCCTTTCGACTACAAGTATCATCGATTCAGTATTGTGCTATAGAAGCAGTCCCTTGGACAGTAATACTATTGTTCTACGCCAGATTCTGTGCATGTGAGGCACTATGGGTTGGTTCTACTGATCGTTTTATATTAATATCCATCCATTCATTCTTCGTCCTCATGTTTTGAACTGTGGTCAGTGGATGTTTTTTTGGGCTTTTAATTTTGTCATTTCATTTCGTACCATTAAGGGTCGATGACCTATATGTTAGGCCCCTTTAAACAAAAAGCATCATCATCATCATCATCATTATAATCTCATATGTTGTTTTTGTTAATATTTTTGTTGTTGTTGTTGTTGTTGTAGTTGTTGTTTGTCTACGTCGTAGACTCGTTTCTTGACACCGGGATAATGCCATCTGTCTATACCCAAAAAGTACGGATAGAGCATGGGAGGGACTGCCTCGCTGGGTTTACGAAACAGCGGTAACGGCGTTTAACACGTAATAGAGGGGACGAGCGCGGAGAGTGCGAGTGACATAGGAGTCAATGAGTCATAGTTAGTGTGTGCACGCGCTTTCCAGAGGAAAGACGTATTTCATTTGTCCTGATATGTAAAAATGTCTTCAAAGAAATGTAAGAATGACGTTGACTCTTTGTTTTTTGCGTCGTATTTATTAAAATGAGTCAAAAATTAGTTTGGCAAGAAATATAAAGCTCTGCGAAGCCTATGAATCTTATTTCCCTTTCGAAGCAAAGAAGAAATAAGTGTACCGCATTTCTCATGCAGCAACTGCAAAAACACTTTAGAAGGTGAGAACACAACATAGTAAGGAAAATTCAATATATTTTTGTTACTTATGCACAAAAATGTGTGCGGGTTGTTAATGTGTAATGTGTATATTACTTAATAGTGTTTTTTGTCCAGTCTGGTACCGAGGAGAAAGAAAAACGTATGAAGTTTGCAGTACCAAAAATATGGAAGGGGTCCACACAGAAAATATTGATTGCTATTTTTGTGTAGTCAATCTACGTAAACGTCGGGCTGAAAAGAATGCCAAAAGATTCAGTACCCAGATCTACCATCAACGTCCGCTCCAATACTCCATAGTGAAAATGTTCCTGTGCTTTCTCGTCCAGAGTTGAAGGATTACCAACCGCTGTCTGAAATGTCTAGAGGTACCGATGACGACAGTGACTTCAAGTTCGATTCAGGGTGTGCTGAACGACATTTCATTAATTCAAAAGAGTTTAACGACTTAGTGATAGATCTAACCCTGCCTAAAAATAAAGCAGAAATGTTAGCTTTACGGCTAAAACTGTGGAATTTGCTCGAGTCAGATGTTAATATAAGTGATCACGCAGAGCGTCATGAAGTTTTTTCTGGCTTTTTTTACTAAGTAAGATGGACTTTATTATTGAAATGATGTGAAAGTGTTGTTTGATGAAATCAGAATCCCTGCATTCCTTTCGAATGGCGTCTTTTCATCGACAGGTCTATTAAAGCTTAAATGTTGTTCTTCTTCATAATGAAAACACATTTCCATTTCTTCCCCTGGCTCATTCTGTAATTCTCACAGAAAATTATGTTAAAATGGTGCTTCAAACTTTAAAGTATGAAGAGTACGCCCGGCCAGTGATCGGGGATTTCAAGATGATTTGTTTCCTGGTAGAAATGCAAGGCGGATACACTAAATATCCATGCTACCTTTGCTTATGGGATAGTAGTATTACACTACCAGCAGTTGATGTTTTTAAATCGCCGAAACTTTCGCTCCCTACTGCATGGTGATCCAAGTGTAATCGAGCGCTAAAAGCACGAGGCCCCAAAAGGGAGAGGTTGCATAGTCCAGCTAAATTTATTATTGTGACATTCATACGAGAATTTGGGATATTTGTTGATATCGGAATAATGAATGATCACTTATAGTAGGCCAGAAACATCCTGTGATAGACAGGACCATTTTCGTAACTTTTCGTGAATGCAGTGAAGTGAAGCGTTTGTCACGTCAAAACAAATTCACGAAATCGCTTAAGGACATGCTCAGACATCATTCGGTTAAATGTTCAGACTCCTTTATACACCGTGGCTGTCGTCTGTCATGCAATAGCTTATAACTTAAGAATAAATAAATAAATAAATAAATAAATAAATAAATAAATACGAAATAAATAATAATGTCTTGTTGTTATTGGTACAGCCCTTATTAGGCAGATTTTCTTGACCAAAGTGAGCGTCGTCTGCTATGCATGGGAAACTACTTGTTAGTGTGGGGATAGCATTGTATGTGGTATACGAATAGAGGAAGGTTGGCGACAGCATAAACATCAGTCCCTAGGCCTAAGGAATTAATAAAGATTAAAGTCCCCCAACCCGGTCGAGAATCAAACCTGGAACCCCGAGGACCAAAGGCCGACTACTCAACTCTCACCCATGGAAATAATAATAATAATAATAATAATAATAATAATAATAATAATAATAATAATAATAATAATAATAATAATTCATGGTATTCTCCGACTCTTTGGCTAAATGGTGTAGAGGGATTCAGTTCATGGCGTCCTGGGTTTAATTCCTCTGACTCTGCCTCTTGATTTTTGTGGGTTTTGTTTTAAATAAATATCTCTTCACCAACAGACTAGGCTCCCAATCACCATAAAACACGTAATAATTTAATGAATCTCTCTACGTAGGCCTGGGATCAGGAAGGAAATCCGATCGTGGAACTGTGCCAGGTCCAGAAATCGCACCCAGGTCCTCACCAGGATATGGAAAAAGATAAACAACTACAACGTGAGACATCACATGACAAGTGGTGTGAATTTCATAGATTCAGAAGGGAAATAAAGTTTATCATTGCTCGAAAATACAGTATATGATTTGTAATATCTTGACTGATTTTTTTTCATTTTCATTTTCTGACATTGAATTGTCGAACCTGATATCCTGCTCCCCTGTATTTTCGTCTGAAATTGGCTCAACTTCAATAAGGTAAATACTGGGAGCTATTATGACAGCGAAATGTTATTTAAATTCAATGTACATGTGCTTCTCGGTCGGCTTTGTAAAATGTGAATTTAAATGTGAGACTGTAGCTCTGGGGTGTTTCAAAATACGTTATCATTTCATTTACGTTAATTAGCATGTTTGTCTAGTTTATTATCACACATTAATGCTATTCTCATATGTGCTCATACACGCCTTTACTGAAGCTTCATACGTCTCTTATAAGCTACTCTGTCTTTACATTTTGTGGCAGCTGTCAACTGCTAACCAAATTAGTCCTTTCCCTTGTAAATTAGGGCTCTTCTGCTGATTATTGATTCTTACCTTAGACGTTGGTATCATATACAGTCCTAGCTAACTGTTAATTTTGTTAATTTGTCAAAGGAGAACTACAAACTACTGGAGAGATTTATTTTGATAAACAGTTTGACTTCGCATTGACACAATGATGTTTTCGACAGTAGTCAGGGCTAGGACTGAGATGACTTAATTAATTCATTAAAACTTAAATTATTTATTTTATAGATTCCATTTTCAGCGGACACATCCCACTTATAAAAATATGAAAATATAAAATGTTCGTACTCTCCGGCTCCTTCGATCAGCGTACTGGCCCCTTCGGGTCGGAGGGTAGTGGTTGGAATCCTAGTCGGGTTGAGGATTTAAACAGTATATGGTTAATTCCTCTAGCTCGTGGACAGTTTGTTTATTTTCATCTTGGTAAAGTTCTTTTCATCTACATACAAGTCCAACTCCATGGCTAAATGGTTAGCGTGCTGGCCTTTTGTCCAAGAGTTTTCGGGTTCGATTTGTGACCAGGTTGGGGATTTTAACCTTAATTGTTTAACTCCGATAGTTCGTGGGCTGGCTGTGTAGAACTAATATTCAGTAGGGGTCTATCCTCACAGACATACAGGTCACCTATAAGGCCGTCTACTAGACAAAGACTTGCATCAAGCCTCTCCGGGGACCAAACACAAAAGTGAATATATCTCTTCACATAGGGTTAGCTATTGGTAAAGCATCCGGCCCTAAAACTGGGCCAGATGCTCACCAGATTAATTGGGAAAAAGACAGCGAAGGAGAACAGTACTTGGATCGTGCTGTATGGAAAGCTGGGGTCTGGAGCAAAGTCGACGTGCCAACTCATCCCAAAGGTGTTCCATTGTGTTCAGGTAGGAACTATGGGCAAGCCAGTCCATTTCAGGAACGTTATTGTCCACAAAGCATTGCCTCACAGATGCAGCTTTATGACAGGATGCATTTTCATGCTGATTCAAACAATCATCGACTCCGAACTGGTCCCGTACGATACGCAGTACACAATTCTTTAAAATGTGTCAATATCCTTCCGCGTTTACAGTTTTCTTAAGCCACAGTAACCACGAAAAGCACCCCCCCCCCCCGCATACCATAATACCACCTCCCCCGTACTCCACTGTTGGCACTACACATGATTGCAGGTAACGTTCTCCAGGCATTCGCCAAACCCAAACCCTTCCATCGGATATAGCGTGATTCATCACTCCAAATCACTCGTTTTCTGCCATCCACTGTCCAGTGGAATCACTCTTTACACCACTTCTAGTGTCGCGTAGCAATGACTACAGAAATGTTTTGGGGTGGAATCATGTTTGTTCGACATTCTTCTTTAATTCCTATCCAGGGCACCATGACTGGTCTGGTAAACAGACATCCTCCAACCTGTAGCTACAGAATTTTCTGCCACAAGGCGTGAGAGTTCTACACTTGTGGATGATAATGCCCATGGCCATCAAGCCAAAGTGGTCAATCAGTCCTTTGAGACGGCATATTCAGTCGACATGAAATGTGTTGCACGTGTATCCCGTGAACTGAAGACAGCAATTTCCGACCGTCCTAATCCTCCTGCTAACATTCAGCGACTGACTGAAGCTACTATCCAGGAGTGGGATAATATTCCCCAAAACAAGTTGGATTCTTTCGTGCTGCATATTTCACGTCGACTTCAAACAGGACTCAGTGTTGTTGGTGGCTATACACGGCATTGAGTTTGAAGTCCCACATTATAAACAGTGGGCTTTTATTGCGTTTCTATTATTTATGCATAGCTGAGTGCAAGTTTTTGGTATATACTGTTCGTAATATATAATGTAAGTAGATATACACAGCAAAATAGAAAGTGCACTAAACCATAATATACAAAACTATTTTGAGCATTTTTGTGACTGTGACTATTGTGTTTAGAATTATGTTGTTTGTAACACTTCGCTGTTTTAGACTCGCATAAATAAAAAGATTATTCATTGCCTAAAATGCTCGTGACATGTTCAGCGTATTAAGGGAGACGGGTATATCTTTCACTAGTTTGAATTTAGTAATACTTATATTTTCATTTCTCAGCAACTGATAGCTTTTTTTAAACGAAAGTTTTCAAGATTAAAGTAAATTAAAATCTGATCTTTAAATACCTAATACTGTAATTATCTATGAAATTTTCATCAAATTCCGTTGTAATGGTTTCAACTGGATGGGACTTGCGCTGTAAGTTCTAGGATTCATTTTAATACATGCTTCTTTGCTGACATCGATTTAAAGGTTTGTAAAATATGTGCCATAGAATTCCTTCCCACATTATTTTTCTTAACCATTACCTTCGATATTAACTTTTCTAATTTACACTCCTAAATTATTAAAAAATGTAAATTACGTGTGTAAACATGTTGTTCATATAAATTAGGTACACTACCATACAGATTGTCTTACAAATATATTAAGTAATGTTTGAGATTATGATAAAAACTGTGCGTATAGACAAAAGTTACAGAAAGTGAGTGACAAATGTACTGTATACCTCGTATAATAGATTGAGGTGTAGAAGATGACTTTTATAAGCATACTTTTTGAAGTATTGGAGATAATAATCTTTTTCACATTTTTAATTTTTCAGCAACTGTTGGTGCTTTTTAAACGAAAGTTCTTAAAGCAAATTAAAATCTGGTTTTAAAAACCTAATACTGTAATTATCTATGGCATTTTCATCAAATTCCCTTATAATTATTTGAACTGAATGGGACTTGCGCTGTAAGTGCTAGGTTTCACCAAATTAAAGAGTAAATACATGTTTTATAAAGAAGTTCAAGTTATTTGACCAAACATATGTACAATTCCCTTTTAGGAAAACAATCAGCGATTTTTGTCTGAAATGGATATGGTTTGTATGGTTCTATTCGGTATATAATTATAAGAATCAATATTTAATATTGGAAATTGTTTTACTACCTGCCCATAGTCTTCATTATATTACATCGCAATGCTGAATATACTTGGTTATGTAGATTAGAGAGCATCTTTGGCGAGTTTCTCTGCGCACTGTAGGTAGTAGCCACCCCTGGCCTCAACCCTCGTGCTATCAATACACGCCTGGCTCTCTGTTGATTCAAGACTCGAATATTCAGTTGACCGGAAGAGCAACACGAGCAAGACTGTTTCCAGTTCCCATATGCTTGCTTGCCCTGAGCTGTTACTACAGCCTTCTGGTCAAGACAAAATAACCATCAGAAAATTTGCATAACGCGAATGTGTGCGTATGATCTATCTCACGACTTCAAATGTCAACAACATTTAACGACATTTTTATTATTTTAAAATGAGGAATATCTTCCTTTATTGAAACAATATCTCGGAGATATAAACTCATTCAAGTCATTCAAGTAAACTCCTAGTTGACGGTGGAAATAGTTTTAATTCTCCCAATTCATCACTAATATACGAAAAAAGATATAAATGTTATCAAATTCTACATCATATCGTCGTTGTGCCTCGAAATACCGCTATGTGACAATGTTGCCGGAGAAATACTGACCTGTAGTACATGTATCACTTATAACGAAAATTCGTTGATATAGTTCATACAATAGTGAACCTTAGATGATGGATTCTTTCTGGTCACAGGTCTAGGCTCAATGATGAAATAATCTTTGTTCAATTGAAACATTTAGGGCCTATATTGGTGTATAGAAACATACACTATATGTACTGGCAGCATAGTGATGACAGTGTGAGAGTGTCTCCAGAAAATCACATCAACCATTAAGGCGCCTGTCCTAACGCTGAACAAGTGTTTCTATGCCCTACACTATGAAGGACGCAGGTTGGTGGTTGAACCATTCTTCCACAGCATCAAGAACTGCTATAAGGGGTGAAAAGGTTACTCTTCAGGGTTTTATTCAACAGACGAAAGACGTGGCTGTCGCAAGGGGGAAATATCTTGCTTGTAAGGCGAGTGATCCATAGGACCCCAACGAAAACAGTGCCATTTGCCCATTGTGGCATTGGCTGCATGTTGACGTGTTACCGTGCAGCTCAACCACACTTCGTCACAGTTTTACCAATTAGAGCAAAGGCGGGCGCAACTCGGCTCATTGAGCAGCGTTCTAGTTCACGCAGGTAAAAGAGCTCTGGCGGAACGTACAGTCTGGAAGTTGCATGCAATGGTACAAAATTGGTAAACACCTTGTATAACTACTTTTAACAAAAGTATACCGGCTCCCTGGCTGAGTAGTCAGCGTACTAGTCTTCGGTTAGGAAGGCCCCGCGTTCGATACTCGCCCAGGCTGGGCAATGAGTGTTTGTGTTCTCCTCTACACAATTATTAATCTGTCCAGCTCCATGGCTAAATGGTTAGCGTGCTGGCCTTTAGTCACAGGGGTCCCGGGTTCGATTCCCGGCAAGGTCGGGAATTTTAACTATAATTGGTTAATTCCCCTGGCACGGGGACTGGGTATATGTGTCGCCTTCATCATCATTCCATCCTCATCACGACGCGCAGGTCACCTACGGGAGTCAAATCAAAAACCTGCACCTGGCGAGCCGAAGTCTTTTTTTTAATTCTTCATCTGCATCCAACACATTCAACTAGCAACAGCCACAGAAACACTCAATAGCGTATGCATTCCTCCACGCAAAGCTGGTGGCAACAAGAGCATCTGCCAAATCCACATGGAGTTCTACCCCCAATAAATTGAAGAAAATATGAAGAAAAAGAAGTATAAAGGAAAACGTTATGAAAAGAACTGAAATAAGGAAGATTTTTGGGAGCGTGATAATCTTGTGGTGTAATCGCTGGCATCTTATCAAGGCGGCGGTGGCGATTCGAATCCCGGCATATATGTATCATAATTTTTAAATGATGATGATGATGATGATGATGATGATGATGATGATGATGATTCTTGTTTAAAGGAACCTATCATCCAGGTCATCGGCCCCTAATGGTACGAAATGAAATGAAATGTAATGACAAATTGGAAGTACAAAATTCTCCACTGACCAGAATTCAAAACGTGAGGACGAAGATTGAATGGATGGATATGAATTTAAAACGATCAGTGGAACCGACCCACAGTGCCTCACATGCACAGAAGCTGGCGTAAAACAATAGTATCACTGACCAAGGGACAGCTTCTATAACACAATACTTAATCGATGATGCTTGCAGTCGGAAGGAGTCCAAAATCCAAGACAACGGCCCCTCATAATGGTACTTATCGCTAGAAAAGTAGAATCATGGTATTTTTCATGTAGAGGTTCTAATCAAAAGTAGCGTAGACTTGCGGTATTCCACATATTATGGTACTACTCACAGGTAATGATTCGCGACCTACGTTTTCGCACAATGCGGCGCCATTTACAGGTAACACAAACCTATGGTGTTCATCACACGAGTGTACTAACCACAGGGACTCGTACTATCCCGTGGTGTTCCTCATATAGTAGGTACTAATCATAGGCAAGCCAGGACCATGGGTTCCATCATCCCATGGTGTCGATCATATAGTGCTACTAATCACAGATACTGTAAAGGTCATCGCGCTCTCGTTTGCTACTAATCACATACCTATTTGGTACCTAATATAGTGGTACTACGCGCAAGTAAAAGCGACCCATGGTGTTCCCCGCGTGGTGGTACTGATCATAAATAATTTTCGAATTATGCCTCTGTCATCTGGAATAGAGAAATCAGTTATGCAGTATCTGAATTTCAATTTTTTAAGCTACAGAAATAAAATACTTCTTATTTAATTTTAATTCTTCGTCGTCCTGGTTTGAAGGACAGTCATATGGTATCAGGAAGTGCTACCTTGGCAGCTTCGCGCCAAAACTCAGTCTGCAAGTCATATAAGCATAGACAGTGGTTATATATTTAGTATTTTTTTACAGCCGTTAACCATTTTGTATTGATACTATTCTACGATTTTCGGCATCCAGTCGTATGTCCACAATTCAAAGTTTCTAGTTTCGATACAGCATGTTGTCTCCCCTCCATGTAACGAAAGGTCACGAACTGCTATCATTGTTAGTTGTTACGCCGCGCAGTAACATTCGAATCTATTGCCATGAGTGACTTAGTTGTGGCAGTAAGATCAAATCAGCTTCTCGTCGGTTGAAAGTGAAGTGGCTCCTGGTTGTGTCGCGGCTATCAGGAGAGCCGGTAGCAGTAGTTGTCTATTTCTCACTTTTTCAAATGTTTAATCCACTGTCATAGTAGTTGGGGATGTATCAGCTAAAGTGGATTTCCTTTCATACCTCTTCATATTAGAACAGCATTCAAGAGCAAATGTGAATTTAAGGTAAATAGTTGAAATAAAGGAAATCATGGATTTCTCGTATCATTTCTCTAGACATCGGAAGAATGAAGACATTTATTTTATTTCATTTTTCTTCTTCTTGGTTCCTCAGTACAAAGATGGACCGTGATTCTTCTTCTCAACTGCTTCTTTTTTCTGTTTGTCGCTTCATGCCAACATAGGATTTTGCATTTACATATTATAATCAATTATTTAGTTGATGAACTGCAATCTTAGCCTGCTTCATTCTTTTTCCTCGCTACTTCCTCCTTAACCATAAAGGCTTTGTTCCTGTACAAGTGTACAATAAATCAATCTCTTCGTTTCAATTTCTGTCTCCGTAGCTGTCACCTTCGGAGGGTTGGATCAATTCTCGGTACAGCCAGAAAATTAAGATTGGCAGGAGCGCTGGTATGTCGTAAAAAATAGGTACATGCAGCTCACCTCGATTTGGGACGTGCCTGAAAGAGAACTGCACCAGCTCGGGATAAAGACACGAATTTACTTACCTTTTCAATATCTCCTACCAAATACTGGTCTTCCCTGCAACCACAGTAAGGAAATCCTCAGTAGTCATTTCTTCCGTTAAAGGCATTCTGTTTCTTCGTTTCCAGTACCACAGATCGAATTTCTCCAATCTTCCTTTTCATTTTTCCCCGCGATACATGTTTTTGAGCACTTAAGTTTAATTTACTAGCTTGGATTGTATTTTAGTTGTTAGAATGATCTTTTGTCCGCCCCTGTGGTGTAGTGGTTAGTTTGATTAGCTGCCACCCCCGGAGGCACGGGTTCGTTTCCCGGCTCTGCCACAAAATTTGAAAAGTGGTATGAGTGTTCGAGCGGGGTCTGCTCAGCTTTGGGAGGTCATCTGAATAGAGCGGGTTTGATTCCCACCTCAGCCATCCTCGAAGTGGTTTTCCGTGGTTTCCCACTTCTCCTCCAGGCTAATGCCGGGATAGTACCTAACTGAAAGCCAGGCCCACTTCCTTCCTCTTCCTTGTCTGTCCCTTCCAAAAACTCCCCATCCCCCTACAAGGCCCCTGTGAGGCTGCCTGGGCAAGGTACTGGTCCTCCTCTCCACTTCAATTCCCCCGACCCATAGTCTCGCGCTCCATGACACTGCCCTTGAGGCGGTAGAGGTGGGATCCTTCGCTGAGTCCGAGGGAAAAACCAATCCTGGAGGGTAAACGGATTAAGAAAGAAAGAAAGAAAGAAAGAAAGAAAGAAAGAAAGAAAGAAAGAAAGAAAGAAAGAAATTTTTCTTGTTGAGTGCCACTTTGACTTGAGAAGTTCCACTCTTTATATCAGTTGTGCTACAGCTATATGTAGTAATTTTGTGTTCTAAGTTTGTAAAATTTTCTACTTGTTTGGGTGCAATGTCCTTTTATAATTTAGTCTTCTTCTGAACTTCGTTCTCAAAATTGTCCATGCTTTCCAACAATTTCTGTAAATTGTATATTCGGAGGTAAAACGTGCGAAGAAAGGGTAAATCTGTTGATAAAGGATTATTTGCATGTCTGAATAAAGTGTCTTAATGATAAAATCATTTATTTATGCTGTTGATATTTAGCGAAGACTTAGATATTGCGTGGATAGTATTGACAAATGTATTCTCAAGAGCTCTGCGTTGTATTTACTGGGCGTGAGGAAGACTCAATATGAAACACATGCTGTGGACCTTAACTCGTCCATGAATGAGGCATTGTGTCGACCGAAATCTCTTCTATTCAATTGTTGTGTCCATGCTGGCGGCTCAGATCCGTTCGGACACACGGCCGGCCATGCAGGTAGTAATTATGCAATGCTAATGCAATTTGTAGCGTGCGCTTTCAAATTGGTGCCGCCGCGAGTATGGAAGGCCGGCTTCCCTGCGGGGGTTGCCATTGCTAGCAGGGCAGGTGTGGCTGACAGTTTTAGCAGACCAAACACCCCCCTTCTCTTCTCACCCCCTCCCGCCCTCTCGGTCACAACCCCATAACCTTTCACCCGAACATGTTGGCAAGGCACGCTTACAACCGCGGGAAAAATTAACATTCCCAGGCCACTGCTGCAATCTGAGGAATATAGAAGGCTGCCCTGTCCTGGTTGTGGCTAGCCTTTGGCACCGTCCGGTGACCTCCAAGGACAAAAAAGTGTGCAACATTATTATGACCCATGTTCTGTGGTGATTGGAACATAACAGTTACAACAGACAGTTCTTCACCTGCTACATGAGGTACAACGTTACCTCTACATGGATTGTTCACTTTGAACAACATCAGCTTTCTGACCATATACCTCGCATGTAACACCTGTTGTCCATTTGTATCCGTTAATTTGAGATTTTAAAGTAGATGATAGGAAACCTGTAAATCAGTCTATACCTCTTTGTCTGAGCGAGATGTTGAAGTAAATAAGTTTGTGTAAGTTATAGTAAATTGTTGTAGTCATAATTAATATCCATATACTGTAAACCAAATCCACAGTTCTAACCCTTCAGGGAAGCAACTCAATGTTGAAAACATCTTACAAGGGGGCATTCCCTACTCGTCACCACCGATTTTGCTCAAATTTATAGAACATGCCGGGCTTGGCTAGAAATGCTTTTTTTTTTTTTTTTTTTTTTTTTTTGCTATTGGCTTTACCTCGCACCGACACAGATAGGTCTTATGGCGACGATGGGACAGGAAAGGGCTAGGACTGGGAAGAAATAGGCCGTGGACTTAATTAAGGTACAGCCCCAGCATTTGCCTCGTGTGAAAATGGGAAACCACGGAAAACCACCTTCAGGGCTGCCGATAGTGGGGTTCGAACCTACTATCTTCCGAATACTGGATACTGGCCGCACTTAAGCGACTGCAGCTATCGAGCTCGGTGTTTCCCATGTTAACGCCAGGTAAATGCTGAAGCATTACCTTAATTAAGGTATGGCTACTTCCTTCTGGATCTTAGTTATTTCCCAACCTTGCGTCACCGGAAAGATTCCATGTGTTACTGCGACGTTAAAACACTAGCCAAAATACTATTCTATTTACGTTGGGAGAAAATCAAACAATCATAAATAAAATGTGTTACTTAGCAACCCTGCAGGCTGTGATGATATGAAGTACTAATGGATGGGTATGACAAAACTGCCTCTTACTACAAAAAGACCTTGATATTCTAATGTGGAGCCATATGAACAATTTAAATTTTAAAATCTCGAAATGTGTAACAATGTCATTCACCCCCAAAAAAGAATAAAACTCTCTTTCCACACAAGCTGGGTCCAAACGCTCTGCAGTAAGTTGACCAAGCCAGTGGTAGCTCGGTTGACCTTAAGGGACCTTGGCGTCCAGGCTTGACAAGGGTCCTACTTTCATAGCTCATGTAAACAAGGTGACAGGAGAGGCCTGCAGGGCATTGTGATTTATCATTCAGAACACTAAACTGTTCCGGAAGACCACTAGCGGTGATTGGGGATTAGAAGTGTGTGTGGGGGGGGGGGGGCAAAAATATACAGAAAACAGAAAGTAGCCGAGTTGAGGGATAGAGCGGGCAGGGGTTATACACATCAAAACTGAACAAAAAAGCTACAAAATGGTAAATTTTTTATGTTCTTTGAGGGAATTTCTACAGAAAGGTAAAGGTTGATAGTTTACTAACTTAAGCGAGGCAATAATAGATTTTTGAGATTTTGATTCAATATATTTTCATCAAAGAAACAATATTACACACGTATTACAATTAAATAGAAGTGCGGCGTGATTATAAGATTAAAACATCATTTAGTACTTGACTACACACTAAGACACTAAAGCGACTGCCAGACTGACGAATGCACGCCGGAACCAGGTGAATCAAACCTGTGTCCACGACCTTGGCAAAAAATATACCCCTGTTACCCTTCCTCATAGCATTTGCGAAGTCTCCACTACTTGCTGTGGTACTATACAAATCGGTTAGCCGCGACCAACGACATTTTGTGCGCATTTTCGATAATAATTTTTTTAATAATTAAAAATTTACACTAATTGTTATTGTGATAATTCCCATAATTCCTAGTTTCAGCCGGCTAAAATGGAATAAAAATGTAGTGTTTTCTCTACAAAGTGGGGGGGGGGAGGGCAACTGACCCCTCGTCCCCCTTAGTCGCCGCTACAGAGGAAGACGAATTCCACCAAACACTCTATAATGCCTTTGTACGAACAAAACTGGAATATGCTAGCGTTGTATGGAATCTAAGGTTCGATAAATATCTTAAGTTAAAAGTAGTTAGTGAGACGTAAAGCAAATATTATTATTATTATTATTATTATTATTATTATTACAGGACTGAAAGAGCTCTGACGACCGCCCACAAACATTTACCACTCTGTAGGTTATGTAACAACTATAATGAAGCTGTTAGCATAGACGTTAACTTGGACTTCGACATGTCAATATCCACATTCATAAAACGTTTGCAGCTACACTGCCATGACACTAAGGCTGTCGTAGGTAAGTTACTGAATAATTTAGTATTAAGGTTTATGTTTAGTTATTAAGATCTAAGACTTGTCTCAATGTAATTTAATAAGCACTTTAAAGACGTTTAGGTTTACCTTGATTGGGGTTTACTATCCCGTTGTAAACCGGCAAATAAGTACATAAATACATAAATACAGTTCCACAGCCATTGCAGCTATCTTCGTACAGATCCATGGCGTACGTAGCTTTCAAGGTTCTGTTGCTAGGCAACATCGCGTTACACATATTGTTCCATGACATTATTTCGTTATGCAAATTTTCGGATGCTCCCCAGCTCTAAGACATATTTATCAAGAAAAAAGAAATCAGATCGTTGCGTATGTTAAACTAAATTCGTACTTAGCATTCGCTAATTCAGAAATGGGTTACAGTGTATATGATTTCAGAATCACAGAATGAACTTCTATCTATTTTTAGGGAGACATATTGCCGAGTTTAATTGAAATCTAAGTTTAAATATTGTTGTATTAAACTCTACCCGTTGTACCCGCCGTTGAATAGTTAGTCAGTTCGTACAGTTGCAACTAATGGGGATGACTGGAAGGTACAGAGTCAGTGTAAAGCTGTCGTATGATATATTCAGGGGATTAAAACCTTCTAAGCCTCCACAGCCATGTACCTGCATGTGTTGAATTTCGGCTCAGTACCGGCATCTTTAGGAGCGGATTAGGGCTAAGATTCGGTAAGGTACCCGGACTGGGAAAAATTATAATGTTGCAACACTTTCCCGAAAAGTGGGGAATACCTTAAGAAGAAACCATACTTAGTACAACCACATAATTAGATAATATTATTACTGAACAAGTGGCTGCCCAGTTTGGGTCACGTATCTTTTAGCTTGCATTCGGGAGTTAGTGGGTTCGAACCCCATTGTCTGCAGCATTGAAGATGGTTTTCCATGGTTTCCTATTTTAACACCAGGAGATTGCTGGGACTATGCTTTAATTTAGACCATGGTCATTTCCTTCCCAGTCCTAGCCCACGCCTAGCACTTTCCTATCCCAGCATCGCCAGGAGACATACCTGTGTCGGTGCGATGTAAAGCAAATTGTAAATCAAGAAAAGAAAATTAAGAAGTTATTAATAGTTGCACTTTACAATGCGAAAAAATTACTAGAAACAGCTTTCTGCAGAAATATTCTAGTAATGGTTCATCCTACCAGAAAATGAATTGAACTACAAGTATTGAAAGTACGTTTAAAACCGAGCTCGATAGCTGCAGTCGCTTAAGTGCGGCCTGTATCCAGTATTCGGGAGATAGTAGGTTCGAACCCCACTGTCAGCAGCCCTGAAAATGGTTTTCCGTGGTTTCCCATTTTCACACCAGGCAAATTAATTAAGGCCACGGCCGCTTCCTTCCCACTCCTAGCCCTTTCCTGTCCCATCGTCGCCATAAGACCTATCTGTGTCGGCGCGACATAAAAAGCAACTAGCAAGTACGTTTAAACGTAGAATACGTTTGTTCGGAGGAGCTAATTGGTCAAACGCGACACACGGACAGCGCATGCGTGTACTCTGTTGTGGTCATTATTATGTTAAGAGTGACTTATGGCGAACATGGCCACAGCAAACTGAACTTCAGAGCGTAATTAATTAATTACCACACGCTTTACGTTGCACCGACACAGATAGCTCTTACGGCGACTATGGAATAAGAAAGGGCTATGAGTGAGAAGGAAGCCACCGTGGCGCTAATTAATATATGTCCCCATCATTTTACTGGTGTGAAAATGGGGAAACCACGAAAAGCCATCTTCAGGGCTGCCGACAGTGGGGTTCGAATCCGCTATCATCCGAATGCAAGCTGACAGCTACGTTACCCAAGCCCCGCAGCCACTCCCTTGGTGTGTAAAAAATAGTTCTACAGTATAAACTCGTTAATCCGCAATAACTGGAGGATGAATTGACCGGATTAAGAGAAATAACGCGCAAGCCGTAAAACATATTTATTATTATTTGCTTTACATTGCACCGACACAGATAGCTCTTATAGCGACTATAGAAGAGAAAAGGGCTAGGAGTGGGAAGGAAGCGGTCGTGGTCTTACTTAAGAAACAGCCCTAGCATTTACCTGGTGTGAAAATGGGAAACCATTAAGAGCCATCTTCACGGCTGCCGACGGTGGGGTTCGAACCCACTATCATCCGAATGCAATCTGACAGGTACGTTACCCAAGCCACGCAGCCACTGTCTTTGTGTGTAACAAATAGTTCTACAGTAGAAATTTCTTAATCCGGACTAACTGGGGGATGAGTTGACCGGATTAAGGGAAGTCCGGATTAATCGAAATAACCCCATTAGATCAGTAGAAACTGCCTTAAAACTCCGTTTAGAGCAACAAAACACTTCTATTATAGTACAATTAAAGGTCATGGGCCTAAAAAATCGTATTCATTGTGTTATGACGTCTTGGGAATCTAAAGACCCAGTCTGACTTCGCTGAAAATATATTCGCAACGTCACCAGTATTTCCGTAGCAGCTTGAATTTTAGTTCCACTGACTACCAGTTCATTAAAACGTACTTAAGTAAAGAAATCGTATCGGGTTTGCTCTGTGGACTTTCTCATTCGCTCCACTTTTTTATTTTACCGCAAAATCCAACGTTCTCTTTCGTTCTTAATGTCGGAGATATTCTGTTTTTTAAATCTGTACTCAGCACAGATATTAGGCATGGGCCCTTTTCAAGTTCTCTTTTTGCTTATTTTTTCGTGAATAGAAAGGCCCATGTGTTAGCGGCTCTGTCCAGAAAAAGGCACGTGTTAAAATTGCGCTTAACGCAACATTTTAATAACTGACTACAGTGTGTAGCCAATCCACAACAGTGGGCAAACAGTCTTAACACATTGGAGACCGTGGCATGTGGGCAGGCAGACCGCCATATTTTGAAAGTTTTTAAAAAATTGTAGAAAATAGTAGGTAGGTTGCAATTGTAACACGCATATATCATCAAAAAGCTAAAAGTGTCTCTTCTACAGATTAAAAAGATGCATTAAGATCTATTGAATGCTTTTCATATTACACATTTTCCAACGGTATGCCTTTTGCAACAACAACAAAAAGTCTGACAGCAAAGTCTTACAAATAATGAGCTTGAGTGCGGAATAGTTTGACGCATTCAGGGACACAAAGTGCTACAGAACACATTGGATACCACTAGTATGTCTCTTTCCTCGTTACTTTCCCATTTTCCGCTTTTCCCTTATCTGCACGGGCGTTGCATGTGCATCCAAATCACCAAAAGTACCCGGCGAATGTGAATCAGTCCCTGCCTTTGAATTATCATCGCTTGCGTCACTTCGTTCTAAATGAAAATCCAGTCATATGAAGATCGTGAAACATTAGCTAAATAGACTACGAAGTGCAAAATCACACCTGGGTGGAATATGATAGATTAGGTTATAAATACCTTAATCACTAACATGAAGTTCGAAACCAGGATCGAAATCTGAATCATCTACCTCTTCTTTTGAACCACTGTCATCAAAAATCTCTTCTAAAATGTCTACAATTCCACCTTCATGCAATGATCCAATCATTATAGCAGAAACAAAACGCAGTCTAAACACTTTGCACGATGCAAACAAAACTCTGAAAGCTCGCGCCTTGAGCAGCTGGAAGCAAGGTTGGAAGTATGGAGTGTAGAAGCGAATTCGAGCAAAAATAAGCTGCTATAAGTTCGAGAAAACAACGACCGAAGACACGAACGCACGGTATAGCTGTTATAAAAGTTCTTTAAAGTGGTATGTATACTTTCCGACCGATTCTCGTCCTGGCTGTGTTGACAATATAACAAATAAGCGGGCCCGAGTTAGCCTCGGGCGTGGTCAGTCTGAGCTGTTACCCCACCCCGATATACAGACGGGCTCGGTCTCCAATGTATGAACTCCCACGGAGCTATGTGATGTATGCGACACTTCAAATTTTGCGTATTCTAAGAGATTTTTTCGGCTTTTTTTCTTCTGTCCGGGCATCCGAATTTCGGCTTATCAGGATACGGATTAACGAGATTTTACTGTATTTAGATAATACATATTTCACTTATCTGTTTCTTCATTTTAAATACTTTCTAAAAGGAGTGAGTAAATCTGGATAATCAAATATTGTACGTAAAATTTTGACATACTTATATCATTTTATTGTTATAGAAAACGTGTTCCACGCATGTCGTTTTCATGAAAATTGTTTACATTTTTTCCCTACAACATTTGCTTTAGACATTTTCTTTACGTTGCCTAATGAAAAAGACCTGTTGGGTTCTCCAAGGAGGACGTGTTTTGTATGAAGTCCAAAAATGTAAAAACGAGATTTCCAGTTCTGCAGAGGCACATAGACCAATAAGTAATGGTTCTTCCTACGAGAAAGTGAATTGAACTAAAAGTAATCAAAATATTTTCAAAGTCGGATGGAGACGGTTTTGATGTTTTTGTTTCGAAAGATGATCCTAGTTATCAGTAGGCCTATTTATCTTCTGAAGTTGCAAAATTATGGTCGTTCTGAATGATCTGGACACGTAAATCTAGGGATAGTCTGTTGATTTGCGGCTGTAGGTAAGTGCTTGATAGCTGAGGACATAATCCTGCTATATGGTGGAAATGAACATGACATTATCTCAAAGACTCATTGCTTTTTACAAAATATGGTAAAAGTGTATCTACTGGTTCATTTCCGTGATCGCCTGAAACTCCTCTCCAAAGACCATAAGAAATATACACGGTCTTGCAGCACCTTGAGTTTTTCCCTTCCAGTACAAAGAATTACAATCATACATCGTTATCACAGTCAGGCAATGGAATTGCCTACGAGTGGACGTCAGAGGCATGTCTAGAAACTCCGCTTTTCAACGTGCTAGTGCACCATTCTCTCCTTTTTACATGTATTTTTTTACCTTTCCTTAATTCTCCTTCTCTTCATCTCTATACTGAAGGTGATATTCGACATATTTTTGAAATTCCTGTTTTTTCTTATGTACTTATAATTGGTAAATTTCCATCTCTTAATTTATTTCAGTATTCGTACCATATCTCTATATATAAATTTGAATGTTGGTATATTTGACGTTAATAGACTCAAAAACTACTGGACCGATTTCGCTGAAATTTTCACAGTTTGTTCTTATTTCATCTGAAAGGGATTATGAAGTGGTTTGAACGAAATCTGTAAGGTAGTTTTATTATTATGAGTAATTTTATGTAATTTTATCAAACTGCAAAGCCGCACCAAGATTGGATCGACTTGATGGACAGATTGTCGCTAGGCGACAGCAGCTTACGCTATACCATGATAGTCCGCTAAATGAAATGGCGTATGGTTTTTAGTGCCGGGAGTGCCCGAGGACATGTTCGGCTCGCCACGTGCAGGTCTTGTGATTTGACTCCCGTAGGCGACCTGCACGTCGTGATGAGGATAATATTTGCTGTATATAGGAGGATGAAAACACGCCGCATTGACTTACAAAGTACCTTTCTTGATAGGAGGTGCGTTCTTATGCCTATTATTTTGAAATAGCAATCCAACATGCCGTGATCGAGATGTACTTTCATGTCATAGTACCAACATTGATAGGTCTGCCCATTTTGAAGAATGTGTCTGTGTATTAGACGTGTAAAATATTTACGAAACTTTTAAAAATATAGAATATCAACATTGGAATGACAAGAGTTATCACCCCCCTCCTAACGAAGAGCAACTGGGGGTTCCCAATGAGCAAAGGCGAGTCTATGTAATCTATAGGTCTATAGGTGGGTATGTAGGTATGTATTGCATCTCCTCCTATACCACTCGAGCGATTTCAACCAAACTTGGTACACTTATGACTTAGTATAAGGAAAAAAACGTCGTGGGGAAAAGACACCACAAGCACCCTTAAAGGGGGGGGGGGCCTTGGGGGACGAGTTAAAATAAGTCGAAAATATTGTTGAATTCATTGTTTTCGGGGTCGCTGAGATAAATAGTGACACTCCGGATTTTAAAGTCCAATTTCAGTCCCCTTCGGGGCGGGAGCGAGGGCGAGCGAGAAATAATAATAATAATAAGAAGAAGAAGAATAGAGCCGAATTCATTATTTTCAGGGTGGCTGAGATGAGTAGTGATACTTCAGAATTTGTTGAAGTCCAAGTTCATCACCCTTTGGGGTGGCAGGGACGAGGGGGGGAATGATATATAAAAATAATCGAAAATAGTGTCGAATCCATAGTTTTCGGGGTCGCTGAGATGAATAGTGACACTCCGGATTTTTTAAAGTTCATATTCAGCACCCTAAGTAGGGGGGGGGGACGAGGCGGGAGTGAGATATAATAATTATAGTAATAGAAAATATAAGTTGAATCCATAGTTTTCGGGGTCGCCGAGATGAATAGTGGCACTTCGGAATTTTTTAAATTCAAAGTTCATCACCCTTTGGGGTGGGGGCGAGGGGTAATGAGATATAAAATTAATCGGAAATAGTGACGAATCTATAGTGTTCGGCGTCGCTGAGATGTATAGGGACTCTCCGGATTTTTAAAAGTCCATGTTCAGCATTAAGATATAAGAATTTCGTAGTGTTCCCTATTGAAGTGAGTTCAGCGACCTTGGGGGGGAGGGGGGAGTGAGACATAAAATTAATCGAAAATAGTGTCGAATCCATACTTTTCGGGATGGCTGAAATGAACAGTGACACTCCGGATGTCGTTTAAGTCCAAGTTGAGCCCCAGTAAGCAGGGTTGTGAGAAGGGGTGAAGAAAAGAAAATGTGCAAATGACTGAGATTTTGGGTGTTTGTATGCATGTTCCAGCATAGGTGTCAACTAAACTTGGTACAATACTAAATTTATTTAATAAATTCACACTATCTGTAAAAAATACTGCAGGGGCAAGACACACCTAGAAGCCCTAGGGAAGGGGGCGAAATATAATTATAACTAAAAAAGACAGATATTAGTGTTGAATCCATAGTTTTCTGGACTACGGGAGAGATTTCAGCCATACTTGGTACATTTATGACTTACTATCGTGAGACAAACTGCGAGAAGGTATGGTAGACCTGGCACGCTAGGGGTGGGGTGGGAAGGGCTGAGATGTAAAAATAATCGAAAATAGTGTGGAGTTGTGAGACGAATATTGATACTCCGGGCGTCGTTCTGTGTATGTTTCTTTCAGCATAGCCTTCATACAAAATTGGTACACATATGACTTGCTATCTGAAAAAAATACTATTGGATAAAACACCAGTAGCACTCCTCGTGGAGGTGGTCAAATATAAAAATAAACGAAAATGACTGATATTAATGTTTACGAGTTCACTGAGTTGAACTGTGACACTCTGGAAGGATAAGTCATACTTCATCGCAATTGGTATGGAGGTTGAGAAGGGGTGAAAATGAATGTAAAAATAACCGTCAAAAATTTAAAAATAAAAGAAAATAACATATATTAATGTCGAATTCATTGTTGTGACTCCCTGAATACCGTTTAAGTCGACGTTCAGCCTCCATTGGGACGGTGCACTGAAAGGGGTTTTGTAGTGTATAGTATAAAATGACCGAGATCAGTGTTGAATTCACTGCGTTTGAGGTCTCAAGGCTGATTAGTGAGAGTCTCAATGACAGTTGAAATCGTGTAGATCATATCTATACCGTGACTGATAAATTCATGAAGTTATCACTTTTTATCTTTTTGAAAGGATCAAATACTTCCCAATCAATTCGAGCTTCCACAAGGATAAAATTTTACCCAAAAATGAAATCATTTAAAACTTGGAATCAAACACATCTAAATAACTAAAACTATATAATAGATGGTAAAAATCCATATCCCAGAAAGGAATTCTATAAAAATTCACTTTAACATAACTAACTGGTGATACTAATCTTAAAAGTAAACATCCTAAACCAACCGGGCTACGCCGGGTAGTCAGCTAGTATAGTATAGAGTTCAATTCGGAATTAGTTTTTTTCGAGAGGAGAGGTGAAAAGAAAAGGTAGGATAAGGAAATAAAGGAGGAGGATTAGTAGATAAGAGAAGATTAAAAGAACTGGACGTTAAAAGAAAATGGGAAAGGATAGGATAGGGAAATAAAGGAGGGGTAGTTTAGAGTGGGTTAGGAGGATGGTTTATTGGAGGTAGGAAACGTGGGTAGGAACTGTGTAAGGCATGGGAAATTGAATTCGTGTTTAGAAATTTAGCATTTTTGAGAAGAAGGATTAGGAAGTCGAAAAGAACATTGGGTTTTTCAGATATGTCGTTTAAATTGAAATTAGGGTTGAAGTATTGGTCAACGTGAATAAACCGATTTTCAGTAGTGTTTAGAAGGGGGCGTTTGTTAATGATTTTAAGTATTTTTATGTCTTTTTCAATATTGGTGAAATTATATTTGGAGTCTCGTATGTGTTGTCCTATAACAGAGAATCTGTTGTATTTATTGGCGTTGATGTGTTCGGAGTATCTGATATTAAAGTTGTGACCAGTTTGACTGATGTACGAGGAGCTGCAGTTGTTACATTTGAATCTGTATACTCCAGATTTAGAAAAAGCACTAGATTTATTTTGTGATTTAGAGTTGTGTAATATATCAAAAGGCCCCCTAGTCGCCAACCCACGCTTCCAAGTTAAGAGCCCTGGGGCTTTCATGTTCTTGTATAAGCTTCCCAGAAATTGTGAAAGTATGTGATGGAGAGTTAGAAAAGGTTAACAGTTATATTAATGTGAGATGTAGCTCGTGGGGGAAGATTTTATATAGGAATGTAAGGTAGTATTTAGAATTTATGGGACATGCATATGGACTTTCGGGTGGATGAAAGCCTCGATACGGCCTGTATATCACGAAGAAAGTTCTCTGGATAACTGGAAATGATATTACAGTTCAGTTTTTGGAAGCTTGACATGTCGAATTTGTTTCTAAGGAAACGTATAATCTCATTATTGTCACAAAAACGTATTAATATATGAGAAAGTGGCAGCTTCTCATACATGGACATATAGTAATCTCTGATCATTGAGCGTGATGCACCATCTCCAGGACTGAGGTAGAAACATTACTACAGTATTTGATATCCTTAAAGGAAAAAGTGTCCAGAACAGAATGCGAGGGCAGAAGTTTCACAGCCCAATTCAACAATCCTCCGGAAGGAAACAATATAATATATGAGAGAAACTGAGTTCTATTTTCTTACTACCTTTTTCCTTAGTGTAATATACCTATAATTTTAAGTTCTGGTAGGAAATAATGGAATTGGGAGAAGTCTTCATTCTGCACCATAATCGCAACACATTCGGTGCACAGTCAACAATAAGACACGACAGAAACATACTATTGTTGAACAGGTCGCTTACTGTGCAGTCCGCATTCAGTTAATATAAGAAGGCTAAGAAAAGTTTTCGCTATTCCCCGTTCACCCAGCACGCGTCCGTAAGGATTCCGGGGGCAATCAAGCGTGCTGATTCTCTGGATGGTTGCCACGGGTGATGGCGGGGAGGGGCCATCACTACGGGGAAGCCTGCTGCGATCGCAGTTGGTACTACCCCACTGTACTTGTTAATATCGTCGGGGTGACAGTCGAACTCGACACGAGGTACTGCTCCTCAGAACAGGGGTTTTCTCTGTTTGGGGATTCAGTCCTGAGTGTCGGAAACGACTGAAACTTCGGAGATATTAACAAATACGCGGGATGAGGTGCGCGTCCGAAAGGATTCCGGGGGCGACAAAGCGCATCGACTTTCTGGATGGTCGCCACGGGTGATGGCGGGGAGGAGCCATCACCTCTACGAAAGCTTCCTGCGTTAGGTCAAGGAGGCATGGTGGAGAAGTTCTACCCACTATCTGACAAGAAAGAAGAAACGTGCGGTGAATCGACAAAATGACGCATGTTCAGTTGATGTGAAGAGTTTCAGTTGTAAAATGTTGGTATCAATGGATGGTAATAAATCTATGTATGGATAATTTTGTATATCCCTATGATATTCGCTAAATAAAATTCATCACTGTTCTTAACTGCAGTATTTTTTAATATTCAATCAAATAAAGAAGGTTAAATGTATTTACACTGATGGGTTATTGAAAAGCTCACAACCATAGTGTTAACAGGAGATTTAAGATAAGATAATACTGAACCCTTGAACTTACGCAGAATTATGGGTTCAATACACACCTTCCATAATTTCGGAAATCATAGAGCCGGGAGATGGTATTAATTATTTTAATCTTAATTTTCGATACATGCAGTTTACAAAAATGATTGTAGTATAATTGAAAAGCGTGCACTAAAGTCACAAATAAAGAATAACCTGTCCGGAAATATGATGAATAAAAATGTAATACAAGTATTTGTGAGTAATTTAGAAGGTGAATAGAAACAATATTGGCCTGAAAAGTGCGTTAGAAATATTATTGTAAGAAATGGAACTTCTCGGACATGCTATCGAGGAAACATGGCACCCTCCCCTCCGTATGTCCGACTCCTGAAATGAATATTAATATTGACTCTCAAAAGAAAAACAAAAAACGTGCAGACTAATAGAACTATTACGATAAAATTATTATATGCTATATCTATAATCTACGTATCTAACTGCTCTACTCTTCAACGGAGTTATATTTTCTAATATATACATATAAATGAATGTTTGTTTGTATCTCACAAATGGACTCAAAACCTACTAGACCGAAATGTCACAATGTTTTCTTATTACTCTTGGGAGGGTTTAGAAATTCGTTTGAACGAAATCCGATGGGTAGTATTTTTGTAATGAGTAATTTTATGTAATTAATTTAATTGCAAATCCGCACCAAGATCGGATCGACTTGATCGACAGACTGTCGCTAGGCGACAGCAGTTTATGCTAAATGAAATGAAATGGTGTATGGCTTTCAGTGCCGGGAGTGTCCGAAGACACATTTGGCTCGCCAGGTGCAGGCTTTATGATTTAGCTCCCGTAGGCGACCTGCGCGTCGTGATGAGGATGAAATGATGACGACAACACATACACCCAGCTCCAGTGCCAGCGAAATTAACCAATGATGGTTAAAATTCCCGACCCTGCCGGGTATCGAACCCGGGACCCCTGTGATCAAATGGCTAATCATTTAAGCCATGGAGCCGGACAGTTTACGCTATATCATGATAGTCCGTTGAGAAATTCTGTACATAGGAGGATGGGAACACGCCACCAAGCTTTATAAAATACATTTCTTGCTAGGAGGATCATAACCGTGCCTGTTATTTGGAAATAGCAACCCAATATGCGGCGATGGAGATGTACTGTACTTTCATGTCATAAGACCAACTTTGATAGGTCTGCCCAGTTTGAAGAATATAGCTGCGTATTAGATGTGAAAAAGTTAGGGTAATTGTAGCCTGTCTCAAAACTGAAGGTCACAGGCGTGAAAATTGGTACTTGGAATCTCCGTTAAAAAACAAAAGATGTATTCTTTTGTTTTAGGAAAATATTCTTTTTTTCGGAAGATCCACTTAAAGAATGGGGGAAGGGTGTGAAGAAAATGAAGACTGGGTTGAATTATTTTTATGGGAAAACTTGTAAAACTGATGTCACAGACATGGAAATTGTTATTTGGAATTTCCTAAAAGAATGTATTATTTTTCGACTTGAGAGTGGGCTGTTTCTCACATGGACAGTTCCATGTCACAAGATCCAATGCCACGCGTGGTTTTCAAAACGTTACCGGGGTAAATGAACCTCACTTTTCCGGTAAGTTTTTGTGCCTTAAGAAGTTTCAGAAAATCTCTTTGTGCAGTAGCGAGGAATGATTATTTATATCAAAGTACGAAATCCACGCGAGCAAAGCCGCGGGTAACAGCTAGTGATTAATAAAAATGAGATAGTGTCTGTCCGCTTGTTTGTTTGTTCCGAATAGGCTGGAAAACTACTGGACCGATCTGGCTGAAATTTGATAAGAATATGTCTTGAAATCCCTAGGATCCCATGGGATACTTTTGGTTTTGATGTATTTCATTGTTTCGAACTATTGGGGGATTTACATAATATGCCCGAAATATTGGAATTCACTAAAAGTATAGCAATGACAAAGAGAGCCTTCAAAGACAAAAATCGTCTGCTGGCCAACAAGCATACATATATTCAAACTTGGAGGGCCTTTGCAAAGACCTTTGTATGGAGCGTGTTCCTGCACAGTTTCGAAAGCTGGACATTTGGAGAGGAGGAAAATAAAAGACTAGAGGCAACTGACATGTGGATCTGGAGGAAAATTCAGAGGATAAGTTGGACTGAAATGAAGAGCAATACCGAAGTCCTTAGAGAGATAGGAGAAGTCGGAGCTTGGTAACTGAAATTGAGAAACGGAAAATAATATTTCTTATACGCATTCTGGCCCATAAAAAGTTACTTTGCAATATCGATGAAGGAAGAATTGCATGGAAAGGAGGAAGAGGAGACTCAAGAGTTTTTTATTTCAGAGAATGAACTGCAAGACCTACGCCGAGTTGAAAAGACTGCCTCAAGGTAGATATCTACGGCTGAGGGACAAGGATTAGCCTATAGAATATGATGATTTCCGAAATTTCAGAAGTTTATGCCACCCATCAACTAAAATAATGGTTAAAAGTTGGCTTATTACGATTTTAATCCATAAATGATTTGGACGTCCACTAGGTCGTATCCATCTAGGTTGGTATCTTACTTTGAGCTGCTCTGGGACTCATTTACGGGACATTCTGTTGACGTAGTCTCTTCAGTTCTTTCTATAGTTTCCTATGTAATTTAATCAGGATCTGTCTCTAGTACTGTATATATTGTGACTAATTTAATACTACGTATAATAAGTGTATATTTTATAAGTAATGCGATTCCCATTTAATATCACTTCTAGCCGGCCCTGCGGTGTAGGGCTAGCGTGCCTGCCTCTTACTCGGAGTCCCCGGGTTCGATTCCTGGCCAGGTCAGGGATTTTTACCTGCATCTGAGAGCTGGTTCGAGGTCCACTCAGCCTACGTGATTATAATTGAGGAGCTATCTGATGGTGAGATGATGGTTCCGGTTTAGAAAGCCAAGAATAGCGGCCGAGAGGATCTGTCGTGGTGACTACACGACACCTCGTAATCTGCAGGCATTCGAGCTGAGCAGCGGTCGCTTGGTAGGCCATGGCCCTTCGGGGCTGTTGCGCCATGGTTTTTTTAAATTATCGTACTTCTTATGTCTGGCTGAGTGGTTCAGATAGTTAAGGCGCTAACTCTCTGAGTCCAAGGTGACAGGTTCTATCATGGCTCAGTCCGGTAGTATTTGAAGGTGCTCAAATACGTCAGCCCAGTGAGTGTAGATTTACTGGCACGTACAAGAACTCCTACGGGACAAAAGTCCGGCGTCTCCGAAAACCGTAAAAGTAGTTAGTGGGAAATAAAAACCATAACATTATTATTAAAATACCCCTACCTTTGCCAGGATAACTAATACATCTTATTTAGTCTTGTCGCTATAAGACGTATCTGTGTCGGTGCGACGTAAAGCAACTATGGCTCATTCCACGTTAAGAAAACAGTATTGCTCTTACGGACCTACGAGTGCACATGGCCCCTCTGAGACACCCATAATTCCTTGTGATTAAGAGATATTATACTGTACTTTGTAATTTATTATGAAATATAGATAAAAAGGATGAGGCATTTTTGCCCGTGAGATATTAAAATAACTATATAACATTTTATTTTTCATAAATGCATTCGTAGGGAGGAAGTACAATGGCAGGAACAGCCATCGCTTCGTTGCCTTGCTTCATTTGCCTTCTATGTTGCTCTGGTACAAGCATGTGTGAACCGTGGGCAGTTCACTTCTGTAGTGAAGTCACGTACCATGTTTCTTTATGGCATGTGTGTTTTAGGCTGTAAATCAGTGCGTACTTGCCTTCTGTTGAGTGAGTACCATAAAGTTGTCTAATGGCAGATATTTTACTTTGGTTGTATATTGCATAGTATGTGTGTGTTGTATTATTTTCGTACTGTACAGAAGTTGTTACTGAAGATTCTGATGCT
Source organism: Anabrus simplex (assembly GCF_040414725.1). Taxonomy (NCBI): domain Eukaryota; kingdom Metazoa; phylum Arthropoda; class Insecta; order Orthoptera; family Tettigoniidae; genus Anabrus; species Anabrus simplex. The sequence continues at coordinate 368,171,187 of NC_090267.1, read as the reverse complement.
GTGGTGTACAGCGATAAGTCATGACATAACTTGTACTGATACAAAAATTTGTCGTGTGTTTTGTTTGTGCTTGGTTTTGTTATTTAGCTGTTCTTTCTTAAGCGTATTTTAATTACCGCTGTTTTCATTAAGACCGCATTTAATTTTTTACTAATGTCTTTTACCGAGCTCGATAGCTGCAGTCGCTTAAGTGCGGCCAGTATCCAGTATTCGGGAGATAGTAGGTTCGAACCCCACTGTCGGCAGCCCTGAAAATGGTTTTCCGTGGTTTCCCATTTTCACACCAGGCATATGCTGGGGCTGTACCTTAATTAAAGCCACGGCCGCTTCCTTCCCACTCCTAGCCCTTTCCCGTCCCATCGTCGCCATACGACCTATCTGTGTCTCTGCGACGTAAAGCAACTAGCAAAAAAAAAAAAAAAAAAAAAAAAAAGGTTCTGTACAAACCAAAAATAGCCCCTGTAAACTCCCCGTCCCCTTTAGTTCATACAAATTATTTGCTTAGTATATTCCGCTTGTTATCTTGAAGTTAAATACTGAATTTCACAGATTTATGTGCCGCTGTTTCCCCGTAATTGTGTTGCGCTGAGCCGTTCGATTTGACAACCCTGTTGTCATAAGAGCAATACTGTTTTCTTAACGTGGAATGAACTATAGCAAAAAAGAAAAAAGAATTGAAGTTGAAACTACATTTAGTGCCACTTTTCATTGTTGCCTAGAGAAACGGATACAACGGTTTAGAAACGTTTCTCGTTAGCTTAAGATGACTTAGAATTAACAATGTGGATTTTGCTGTAAAGGGAAGTATTCCCATGTCCACTTAACGAATAAAACAAAATGGCTACTCTTTTTCTGGTGAATTAGAATAACATGAAAGAACATAACGAGTTTTATTAACGAGCAAGCTTGTCATCAGCTGTTTATCAAAACATGAAATTGTTTCACGTTTTACACTTTGGCTACAACTGTTGTATACCTATTATTTCGCTTGTTTTGCACACAAACATGATAGGTTTCACAATTTCAACATGACAGTAACAGCATCAACAACAAATGAAAGACTTTAGCTCTGCAGGCTAGACCTCTGGTGTGGTTGGACTGCCAGATTTCTGAAAAAATTACCTGAACAGTTGCGTCATCTCTGGCAGTTTGCTATAATTTCTGACAGGAGGCACAAGTCCAATAGCGCTAATGCATATTATATGGCTGGGAGGTATAAAAGAATACTCAGTATTCTTTTGGTATTTTATTATAATAATAAAGCTAGCGGCTTTCCAAACGTCTCTGTGTCGTAGTGGGAGTGTCGTATAAACGTCTGTTCTGTAACATAACAACACAAAGAACAATAAAATACTGCTATCCTGGGGCATGATATTTGTGGAATGACATATGGCTTATAAGGCTTACTTTATTTCTTGTGATCGCTTGCTACCCAAGTGACAATTGGCATGATATGCCCAGAGGGCCATGCTACATCGTTGTATATGAATTTTTATGCTGTTGACAGTTTCCAAGAGAATTAATTTGTTACTTAACTTCAATAAGCGCACACGGGGGTATTTGATTCCACAAAGTACTGTCACACCCAATTGGAGACTGTTTACCCCGCTAGGGTTGTAAAACAATACAAAACACTCCCTCCGTATTCGTGAGAGCACTACACTCGTGCTGAAATACGGTGTGCACAGAAATTGAAAAAGAATTCCAAGTACGTTCTTCAGCCATAGATTAACATAATAATAATAATAATAATAATAATAATAATAATAATAATAATGTTATTTGCTTTACGTCCCACTAACTACTTTTTAAGGTCTTCGGAGACGCCGAGGTGCCGGAATTTAGTCCCGCAGGAGTTCTTTAACGTGCCAGTAAATCTACCGACACGGGGCTGTCGTATTTGAGCACCTTCAAATACCATCGGACTGAGCCAGGATCGAACCTGCCAAGTTCGGGTTAGAAGGCCAGCGCCTTAACCGTCTGAGCCACTCAGCCCGGCATTAAAATAACAAAGCGCTACCAATGTACTCTAAACAAACCATATTCAAATACTTCGCACTATCTTCATGTTTTATATAGCAACGAGTGAGTTGGTCGTGCGGGTAGGGGCGCGCTCGCGTGAGCTTGCATTCGGAAGATAGTGGATTCTAACCCCACTGTCGGCAGTCCTGAGGATGTTTTTCCGTGGTTTCCCATTTTTACACCAGGAAAATGCTGGGGCTGTACCTTAAGGCCACGGCCGCTTCATTTCTACTCCTAGCCCTTTCCTATCCCATCGTTGCCACAAGACTTATTTGTGTCGGTGCGACGTAAAGCAACTTGTAGGAAATGGTTTTATTTAGCGTATGTCTTTCTAATACCGCAAGCCTTCAAGGACATCTTCGGCTCCCCAATTCTGTTGCAGTTTCTCGGAACCGCCCATGGGGGTGAGCTACATGTTCCGCTGTGTTAAGGTGTTGTATCTGGGTCAAGGTGAAATTCTATGGGCTAGGAATGGGAAAGAAGCGGCTGTGACCTTGAGAAAGGTACCATCTCAGGATTTGCCTGGAGTTGAAACGGAAAACCACAGAAAACCTTTCCAAGGATGGCCGACGGGGAATTCCAATTCTAAATCCAATTTGTTCTAATGAGATGTGGTTGTTGATTGCTTCAGAAATACTGTTGTAGATATGTAGTTCGAGAAATTTGTATGTGACACTTAGCAGGACTATTGGGTGATCATATTTCACTTTCAGGGGATCTTTCATTGGCGTAATAATGGCTATTTTTTTGAACGGTGATGGGAGGTTTCTGGTCAGTAAATGTTTTGGTAAAGAAGTTGATGAGACAGTTTTGTAGTGGTTGTTCCATAGTAATGATTTCGTCAATTCCGATTTTCTTACTCAAGTTTGAGACTTCGGAAGGCTGATCTGGTTTCCTGTACTGTGTAAGGGATGGAAAAGTCAAAATATTTCGATGCTGCTATTGATTTTCTTGGAGATATAATTAACTGTTGGACGAAAGCGTTCAGGTCGATGGCAAATTTTGGTTTCTTGACCCCAGAATTTGATTCTGATGATGAACGAAGCTTTCTTTCCGGAATGGGTGTAATCCCTCAGTGTTTCTGTTTTCATCTAATGATTGTATGAGACTGTCGCATTATCAGAGGTATTCTTTGAGTGGTTTTTCATTTCCTTTATTCCTCCAAGGGATTTATTCTTGGGTGACACCGTCTAGCTGCTGCTTTGATCACTCCAGTGGCTATATGTTGACTTAATCCCTCTGATATTACAGACGGTATGCTTATCACATTCAGTCCAGTTTTCATCTCGTTTTAGAATGTGATTGAGCTGCTGGTATAGATCGTTGAGTTTCTAAGCAACAGGTCTATGTTGACTGCATACGTGGGAAATGGTTAAGTAAGCCGTATGTGGTGAATCTGACTATGAAAATTCTGAATCTGAGTCGCAAGATAGACGTTTGCGGTGTCTCATCGAGTCCAGCAAGCGGAGTGAAAATTTTCTGCGGTGATAGTAGAGGGTTCGGCTAGTTGTTATCTGTGGGTTGGGAATCCCCAGATTTTCAATTTCTTTGCAATGATTAAGATGTTGTTTCCGGAATTTATTGAAAAAGTTGATATTTTATCATTTGGTTATAGACTTAAGTCGCAAGGCCTTATTGTGAATGGTTTTTGGAGGCTACTAATAGGAAACCTTCTGCTCATCCCTGTTTTGTATGTCCTGCTGCGTGTTTCTTGAAGCACGATGACATCGACTCCATGTGTCTTTGAGATTTCAGACAGATATTCACTCTTCTCTCAGATTCAATATTGAGTTGGCAGGTGATAAGGGATGGCCTTATTCTGTGAGTACTGATAAGGGTTTCCTCGGCATTCTTCGACTGGGAGGTATTTTCAGACAGTTCGATATCATCTTAGCGGCGTTACTATCACCCAGAGTGTACGTGTGATTTAAGGAAATTTACTAACTTGAGGAACATTAATTCCCTAGTGGCCTCGGATCTGTTCCTGAGTCTCGCCTCGAATACAACTCTCACTATCTCTAGATTACACCACACACTCCCTCTGAAATTATGAAACACTAATCGGAAACCAATGCACATTAATGCGGTTCTATTAATCAAATGAAATTGTTCATTGATTTTTTTCAGAAGAATTAAGAATCGAGGGTGAATAAGGTTATAAACTATATTCGCTATCACGTTTTCATCTCCATAAACTACATTTCTCGTGGTTTCTCACTTTCGCACCAGGCAAGTGCACCAGGCTGTACCTTAGTTAAGGCCTCGGCCGCTTCCTACCCACTAACCTTTCCCATCCTTGTCACTAAAAACCGTCGAATGTGTTAGTGCGACGTTAAACCACTAGCAAAAAAGAAAAATATACATTTCTTGACACAAATATACATGAGGTGTGTTGAGAATAATAAGTCCCCGAGAAGATGGACGTGTGAGAGAAAGGATCATGTTATCTGTGTAATATACCGAGATCTCCAGAATTTATCTAGAGAGAATTAGAAGCTCGAGTTTTATTTATTTTGGCTATTTAGCGAATAACTACAATATTAAATACATAATGATAATAACAGTGCATAAATATATAACAGATCAGTTGCATAGGTTTTCATCACCTGTACAGCCAGTGCGGAAATATATTGTCATTTATGCATTTGGGCCGCAGTTTCCCAATATGTCGGTTGTCTGCATCATCAGATTAACACAGTTTCATCCTGCCGATTGTGTGGTCTGTGGTCAGATGTATTGCTGAGAATGTTTCAGTGCGCTGTCTTGATGAATTTATATAAACATAAGTGCACATAAGTACGATAAAATTCATTTCATTTTCATTTCAGTGCGATAAAATGAAAGTGATAACTCGAAAATGATAAAATTGTGACGATGGAGGGCCGTTGATTGCTTGAAGTTTCTGATTTTCTTATGCCGGAACGGTCATTGGAGGTGTAGTTACAGAAACTTCTTGGCTAGTTAAGACATAGATAATCACCCACATATTGCCAATAAAAGAGTGTACTTTTGTGCGGTTAGAACGAGTTGAAATGATTTACTAAAAATTGCCCTAGACACTGTCACTTCCCTAACATATAGAACTACTTCTTGTCTGTTCACTGGAGGTTGACTCCTATCATGGAGTAAGGTTTACTGTTTAGTGTTTCCAGTACCAAAGGTTATATACTTGAATGTCTAACCACTGTCGGAGTTTTCGCGTCAAGAATAATAGTCTCCGTCAACATACTCGTTTTTCTTCCCTTCTATAATCAGTGGTAGGCTTTATTTGTCATTTTAGAAGATGTGACCGAAATAGGTAGCTTTCCTACGTTGTTGAGGGTTAAGACTTCACATGGTTTCCCGACTCAAAGGAATACCTACCCGTTGATGACGTAGTCTACCCATGGGATCTTGAACTTTCTGCGGTACATTTCAAAATCCTGTAGTTGAGTGATCCTTCGATACCGTGCTGAATTTTGCGAAGTTTAGGGAGTTCTTCATCTTCACATCCCTTGCGACTTTTTTTTGGATAGTTTCTCTTTTTTTGAAGGGTCTAACTTCTTACATTTTCTCCTCTGATATTAATACAGTACGATTACTCTTTGAACTAAAGGTGTAGTTAATTCCCTTTGATCAGAGACTGTGTGCCAGTTCTTTTTTCATAATTCTTGCAACTCATATACCGCACACAATACTATCCTCCACCATAACAATCACGCAGTTTCCTATACACGGCAGATGCCGCCCACACTCATCGCAGGGTCTCCCCTACAAGGACTGCACCAGGCTGGTATTAGTCAATTATATTATTGTTATTATTTATCCGAATAAGCCCCTTAAGACTACGAAAAATGCTGAGAGGCGTGCATTTGCCTTGCTTTGTGCCTATATTTCCTTCATTCTTTAACTGTGGGCTTCCTTTCTGTCTTCAGACCACGTTGCTCCAGTCTTCTCATTTGGTCTTTCCTCTTGGTCAACTTACCATTTGTAAATTTTGGATCTGAAGATTACCCTGTTTGGGCATCTTTTGGTGTAATTACCGCCTGTTTCAAATCGGATTCGATTTCGCCAATCCATTTAATTGTGACGCTTTTAACTTTACTCCTCTTTTCATAGAATTCGACTATTTGTTTTCTAAGCCTCTGGATATATTCTTTTTCGTATTATATGTTTGCCGATTTTCAGAAATTGCTGAATGGTGTGGGCAGTCTTGGAAAAGGAGTACGAGATGAAAATAAATAAATCTAAATTAAAATATTAATGCAGTGCAGTTGAAGGGAGTAAAGTGATGCAGGAAATATTAGATTAGTAAATTGTCTTAAAGGAAGTAGATAATATTGTTACTTAGGTAGTAGAATAAATAACGATGGCATAAATAAATAAACAAATAAATAATAATAATAATAATAATAATAATAATAATAATAATAATAATAATAAACACCAAATATGGAACGATAAACCGTGTTAGTAAATTTAAATGTAAATACTTTTGAGGGAATGGATTCAGCAAAATGGACTTGACAAAGAGGCCATAGCTGCAAGAATCAAGAAAATGGAAGTCACTTTCCAAACCACCCGCAACATACCGTATACAACAAAAAGTGCTTTTCCCTGAACACAAAAATTCGTCACTACAACACTGTCATCAAACCAGTATCGCTGTATGCATCTGAATGCCTTATCCTGTCCGAGAAATGCTTGCTTGCAGACTTAGAGAGGAAAGAAAGAAAGAAAGATCCTACACACCATACTTTGCCCAAACTACAAAAATGACATCTACTATATATTAGAAAGTCCGTGCCTTTCCTGGCAGGACCTAGTGTTTACAGTGCACTATGTCTTCTGGTATGGGCTAGAGTAATTTTGTTACTTTCATTGATCTGTCTCAGCTTTATCCTTGGCTTTGACAAAATGAAAGTGACTGAGATATGAGTGATGCTAGTAATGCCATTCCTTCTGCAGCCAGTCCCTGCAATGAATTGTGTGAAAATATTGCTCATAGGGTCAGTTAGTGCACGCATTTCAGTGGGCTTGGCTGACTGATATGTAACAGCAACTTCTGGCTCAGTGAGGAAAGCAACGGGAAACTACCTCACTCCTCATTTCCCTAGTACGTCTCTTCAGTGATGCCTAGGCCATCTATGACAGATGATGGCGGAGCTGTTGAGGATCCAACCAGTTTTTGGGCTGAGGACTAAACATACATTAGAAAATCCAGGCAAGAAGTATACTCTAAGATACAGAAGATCACACAATGCGTAAAGGCAGAGTTCGCTTCTGCGGTCATATACGACGGATGATCGACTCTCGATGGGCGAAGCGTATCTACAGTATATTTGACTCAAAACCAATAACGGCAATGACATGGTACGTTAATATCAAGAAAGAACTGGGCCTATAAGCAGAAGATGCACAAGACCGAAATATTTTTAGAGTAGCCATCAAGACTTTTGGGACTTTCCGGGACGAAAAACGGGCAACTGGTGCTAAATGGACAGAAGAACGTCGTGCTAAACACAGTGAGCTAATGAAGACGATGTAGATCAAGCGAAAAATGAACAAGTGCCAGAATGTAAAGTGAGGCTTATCGTGGCTCCTAGTTGGCTGATTAGCGAAGTTGAATAATAATAATAATAATAATAATAATAATAATAATAATAATAATAATAATAATGTTATTGTCTTTACGTCCCACTAACTACTATTACGCTTGTCGTAGAGGTACGGGTGCAGGAATTCAGTCCCGCGGAATTCTTTTACGTGCCAGCAAATCTACCGACACGAGACTGACGTATTTGATCCAGGATTGAACCTGCCAAGTTGGGGTCAGAAGGCCCGCTCCTCAACTGTCTGAGCTACTCAGCTCGACGCAGAAGTAAAGAGCACATAAAGGACGAACATAAGGAGGGGAGGCCTTTCTTAGGAAGGGAAATTCGCTCACTTCGAATTTTAATGTAAGACTTTAGTCTGAAGCATGCATTGTACGGAAGTGAAATATGGGCAATAACTAGCTCAGAAATGTGGTGTTACAGAAGGATGCTGAAAATGAGATGGATAGATCGAATCACGCATGACGAGGTAGTGAATCAAACTAGTGGGAGGAGAACGACAGACACATCTTAAGACACCCAGGACTTGCTCAGTTAGCTTCTTTAGGGAAGTGTAGGCGGTAAGAACTGTAGGGGTAGACCAAGGCATGAATATGACAAACACATTAGACTAGTAGTTACGTAGAAATGAAAACGTTAACACACGATAGGGTACCATGGAGAGGCGCATCAAACCGGTGTATGGACTGATGACCCAAACAACATGTTAGGTTCTAACTTGTTTTCTCGTAAAATTTAAGTGAATACATACGTGGTTGCCTTATATTTCTTTTGTTAATTGTGTAACCTGAAGTTATGTAAGCGCTACTCCTATATCTCAAAATTGAAACTCGTGACATAACTTAGATTATGAGGGTGGAATCATAAATTTCTCACCCTTGAATGAGAAAGAGAATGTAGAAGTGACGTCTTTTGGCATGATAAGAAGAAGCTCTCTTGGGTTGTGAAGTTGAACTTGTGACGTACTTACTGTCGAAGGGTGAGCCAGGATGATGGAGAACTGCATGGTTATTTATGGAAGGGGGCTTTGGTCACCAATAATGAGTGTGTGCGGGAGACTGTACCTAGAACATAAACTTTGGTATTATACAAAGTAAAGCAGCCCTTGCAGAGTCTGTTTTTGCTGCTTGGGGCCCCAAAAATGGAGCGAGGTGCTCGACAAGTGCTGTCACTTACACTGGCTCACTGTGCTGCTGCTGTCTCGCTCTCTCGATAGAAAGAGCCAAGCCAGGCCAACCCGCGCCGTGGTGTACAACTGCGTCCGTTGATTGCATGTCAGCACCATCTGGCGGGCCCGCGGCGAAACCCACTCTCTCTATGTGTGTGTGTGTGTACCCTCCCCCGCCTGGCATGTACTCTACACGCTTAACACAACCTATAAACATACATACCTAGAAAATACAAAGAAATAAAAAAAGTACTCTTCTCGCAATTAACTTCTGATTCTTCGTCATATTTGACAAGTTCTATTTTTGTTACTGATGATGGGGTGGAAATAGTTGAAGAGTGAACTTACTGTGTATGCAAGAGACGAGATGGTGAAAGAGTTGGGAGAAGAGTTCAAGTTGTTTTATAGTTAACAGATGTAGTAGGGAGGAATGGAGTTGGAAGTATAGTGGAGAAGATGAAGGATGGGGTGTGTATGGGGCAAGCCTAGCCCCACAGTCGTATGTTCCCAAGGTAGGATGTGAAGAAGAAGAAGAAGAAGAAGAAGAAGAAGTAAAGGATGAATTCTGGAATGGATAAGGTCGTAATGGAGACACCAAAAAACGAAAGTGTCGATAGTCGCAGGTGATTTAAATGGGCATGTGGGGGAAAAAGTACGGAAGAAGATCGGAGAGTGATTGATTGGTGGAGCATGGACAGGTTGCGAAGTCATGGAGGGGGGGAGGGAGAGTTCTCCTCCCCTACCGACGGTTTTACCTCAAAGGTTCCTCTCCCCACTAAAATTGCCCGGTTGGGAGGGGGCGGGGGAATTATTTCATTATAAAGTAATAAGGAAAATGTCGAACATATATATTACTGAAATCGCGTCTTAATGTGCATGTTTTCATAAAATCAGCAATTAAAGACACCTCGTTCGAAGTGCCTACAGGTTACTAATACTTTTATTGAACTGCGTAGTGACTAGCGGAAAAAATAAAATAGCTCACAAAAGTAAGTTTCCAGTGTTCATCGTTCTTCTTATAACAACAGAATTTAAAAGAAAATTCTTGGGGAGCGGGGAGTTTACTTACAGTAGAGTTAAAAACCCCTCCCCACCGGGGACTGCTTGAAAAAACCTATTAATTAAGCCCTGTCCGGCTCCATGGCTAAATGTTTAGCGTGCTGGCCTTTGGTCACAGGGGTCCTGGGTTCGATTCCCGCCAGGGTCGAGAATTTTAACCATTAGTGGTCAATTCCTCTGGCACAGGCACTGGTTGTATATGTTGTCTTCATAATTTCATCCCCTTCACGACGCACAGGTCGCCTACGGGTGTCAAATCAAAAGACCTACACCTGGCGAGCCGAAGTCCTCCGACACATCCCGGCACTAAAAGTCATACGCCATTTCATTTCAGTTAAGCCCTATGATCCTTCTCACTACCCCCCCCCCCCCCCGCCTCGCTCCCCACTCCTCCCATGATTTATTTCCGACTTCGCACCGTGAGCATGGGTGAAACAAATGAGTGAGACAGAATAATAGAACATACCATTACATTCGCCCTAGAAGTAGTTAATACCTACTTTCAGAAGAGTGATATACAATAGTGGAAACAGATTCAGCCAAACTGATTACATTTTATACCGTAGGAAATACATGACGGTAATCAAGAATAGCAAAATCATAAACGGGGAAAAGTGTTGCCGCACAACACAGTAACATATTGATGTAGACTGTAATGAGGAAAACCTACAGCCGGTGTCCAATCATTCGACCGGATCAGGGATGGAATGAATGAAGCCCCCATTTAGCGGTGAGGATAGTAATGTTGTGCCGGCTGCCGAAGCCTGGGGCAATGATTAATGACTGACAGATGAAATGAAATTATACTAGAGGGTGTTGTTGGAATGAAAGAAGACAGGGAAAACGGTAGTACCCGGAGAAAAATCTGTCTCGCCTCCGCTTTGTCCAGCACAAATTTCACATGGAGTGACCGGCATTTGAGCCAGGGAACCCAACAGTAAGAAGCCGGCGCGCTGCCGCCTGAACCATGGAGACACTGTATAGACTGTAATATATTGATAAAAATTATTAAACAGTCAAAATAGACAAAGCGAAGTGTAAAGTGATGGAAACTCAAAAACGAGGAGTGTAGAGCTGAGTTTAACGAAAGGGTGTTAAAGGAAATTACGGAGGATGTACAGGCTTTAAGAAGGGTGGGAGATGATGGTAATACCTTAACAAAAGTTGGAGAGTAGTTACTAGGGAATACATCAAAAAGAAAAGGCCCACCATGTGATAAGGAGGCATGGTTGTGAAACGACAGTGTCCAGTTGGCTGCAAAGAAGAAAGAGACCAAGATAAGATGGGATCGGACAGGTAATCAAGAAGATAAGGAAGCATTTAAATTTGCAAATGAATACGTCAAGACAGTTATAAGAAACAAAGGCAAAGGGGAAGAAGCATATGATCAACTGGAAAGGAAATAGGGGAATAGACATTTCATAAGAATAATAAAAGCAAACGACACGGCTTCAAAGGATTAAGGGCGGAAATGGAGTTGTGATTTCATACAGATGACAAGATAAAGAAAATATGGTAGTATTACTTCGAAAAGTTGCTGAATGAAGAGGTGTGAGAAGAGGGGCAGGTAAATGAAGGATTTGTGAAAATTACTGAGATAAAAGAAGTGCAAGATAAGAAAATGAAGAGGAGTAAAGCTATAGGAGCAGCAATATCCCGGTGAAAACGTGGAAACTTTCTGGGCGAAGATGATCTTAATATTCTTTGGGACCTCATGAAGGAGCCGTTGCAGCAGGAAAAAATACCACACAATGCAGGAAAAGTATCCTTGCGTCAAGTTTTAAAGGAGAGGGGGGGGGGTGTTGGGGACTGCAGAAATTATATAGGAATCGAGCACTGATTGAGCGGCCGCTTGGTTAGGGTTTCGTAGCTGTAAGCTTCGATTCGGGAGACGGAGGATTCGAATTCCATAATCGGCAGCTCTGAAGGTGGTTTTCCGTGGTTTCCAATTTTCACACAGGGCAAATGCTGAGGTTGTACATTAATTATGACCACGAACGCTATCTTCCCAATCTTAGCCAATTCTAGCCCTTTCCCATCTTTTTGTGGCCGAAAACCTTCGATATATTAGTGCGAAGTTAAACCTCAGCAGAAAGAAAAGAGGAAACAGGCTTATGTCCCATTCAACGAAGATCTGGGGAGGAATTTCTTTCTTTCTTTCTTTCTTTCTTTCTTTCTTTCTTAATACATTTAACCCCCAGGGTTGGTTTTTCCGCCGGAATAAGCAAGGGATCTCACCTCTACCACCTCAAGGGCAGTGTCCTGGAGCTTGAGACGTTGGGCCAGGGCGATAAAAGTGGGATGGAAGACCAGTGCCTCGCGCAGACGGCCTCACCTGCTGTACTGAGGGATAGAAGCGGCCGTGGCCTAAGTTAGGTACCATCCCGGCATATTCCTGGAGGGGAAGCGGGAAACCGTGGAAAGCCACTTCGAGGATGGCTGAGATTGGAATCCCGAATCCCATTCCAGTACGCGTGACCACTTTTCAAATTTCGAGGCAAAGCCGGGAAACGAACCCGGGCCTCCAGAGGTGCCAGTTAATCACACTAACCACTACACCACAGAGGCGGACTGGGGAAGAATTATAGATGGAAAACTATGGCAGGAGAGAAGTATATCATATAAAGGAACAACAGATGATATCTTGCTCTGCGACAGCTGGTAGAGCAGCACACAGAAATGCAAGCAGAGCTACACACGGTGTTCATAGACGTCGAGAATGGATATGATAGTGTCCAGGCAAGAGATATGCACATGCATAAGGTGTTCCAGAAAATAATGTAAGATCTGTAAAGGGAATATATGGGCAACAACCTAGGTTAAGAGTAGTGTAGCAACGACAGAAGGATTCGAAGCGGAAGTCAGGTAACACCAAGAGACATCTCTCAGCCCATATGTGTTTCACCTGGTAATGTATGTGGTTGTTAGATACGTTAAGAGGAAAGCAACTTGGAGAATAATGTTTTCAGTTGATATCTTCCTGTGCGAAGAATCCAGAAAAAGGATGGCAGAATAGTTGGAGGAATGGAGCAAAGTGTTCGAAGAAAGGGATATGAGAATAAGTAGAACAAAAATAGATTACATGCTAGGGAAAGTTAAGCTTTGTAGAAATTCAAATACCTAGGGTCCAATATTCCAAAAAATGACGAGTTAGAGTCATAAATACAGTGCAGAATATGATGCGACTGGATGATCTGGTGAAAGGTGAGTGGGGTGCCATGTGACAAGAATGTGAGCTGTAGAATGAAGGCCTAAGAATATAGACCGAAAGGACTTGTTAAACAGGCGATGTTGTATAGTTCGGAGAGGGTTTAGGAAAGGGAAATGAAAGTTACGGAAGTGAGGATCTAGATGGATGACTAGAGTAACAAGGAGGGACCACGTAAGAAATGAATGCATGGGAGGGATGGCGAAGGAATCGAAACTAAGATGGTTTGGTCACGTACAACGACGGAGTGACGATTGCATTGGAAGGAAGATCGGAAAATTGTAAGTAAAAGGAAAAAGAAAGAGGAAACGGCGGAAAATGAGATGGAAATTCAGGTTAGAAGAAGATATAAGTCGTAAGTTTGGAGAAAGTAGGACGTTCAAGAGAGGAATGACGGTGGAGGAGAATTAAAGAAGAAAATGTCAACCTGATGTAGGATGGGAAAAGACGAAGTGAGGTAAGTTATACTCCTTTAGGAGAAACGTACAATCAGAATGACTCTCAGCGCTGTAGAAATTAAATTATTCTTGTTTCTCACAGAATGTTGGCGACCATCATGGAGTGCATGTCCAGCTCCATGGCTAAATGGTTAGCGTGCTGGCCTTTGGCCACAGGGGTCCCGGGTTCGATTCCCGGCAGAGTCTGGAATTTTAACCATATTGGTTAATTTCGCTGGCACGGGAGCTGGGTGTACGTGTCGTCTTCATCATCATTTCATCCTCATCACGACGTGCAGGTCGCCTACGGGTGTCAATTCAAAAGACCTGCACCTGGCGAGCCGAACTTGTCCTCCGACACTCCCGGCACTAAAAGCCATACGCCATTTCATTTCATTTCATTAAATTTTGGGAGGGCAGAGAATTCATATCATTTCACGGCACGGCGGAATACTTCCTCATTGATGATGCGGTCTACCCAACGGATTTTGAACTCTCCGTGACAGATCCACATTTCAAACAGTCGTAGTTCGTTCACTAACGAAGCCTTTAGTGACCCTCACTCGACACTGCAAAGCAGTAGCGGTAACACGGAAAATTTCACGATGCTGGGCTCAGACGGTTGAGGCACTGGCCTTCTGATCTCAACTTGGCAGGTTCGATCCTGGCTCATTCCGGTGGTGTTTGAAGGTGCTCAAATACGTCAGCCTCGTGTCGGTAGATTTGCTGACACATACAGGAACTACTGCGGGACAAAATTTCGGCACCTCGGCGTCTCCGAAAACCGTCAAAAGTAGTTAGTGGGACGTAAAATCAGTTAACATTAATAAACCTTCACGACACGCCAGCGAGTTTTGAAGCGGTCACGGTTAACGTAAGATGTTGTAATAAAATAAGGAACGCGGAAGTGAGAGAAGGGACGGGTATTTAGGTTGAGGTGAATGCAGCAAGTTGTCTTAAATGGAGGTAGCCCGGACAAATAGTGAGGAGGGATTTCAAGAGAGGGCAAAAGGACGCACCGCCTGGGACCCACGGGTCGGCGAAGGAAAGTAGGATGAGGTGGTCAGACGATGTCGAAGAAGATATTCAGTAAACAGTGGTCAACAAAAACAAAAACAGAAAAAGGACTGGGAGAGGCATGCCATGAAAGTTATAAGAAAGATAGGCTAGCATTTTCCAGAATGGCTACATGGGATTATTCGATTATTCAAAGTAGCCACTATTCAGCATTTGAAAGAGGCCTTTGCCATATGTAGGATGTTCCAGACTAATTCTAAACATCAAGTCTTAAAATAACCTACTTGTCGAGTTCTACCAACTTACCTACCGTATCTGTGATAGTGTGTTAGCCAAAGAGTGGGCGGGGGGGGGGGGGAAGTACCCGCGTTTAGAACGACCCCATGGAAATTTTACAAAAGGAAAATAAACAGAAACTGGCAAAAAAACAACAAACATTCATAGACATAAGTTTAGAACCAACAGATCTGCTGAATCTATTTTCTAAGAAGCCTCGAAATTTGGATTTTAGATTGTAAACTGAACATACCATTGGCTGTAAAACTGTTGACCTTGATCGTATTGTAACTGATATGTATTTTAATATAAGCTTTTGTAGTGTGCTGCAATCTGAATATCAGCATAATTCGCTGGTATCAGTGCTCTTATAATGGCAAAAGCACAGACACCTTCATTTTGTTCTATCATCATTTTGTTTCTACAACCCGCCCCCCTAACTTCATCGACCGATCCTGCCGACGCTACTGATCTGTGAAGATTTTCACAATGAAATCTAGCTGTCGCGTGCAGGCTTCTCAATATCCTCTTGACCGTGCGTTCAATGTTTGAGCATTGACGCTTGTGTCATAAGATGTATAAACAAGGCAAATAATTATTTTAAGTTCTTGGAAACTGAGCGGAACTAATCTTGAGGGAAATCCCCCTTTGAAGATCACGTGACATGTGTTCGGGACGGAGCAGGTTGCACGAGACTTTGATCTCATACACTCATTTCGCTGCTGTCTTCTGCATACTGGTTGTCTCTCACTAAATTACCATTCACGTAAGAGCTCCAGTTCAACAAGAATTCATAGTCGAGATCACGCTTTCTGCTTGTAAAATAATGTGTCTGTAGTATGAGTTGTTGTTCTGTACGAGATGCGCTAATTATAATAAATTCGTATTATTGTTATTATTATTATTATTATTATTATTATCATTATTATTATTATTATTATTATTATTATTATTATTATTATTATTATTATTATTATTATTATTATTGCAGCCCTACGGCGTAGGAGTAGCGTGCGTGCCTCATGTCCAGAGGCTCCGAGCCATTGCAGGGTTTTCATTTCTGAGTATGCCGGGTAGAATACCTCACAGGGTCGAGTACTGGCCTTCTGAGCTCAAGTTGGGGGTTCGATCCTGGCTCAGTCCGGTAGTATTTGAATGTGTTCAAAATACGTCAGATTTAGTGGCACATAAAAGTCCTCCTGCTACTATCTTGATTGCTGAGACAGATCTCCGATTTCTTCGTTTTATTAACAGCTGCCGGACAAGTGCGACTTGGGTAATGTAGCTATTAGCTTGCATTTGGGAGATAGTGGGTTCGAACCCGACTGTCGGCAACCCTGAAGATGGTTTTCCGTGGTTTACCATTTTACACTAGGCAAATGCTTTGACTGCACCTTAATTACGCCACGGTCGCTTCCTTCCCACTCTTAGCCTTTTCCTATCCCATGGCCGTCAAAAGACCTATCCGTATCGGTGCGACGTAAAGCAGATTCTTAAAAAAAATCATACTAATAGCTAGAGAGATATTCGATGGGTATTAGTAAGTTGTTCTTATATATCATAGGCTATACTCTCCAAGGCTATTATTACCACTGTGTCAGTTACCTATAGAGTCCGACTCGTTGGCTGAACGGTCAGCGTACTGGCCTTCGGTTCAGAAGGTCGCGGGTTCGATTCCCGACCGGGTCGGGGATTTTAATCGTCTCTGATTAATTCTTCTGGCCCGGGGACTGGGTGTTTGTGTTTGTCCCAACACTTTCCTCTTCATATTCACACAACACACTACACTACCAACCACCACAGAAACACGCAATAGTGATTACATCCCTTCATATGGGGTTGGCGTCAGGAAGGCTGTTTAGATCAATGCATTCTGAGAAAACTACAAACTTTCAACCTGAAACTCTGTTTAGTAAGTCGAATACTTTGAGCGATAGAAAATATCCCAGTTTCTAAAGGAAGCTAAGTCAGCTGGGGTGTTGAACAGCCATCAGCACCAATCACACAGTGCTCAGAAAGTCGAAGGATGAGGAGTTCTTTGTTATAAATGTGTGCAGTAATTTTAGTATTTACAAATAAACAACGAAAACAACAATGTGATATGTTAAATATTCTCGAATCTATACAAGTTAAGTCATCAGTGATGAGTTGTAAAACGTCGCAATATGTCGCTAAGAAACTCCTATTTATTTATTTATTGTTTTTTTTTACTGTTGCAAGTTGACACGTCTGTGTTATTATTATTATTATTATTATTATTATTATTATTATTATTATTATTATTATTATTATTATTATTATTATTAGCATGGAAAAATATTCATACACGAGAGATAGCATTTATTGAAGTTACTTGTTTACACTTAATTGGAACTCATCAGGTAATAACGGATTTCTCACTACCCCCCCCCCATTGTTTTCTGATCAACTCAATTCGACTTTGATTAATGTCGAGACATGAAATAGCACTACATCGGACTGGACGTGGAACATCGTTACACACAGTTGCTACATCAGATTACCAAATATGAAAAAAAAATTATTTCCTAATCCGATCACCCTCCAGGGTTGGCTTTTCCCTCGGACTCAACGAGGGATCTCACATCTACCACCTCGAGGGCAGTGTTCTGGAGCTTGAGAGTCGTCGGGGGGGATACAATTCGGAAGGAAGACCAGTACCCCACCTTATGGGTGAGGGGGGGAATTGGAAGGGATAGACAAGTAAGAGGGAAGGAAGCGGCCGTGGCTTTAAGTTAGACATCATCCCGGAATTTGCCTGGAGGAAAAGTGGGAAACCACAGAAAACTACTTCGAGGATGGCTGAGGTGGGAATCGAACCCTCCTCTAGTCAGTTGACCTCCAGAGACTGAGTGGACCCCTTTCCAGCCCTCGTACCACTTTTCAAATTGCCGGGCTGAGTGGCTCAGACGGTTAAGGCGCTGGCCTTCTGACCCCAACTTGGCAGGTTCGATCCTGGCTCAGTCTGGTGGTATTTGAAGGTGTTCAAATACGTCAGCCTCGTGTCGGTAGATTTACTGGCACGTAAAAGAACTCCTGCGGGACTAAATTCCGGCACCTCGGCGTCTCCGAAAACTGTAAAAGAGTAGGTAGTAGGACGTAAAACAAATATCATCTTTTCAAATTTTGTGGCAGAGCCGGGAATCGAACCCGGCCCTCCGGGGATGGCAGCTGATCATCCTAACCACTGTACCACGGAAACGGACATGGAAAATATTTAAAAATCGCAATCTGCTGTTTTCTCTTTACCTGACTTGACTTACCGAGCACCAATGAAAAGTCACTTTGATTTTCCTTTCATGGCGTATTTCCAGTTATCGGGAATAGCTACTACTGTGAATTAAGCCTAGTTTTACGTTGGGACGCCCTTCCTTACGCCGTCCCTATGTGGAGGGATGTATCGCTATTGTGTGTAACTGAAGACGTGTATTCTTTCAAAATCCCCGACGCAGTCGAAGTTCGAACCCCTGGCTCCTTGAAACGAAGGCACCTGGGCTGACCATTCAGCCAAGGAGTCAGGGATAAATCTGAATCACAATAAAAATAGTAATAATATATCCGTTAAATTATGTTGTCGTACTACAGCTCGTTGGTGGTAAAGTGACTGAACGTTAAGATAAAAAAAATACATGAATCAATTAAGGAAAACAAACAGTTCCTGCTTAACGAGTTTACTCAAAAGAGAGGCATTTAGGTCTCATATCGATCTGTTCCTTAACACTTTTAATTCAGAGTACTATCAAAACTTGCGTTGACCTAATTATTTGCTCTTACGATCCTAAGGGAGCGTGTTCAATCCTGGCTAAAGTGAGAGAGTGTTTAAATGCAACAAACACGCCTTGCTGACTTTTAATATGTAAAGGAACTCTTGTAGAAAATCTTTCGTCTCCCCCTATGTCTCGCAAATTCTGTGACAAGTGAAGGAATAAAAAAACACTATTTTAAGATAAAGAACTATCAGAATTTACTTCGTCTTCAGAGAAAGATGTATTTTGTGGCGGTGCAATCAGTCGAATTTGGGAGAATCTTATTCAAAATGTATATTGTTCATTTCGTTGAGAGCTATCTCAAATGTAATCCCAGTCAGATCGGACGAGGGTTAGGGAAGTTACAAGTGATTTTATGAAAAATCTTGTACCGGTACTTCAAAATCAAAATATTACGAAAAACGTTGATCTGAAGATGATTTTCTTTTCAAGCTGCTTTTCGTCGCACGCACACAGATAGGTCTTATGGCGATGATGGGAAAGGAAAGGGCGAGGAGTGGGAAGTAAGTGGCCGTGGCCTTAATGAAGTTACAGCCCCAGCATTTGACTGGCTACCGACAGAGTGGTTCGAACGCACTACCTCCCGAATGCTTATCAATTTAAGTTCATCACCTAGGTAATATCGAGAGATAACATATAATTGACATTATTTCTTCAGTCTGTCATATTCAGCCCTAACCTAGTTTCGAACGGCGCAAAACCCGTACGAATGGGGTAATGTTGACGTCCCTGTAGACTACCAATTCTACTGTTTTTGGATTCTGAACAGCATCCTCGAAGGATCGTCTTTCATTGCAATAAATTGTTCACTCATTAGCACAAAATAATAATAATGAACGAAAAGTATTTCACAATATTACCAACCTTTACCATACTTGTCCATCGCCAGAAGTAGAATATGCTATTTGCCCAGTTAGTGGTTTCTCAGCGAAACAATTCCTTGAGTTCCTTCCTTCCCACTCCTTGCCCTCGAAAGCTCGACATCAGAGGATCTTTCGTTCAATTTGCTCCTTGATTATGGATTGGGAATGGCACAAGCAGATGTCAGAATAGAAGTTAATGTAACTAGCAAAGCAAAGCCAATTCCGTATACGCCATGGAATCTCTTGGAGTAGTGGAATTTAAACAAAAGGCTCCCACTACCCGGTAACCTCATCGCTAAGCGGAATAGATGCCCGGCCACCTTTGCGTCCTCCCCCAAAATTAATGAACCGCAGGGCTATGCGTTTCTCGAGAAGTAGAAATCGCCTTTCTAAATGTTTCAGCTTCATTAGGGGGAATCGAGCCCACATCCTTTCAAATGAACCGAGAACATCGACCAGGTAGCCAGTTAATATCCCTTGCAAGAAAAATACACGCCACAGCAGAAAACTTAACACTCTCACTGTTTGAAAAGGAAAGAAAGAACGCTGGGTAAAGCTGACTTCAGTTTAGGCGGGAACATTAGAAATTATATACTTTCTGGTTATGCCATGTGAGAGGGACAAATTGCTAGAAAACTTCACGCCTCACTAAGGCGTGTTTATTTAAATAGTGGTCGTATGCATTACTAGCATTTCAAATATGATCTTTTTTATTCCAGACGTAATACATCATTGCCAGAAAAAAATATTTAAACAATTATTTGTCAAAACATTTATTTTATTTTATTTTATTTTATTTTATTTTATTTTATTTTATTTTATTTTATTTTATTTTATTTTATTTGGTTTAGTCAAAATATTGGGAGTTTTGAATGTTTTACGTACCGGTATACGCAAAGCTGTACGATTACTGTAGCTAATGCTACAGTTCAGTCCTAGGGATGGCCTTGCTGACGAATTCTCTGAGGTAAACAAGATTTTATTTGCTTTTTAAGAGTGATGAAAATGAAATGTCGTATGGCTTTTAGTGCCGGGATATCCCAGGACGGATTCGGCTCGCCAGGTGCAGGTCTTTCTATTTGACGCCTGTAGGCGACCTGCGCGTCGTGATGAGGATGAAATGATGATGAAGACAACACACACACACCCAGCCCCCGTGCCATTGGAATTGACCAATTAAGGTTAAAATCCACGACCTGGACGGGAATCGAACCCGGAACCCTCTGAACCGAACGCCAGTACGCTGACCGCTCAGCCAACGAGTCGGACTTTAAGAGTGATAATCGGAGCACATCAGAAGTCACGAAAAGGATAGGAATTTCAAAGAGAGCCCTCCAATATAAAAAGAATCTGCTGGCAAACAAACATATAGATATTCAAACTCGGAAGGCCTTTGCAGAAACCTTTGTATGGAGCGTTCTTCTGTATGGTTTCGAAAGATGGACATTAGGAATGCAAGAGAAGAAACGACTAGAGGCAATTGAAATGTGGATATGGAGGAGAATGCAGAGGCTAACTTGGACTTACTTGAAGAGCAATACCAAAGTCCTTAGAGAGATACGAGAAAAACGAAATCTGGTTACTGAAATTGAAAAACGGAAAATAAAATTTCTTGGTCACATTCTGCGGCATGAGGAGTTCCTTTGTAACATCATTGAAGGGAGATTTGCTGGTAAAAGGGGAAGAGGACGACCCAGAGTGTCTTATTTCAAGAACCTGCTTCTGAGGATGAAGTGCAAGACCTACGCTGACTTCGGCTCAAGATAGACATGTATGTACAATGTCCTCAGTCGGCAGCCCTGAAAATAGTTTTCCGTGGTTTCCCATTTTCACACCAGGCAAATGCGGGGGATGTACCTTAATAAAGCCACGGCCGCTTCCTTCCCACTCCTAGCTCTTTCCTGTCCCATCGTCGCCATAAGACCTATCTGTGTCGGTGCGACGTAAAGCAGCTAGCTGCTAACAAATGTTTAAAGTTTACTCTTCACTCCAGCTTATTAACAAGAAAAATCATAAAATAAAAGATTGTTCATTTTAATACACTAGCGACACCTAGCGAGTTGGTCTGCAAGGTAGAAGTAAATGGACACTTGCAAAAGCGTAAAGCAGATATAACAAGCAAGTAAATTCTCCTTTGCATTTGAGGATTAACACAGAAGTGGAAAAAAAAAAAGAATTAAGGAATCTGTATAAATTATGTATGGCTTTAATTCTCTGAATGGACATATTTCACAATTGAAGCAGTGTTTGTAGGGTACAATGACCCGATATTTAACGAAATAATAAAATATTCTGATCCGGATATTGTTCACAATACATTTCCCCATTCATTTGCGGTACTAGGCTGTGGGGCTTAAAACCCTGAACAAGTGAAAAATCATTGTTTCAAATAAAACTAATTGTTGTGAGTTTTATGCAGGTATTTGTTCGAATCATAACTTCATCCCAGCTCTAGAATCGCTCAGTGGGTATTTAATTCCACAGAGTCAAAGAAAAGCATAGAGGTTTCTCACATACGACACCGAATTCTGGTCATCATTTGATTTGTGGAGATTTTTGAGTGGTCTTTGTAAACAGTCTATCAGATTATTATTAGTCTATTATTATTATTATTATTATTATTATTATTATTATTATTATTATGTCAGACTCGTTGGCTGAACGGTAAGCGTACTGGCCTTCGGTTCAGAGGGTCCCGGGTTCGATTCCCGGCCGGGCCAGGGATTTTAACCTTAATTGGTTAATTCTAATGGCACGGGGGCTGGGTGTGTATGTTGTCTTCATCATCATTTAATCCTCATCACGACGCGCAGGTCGCCTACAGGTGTCAAATAGAAAGACCTGCACCTGGCGAGCCGAACCCGTCCTGGGATATCCCGGCACTAAAAGCCATACGACATTCATTATTATTATTATTATTATTATTATTATTATTATTATTATGTCTCCTTGTAATTAATTTGTCCATGTATAGTAGAAGTAAACATACAGGAGGGGTGCGTGTTGAATTTAAACGCGTCATCTATTCTCACAAAAAATGACCTATTCAAAAATGATGGTGCTATTTTTTTTGTAAATAGTGACAAGCAGATACAAGAAAGTCTATCATTGTAAAAAGAATGTAAAATGTTTAAAGCCCTTTCAGTAGCTATTCCTTTTAAGAGTTACGGAATTTCGTCTTGAAAATAGGGTCATTATCTCTCGCACTGCCCAATGGTAGTCCACCATTTCTCATTTAGTTTATTCATTATCTTAAATTATCAGTTACTGTTCTTGAAAATATCATGTATATTACAGCAGCGTGTTTGAATGATTTTTTTTTCTTTCTGAAATTTCCTTATCTGATCTGAGGTAGATACAAGGTATCTCCCGTCGATCCTGGGTAGGAGATGGATAGGCCTGTACTGTTTCAAAGTGCTGCTTCTAAGCGGTAGATGCTAACTGGCCAATTTTCTTTGATTTTGACATTATTAATGCCTTTCCTTAGCTGAATGGTCAGTAGAGTGACCTAGGTACACGGTACTCCTCCCCCTTTCCATCCTTAGTAGGAGATTGATGTACTGTTTCAAAGTGCTATTCCTATATGATGGCTGGTAACCGGCCAACTTTCCACTGTGCTGACCACTCAGTCAAGTAGCCTGACTACTATTGTTATGAATAATATGTATAATCCGGGTCGGAATTGGAATGAATGAATCCCCATCTAGCGGCGAGGATAGGAGTTGTGCCGGCTGCTGATAAAGCCCGTCGCACTTCTCAGGGGCAATGATTCATGACTGACAGACGAAATGATATTGGAGAGTGCTGCTGGAACGAAAGATGACAGGGAGAACCGGAGTGCCTGGAGAAAACCTGTCCCGCCTCCGTTTTGTCCAACAAAAATCTCACATGGAGTGACCAGGATTTGAATCACGGAACCCAGAGGGGAGATGCTGACGCGCTGCTAATATAATTCATTTTCTTATACCAAGAGAGTGGCTGAGAGGTTCTGAGTTACGTAGCTATCAGCTTGCGTTCGGGAGATAGTGGGTTCGAACCTCACTGTTGGCAGCCCTGAAGATTATTTTCCGTGATTCCCAGTTTTCAGACCAAGAAATGTCTGGAGCTATACCTTAATCAAGGCCACGGTCGTTTCCTTCCCACCCCCAGCCCTTTTCTACCCCACAGTCGCCATAAGACTCATCCGTATCTGTGCGATGTAAAATAAAATCGTTAAAAACCTTTAAATATTGTTACCATATTTAATTTTGTTCTCAATATTTTTAATATCATTATTATTAGTGTATTTGTTAGTAGTAATAGTGTATTGGATTAGGACTTGTAAAGTGTAGGAAAGGGAATATGTCCCTAACTTTGCTAGGATACATAAAATTATCTATCTATCTATCTATCTATCTATCTATCTATCTATCTATCTATCTATCTATCTACAGTATCCGAATTTGAATACAATTGATCATGAAGATTTAAATAGGGAATGTGATTTCATTCCTTACAATAATAATAATACTATGTCCTTAGCTACCGTGTTAGACATTTTTATTTGATTTCATCCAGGCTGCCTGCATGAGCCTGGTAGTTGCGGTGCGATGTTGAATGTTGTACTCGAGTTATGAATCATGTTGTCGAGGTACTTGTATTGGTCACGCTTGGAGACTTGTTGCCCAGCGATGGGTAAGCAGATCTTTCCTAACCAGTATTCTACTACAGACCTCATCACGTAGTTGCTCTAGGGAGCCGGTGTTACTTGCTCAGCTCGGGACGGGTGTTTGTCACGTGACAAGAGAGCAGCATTCAGGCGGGTTGCATACCGTGGCCGTACTGTACTTGCGCCACTGGCCTGCAGCACATACTACGTCATGCACTTCCTCTACATCTTCCCCTACTTGCTCGCTAAGCTGCTCTCGTTCCTCGAGAGCGGGGAGCAAACTGGCTCCGAAGGCATTTGGCTCTCGATTGACGATGCCTGTTTTACTCCATGTACTGGGTCTTGTGGGCACTCACACCAAACCGCCTCTTTATAACTGATGCTTCCTTTAAAAAAATCAAATTCTGCGCTCTGTTCAGAGAGGTACGTCGATAGTATGCATCGAAGTCCAATGCTTTATCTTTCAGTCTTCAGTAAACTCGTCTAAGATCAGGCAGAAGAGAAACGGACTCAAGACCGAACTCTGGGGTACTCTCCGGTACTGCGATTGGTCTTGTCGCGCCTTCTTCTTCTTCTTCTTCTTCTTCTTCTTCTTCTTCCTGCTTATTTATTTATTTACACTGACTGACAGAGCAAATGCAACACCAAGAAGGAGTGGTCAGAACTTTATGCCAATTGCAGGGTAGACTGACGTCACTGAGGTATGCTCATGATGTGAAATGCGCCGCTGTGCTGCGCACGTAGCGAACGATAAATGGGACACGGCGTTGGCGAATGGCCCACTTCGTACCGTGATTTCTCAGCCGACAGTCATTGTAGAATGTGTTGTCGTGTGCCACAGGACACGTGTATAGCTAAGAATGCCAGGCCGCCGTCAACGGAGGCATTTCCAGCAGACAGACGACTTTACGAGGGGTATGGTGATCGGGCTGAGAAGGGCAGGTTGGTCGCTTCGTCAAATCGCAGCCGATACCCATAGGGATGTGTCCACGGTGCAGCGCCTGTGGCGAAGATGGTTGGCGCAGGGACATGTGGCACGTGCGAGGGGTCCAGGCGCAGCCCGAGTGACGTCAGCACGCGAGGATCGGCGCATCCGCCGCCAAGCGGTGGCAGCCCCGCACGCCACGTCAACCGCCATTCTTCAGCATGTGCAAGACACCCTGGCTGTTCCAATATCGACCAGAACAATTTCCCGTCGATTGGTTGAAGGAGGCCTGCACTCCCGGCGTCCGCTCAGAAGACTACCATTGACTCCACAGCATAGACGTGCACGCCTGGCATGGTGCCGGGCTAGAGCGACTTGGATGAGGGAATGGCGGAACGTCGTGTTCTCCGATGAGTCACGCTTCTGTTCTGTCAGTGATAGTCACCGCAGACGAGTGTGGCGTCGGCGTGGAGAAAGGTCAAATCCGGCAGTAACTGTGGAGCGCCCTACCGCTAGACAACGCGGCATCATGGTTTGGGGCGCTATTGCGTATGATTCCACGTCACCTCTAGTGCGTATTCAAGGCACGTTAAATGCCCACCGCTACGTGCAGCATGTGCTGCGGCCGGTGGCACTCCCGTACCTTCAGGGGCTGCCCAATGCTCTGTTTCAGCAGGATAATGCCCGCCCACACACTGCTCGCATCTCCCAACAGGCTCTACGAGGTGTACAGATGCTTCCGTGGCCAGCGTACTCTCCGGATCTCTCACCAATCGAACACGTGTGGGATCTCATTGGACGCCGTTTGCAAACTCTGCCCCAGCCTCGTACGGACGACCAACTGTGGCGAATGGTTGACAGAGAATGGAGAACCATCCCTCAGGACACCATCCGCACTCTTATTTACTCTGTACCTCGACGTGTTTCTGCGTGCATCGCCGCTCGCGGTGGTCCTACATCCTACTGAGTCGATGCCGTGCGCATTGTGTAACCTGCATATCGGTTTGAAATAAACATCAATTATTCTTCCGTGCCGACTCTGTTTTTTCCCCAACTTTCATCCCTTTCGAACCACTCCTCCTTGGTGTTGCATTTGCTCTGTCAGTCAGTGTATTTATTTATTTATTTATTTATTTATTTATTTATTTATTTATTTATTTATTTATTTTATATGAGCTAATTGAAACCTATTTCTTTCTTTCCAGGTAAATGTCTTAATCTCGATATACAACTGCAGAATAATTAGTCGTGAGTATAAGAAACACATCTCAAAGCATGTCATGACTTTATGGAACGTACAGTCGCTCAAAAACAGAATGAGCGCATGGTATTACATACAGGTACTCTTCTGTTTGTTGTGGGTGTCCACAGGGTTTGTATTTACAAAAAACATGAATTATATTTTAATGGTTATTAGAACTAAGTGTGATAACATTTTTAATATGAGAAACATACAATACCATACGTTCATTCTTGTTTGATAAATGCACGACCATTAACTTACGTTTATAATTGTACGATATCGAAGACTTAATGTTTGGTGGAAGCTAACGGTTACGTTATTTGGAAATGGAGGTTATGAATTAGAGAAAATTCCAGATTCGCAACAAAATATAATGCCCGACAAAATTCAATTCCTCAGTTACCATACAATCTTCCAGCTTGTTTTGATATTCTAATTTAGAAAAGTTTAAATGATCCATTAATTAATCCATAAATAATAATTTACCCAGATCCGTCCATGGTGGGACGTATGTGGTTTATACTGTAAATAATAATAATAATAATAATAATAATAATAATAATAATAATAATAATAATAATAATAATAATAATAATAATAATAATAATAATACTGAATAGATGTTGCTACAAAAATGTGACAGAAATATTAGAAAGCTTCTATATTTTCAGGCATGAGCTGGAAATTATACTCTTCTTCTCTTAGCGATCTGATCTGAAAATTACTGGTGTATGAGCTATGCTATGCAGCTATAGAGCATCCAGAGTTAAGAAAAGACTACAGGCCTTATGGGCCTGCTGCCTTCCACTGTTGCCATACTCGCTCACTCAGCGCGGCTCGGACACTGCTTGCGAAATACAGTCATGACATAAAATTATACAACGCTTGGTACAGCTGTTGCAAGACTAATAACAATATAAATGCCAGATTATCTCCAGTCATTAATGAAATTTCGTTTTGCCATAACGTTTCTAAGGATAATAGCCCACTGACTGTATCATTCGAAATAGAGGAAGAGTTTGAACATGCAGGGATGCGAACTAAATAATAATAATAATAATAATAATAATAATAATAATGAGCCCCACTGTCGGCAGCCCTGAAGATGGTTTTCCGTGGTTTCCCATTTTCACACCAGGCAAATGCTGGGGCTGTACCTTAATTAAGGCCACGGCCGCTTCCTTCCCACTCGTAGCCCTTCCCTGTCCTATCGTCGCCATAAGACCTATCTGTGTCGGTGCGACGTAAAGCAGCTAGCAATAATAATAATAATAATAATAATAATAATAATAATAATATGCATATCCAGAAACCGAAATGATTGTCTTGTTTCTTATATCTGAGAAAGTTTCATGATCGTTGTTGCTTTAAGGGAGCGCAGTGCTGAGTCTATTAGCCCCCAGAAACATTTCATTATTAAGGCACATACTGTGTGGTTACAACACAGGAAGCTGATGGCGAGATATCTCTGTCTCGGTGATGTATCCTTCAGCTCATTTCAGATAAATTTACTCGTAAGTGACAACAGATGCAAGGGCTTCATGTTTATCACAAAATACGATAACTAAAATATTCTTCCGCAACATAAAATACGGAATGCTGAATGACCTATTCGTATGATTTCTTAAAATCAGGTAGTTCGGAGTGCTGTTTTTCGGAAGTGAGGATTGTGTTCAGAGTTGGCGGTTCATCTCTAAAATAGAATTCATGAACAGTGCGCCGTATTCCACTTCTGAAAAAATCATGGTATTTAATGAGTCTGGAATTACTGCGAATTAACTGTTTCCTTTCCCGCTTCTTGCTGGGACTCTGGAGTGCCCTTCGCTGGCTTCCTTCCTTATTTTGAAGACGGAAGTCTTCGAAATTCCTAAAAACTTTGCGGCTTTATCTACTACCCAGTTTACACTTCGTCCTGGATGCTTTGTTTAAAATATGAAAATGAATTAAGCACCATTTGCCGTTCCTTTCTCCTGACAACTTCACTACTTATCCTTTTCACATGTTCAGCTATAATTTAAATGTATTACTCGCTGACTGATTATATAAAAAATACTAAACAGATAAAAACTATACACGATACACACAACCAAAAGCAATGCAATACACGAAAAATGAAACACAATAAATTATACTGTATTTATAACAAAACACTATGCGCCCCAGGAAGACGATCACTTCACTGCCGAATATCTCCCAATCACTGTAATGAGTGACACACACAAAAAGGGAAACATGCCGCACTGACCTCACCAATGATGATTCGCAGTGGTTAAGCTGAGTTATTACACGTGTTGACTACTGTACACACTTCCGCACTACACGCTGAAATGTGGCGCGCAATGCGACAAGCATGGCCGGCTGTTCCGTGTACTGAACCGCATATACGATATTTAAAAGGATAAACTCAAAGATATCAAAATGATTTTACGTCTTATTTAGTATTGTATGGCACAACCAATCCTTGTTTCATAAGAAAAATTATACATTTTGATAGGAATTCATTATAATGTTTATATACATGTAGAACTAAAGTGGGTAACACCAACAGAAGTAAAAGCCCATAAGGCCTGTAGTCTTTTCTTAACGCTGGATGCTCTATAGTATCCATGATCGAGTACTATGAAAAAGTGGTAATTCCGTGCAATAAAACCTACGGCCTCAGTGAGGAAAGCAGCGGGAAACTATCTGATTCCTCATTTCCCTATTTCCCTTACTGACACGTTAGGCTTTCCATGTCAGCAGATGCAGTGAGCAATTTCGTCTAGCGTTCATGCTGAAAACTCAACCTTATGCGAACATGAATATGATGAAAGTAGAAGGCAAACTGGGATATCATTTTCAGTACCAGCGGGATATGTAGCTCTCAGCGATTCACAGCTATCTTATTTTCTTTTACTAACTTGATTCAGTGTCTTACCTATCCATATGTGATACCATCAGCTTTTAACATACTTCTCTATATTTCAAGGCCTATAATCTATTTTTCATTCAATCATTCATTCATTCATTCATTCATTCATTCATTCATTCATTCATTCATTCATTCATTCATTCATTCATTCCTTTCTTCTGTACCAGTTGTTGAACATGTTTCACTTCCACACAGTGTAACAATATGTCGTCCTTCGTTCAGTCATCAATCATTATTCTGCTACCCAAATGGAAATATTTAATAATAATAATAATAATAATAATAATAATAATAATAATAATAATAATAATAATAATAATAATGTATCTGAACATATGTTACTGCGGAAACATGGTAAAAAGATTACAGTGACGAAATGGAGTTTAGGTAATCTTTCATCTGTTTCAACAAAGTAGCTTAACAGCCCAACAAACCAGGTTCGAAATCTGGTTCAGCCACGAGTTTAAGATTGATATCAAGGATGAGATATTGTAAATGAGTAATGTAATGCTTTAAAATCCTAGTTTTGGCCATCCTGGTAGTTACTTCACATGGTTACCTCACTTCACCCACGGTGGAAACCTGACATTGTTCATGGTCGCTTACTTCCTATGCCTAGTCTTAATTACACACTTAATTACACTTACGCTCAGCAGTTCAATCAGGGATCTGAAACTTATAGGCGTGTTCCACGTCAGAATTACACTTTCTCGCTAATATTTAATCGGCCGCACTCAGTCTGCTGGTACGTACAGTAAGTGGTTCGATAAGTAAATAATATGCACTCTTACTAGTGAATTATTTTCAATTTCATTCCAGTTTCAAACCGAAAAAGAAAAGGAAGACATATCACTGCTTCTCCTCACCACCAAAAGTCTACACATAATATCAGTTATATCGTCCAAATACCTGTTGTTTAATGGTGGAGTTTAACAAACATGTGGCCTATCGTTGATATACGTAGTGCGATCGTATTTGTTTTCCATCTAAAGACCACATCTACACCTAAAAAAGTCGTAGAAGATGATGTGAGTTGTGAGTAAACATCGTATTGGGGTACGACAACACTATGCCATACTCCGTTTACTGCACACACGAGTTGCTTCTGTGTTATCACTAGAAGCTAATGCATCATCCTGTCCAGACATGGCATCGACTGATATCTTTCTTTTAAACCACTGTAGACGCAGAGGTCGAGGAGGATTAAGATCGGACAGTAATGATCGACGAGGCTTCATATCCTGTGTCAGACTCTTGACCTTGATTTCTTCCAGGCCCTGAGAGATTCCTTGTTATACTGTAAAAACAAGTTTTTAGACAAATACTGGATGTGATAATAAGGTATGATCAAACTTTCAGGATACGTTCCTCACACGTTGAAGAATCAAATATGTTATATGGATATGGGTCCGGAAACACTGTACTTCCATGTTACAACTCATTTTCTACAACTCTACATTAAACATGGGAAACACACAGGAACAGAGCATACCACCATAACACAAGAAAGTATTTCTTATATGAAATGTTCAAAATGCCCTCTGTTAACATTTCATCTCGCCGTCGCATTGAATCCTCAGATGTATTGATGTATCCCTGGTGTATTGTGTATTGTTTCGCAGCCTTCCACACTACGAGCACGAAGATTCTCTGCATCTTGAACCGGACTTCGATACCCAAGAGCTTTCAAATGCTCCCACAAATAAAAAATCTGGTGGGTTTAGGTCTGGAGAGTATGGAGGCCACGGAATTGGCCCACCTCTACTTGTCTATATGTCACGGAATCTGTTTTTAGAAGCCGATGGACATTAGCACTGAAATGAGAAGGAGCTCCATCATGCATGAAGTACGTGTTTCGTCGCAGTGTTAAAGGCACATCTTCTAGCAGAACAGGTAGACTGTTCTCTAAGGAACCATCGCATTTTTGTCCGCTCAGCCTGGGTGGAGGAACTTGAGGCCCTAACACATAGTCAGCAAAAATTCCGACCCAAACATTGACAAAAAATCTTTATTGATGACGTATTTCAACCGTTGCGTAAGGATTCACGTCAGACCATATGTGCTGATTCCGAAAATGTAAAATATGATCACATTGAAACGACGGTTCAGCTATGAACGGTGCAGTTGCACTAAAATAAGTGTTGACACATTCGCAAAAGTGTACCCGTGCAGGAAATGCACACGTTGTGAATGATATACTAGATAAAGCAGGTTCTCCTTTACCATTCGCAATTACTAGTTGTAGTTGCCTTACCCTGATACTGGGGTCGTCGTCAACTGCACAAAGAATCGCCTCCTCCAGTTGCAGTGTCTTCGTCCTTCTAGGCCTCGCCCAGCTGCGGTTAGTAGGCATGTTCAGTGCTCCCTAAGATGACGGTCAATTGTGCTCCAAACTTCTTCCTGTTGGGGCACCTTCATTCTGGAAATCTCTTCCAATACAAGCGTTGAGCGGCACGGCTATTACCGCATGTTAATCCATGCATCAAATGGTCATCTGGCAACTCCCCATTTGTATACACTTCCATTGCACCACACTGGAAAGGAAGTCCGTCGTGAACACTAGTAAACAGTTACCTGCTTGCCAAGTTCGTGATGAACGATGAACAGTTGATGCTACGTGCAGTAAGGCAATGCTACGAGTGGCATGTCAACATTTCCTTTGGGATACATCAGCACATCCGGGATTCAATGCGACGCTGGATTGATATACGTGTCAATGCTAACGGAGGACACTTTGAAAATTTCATGTGTGGTACGCTCGTACGTTCTGTTCCTGCGTGTTTCCGATTACTTATGTGCCATGCAGAGTTGTTGAAAATGATTTCTGACATGGAAATAAAACTTTTCTAAATCCATGTCCATATAACATTCTACGTGTGAGGAATTTATTGTGAAAGTTTGGCCTTGCCTTATTATTACACACCCTGTATAAAGACAATCTGTAAGAAGAATACGCACCAAATCCATACTATGTTTTCGCGTATACAGTACGTAGGAGTTACGTTTTTTTGACACAAGGGATCCTGTTAACTTACTTATAGAACCGCTCCCGTATATACAACCAAACAACGAATTCTACCTTCTAATTACTAAGCAGAACCCGGTATTAAATAATAATTACCATTGTTTACTTTAATATATAGTCTACTATGACGTCATTACACTTTACACATTACACTTAACCATCCTTCCTGTGATAATAAGACCATATCCGACCCTCTATAACGCTGTGTGCTGGTGCGGGGTAAATAACTAGTAATTTAGTGCGCTGGAGGATCCACGTAGTCAGTAGTAGTATGTGATTGACGTCATTGCGACGGTGTGGGCTGATCGACTCTTCTCTTCGCTCTTAAAAGTTTCTACTGTGTACTAAAGTGGACAAGGAAAACATTCATTGGCCAGTTGGGCATAATTTGTTGCTGAGCCCGTTCAGATAATGTGGGGTAAGGGAAAAAAATAAACAGAGTACAGAGGAACCTCAATATCTAGAATCACCTCGGGAGCTAAATTTTATTTCGTGTTATCGAAATATCCAGATATATAGAATACCGGTTTTGAGCATGTATAGCACATAATTGAATCATAGATATACGGGCTTATACTGAATATTTTTAATATTACCTAAAAATATACAGACTCTATTTTACGGCATCGCTTTAATTATAACACTTATTATA
Organism: Anabrus simplex; assembly: GCF_040414725.1. Lineage (NCBI taxonomy): Eukaryota > Metazoa > Arthropoda > Insecta > Orthoptera > Tettigoniidae > Anabrus > Anabrus simplex. The sequence goes on along the minus strand of NC_090267.1, from coordinate 368,138,354 downwards.
GCAACATTTTAGAAGACAGGATACAGCACATACAGGAGAGAAACAGGAAACATACCTCGGTTAAAACCTTGCAAAAAATCCGTTGGTCTCTTTTGTTTCTTACTGTTAACCCTTCCTCCCTTCACATTGAAACTTCTCGTCAGTACCATGCAGCCGAGATTCGTAAATGGAGCTTGTCATCCGCGACTTCGGGGGTTGCTTTCGTGCGTGACCGGTAATTAATTCTCAGCCGAGAAACAGCGAGGCTTTGCCGATTTTCCGATCATTAGAAGTTTTCGTTTTTCGGTTTTCGTCATATTAGCTCCCAGCATCGCTGTGACCCTTTCATTACTTGTTAACTCTTCCTCACAAACCACAAATGCCGTCTTGCACAGTTAATGTTGAACAAAATTCGAGTTACAGAATATTTTTTGCTTCAAGGGAGGAAATGTTTGCTTCGAGAAATCGATATACTGAAAATTCGAGTAATGGAAGTTCGAGATATCGAGGTTCGACTGTTATTTCAGCTTCTTATACCGAGTGTTTAGCAAGCCAGATTCCTGTACCCAAATTCCTCGGTTCTGTTCAACTGAAGGTCGTTTGATTTTTGACGACGGAACAGAGCGAGTTGGCTGCGTTGTACAGGTCATGTAGTTGCGCGCTTGCATTCAAGATATGGTGGGTTTGAACCCTATCCTAGACAAAAATTGAGGACGGAGAAATCCATGACACCATCCCGTTCGTGTTTGTTAAATCTTCTCTGGTATTCAAAGTACGCTGTGCGGCGTGACGAAGGAGCAAGTAGGAATTGTGGGATGTTCGACGAGGACAAGTGGGTGTTGCAGTCGGTGTTTAACCCGTGCATAAGAGAGGCGGAACGCTCGGAAATATTGACCCCTTTTAACATGTGGGGAAAGCGGCAAGTAGGCTATTAGTCCCTACCTTATTTCTGCATGTTTTGACATGGTCAGTTTCACCCTTGTCTTAGAAGACGCCATTATATATTTACCCTCTCAATACAGCGTGGCACCGAGCTCGATAGCTGCAGTCGCTTAAGTGCGGCCAGTATCCAGTAGTCGGAAGATAGTGGGTTCGAGCCCCACTGTCGGCAGCCCTGAAGATCGTTTTCCGTGGTTTCCCATTTTCACACCAGGCAAATGCCGGGGCTGTACCTTAATAAGGCCGCCGCCGCTTCCTTCCACTTCCTAGGCCTTTCCTATCCCATCGTCGCCATAAGATATATCTGTGTCGGTGTGACGTAAAGCAAATAACAAAAAAAAAAAAAAGTACAGCGTGGTCAGAAACAACGTAAACCGAGTATGTGAGAGTTGGAGGGTTGGTCACCCTGATAAATAATTGGGAAAAAATAAATAGATATCTCACACCGTTGTCATTTTATCAGGTGCTGCAGTTAACCAATCAGATCGCTTAGCAAGACTCTTCAAGGTGGTGTTGCTAAATCTGCAGGAGGCTTATGACCGGTTTGAGAGAGCTAATAGGAAATATAAACTTCTCCAGGGGAGGGACTTGAACGAGCACCTCCCTGCTGAGAAGCTCAGCCCATAGCAAGCACGCTACTAAAACAGTGGGGAGGTAAAAAGTTAGAGCCAATTGCTTGAAATTCTGGCATAACAATATCAGACACTGTTTCATATATCAGAATGTCCGACTTGTTGGCTGAATGGTCAGCGTATTGGCCTTCGGTTCAGAGGGTCCCGGGTTCGATTCCCGGCCGGGTCGGGGATTTTAACCACCATTGGTTAATTCCAGTGGCTCGGGGGCTGGGTGTTTGTGCTACCCCCAACATCCCTGCAACTACACACCACACCTAAAACATTTTTTTTTTGCTAGTTGCTTTACGTCGCACCGACAATATGGCGACGATGGGACAAGGAAGGGCTAGGAGTGGGAAGGAAGCGGCCGTGGCCTTGATTAAGGTACAGCCCCAGCATTTGCCTGGTGTGACACACCTAATACTATCCTCCACTACAATAACACGCAGTTACCTATACATGGCAGATGCCGCCCACCCTCATCGGAGGGTCTGCCTCACAAGGGCTGCACCCGGCTAGAAATAGCCACACGAAATTATTATTATATATCAGAGTATATACAGGCACGTCAAGTGAACCTTTTAGTTGTCAGGAGAGTACAATTTCAAAGAATGAAATGATGAAATGAAGGACTAGCGAACTAGATTTTTAATCACTGGCTATCTGGTATATGCATAAATGTCCAGCTCACTGACTGATTCCCGGCCAGGCCGGGGATTTTAACTACATCTTATTAATTCCTTTACTTCGGTGACCCCGGTGTTTATGTTCGTATTAATATAAACCTTTATTTACACTTACATATAACACATCACCCTACCAACACCACAGAAACATACAGTAGACAATGCATACCTCTACATTGACTGGCGTCAGGTACGGCATCGAACGTGAAATTGGGCTTTAAAATGTTTATTTATGACTTTCGGTTGGTAATGACCAAACAATGTATTCCAGAATACAGGAAAATTCACAGAAAATGAACAAACCAGATACATATTACTAAAATGTACACAGTGAGTTCTTGTTGAGTTAAAATTTCTGAATAGCGGAGTACACTGCGGCGCGTTTTGTAGCTAGTAAAGTTGGTAGTGGTTCATGTAATTCTACTGTTGTCTTTAGAAGTGTTTGTGGTTTCCCATTTTCACACCAGGCAAATTCTGTGGCTGTACCTTAATTAAGGCCACGGCCGCTTCCCTCCCACTCCCAGCCCTTCCCTGTCCCATTGTCGCCATAAGACCTATCTGTGTCGGCGCGACGTAAAGCAAAAAGAAAAAAGTCTTTGTTGTGAGAAGTAATTCGGTTTCACTGAAAAAATAAATGTTCGGGATTCTCCAACGACTCCTTGCCACATGCACAATATGGCGTGTCGGCAATATGAATACGAAATAGATGACTGAGAAAGCTACCATCGGTGAATCGGATTCTGATAATGGATGTGATGTATCGCCTGTTTCAGTTCCATTTAGAGAGTCAGGGCTTCGACGATGGATGAGGCTGTATCTGAGAATAATAATGTCCACGATGTTGTTTGGATATATTCCACTCTTCATTCAACATGTTATATGCTCGTCGTTTAGTCCTAGAAATGACGTCCAGTAGATGCAAGGTACGCCTCAGAGGTTGACCTGATTCTGCTGCTTGTTTGGCGAGGTGGTTCACATATTTGTTGTGGGTGATTGCGCTCTGGTGTGGTATCTATGAAACTGGGCTTAATCTGCATTTAATATGGACCCAAGTCACTGGGAACAACATCATCCCTGTATTATTTAACAGACATCCATTGTTTCTATTAAAGTTATTGGGATTCTCGCATATTTCGCACCACTTCCATGACGGTCGCATACGTATTTTGCTCGAACATCTTGGAATATGATATCACGTTATATGTTATCATTAGAGCCCGGATTATATGTAATTACATATTCTGTTCTCATATATGTTGCTACAAGAAAAGTTCAAATGTCGGCGAATCACACTAAAAGGACCATTATTCTAGGAGTTTAAAGTTACATATTTTTACATATTTCGATGCATAATAATTATTTTGATAAATATTACATATCTATATATAAAAAATACGAGTTTTGTCTGTACATTGCGCAGAATTTAAAAACTATGGTATTTCTGTATCAGTCGTGTCCACAATAACAAGAAAATGTATTTTTAAATTTTCCGTAATTTCTATCTGTGTCTGTCTGTCTGTCTGTCTGTCTGTCTGTCTGTCTGTCTGTCTGTCTGTCTGTATGTATGTATGTAACTTATGTATGTATGTACACGCATCACGAGAAAACGGGTGAAGAGAATTTAATGAAAATCGGTATGAAAATTCGGAGAATAAGTCGCTACAATCTAGGCTATAAATAATGTTATTCACGCTGAGTGAAATGGTAGTTTAGGGGAAGGCCTAAAAGTTAATTCTGAAATATTGGTCCTATCTTGATAAAATCGGTATAAAAAGTTGAGATATAAGTTTCTATAATCTAGGCCATAAACAATGTTTTTCACGCTGAGTGAAATGGTAGTTCAGGGGAAGTCCTAACATTTCATTCTCAAATATTGATGTTATTAGTGGTTGCATCTTAATGAAAATCGGTAGGCAAAGCTGGAGAATACGTCGCTACAATCTAGGCTATAAATAATTATATTCACGCTGAGAAGAATGGTAGTTTAGGGAAGGCCTGTAATTTAATTCTCAACTATTTATGTTATTAGTGGTCCTATCTTAATGAAAATCGGTACGCAAAGTTGGGGAGTAACGCGGTATAATCTAGGCCATAAATAATTTTATTAATGCTGAGTGAAATGATAGTTTAGGGGAAGGCCAAAAATGTAATTCTCAAATATTTATGTTCTTAGTGGTCGTATCGATAAATACTACATAACTAAAGTTATATAATATTAAATTTCCGATCATTTATGTCTTATACATTGTTACCGTATAGGCTATGATCACAGAGATATTCATGAATTTGGATTTTTGTTACTAAGTCTATATCAGCGCCGGGTCACAAGAAGATTGGTAGACAGGATTTAATGAAAATAGGTATGTTAAGTCGGAGAATAATGAACTAAAATCTACGCTATAAATATTTTTAAGACGCCCTAATATCACAGATTCGAAAGAAAACTAAATGTGAAGGTCTACAATTTAGAAAGCTCATAAAATTGATCAACAATAACATTATATTGACCGTTGTTTGTTGTGATGTGCTTTGTCTCTCCTGTTGCGACTCATCTTGCATAGATGGAATTACTGCTGCGTACCTTGTTTTTAAGGTTGCTTTACGTCGCACCGACACAGTTAGGTCTTATGGCGACGGGGATAGGAAACGGCTAGGAGTGTGAAGGAAGCAGCCTTTGCCTTAATTAATGTACAGTCCCAGCATTTTCCTGATGTGTAAAAGGGAAACAACGGAATGCCATCTTCTGCGCTACCGACAGTGGGGTTCGAATCCACTATCTCCCAGATGCAAGCTCACAGCTGAGTGCTCCTAAGCACACGGCCAACTCGCCCGGTCAATTTTCTGATACTACTGGTACGTAACAAACTGGTTCATCATAGCATTCGAGCTTTTCAATCCCTACTCTGAGGCACTGAATGGAATTAGCAGTGTGCATATGTAACGGAATAATGGCAGGGGAGTGTTCACGGCTCTCTGCGGCCTGGTCATTCCAGCACTGGAACTTTGGACTGTTAGATCGGCACTGAAGTACTGTTCGTTAAAAGTGAGAAAATGTGCGGTTTTTTATTTGATCAAGTGTTTTATATGATAAAACATTGCTTTTAATCGCTACATTCCTACTGACGTTTTTGTAGTGACCTATGTTGACTTCAGTTAGGAAAACCAAAAAGTCAGTCTTTCCAAGAATCTCGTAGCGAAGCAGGGTACATCAGCTAGTTTTAAATATTTTGAAGGATATAGCGCATTTGAAAGAAAAATAATTTTACATCGACTTAACATTTTTAATTAAACACTTGAAAATAGTTTAAAAAACCTGTGCGCCTCTACTGTAACATCTAAAAAAATTTAAAGTGAGGTATTCTGTCTCTTAGCTATGTTGACGGTGCAAGTTCCTCGGGGTCTCTGAGCTGTGTCTATCAACCTTCTCTTGCACACACTTTGTCACATTGTTCTCCTCTCAGATTTAGTGACTCTTCTTTTGTGATCCCTTCGTCAGTCCTTGGTTTAATTTCACATGTCAAAAGCGCCATTCTTTCTTTCTCTCTTTCTTTCTTTATTTTTATTTTATTTATTGATAAATAGGGTTCCAGAGAGCAAGAGCTCTGTCAAGAGGAACAATACATAGATAATCACAACAATGGCGGATTAACGCATAAGGTCTAAACGTGAAAGAGTAATTATAGTGGTTTTACATATACTTTAAGTATCACAATTTACCTAATGGATAGGATTATATTAAGTGGATTATTATCAGAGTAACAATACAGGAGGAACAACTTATTGACTTTTAAGATTTGGAAATGGAAATATCAGAGAAATAACTGTTACACATTTATAGTGCCTAACAGGTATTTCTTAAGCTTATTACGAAATGGGACAGTTTTAGAGATGATTCCTATGTTGTCAGGAATGCTGTTATATCCAGATATTAGTAAGTGTTGCACTCCCTTAGTGCCAAACCTTGTTGTATAATTTTGATGAACATGTAATTTATTTTTTTGCCTTGTCTTATATGAATGGATGTCAGTGACTTTAGGAAATTCAGAGTTGGTGAATTATTGGTGAGTTATTGCCCATGATTCTTTTCCATAAAGCGCTACGCTGCATACCAAAGTCTTCAGAAACATTTTTCTAATAAGCATATTTGTGTTTCATGAGATGAAATTTCTTCTCTCAAAATACGGACCTTCCTTGCTTGAGCAAGTCTACAATTAAATATTTCTTTGCCGGGCAATTTGAAATACGCGCCAGTGACTTTATGTGAACTTGAAAGGTTTTTTACTACATGTAGAAGGCATTCGATGACCGCAGAAAATTTGGAAAGGTATTTAGTTATTAATCGCGCATCAAAATGAAAATTACACTTTGAATAACATCTGCAGTTTTAACTTTTTTCGGTTTTGTTTCCTTTTCTGTATACAAGAAGACATCAAATAAAGCTTAGATATTACGTTACATATGTTTTATTTACTACATATTTTGTCAATTTTAGATACATATTTCTTATTTTTATATTATATATAATTCAGTCTCTAGTTATCATGATATGTTTTCGTATTGCCGATTTGTTTGACTGATTGAGACGGATAATTTATTTTGTGTTCTCAGGTGCGATTTCCATTGGACCAGCATATTTGGCTAGTGTTCACATTGCCCCAAGTAAGATACAGAGAATTGTGTACAGTCCAGGATATTGCCTGGGGACAATTTATCATTGTTTCTCCCTGAACGATCACCAGTTTTTGAGACAGTGCCAAAAATGTTTATACCGTGCTTGTGAAGGACCTTATTAATCCGGTCTGTAATCCAAAGAAAAGCAGTACGATTTTTTCTGGGTGATTTCCGACAAAAGAGTACTGGTAGTGCTTTGGGCTTGGAAGACGTGGGGGAGTGAAGAGACGAGCTCCTCGACTAGGCAGTATGTTCCAAGCTCTCAGTGGAGAGATGGTGTGGAATGTCATGAGTAGACGAATAAGGTTGAGTGGAATATGAAAGATCACAATATGAAGATTATAAAAAGAGGAGTTCGTGATTGAAATAATTTATCTGGAGAGATGTTCAACACATTTCCAAACTTTCTAAAATTATTTAAGAAAAGACTAGCTAAACACCTGCCACCTCGGTGACTGTTCTATATGCAGATCAGTGGCGATTGATTGATTGATTGATTGATTGATTGATTGATTGATTGATTGATTGATTGATTGATTGATTGATTGATTGATTGATTGATTGATTGATTGATTGATATAATGGTTGTAGCCAGTTTCGTTCAAGATTCCTATCTGTATCAGTGGTAGTGTATCAGCCTCCGGATCCCAAGATCACGGGTTCAAACCCGGCAGATGTAGTAGGATATTGGAAGGGTGAAAAAAATGTCCATGCGGCACTCCATGTCGTACTGTGTTGGCATGTAAAGGATCTCACATGTTACACTGATGTTTACCAGACAAAATTAATTAATAACTCAGACAAAGATCACCCAAGAGAGATCCACTTTATTCTGTCGTGGTAGATAAAACGGAACTTAAAAATTGGCGCCGAAACAGCCTACTGGCGTCAGATTAAAATGTCAGCAGAGCAGTTGAGGTGTAATGATTGATGTGATTAGCTGCCCCTCCCTGGAGGCACGGGATCGATTCCCTGCTCTGCTACGGAATTTGAAATGTGGTACTAGAGCTGGAACGAGGTCCACTCAGCCATCCTCGAAGTGTTTTTTCCTCGTCTCCCATTTCTCCTCCAGGCAAATGCCTGGATAGTACCTAACTTAAGGCCACGGCCACTTCCTTCCGCGTTCTTTGCCCATCCCTTTCAATCTTCCTATCCGCTACAAGGCCCCTGTCCAGCATAGCAGGTGAGACCGCCTGGGCGAGGTACTCTGGAGTGCAGGACTTTATGAGAATATTCTTGTAACTACAGTGCGAGCCTTAGTCGAGTACCCGTTAATACCTGTGCCGTGTCTGTGTGAGGCCGGCCTCGCGGTGTAGGGGTATCCTGCCTGCCTCCTACCCGGAGGCCCCGCTTTCTATTCCCGGTCAGGTCAGGGATTTCTACCTGGACCTGAAGGCTGGTTTGAGGTCCACTCAGCCTACCGGATTACAATTGAGGAGCTATCTGACGGTGAGATAGTTAGCCAGGTCTAGAAAACGAAGAATAACAGCCCAGAGGACCCGTCGTGCTGACTACAGGACATCTCGTAATCTGCAGGCCTTCAGGCTGAGCAGCGATCGCTTGGTAGGCCATGGCCCTTCGAGACTGTTGTGCCATGGGGTTTGTTTTGGTATCTGGGCGAGTGTATTAGGCAGTAGCCACCTCACCTACAGTATATAGTGCAGGTCTAGCTCACGCAGTGATGTCGTGGTCTCAGCTAGTCTGACAGTAGTTGAGACCACACTATTATTATTATTATTATTATTATCATTATTATTATTATTATTATTATTATTATTATTATTTCCCTTCACTTATAAAACATAAGCGTGTACTGTGATTTATTATTTTAGTCTTTAAAGTACTGTCTAGTAAGTTCTCACGTTCTTTCTTCTTGAAAATGCCAAGTTTCTGAAGTTTCCTAATTCGATGGAATAAGCTATTGTACGTTTTGAAAGCTGAATAACTAGAACTGTTGGTGCCGTATCTGGTCTTCTTCGAAGAGTCCATGTATAACTGGTTACCTGACTTTGTATTTTATTGTATGTATATCTTTTCCCGTATTGATGAAATACGTTTTAGTTTAGGTTACTTGCAATGAAACGGAGCAGTAGAATAACCAATGATTCTCTGTTTTTTGTTAAAATATGTTAATAAAAATGTTATATTTCACATTTTACCTTTGTTTTCAAAAGGACAGCAATCTGAACATTTTATTTAGGTTAGGAAGTTACTGTATTACGTTATCAAAACTTGCTTTTTAGCATTCCATATGTTCAAACTAATCCTATAGAATATATATTGCTAGTTGCTTTACGTCGCACCGACACAGATAGGTCTTATGGCGACGGTGGGATAGGAAAGGCCTAGGAGTTGGAAGGAAGCGTCCGTGGCCTTAATTAAGGTACAGCCCCAGCATTTTCCTGGTGTGAAAATGGAAAACCACGGAAAACCATCTTCAGGGCTGCCGACAATGGGATTCGAACCCACTATCTCCCGGGTGCAGAGAATATATATATAAAAACAATATTATTCAGTAGTAACAACTTGCAGAATAAAACACTTTTCTCGTCTTTCCAAACACTTGCTTCCTGTGACCCATCCTTTTTTTTAACAAATCGTCATTCATTTATAAATTTATGAAAATAAACAGTGTAGTTCTTTAAGTACTATCCTGCCTCACCCCTTAAACATATCCCTGAGATTACCTTGCGAATGTTTAGCGCGTGAGTCAGGGTTTATTTAGCTAAACAATTTCGTTCCAGGTCTATACGACACAGTCATCTGTCCAACAAATTCTCATTACGCCTGAGGGAGGAATATGCATGTGTGATTGGCAAGATGTATGCAGGCAATATTTATTGCGATATCATAAACAGGACTGTGACGGCGCATGACAGTTTTGATTTGGCAGTATTGTTCATCCTATTGTCAGTTTCGTAACCGAGCTATTTTGTCACCTGGGGAGAACTGTGCGGATTATTTACCTCTAATGAATGGGTTACTCACTTTACATAACATTGGACTTTTCATTTTTTTGCTTTAGACTACAGTCGAATGAAGTACTAATTCAACTGATTCTCTGCAGACAATCTGCTGTGCCTTCCATGTATGAAGCATAATGATTCTGTTGTACATAGTGTGGTTGAAAGTGGTTGCAGTAGCATGCTTCTGTTTCTGCCACGAATTTGAACGGTTTAAGCTCGACAGGCACTAAATTTCATACAGCCCAATTCTTGTTCCGCCTCTTCTTACACTATTTTTCTTACACCATTGTGGGATTGTCGGTGCGAAATGCGCCATGCATGTGGTCTTAGTCATGTTTGACGGCCGCTTGCTCAATGTGGAGGGATGCATTCACTGTTACGTATTTGTGGTGTGATGGGTGATTTGTGTGCGGTGTGTATATGGAGAGTTGTGTCTTGGGACACACACGAACACCTTTTTCCTCAGGCAGAGGAATGAACCAGGCGTGATTAAAATCCCCATCCTGGCCGAGAATCGAACTCTTTTTCTTCTGCGCCGAAGGCTTCGACATTGATCATTCAGCTAAGAAACCGAACTTCATACAATGCAACTTAAAGCAGAAAGCAGTTAAAATATCACTCTCGCATTCAAGTCACTTTTCGTGTTTCCCTATTTTAGTACCTGGCCTAGCCGGCAGCTGTAGTTAATTTAAGAGACAAGGTGTGAGGCTATGAAATTGCACAATGCGTTACTGTCGATCCGCGCCCGGCTACAGGCGTGTACTGTATGTTGGTGCTATCTTCAGTCAAATCTTAATTTCATCACAACGTAATGAAACATAGCTTCGAATAAAAATCGTGGCATGAAAACTGAGTGAAGTAGTTTATATTCTCTTGTTTTTATTGCTAGTGGCTGTACGTCGCACCGACACATACAGATCTATGGCGACGATGGGATAGGAAAGGGCTAGGAGTTGGAAGGAAGCGGCCGTGCCCTTAATTAAGGTACAGCCCCAGCATTTGCCTGGTGTGAAAATGGGAAACCACGGAAAACCACCTTCGGAGCTGCTGACAGTGGGATTCGAACCCACTATCTCCCGGATGCAAGGTCACAGCAACGCTCTGCTAACCGCACGGCCAACTCGCCCAGTAGTTTATATTCTTCTCAGTTAGGTGCCCGTAATTCGAATCCAGGACAGTGCATGTGGGATTTTCTTAAATGAAAAGTCAGGTCATCGTGATTCAGATTTAATTTAAAATTCCGTACGGTTAGGAGCGCGCAGCTGTGAGCTCTCATCCGGGAGATAGTGGGTTCTAACCCCACTGTCGGCAGCCCTGAAGATGGTTTTCCGTGGTTTCCCATTTTCACACCAGGCAAATGCTGGGTCTGTACCTTAATTAAGTACACGGTTCCTTCCTTCCCCATCCCAGCCCTTTCATAACCCATCGGTGCCATAAAACCTATCTGTGCCGATGCGACGTAAAGCAGATTGTAAAATATATATATATATTGTAATCACCAGACTGCGTGCCAAAAGCCTGGGTTGATTTACAAACCTCTCCGCAGCGCTCCTATAGAGTAAGGGCATATGACGTTGTTACTAGTGATTCGTCCGTCGGATCGAACGTTAAACTTTGAAAGGCCAAAAGGACACGTTCGTGTTATTTCACAAGAGTAGGCTACAACTCTGGATTTCACCCTCTCCCTCTGGGGGAAGTACAATAGATCTAATTGTTCGCAGTACATGGTCATGTTGTGACATCATTATTATTATTATTATTATTATTATTATTATTATTATTATTATTATTATTATTATTATTATTATCATCGTCGTCATCGTTATTATTATTATTATTATTATTATTATTATTATTATTATTATTATTATTATTATTTAGTGTAATGGAAATATATGGTCAGTAAAGATTCTATATACATATATACCAACAATGACTGTCAGCACGATGCTGTTCTTAGCAGGTTAAAGAGGCATCATAACAAATGACAACTGGATATGCAGATCATCAAGCCATTAAATTAAGTTTATTTGGACATATATTAAGTCTATCGGTGGTCCTTGATGTCAGCGAAGAGACCAATCAAACACGATTACTTGATATTTCGCTCCACAGCCGCAGGTAGATGAACTACGGAAGCCGCACATTAGCAGTAAGTTGATATTCTGGCTATATGGACACATCCTCTGACAGAAACAACGGAGGTCTTTCTCAAAACATGTACGCAAGGTTGTTAGCACCCTGTTAAAAAAAAAGAAAATAAATAAAAAAATAATAATACTACGTAGAGTTCGTGCTAGTGCCGTAATGGTTCTTAACGTAGATATCAGGACCGCTTCTTTCTCAATCCCAGCCCGAATTAACTATAAATAAACACAATCAATTAAATATTTGAATTTGGTGAATTATTTGCCGGTAATATTAGAAAAAGAAATAACTGGATAGTTAGTGCATATTTGTTCATTTGTTGCTTACTTCCTCTCTTTCCATTACAATTAATCAACAAATATAAACTGTTCTTAGTGGTTTGTAAAAATGGAACATGTAAATACTCTTGTGAAGTTTGGAACAATAGCATTGTGTGGTCGGACGTATGTTTTGATGTACAAAGTGGACATTCAAATAACAAGCTAATACTAATGCGATTCTGTTTGCTCCCAAAATTAGTGAATTTCTATCCTAATCCTATTTTAAGTAGTTAATGTTTTTGAAATACAGTATTTTTCCTACACTTCGCTAATATCCGCTTAAAAGTATCTGATGCTACTGCTTCATACTCAACAGTAAAATTAGAACTGTGATATCTCATTTTTCTTGCATTTCCTGAGCGAATAAAACTCTTCATATTAGTTTGAAAAATAATAATCGAACATAAAAATAGCCCTTTGATGTCAGGAACAACAGTGTTCTATAGATGAACATACTATACTTCAATGTACTGTTCAAAGCGGATATTTCAGTATCGAGTCAATGCGAGTGCAGATTTTCTTTGCTAGCATTATTGCAAACTTTGATTATAATTTGTTAATGTTTACAATTGTTTCTCCAAACCTTACCTATACTTCTCTGCCGTGGCCTAATGCCATCTGCTCATTCTAATTTATACTAAAATTGTATCTAAAATGTTTAACAGTATCTCGTAGACTTTCCAAAATTGTTAATAAAGTTTTCTTGCTGGCACAGCCGCTAGTGTTATTTCCGTAAAATGTCTATCATGTATTGTAAATAGAAATAATAAGCGAGTTGAAATATTCCCATCTTTTTATTTATCCATTTTTTACATTTTCTTTCTTTCTTTCTTTCTTCCTTTCTTAATCTTTTTGCCCTTCAGGGTTGGTTATAACCCTCCCACCTCTACCGTCTCGAGGGCAGTGTCCTGGAGCGTGAGACTGTGGATCGGGAAAGAGGACCAGTACCTCGTACAGGCGGCCTCATCTGCCATGCTGATCAGGGACCTTGTAGGGGGGGGGGGATGCGAAGATTGAAAGGGATAGACACTGGAGTGAGAAGGATATATGGCCGTGGCCTCAAGTTAGGTACTATACCGGCATTTTCCGGGAGGAGAAGTTAGAAACCACGGAAAACCACTTCGTGGATGGCTCATGTAGAAATTGAACCCTCCTCCACTCAGCTGACCTTCCGAGACTGAGTGGAACCCGTCCCAGTACTCGTACCACTTTTCCAATTTCGTGACAGAGCCGGAAATCGAACCCGGGCCTTCGGGGGTGCAGCTAATCACACCATTCGCATTTTCACTTCCTTAATTTTTAGAAATTGTCAACATTGTATTGAAAAATGGTGAATGATGTAAGAAGTTTTTCTTTTTACAGTTTGCTTTACGTTCCACCGACACAGATAGGTCTTATGGCGACAATGGGATAGGAAAGGGCCAGGAGTGGGCTTAGTTAAGCTACCGCCTCAGCATTTGCGTGCTGTGTAAAATGGTAACGCACGGAACACCATTGCAGGACTACCGACAGTAGGTTCGAACCCACTAGCTCCCGAATGCAAGTTCACCGCTGCGCACCACTAACTGCACGGCCAGCTCGCTCAGTTATGTGAGAAATAATGATGGTGAGGCCTATGGAGGGGCCTCGTGGAGATCTTTCTATCTGACGCCAATGGATGACTTGAGCGTTGACTGTGTGGTGACGATTATGATAATACGGTAGGAAGAGGGTAAATTATATTGTCAGCACATAGCCTACTCCTGTCGAATAACACCAAGGGGTCTGCTCAAGGCTTAAAGTCTCCATCCGACGGACGAATCACCATAAACAGCATCACATACCCTCACTCCATATGAACACTTCAGAGATATTTGGAATTGAACTCAGGATTTTGCCATGCAATTTAGTGATTATAAATTGTGTACCATCTCTCCTACTCTACCAGCCAAAATTCTGATGGTTAATTTTTTTCCACCAGCGCAATTCGAACCGGATAACTAATCGTGAGACCAACCATCAAGACTTGACATGGCCACCAAGGAGGAAGACGTGTATGATTTTCAATGTCGCTTGTTCCTACAGGTAACCAACACTGCAGACTCAAGTTTTCGACGCTCCCGTAACCATCTCATTTGTTCTCCAGATATAATTTTTATCCTGTTCGTTCTCGAGTCTACTTCACTCCCGCACACTTTTCCATATATTTTTACGCGATTATTAGCCATATACTTGGAGATTATTGTGAAGTACGCTAAAATTAATCCATTTTCGGACACAAAACCTTCAATATTTTTTTTTAAATTTACAGTCATATTTAAATTGTTCATGCTTCATTTCAAAACGAATCAAATAACACCACACTCGTCTCTGCTGGACATCTACAGTCCAAGTACACTACGCGGCAAGTAGCTTTGTATCGAAAAAATACAGTCGAACTTCGATATCTCGAAGTGCCTGCATAGGCTTGAAATACTTCGAGTTATCAAACATTCAAGGTGCAGAAACAAGTACACTTTATACTACTAGGGCTCCACAAAAAATCAGCAGTACTGTTATTTACTTCCTAATGTTTGACACTGTACTTGTTTTCAACATTTACAATTTTATTATTACTCGATATCGCATGAAAAGATTGATTTTGCTACAGTAGGCAACATTCCCATTTTAGAATGCTTACACATCGGACAAGTTAGCCGTGCGGTTAGGGGAACGTAGCTATGAGCTTGCATCTGTGAGATAGTAGGTTCAAACCTCACTGTCGGCAACCCTGAAGATGGTTTTCCGTGGGTTCTCATTTTCACACAGGAAAAAATCCATCCCACTCCTATCCCTTTCCTATCCTATCGTCGCCATAAAACCTATCTGTGTCGGTGCGAGGTAAAGCAAAATTGTAAATAAAAGAAGAATACTTACAAATTCATATTTTTGAAAAGAAATGAGTTGTGCGTTCCCCACTACATTCTCCAACAGATTAAAAGCACCATATACTTCCTCGCCAACTGAGGACTGTCACCTAGTACCATCAACCGCTTCCTGGGGGTCGTGAAATGGCCTAAAGGAGGTTTTTAAGCTACTTCGGTACGTGGCTACCCGAGATCGCAAAGTTGATAAGAATAGTCAAACAATACACTCTGAATAAAATGCTCCTACAGGAGTTCATTAGTCTGGGGATGATCAAGTCCACATGAGCTTAATGTTCCGATTACAGCATAATTTGAGTTACAGAAAAAAATTCACACCTGGGCTTGAAATGCTGAAACGTTAGAAGATTTTTTTTATAGCTGAAGTCCTATCTTGCATCCAGTATCGGCTGTGGATCCTAATATCGTACTAATTAAGAAATATTTGCAGCTCTTTTTCCCAACTTTACCTATACTCCTCTGCTATCCGCTTAATATCGTCTGATCCTACTGCTTTATGCATAAGCTTGAACTTGAAACTTTTATCATACCTCCTTCTCTTCAAATTGCAATTCGTGCACAAATATAAACTCTAGATTGCAAAATAAAAATTTGACATGCTAAGTCTTGTGGAGTCAGGAACAAAAGTATTATGTGGACGGACATATGTTTGAATGTACAAAGTGGGCATTTAAATAACAAGGCAATGCGAGTTTGAGGTACAGAGGTCGTGTCAGACACTTGCGAGTGACGCGTAATAATTAACTGTAAGCTGAACATTCACTCCTGGGATCAAAGACTACTGTGTGCTGTGCAAAGAGCACGTCAACACCGTAAGGCCGATCAGAACTCGGCCTCCTCTTTTTGTTTTTGTTTTTATTATTATATTATGCTTTTAGCAGCTGACCATGTTAGAATTAAAACGTCAAAGTGACAGACATATTACACAAACATAAACATCGTTACCTATTTGTTGGAATGGGAATCCTGACGCTTTATTTTTCACAAACGTGATTTTTTCAGTACTTGTGACCGAGTCCTTTCTTTTAGACCTTAATTCGATGAGGTAACAAAATGTTGTGTGTTTGTATATTCTGACATAAACAGATGTTGCTGTTGCTGCTTCATTGTGAGGGCTAGGGCCATCTTTGTTATCACCTCTAGGTACTTACGGGTTGCACCTATTAGATAATCTGAGTCTTAATGGTCTGTAGTTCTGTTTATAAGTAGGGCTATGTGGTTCTGACGGTAGAAACGCTGGCCATCTGACTCCAAATTGATGGACTTGAACCTGGCTCAGTTCGGTGATATTTGTATGCGAACAAATACGTCAACTTCGTGTCAGTAGATTTACTGGCCAAAATTTCTGCACGTTGACGTCTTGTAAACTCTAAAAGTAGTTAGTGCTACAAAACAACAATACCTTTATGATTGTGTTTCTAGCTAGTGTAAGCATCTGGACCTGAAAGAAAACACTATTCCAACATCATCCTCGAGGATGTATTAATATTATCGCTGGGATGAAAACCTCAAGCGTTCAAATGATAGTTTTCCATTTTCCACTACCTATATGAGAAAGGCTCGTTTTGTCTTAAGCGACGTCGGTCTGAGAGTAGCGTTAGAAAAAAGTCTGGGCTGCGAAGAATAGGAAGAAAGGGGACGAGCTGTTCGACTAAGTGGTATGTTCCGAGCTGTCAGTGGAGAGATGGCGTGGAATGACATTAATAAACGAATAAGTTTGAGTGGTGATTTAAATGTAGGAAAGATAGCAATTTGAAGATCAAGTTGGAATTCAAGAGAACTAATTGGGGAAAATATTCGTTTATAGGTAGGGGAGTTAGGGATTCGAATAATTTACCAAGGGAGATGTTCAATAAATTACCAAATTCTTTGCAATCATTTAAGAAAAGGCTAGGAAAACAACAGATAGGAAATCTGCCACCTGGGCGACTGCCCTAAATGCAGATCAATGTTGATTTATTGATTACTGAGTGAGTTGGCCGTGCGGTTAGGGACGCGCAGCTGTGACCTTTCATTCGGGAGACAGTAGATTCGAAGCCCGCTGCCGGCAAACCCTGAAGATGGTTTTCCGTGGTTTCTCATTTTCACACCAGGCACATGCTGGGACTGTACTTTAATTAAGGCACTCCTAGTCCTTTCCCATCCCATAAGACCTGTCTGTGTCAGTGCGACGTAAAGTAACTTGTAAAAAAGAAAACCATATTGTTATATTTTCTGCAGACTGGGTGAGTTATGATTAGATATATTTGGGTGTCGTAGCATAGTAATAGTTATATGGCACAAGAAATTGGGAGACAAATATCTTAAGGAACGTTTCATGTCATTTGGGTCTTACATTCTACAGTTGACTAATATGGGCTGTAAGTTCACTACTTACCCAAACGTTTCCGCTTTATTTGATGATTCAAGAACTGAAACGAAAACAGAGATGTACTTCGTGAAATGCATTATACACACAACTCAGGGTAAATCATAGAAGGTTGTATGTAAATCGTAGGCGTATTGAGGAACGGCGATAATTAAAAGTGCGTTCTAACTTGGTGACCACTTGGGAAAGACGCAGGGGAAAATTTAGATCAAGTATTTCAGAAACCATGGAGAGACGGGGTCTTACTGAAGACGATTGACAGGACAATATATTAAGGAATCTGAGAACAACCAGTCTTTGACAGTTCGAAAAACATTCAAACCCGTAAGCAATGGCCAAATGGATACGCAAGTCTTACGAAAGAGGCTGTGAAGAGGGGATCGGAACAATTAAAATGAGGATAGGGACCAATTGTCTAACTCCATCCATTGTCAACTGAGGGAAAGTATAATAATAATAATAATACCATGACGAGTATGAAATGTCCTTCGGGAGGTGGTGATTTAGAATCGCACCGTCGCCAGCCCGGAAGATAATTTTCCATGGTTTTATTAATATCAAGGCCACGGCCGCTTCCTTCTCAATTCTAGTCCTTTCCCATCCTGTGTGACCGAAAACCTTCAGTGTGTTAGTGCGATGTTAGATCACTAGCAAAGACAAAAACAAAAAAAGCAGAGGAAGACCAAGACGATAATGGCTTAATTACTTAACTTTAACTTACGATGTGTGAAACTAAACAGAGCTAATTGTAAATACGGAATTGTGTTGGCGCTTAGTTAATTCAACGAGACTTGCTAACTGAATGCTGAAAGGCATAACAATCTATGTGCATATACGTTTATTCATCAGACTGACTTTCTTCCGTGTAAAACACAGATTGATGCGTTATAATCATATGCTAGGTAATTATACCTGTATAAGGCATCACTGACGCTCGGTGCCCCTTTATCAGCGGTATAATTCAGTTGAAAATGTCCAGCTCTATTTGCTTCTAGGGAGCAAATCAAGGTCTTTGCGAAACGTCAGATTTTATAACGGCTCTTGTCATTTCTCGCAGTATGAAATCTGAAAGGCCATCCGAGTCATGAACGTTTTATTCGAAACCAAACAGACATGAAAATGGTTCGTAATCCATCGATGTTAACGTTCCCCACTTTTAAACAGATGTTATCCTCAGAATTCAATGTATTTGGAAGCTAAGAATTTCTCATAATGCAAAAATATCCTTGTTGGGTTTAATTTGAGATTGTTACTCCTCTTAGTTGACGAAAATCCAGAAAAGAAAACCCAGATTCTTCACAAAAATATCGTTATTTGCCTCTGGAAGTGATTCATTAGTTCCTTTTTCATTGAAGTCCTTAAGCTTGGTGTGAGTTTATCTGTCCATTTGAAAGGTCTAAAACGAGTGTCATAACGAGTATGTTCTTTACGAAGAGTGTTGTTTGTGGTTTAACATCCCACTGACACATCAAAGGTTTTCGGCGATGAAAGGACGCGAACGGGAGGTAGTGGCCGTAGCCTTAATGAAGGCCTAAGAGAGTTGTTATATCCTGTGCTGCCTTCAGTCATTTTTACTTTCAAGTTTACAGAGTGCACTTTATCCACTGCTTACAGGTTCGCAATATGTATTTCCTTTCAAAATTCGTTCAATTGCACTATCACTCAAAATACATTCTAGTATGGAATACATCATGTTCTTTGTTTATATTAGACTATCTTGTGATGATGCTTGTTGTTTAAAGGGGCCTAACATCAAGGTCATCGGGCCATATTAGACTATCATCCGTCACTGCATTTTATAGCCTTTCGAATTATCCGTGGAAGTAGAAATGATCAACCTTACCTTATCCTCCATAGATTGTAGGAAAATATATTTTTAAGGAAATACTACACATCAGTACGGGATGTATGAAAAGTGCTGAGCTTCCGTGATAATCTTGACCATACGGGGTTAATGATTTGAAATTCTAATTGCTTTATCTACTTTCTCCAAACGCGTCAAGTGCAGACGGTGCGTTATAATGAGGGACATGAACTTAACTATGTATAAGGTAGAATGAGATGTCATACTTTTATCTTACTGTTAGGAAATCGATTATTGTTAAATGTTTTACCCAGATGATTGGTCTCGGCAAAGCCCAATTACTGGCCCATCGATCCCGTTAATTGAAGGCCTGGTGTCGAACTTGTCTCGCAAGGTGTCTGAAGGAGGGCTGAGCGGAACGTGCTTGGTCGCCGTTCTGCAGTCTTTGCAAGTCCCGACGCCCGCGTCTGTGGCACGTACTACACAGCGCCGCCGCTGATTGGGAAACAAGACGCTCTTTAGATGGGCGGGACGAGGATAAACAAGTATACTCTGCTATTGAGCCAACTGGGACACGTTATTCGCCAGATAGAGAATAAGAATTAGCCTTTGTTTGTTTGTTTGTTTGTTTGTTTGTTTGTTGGATTTTTAGACGCTGACTCGGCTAAAATAAAAAAAATAGTGCGACATTCTTGGACCTGTGAAACTATCTGCGTCGTTAAATTACTTTCGGAATTTGAAATATTATAGTTCATAACTTTACATGCACGTGAAGTCCATTTGATGTGTCACGTTCCGATGGATGGGAAAGGATTTGAATTAGCCCTTTGAAGCTGGATAGAAATTCGGATTCTAACAAGATATTAATTACTCTAGGCTACAGGGAAAATTGAAAAGAATATCATGAGTAACACTATCTCATTTCAGTTTCAACTCAGTTAATTTATGTTAAACCGTTCAGTATGACGAAAGCAACTTTGGGTAAATATATTTTTTTATAAACTACCTGAAAAATAAAATATATATTGTAACAGAATTATACTTGAAAAACTGAAATAAACATTGTTTACATTTCGAAATATTTTGAGTGTGATTTGTTGGAATCTGATGAAAGTTTTTCTTTCTTTCTTTCTTTCTTTCTTTCTTTCTTTCTTTCTTTCTTTCTTTCTTTCTTTCTTTCTTTCTTAATCTGCTTACCCTCCAGGGTTGGTTTTTCCCTCGGACTCGGTGAGGGATCCCACCTCTACCGCCTCAAGGGCGGTGTCCTGGAGCGTGAGGCATTGGGTCGGGAGATACAACTGGGGAGGATGACCAGTACCTCGCCCAGGCGGTCTCACCTGCTATGCTGAACAGGGGCCTTGGTGGGGGATGGGAAGATTGGAAGGGATGGATAAGGAGGAGGGAAGGACTCGACCGTGGCCTTAAGTTAGGTACCATCCCGGCATTTACCTAAAGGAGAAGTGGGAAACCACGGAAAACCACTCCCAGGATAGCTGAGGTGGGAATCGAACCCACCTCTACTCAGTTGACCTCCCGAGGCTGAGTGAACCCCGTTCCAGCCCTCGTACCACTTTTCAAATTTCGTGGAAGAGCCAGGAATCGAACCCGGGCCTTCGGGGGTGACAGCTAATCACACTAACCACTACACCACAGAGGCGGACATGATAGTTTTTCAAGAGCGAAACATGTCATTCTGTTTTAACTGTTTTTTGTTGTTACCAAATGTTTCCTTTTTCAGATACAGTAGTTTATAAATTTATTTATAACACCGGGCGAGTTGGCCGAGCGGTTAGGGGCGCGTAACTGTGAGCTTGCGTCCGGGATATAGTGGGTTCGAATCCTACTGTCGGCAGCCCTGAATATGGGTTTCCGTGGTTTCCCATTTTCACACCAGGCAAATGCTGGGGCTGTACCTTAAATAACGCCACGGCCGCTTCCTTCCCACTCCAACCCCCTTTCCTCTCCCATCGTCGCCATACGAGCTATTTGTGTCGGTGCGACATAAAGCCACTAGCAAAAAAAAATTATTTATTCAAAGTGGAATTCAGTGTGAAATATTATAAATATGACGGCAGTTCCGTGAACTCCGGTTCTACAGTACAACCATTGCATGAATATCATTGTCTGAGTAGTAAAGCTCAGCGAATTTTAATTCCATTTGCGAGTTCATATCTGTGTAAAGCTGGTTTTTCACTGTCGCTATAATTAGAATAAAATATCTAGCGAATATCAATGTAGGGAAGGAAATTGCCTTGCCCAGTCTGATTGCAAGATTTGAGAATATTGTATGTGTTGTTATAAGTAGGGTTATACATTCTACAAATTATGATTATTTCTATTATTGTTCAGTGACACAATTGTACATTGTGTTTATTACCCTTTTTTTGGTGTTAACACATGTTTAAATCATGTTTGTGTATTTATTTATTGAATAGAGTTTACAACAGAGTAATGCTCCAATTACAGTAGACTACAGTAAACATTCAATGTGATAAAATAAGAACATAGAAACGAAGAAAAACGAATAGAAATAGTAAGACTAAACTAATAGTAAAAAATATACAGTCGTATATAATGTTACAGTAACATTCATAATCATTTCTAGAACATTATTAATTTAAGATACAGTAAGCTACGATATTATCTTTACAGCAATGACCACACTGATAACAATAACAAAAGTAGAAATATCCCTCTTAAGAGTATTGTCACACTATATAAATGAGATGAATAAATCTACTAATCGTGACATTCGGATTTTATATTCTGAACAGTTCTTTGATCAAAACGTCCGGCTCCATGGATAAATGGTTAGTGTGCTGGTCTTTGGTCACAGGAGTCCCGGGTTTCATTCCCGGCAGGGTCAGTAATTTTAACCATCATTGTTTAATTCCCCTGGCACGGGGGCTGGGTGTATGTTTCGTCTTCATTATTTCATCCTCATCACGACGCGCAGGTCGCCTACGGGTGTCAAATCGGAAGACCTGCATCTGGCGAGTCGAAGTTCTCGCACACATCCCGGCACTAAAGCCATATGCCATTTCCATTTTATATTCTTCTTCTTTTCTAGCCTATTTCAATCCACTGCTGGATATAGGCCTCTTCCATATGCTTCCAACGTCTTCGGTCTTGAGCCACTTGGAACCAGCGTGTTCCAGCCAACAGCTTTATGTCATCGAGCCATCTCTTCTGGGGTCTTCCAATGCCTCTCTTGTGTTCCCATGGTCTCCAGTGAACAATCCTAGAGGTCCACCTGTTGTAGTCTTGTCGAGATATGTGTCCTACCTATTGGCATTTTAGACTTGCTACTCTCTCTAGGATGTCTGTTACATTAGTTCTTCTCCTGATGTCCTCTGAACGGATCTTATCCCTAAGGCTGATCCCTAGCATCTGTCGCTCCATGACTCGTGTTCGCTGAAGCTTGCGAGCACTTTCCTTCGTCAGAGTCATCGTTTCCAGACCGTAAGTAGTAACTGGCAGCACGCACGTATTATAAACCTTCGTCTCCAGGTTAACCGGAACATCCTTGTTGCTCAGGAATGCTATCCAACTCATACCTATTCTGCGAGGAATTTCTGCACGTTGGTTGTCTTTTCCAAGTTTTATCTTGCGTCCAAGATAGATGTACTCATCGACAGCTTCTATATATTGGTTTCCCATTTTAAGTGGTTGAGTGTCTGGGCTGAGAAATTTTGAAAATGTAAAATCAAAGTCAATGTCTGTGCTCCACCCATTCTCTGCACTGGGGAATTTTTATGGTAAAGAGTTTTGCTCAGTTTTACCTCAGTTCAAAATCACACTAGCAAGGTGGAATTATTAAACATATTTTAATCTGTGTTGCGTTGAACTGAAATCTTTGGGAATCATAGTGCTACTGCATAAATCAAAGAGCAACGACTTCCACGAACTCTAAATTCCCATTAGACAACTAAAACAGAGCTCTCGTGAAGGGTTGCGTGAGAGTTTTGTACCAGAAAGACTACAAGAAAAGCATTACGTGCGTAGACTGGTTCTACAAACAAGGATTTTTAACTGCGATAAGGGAATTTTAAGAGGTTATTTGGATAATTACGGAACTTCAGCGCACTCTTGATCAGATTGTGAAGTATTCTGAACTTGGTAGGAACATAATCAGTCACTGCTGCCAACGTTGAAACCTCGCTTGGAATACAAGGTTTCATGGGACAAAGCCAGAAGGAACGTGGTGACATTCAGGAAGGTTTATGTGGCTTGCTACCTGTGTCAGAGAAGAGAAAGAGCGGATAATAAATGGCATTGCTGTTTAGTATTTGGTAGCGTTACAGGGAATGAAACAAAAGCTAGTAAGAAATCTGTTCTTCTCTGCAATAATACTAGTTTTAAACTTGTGTACGGCAGAGATGCAGAGCTTCCGATGTACAGTCAATCGCACAAAAGTTGGCCGTCCTCTTGCTTGAAATAAGATGAGCGTATTGTGCACGTAGTAAGATTCCAAGCACCTTCGCTTCGGCCGCCGGCTCTCCACAGTTTAAGAATATACTCACGTCTCGAGAATGTATAGAATTAAATAATACTTTGTCGGCTCTAGTTCGACGATGGTATAAAACAGGACCAGGAGTGGGAAAGTAGCAACCGTAGTCTTATTTGAGGTACAGCCCCTGCATTTGTCTGGTGCGAAAATGGGAAACCACGGAAAACCCACAGTGCGGTTCGAACCCACTATCTGCCGAATGCAAGCTCACAGCTGTACCACCATAACCGCATGACCAATTTGCTCAGTAAAGGCCAATTTTTGTGTGGCTGAGTGTAGATATCATTAAACCTAACTTACCTCACCTATCTCTAGTAGTTGTGTGACCGAGCTCGATAGCTGCAGTCGCTTAAGTGCGGCCAGTGTCCAGTATTCGGGAGATAGTGGGTTCGAACCCCACTGTCGGTAGCCCTGAAGATGGTTTTCTGTGGTTTCCCATTTTCATACCAGGCAAATGCTGGGGCCGTACTTTAATTAAGGCCACGGAAACTTCCTTCCCAATATTCGGGAGATAGTAGGTTCGAACCCCACTGTCGGCAGCCCTGAAAATGGTTTTCCGTGGTTTCCCATTTTCACACCAGGCAAATGCTGGGGATGTACATTAATTAAGGCCACGGCCGCTTCCTTTCCACTCCTAGCCCTTCCCTGTCCCATCGTCGCCACAAGACCTATCTGTGTCGGTGCGACGTAAAGCAAATAGCAAAAAAAAAAAAAAAAAAAGAGATTAGTACAAACTATTCCAAAAAAAGAGGTGCCACATACCAGTGCCGAACGGTACATACCGCTACTCCACCTAGCCTCGTACCAGTGAAATAAATATCTCCTAAAACTGGAACAAAAATTCTATTAAAATTATGTACAGTTAATTTAAGTATCTTCATTTGAACTTTGTTTACGTTAAAGACAATATTGTGGCAGTATACCGATACATCCTACCCCATTTTCATCCGTCTTTACAAACAGCGTGAAATTACGGATTACAGACATGAGATTTCGAGGAAGGAAGTGTATATCCTGATACCTCCACTCCTCCTGACTAGTAATATTACTCAAAGTTGAGCCAAGACTTGTGTCATAATTACTCTATTAACGGAATATTCAGAATGTTATTACTCCTTCAGATTGTGGACCGAGTCTCACTGTTAACGAAGAAGAATAGCAACAAAGCCACTAGGTAGGGCCGGAGCACGCCTGTGTTTGAAGGCTCCTACCTACAAACTTACCTCGCCCCGCCGCCGTCTGCAGTTCACCACAAAGACTAACTTAGTACGCCTCTCTTTCGTTTCTAGTTTGATGACGTCAGAAGTGAACTGCGGTTTCTCTCTCTCTGTGTGTGTAATTGAATGTAAATCTAAGCCTTTGCTTTACCGGTAGTCAACTTGCTTCTCAACTTTGTGGTGGTAGTGTCTTGCCCTGTACAATTAACGTTACTCCTGGACAAGCCCTTGAGCTGTGGTATCCTCTACCAGTATTTTGATTCGCGAACACTGTTTCTACTCCTACTCCTTCTTCTTGTAAAGTGCTGTACGTCAAAGGATAGCCTTACCTCCGATTACCTCAGGGAGGCTGCTTGTTCGATCCGACTTCCTCAACAGTCATGAAAGCTTATGACCCTTCTGGCATATTTCAGTGAAGCAAAAATATGTTAAGATGTTTGATATTAAGTCTGATTTTACTGTAATTAATGATTAGTGACCCAGGGGTAGTGTGAGCTGTTCATATGTCCCAGGATCTCTGGTTCCGGCCTGGACGATGTAGTCAGATGTTGAATTAAAATAATAATTGTAATACTAAAAATAATTATAATACTACTGTTATTGGTTTTTAATCCCAATAACTAGTTATACACATTTCGGAGACGTCGATGTAAGAGAAATTATGTCTCAGAGAAGAATTCATTTTCCGTGCCGGTATAGTCTCCGATGAGAGGATGGCGTATTTCAGACTACTCCTGACCTGTGGTGTCTGTTATTTCTCTATAGTCCTCCTATCTGTAAGAAACCAAGAACATGAGCGAAGGTTTCTATCTATCTTCCGAGAAATGTCTAGTTTCATGGCATACGTATTTGTGTTTTGTTAGTGTTTTAACATACTGTTACGAATAAAACTCCATTTGTTTCATTACTCTAATTTATTTCAGTATGACCCAATAAATACACACACACATATTTAAACACACACAATTTTAACCAGTTATGAATGGTCACACTTACTAATTACAAGTCTATTCACAAGTCCCTCTTCCTTATGGCACCACAGATGGTCCGGCCCCTTGTTACCTGGGGACTGGGGACACTTAGTCCTTACTTTCACTTCCCCAAGTCCAGTCAACTCTTACAGCAGCCGTGTGTAGACCGTTGGATTTGAACATAGTGCCACTGGCTACACAACACACGAAGACTGTTCGTTGGTTCGACTCCACAGACAGTCCAGTAATTCACAGAGTCACATGCAGTGAACAACTAAACAGATCAACAGTATTCAACAGCAGGACGATACTAACAACAGCGAACATTAACACAGGTCCATTTACCTTCACACTCGTGACAGCGACTTCGCTCGCTGACTCACGCAGAAACACACGAACACACAGTCTTCTGTTCCGTCGTCTCCAGTCCATGCTCTCACTGGTCTCTCCGACACCACAACAACAGCTCCTAGTTCAGACCTTGGTGGGACACTAGCGACAGCCAACATCCCTCAGCCCAGCCACCGAACCCCAACACACCGATTCTCACACCGACTCCACCTCGAAGCCCAACTGTCACACCGAGTTCAGCACTGACTGATTGTCCGCGACTAGCCTTCCTTTTTATAGCTCGGCTGATTTGAGCTAGAAATTTGGCGATGCCACTAGAGGCAGAACATTCCCATTGAATCTCCAAGAAACTCACAGGTAAGCCGGCCGACGAGAATAATACAAGGGAAGGCCGGCCTCACTCTACAAGTCGGCTGGGAGATCGCAGGTCGTGTGAGTCACCAGCCCCTCCCTGGAAGTACCGAAAGGAACAACCACGGGGCTGGCACGTAACAATATATAACAACGATTAGACACCAAGGGGCTGCCTGGCCGAGGTGGTAAATGCGTGCCCGGTTCGCCTGGAAGGACGTAGGTTCGAATCCCCGCCAGGAAGTCGTAAAATTTAAGAAACGAGATTTCCACTTCGGGAGATGCACATGACCCTGAGATTCATTCAGCCTACACCAAAAATGAGTACCAGGTTAATTCCTGGGGGCAAAGGCGGCCGGGCGTACAACTAACCACTCTACCCCATCAAGTGCCGAGGTTACGGATAGTGTAAGCCTGTACCTTCCACCCCTTCAAGGGCCTTCTTGGCCTGTACGGAGATACCTTTGCTTTGATTATACAACACCAATTTCTTTGTGTGTAATTTGGAATGAGTTGAAGTACTGTCCATTCTTGTACGTTTAAACAATTTCCTGTATCCAATTTCAACATTTACGCGGCGTGAGTGCAAATCCGGAGAAACAGCTCCAAGCATCTACTAGGCCCTACCCATAACCTGAGTTCAAACAAGTTAACTGCGTTTCCTTGCATTGCCTTGGCTCCAACATTTAGGTTTTTAAAGTACCCTGTCTGTACTTCAATTCCCACATACCTCCTCACTGTGGACATTACTAATTCGATAGTAATTTTGATGGAGATAACGAAACCAGCTTCATGCGAAGACGCATTCTCTACCATACTGAACGCTACACTTTGTGAAATATAGTTTCTGTCTTCCAGTAGTGAAGTTGGTCTACTGTTTACATCTTCTTCTTCTCTTCACACCGCTTTCACCCACACCTGTGGGGTCGCGGGCGCGAACTGCGTCGCACATGTGGATTTGGCCCTGTTTTACGGTGGTATGGCCTTCCTGACGCCAACCCTATATGGAGGGATGTAATCACTATTGCGCGTTTCTGTGGTGGTTGGTAGTGTGGTATGTTGTCTGAACATGATGAGGAGAGTGTTGGGACGGACACATACACCCGGTCCCCGAGCCAGAAGAATTAATCAGAAGCGATTAAAATCCCCGACCCGGCCGGCAATGGAATCCGGAACCCTCTGAACCGAAGGCCAGTACGCTGACAATTCAGCCTACGAGGGTTGGACACTGCTTACATTTTCTTGGAGCTAATTGGATAAATTGCTGTGGGAATGTAACATTCTGGCAGTTATATCTCACGAAACAGAGGGGAAAAAAGAGCAGTAGTTGAAAAAGTACTGTAGAAAGAGCGAGATTGAGTAGCGGGCTGCCTCAGGGGCAAGAAAATAGCGTGGGAAACGTAAAGTAACTTATATAGTTTGTATCTCATCAGTTTCTAAGTGCCACGTATTTAATAGCTCCTTCTCTGGGCCAGTAGTGAAGTGTCGGTTATCCGATCCCAAGATCACAAATTCAGGCACGGTCCAGGTAGATTTTTGAAGAGCATGAAGAAGTTGAGGGAGCCCTGTGTGTCATACGAGGTAGGCATGTACAGCTTCTTCGCTTAAATCGTTGTTCTTCCGACAAAAGAATGGTATTTCTGTATCGGTCATGTTCATAGTAACAAGGAAATGCAATTTATTATTATTATTTTTTTTTTTTTTTTGCTTTACGCCGCACCGACACAGATATGTCTTATGGCGACGATGGGATGGGAAAGGCCTAGGAAGTGGAAGGAAGCGGCCGTGGCCTTAATTAAGGTACAGCCCCGGCATTTGCCTGGTGTGAAAATGGGAAACCACGGAAAACCATCTTCAAGGCTGCCGACAGTGGGGCTCGAACCCACGATCTCCCGATTACTGGATACTGGCCGCACTTAAGCGACTACAGCTATCGAGCTCTGTAATGCAATTTTTACTTTTCCGTAATTTCTGTCTGTCTGTCTGTCTGTCTGTCTGTCTGTCTGTCTGTCTGTCTGTCTGTCTGTCTGTCTGTCTGTCTGTCTGTCTGTCTGTCTGTACACGCATCACGAGAAAAACGGCTGAGGAGAATTTAATGAAAATCGGTATGTGAAGTCGGGGGATGAGCCACTACAATCTAGGCTATAAATAATTTGACGCACGCTGAGTGAAATGGTAGTTTAGGGGAAAGCGTAAAACTTAATTCTCAAATATTTATATTATTAGTGGTCCTATCGATAAATACTACATAACGAAAGTTATCTAGAATTAAATTTCCGATCATTTATGTCATACATTGTTACCGTACCGGTTTTGATAACACAGATATGAATTTGTATTTTTGTTGCCAGGTCCATATCAATGGTGAGCCACGAGAAAATGGGTCAACAGAATTTAATGAAAGTCGGTCTATAGCGTCGTGGAATAAGAAACTACGGTCTAAGTTATAAACCATTTTATTCACCCTGGATGAAATTGTAGTTTAGGGGAAGGCGCCTAAAATTTAATTTTTAATTACCTATGTTATTGGTCCTGTCGAAAAGTACTACATTACAAAGTTACAGAGAATACAAATTCCGACCATGTATAGTGTATTCAGTTTTACCGTACCGACTATGATAAGAGTGGTATTTCAGAGTCGGAGGAAAACTAAATGTGAAGGCCTACAATATTGAAAGCGCCTAACATTGATCGAAAATAACATTACATTGACCATTGTTTGTTGTGATGTTCTCTGTCTCTTATGCTGCCGCTCAACTCAGATACATTGGATTATTGCTGCGTACCGAATATAACAGCCTGACTGAATATTGGCCGGAAATAGCTGGGAAGTTAGAAAACTCACTTCTCTAGCATGTCATTCCTCTGGTTCATACATTTTCTGATACTGCCGTTACGTAACAGAATGGTACATCATAGTATTCCAGCTATTCGATCCCTACTCTGACGCGCTATTTTGAATGAGCAATGTACACACTTAAGGCAGAGGCTCACTTAATAGTAGTAGTAGTAGTAGTAGTAGTAGTAGTATGACCTGGTCTAGAATTACAATTTATGTCTATTCCAAATTATAGCACAATAATTCACTAAATAACTCAAAATTCAACCCTGAAAAGAGCCGTTTCTTAAGAAAAGCTTCTTCCTATTCACTTTTATTAAATTCTACATTCATTTTATTCCAAATTAGCAGTGAAGAGGGGGTTTCTCCTCTGGCTTGGAGGAAAAAAATACCTCCAAGTCAGATAGATTCTTCCGCCGCCTGTGTAGTGAACTGAGATTTTCCGACTCATCGGGTACTCCTAGGAAACAGATTAGTAAAAGGGCATAGTTTGTGCCCTGGGAGTATATTCGACACTCCCACCCGGCCAAAATAAGACGAAGTGTGTTCACAGATCACGGCTGCCTGCGGCTTGGTCATTCCAGCCCTGGAACTTTGGACTGTTAGATCGGCAGCGCAGTACTGTTCGTTAACAGTGAGAAAATGTGTGGTTTTTCATTTGATCGAGTATTTCATATGAAAGCATTGCTTTTAATCGCGTCATTCCTACTGACGTCATTGTAATGACCTATGTTCATTTCAGTTGGGAAAACTACTGAGACAGTCCGGCTGCATGGCTAAATGGTTAGCGAGCTGGTCACAGGGGTCCCGGGTTCGAATCCGGGCAGGGTCGTGAATTTTAACCATCATTGGTTAATTTCCCTGGCACGGGGGCTGGGTGTATGTGTTGTCTTCATCATAATTTCCTTCTCATCACGACGCGCAGGTCGCCTACGGGAGTCAAGTCAAAGAACTGCACCTGGCGAGCCGAACCCGTCCTGGGATCTCCGGGCATTAAAAGCCATACGCCATTTCATTTTTACTACTAAAACAGTCTTTCTGAGGATGTAAAAAGGCAGGTGGAGAGTGAGTGTCTGCCATTATAATGAAAACTCCCGAACCTGATTGTGACTGATGGTGGACAAGGGGCCTACCATTACAATGAAAATTCCCTAACCCAGTCTTTATATGAGAAAAGACGTTTGGTGACTTCCCCGTCGTGTTTCTAGGGCAACATTAAGTGCTGTGCAATTTAATACAGTCTTGCTCACAACGTGTACACTACCTAACCCAGAATTCTGTATACGGTGTAGAATTACGTAGCGAAGCACGGGTACGTCAGCTAGTAATATTATAAGATAAACATTATAATATTACATAATAATATAAAATAAGATAAAATTATGTATAAAATACTCTTCAATCTTATTGGAATCACTCTTAAGAATATGAAGTCGAAAGTCAACCTTAGAGGTGAATTGTTTGAGCCATTTGAAATCCACACTACACTTTGACAGGGAGATGAACTCTCGCCATTACTGCTTAGCAATTTATGCTAGTGAAACACTCTTCAAGTGGAACACTAAATTTACAACTAATAAATTGCAGAAAGTAGATAGAAGAATCACGAGTACAATCATCAATAAGAAACACCAAGTTGATGGACAATGGAGACTATTACCCAATGAAGCGGTATATCGTGAAAGCGATTCAATAAGAGGTACAATGTGGAAAAGGAGAATTGCCTTTACTGCCAGAAACCCGACTAGTGAAGCAGTTATTTAGTTACTTCTGGAAAACTAAAACAATGAACACTTCGTTCACAGAAATCATGAATGACTTAGAAGAATTAAATTTGTCAATGCTCCAAATTGAAGGCAGAGAAGAGAAGAGGATTCTAAGGAATAAAAAGTTACGATTCAAACTCATAACATTTGAGCCAAGGAAGTACACCATTACTGACAACCAAAGGGCAGCCAGGTCCGACAGGATGAAAAAGTTTTGGGAGCGGAAGAAGGAGCTGAAAAGCTGACTATTTAATACTATTAGGCTTTAATGTATATGACTGATCAAAGTGCTCCAATGGGGACATAAACTATGTAAAAAAAAAAAAGTGTTGTACGATAGTTGCAATATATATTGAACATACCGTTCACAGTCTGGCAAACTGACTAAGTGATAGACTAGCGAACCTGTAGTTCTGATTTTGTCTACATTTTACAGTTTACATAATATCTACCGCAGAGGTGCTTACGCTGGGTATTCCGTCCCGCGGGCGCCCAGCACTGTAAGTGGGCGGACTGGCAGGCGATGAGCGCAGCGTTTGCTATTCAACCACAGTGACGTCACAGGCCGTGAAGGTTGGGCGAAGTTCTCTCAGTCACTCTCGATCACTGCGGCAATACCCGAGTTTGAAATGGGGGCAGAAAATAATGAAAGAAAGAGGGCAGAAATCCACGTTATTGTCAATTTACGTTATAAGAACAAAGTTATTTATGTTCATTGCACTTTATATAAGCCTATTTTGACCGGATACAATAAAGAGTTAGCCTACAGACTCAAATATTTTTATAGTGTACGTAATGAATTACAATTTTCACTATTACTTTTTTTAAGAGGGGCTTTAGAAACACTTCTACAGTATATAATATGGGCTTACGGTGTATAAGCTGTGGCTTTGAATGTTTGGGTTTAAATGAAAATGAAAATCCACGACCTGTTTCCAGTCATTCGACCGGGTCAGGAATGGAATGAATGAAGCCCCCATCTAGCAGCGAGGATGGGAATTGTGCCGGCTGCCGAAGCCTGTCGCACTCCTCTGGAGCAATGATTAATGAGTGACAGATGAAATGAAATGATATTGGAGAGTGTTGCTGGAATGAAATATGACAGGGAAAACCGGAGTACCCGGAGAAAAACCTGTCCCGCCTCCGCTTTGTCCAGCACAAATCTCACATGGAGTGACCGGGATTTGAACCACGGAATCCAGCGGTGAGAGGCCGGCGCGCTGCCGCCTGAGCCACGGAGGCTCTTTTGGGTTTTAAATGTCTGATAAATTCACCAACAATCCAATCATGCTTACCGGGAATATAATCACTGAGGTTATTTATTTGAAGGTATACTCTTCATCTACCTGATAGATACATTTATGCTGTTGTACTTCAGTCTTGGATAGTAAATATCTACGTCCTCACTCGTGATGAAACTCCCTCTCGCCTGTTAAATTTTATTTTCAGAAATTCAATGAACAGGGAAAGTCACATAACACTAAAACACTGTGCAAAATCATTGTTGCATAATGCAATTATATTACCTTTTGCTTAATGAATAACAGGAATTTCACTTTTTAAAAATGAAAATACTGTCATTCCCTTTCAAGGAATTGTAAATCGTAGCTTGTACG
Source organism: Anabrus simplex (assembly GCF_040414725.1). NCBI lineage: Eukaryota > Metazoa > Arthropoda > Insecta > Orthoptera > Tettigoniidae > Anabrus > Anabrus simplex. Next base: position 368,105,335 of record NC_090267.1, on the reverse strand, counting down.
CTTAAACACTGTACCTTTGTAGATTGTAACACAAACCTTATAACGCGTCAGTTTTCTTTGAATGAATAAATATAAGAAAATAAAACTGACTGCTTATATCGAGCGCAGTATGAATCGAACTGGAATATTTTGAAAAGGTCGGTTTTTGTTGCGATTATAGAGTTTTATTTTAAATAATGTATCCCAATGAGCAATTCGCTGAGTAGCGGAGGAGAGCTTCGTAATCACAATCGAACGCCAGTGTTCGCTCGCTTTCCTGCAAAATGTGATCGCTTTCTCTCTTCACTGTGACGTATGCTTGTGACGTAAGCTGCTCGCTTCTACGTCACGCCAGTCCGGCCGCACTGGGCTAGCCTCAACGGGCGCCCAGCTGAGCCCTTGTGATCGACCGTAAACCCGCCTGGTGGCCATCGTAAAAGCGACAAGTCTATGTGGTCTGACACCGTAGTTATCCGGTTCGAATCCCGTTAGTCGAAAACAATTCACTATCAAAATGTTGGCCAGTAGAGTAGGAGAGGTGGTTGTCTACAATTTCCAATCATTCGATTGTGTACCAAAAGTCTGGATTCACTCCAAATCTCTACGCAGTGATCATATGGAGTGACAGTGCATAAAACTCGTGATGGCGATTCGTCCGTTGGATGGGCACATTAAGCCTTGATGCTATTCAAAAAGAGCAACCAATGGTTTTCCGTGGTTTCCCATTTTCAAACCACGCAAATGCCGGGGCTGTATCTTAATTAAAGCCACGGCCGCTTCCTTCCCACTCCTAGCCCTTTCCTCTCCCATCGGTGCCATAAGACCTATCCATGTCGGTGCGACGTAAAGCCAATTGTTAATAAGAAAAGAAAGAGTAACTTATGTGCCGAGACCGTATTTCACCCTCTCACTTCCTACTACCATATATAGCACATCATTCGTTTCATCTCATTAACTCCTCTGGTGAGGTTGACGTTAGGAAGAGCATCCGGTCATAAGAACTCGTTTCGAAGGTTCATCTCGTTTCATATACGACGCCATAGAGAAACGGGACAAGGGATGGACACACATACAAGATCTGCCGTCTGGAAAAGTCTCGCATCTGCAGAACGTTTTGCATGGATAGCACGTAAAACCAATCATAAAATATAAATAATGGGTAGACTTAAAATAAGAAAGCACTGCTTGTTTCAGATCTTATAATTTACTGACAAATTTCACTTTCATTAATTCTCCAGAGGGGATACGATATAATAGTTGCATTATGTAATGTACTGTATATACTATAACATACAACAGTGTTTCTTAAATTATATTTCCCAGGAAATACCTTGGTTTTGTATGTAACAGCAAAATTGTGCATAAACAGAATGCTTTATGGACTGCAGCAAAACAAGTATCTCCTGTATGGTGGAAAGGCTTATGTACTAAACAACGAGTTCATCTGCTTCTAGAATTTTGAATGTATCACCTTCCTCAGCACCAAGTGAGCGTAATAGGTCACTCACGGATGATTCACACTCCACTATGCAACAGACTTTCTCCGGGTACAACTGAAAAACTGGCCTATATACAGTGGAACCTCAGGTACACGTGTTACACGCAGATCATCAAAATATTCCTGTCATCGTGTGAAAACAAATCTGATTAATATTATGATTAGAGACCACCTGACATAACTTTTTTTTGTTCCGGAGATGAATGTGTCATTTCTTTGTTTTCGTGCTTTTTCATTGAAAATTGTTTCTTTATATTTGCTATCATTTGTATATGAGGTAAACATTTGACAGTGTTTTCTTATAATTAAATTTCTGTTCCCAATATTTCAAGCATGATTTACAGACAATTTTGAGTTACATATCGAAATAATAAATTTCTATATTTTAGACTATGGAATGTATTTAAGAAATAAAACACCTATTGTAACAGTTTATAGATGCTATTTTTCTTTACGCATTTGAAATTGCCAATCTAACCAAATACACCAATTGTACCTGGTATTAACGGTTTAAAACCAAGGTTGTCGTATTTTACCAAATATACCTCACTGGTTTTAAACGACTGCAATCTAGGACATCCCCTTGCGTTCAAATATGTGGTTCTTCGTCAGACGTAGAAATAACGTACCGTACCATGTTCGAAATCTTAGCAGCAGGATTTTAGTTTTCTATTAGCTCTAGAAATTACGTGGTAGGTTATGTATTGACATCCTAGCTCATTCTGCTGGCACTTAAGAATGCTTATATGCGAGCATACCATTGGCACCCTAAAGGACTAATTGTCTGTCTGTTAGGTCATCAGCCCAGAGGCTGGTTGGATCCTCAAATAGCACCACCAAAGGTTATGTGGTTATAAGGAAACCGCAAAAACCAATGGCAGCACTAAAATGAGGCGAACTAGGCAAGGCGAGGAGTGAGGTAGTTTGCAATTGCTTTCCTCACTGGGTCGGAAAGTGCTGTTGCAGCACGACTGACCCTATGAGCAACACCTTTCATAACACTCAGATGCACTAGTCGTGTTCTGAATGTCATTACTCAGGACCACTCATACCCCAGCAGTTTCCATACTGTCCCATGGATGAGACAGGGACTTCGGTGAAAGCTACACTTTACTCTGGCCTGTGCCAAGGGATGGATACAAAAGTACTGTATCCATCAAGAAATGGCAGCAGGCAAAAAAGGACTCATTATCAAGATAATATATCAGCATCGCACCCTAAATTCTCATAAAACTTATAGCAGGTGAAGGATAGTGAAACGTATAATATTATATTGATCTACAGCTGATTAAACTACTTCTGCCTAGCAGCTTATGTCTAGAAAGTGAGGACTTATATATCGGAAGATTTCCATCTAATTCCGTATTTTCTGGAATACTTTTTAAAAAATTTGAAGATATTCCGAAATTTAGAAGGATCTGGCAACACGGTAGACTCTATTCTACTGCGGACATGTATTTGAAGGTGGTGGTGGTGGTGGTGGTGGTGGTGGCGGCGGCGGCGGTGGTGTTGATTATTGTTTTAAGAGGAAATAAACTAGGCAACTATCCTCTATGTAGCACTAATCAGAGGAAAAAAGGAAAGGGTCCGACACTTGGAAAAAAGAAGATATGGGCCAAAGAAAGATAAGGGATGCGAAGGGTTTGAAAAATGAATGTCTAGCCCCCGGAGCCCTTAGAAAAGAACACTTGTTGACCAAGGTGGTCAGATAGGATAGATGGAAGTGAGGAGCCTGGCACAAGTAAGTGGAATCAGTGCCAGGACTCGGCTAAGGGCTCCGTGGTCGCCAACCCACGCTCCCAAATTAAGAGACCATGGACCTCTTTTAGTCGTCTCGTACGAGAAGCAGGGGTTATCGTGGGTATTATTCTACCACCTCCACCCACAAGGGGTTATTTACATGAAGTATCAAGTGCAGTATATGACGAAGGATAAGCTAAATGCTGTAACTAATGTGAATGTCAGTAATAATAACAATTAAGAACCAAAAAAGGAATAGCAATACATATTACTAAGATGTGTAACATTATATGAGTGTGAATTTACTCTGAATTAGTGCGCAAAAGACCGCCATTTATACATTGAATTTCTCTAGATTCTAATGTAAAGAAATGTAAAGAAATACCTTGGGGAAAAGATAACTATCCCATTTAGTGAATATGTTATGGTAGGTAAAAGCCCGTGTTAATCTCGTCCATGGGCCTTCATAACCTATACGGAGATACCTTTGCTAACGTGCTAGCTCTTTTGCTGTTCTTTGTTCTTCTGTGACATATTTCTCAGACATTCAATTCCCCTTGCTTGCAGGCTTTTTTCGTTGGTCTTTGTCACCGGCTTGCTCTTAATAGCATATATCCCATTAGAGACATTTGATATGCCTCGTGCCGGACTGAGTGGCTCCTCAGATGGCTTTATGAGCCATTGTTCGAGGGTTCCATCACACTCAGTCCGGTGGTGTTTGAAGATGGTAAAATACACCAGCCTCGCGTCGGTAGATTTACTGGCACGTAAAGGAACATCCGAGCGACAAACTTTCGTGTCTCAGAAAAAACGTTAAAAAATTATTTGGTGGTATATAAAAGAGTAACACATTATTATTATTATTATTATTATTATTATTATTATTATTATTATTATTATTATTATTATTATTATTATTATTATTATTATTATTATTATTATTATTATTATTATTATTATTATTATTTTGTTCGCACCGGCCTACTAAGGATCACGATATTTCAGTTCTCTTCTCTGGGCTTCATTCGTTGCCAGTGTTGCTCTTTTCTTTCCTTCGTCCATGTCTTCCCCATCTTCAACTTTGGCCTTTCTTGAAAAACCGGATGGTCTTTTAGTTTCCTCCTGAGTGGGTTGCGTTCTTGAATCCCCGTCTACTGTAGGTCCCTTTCCACCTGCTCGGCCAGATTCAAAACTGCCGGAATGAAACAGAAGTGTTGCAAACCTAGAATTACATAAAGAAAACAAATGAAAGTTGAGAAAACCTATAAACACAAAATTTCTTTCAATAACAAGTTCCTTTACCTTGCACCAGAGTGCATTACTCTAGTTTTTTTGGTAGTGACATCTGTGGAAAAACGTCCAAACTTCTTGATGTACAGCAAAAACAAAACCAATAGAAATCCAATTTTAGGAAAATTCACAATAACAAAATTACTTAATGTTTCAGTCTTCTTATCTTTAAAATAGTTCGATAATCGTGCTGATTTCATTTTAGCAAGTGGCCATAAACTGCAGTTATCCTTCATGACATCAGAGATCTTTTGAACATTAGTATACAGCTCATGGTTATGTCTACGTCTATATTTATCTTTGTATTTACTTGAGCCAACAATTTTCCTTAAGATCTTTCTTTATTTATTTCTTTAATTTCCAATTTTTTTTATCAGGCCTTTCCTGTTTATAGCTAGGAATTCCGCTGCATACAAAGCTTGTGGTCTTATGACAGTGCAAAAATGTCAGAGTTTTGCATTCAAGGATATGGACTTTTCGTTGTAAACGTCTTTGATCAGTTGATAAGCCATTTCCATTTTATTAATGCGTGACGCGAAAGCTCCTTTTTCAGAGACATTTAAACATATTGCCCGTTTAATTGCCTCCTGGTTTACTTTTAGCTTTCTAGGTGCTGGCTTGATGTCAGCTACAAATTGCGTTTTCTCCAAGGAGATCTGGAGGCTTGCTTTTCCCGCCTGGGTCTTGAATTGGTTAATTTGCTTTGTAGCCTTGTCTAAAGAATCAGAGAAAATTGCTATATCATCTGCAAACGCGAGGAAATCAACTGAAAGGTTATTATTATTATTATTATTATTATTATTATTATTATTATTATTATTATTATTATTGTACCGGGAGGTACACCTCAACTCCGTACATTCAAAAGAAGCGCCTTATGAACTCCCCTATCGACCAAAACGTGAAATTGCTACTACAGGAAGTTGAGACTTTAATCAGAAGATGTCACTACTGAAACATTAAGTAATTTTGTTGTTGTGAAGTTTCCTAAACTGGTTGGATTTCTATTGGTTTCGTTTTTGCTGTACATCAAGAAGTTTGGACGTTTATTCACAGATGTCACTACCAAAAACTATAGTAATGCACTCTGGTGCAAGGTAAAGGAAGTTGTTATTGAAATAAATTTTGTATTTATAAGTTTTCTCAACTTTCATTTGTTTTCTTTATGTAATTCTAGGTTTGCAACACTTCTGTTTCATTCCGCTAGTTTTGAATCTGGCCAATGAAAATTTTCTGTAATTAATTTTCAGCCTCTCACAGGCTTCTTGTTCGGTTTTGAGTGTAACTTTTGGGTTCAGCCAATAAAAATGAGTGGGTGTGTCCGGATTAGCCCATAATCCTCTCGAACCTTCCCTGAGGGTATATAAGCTGCGGCTTTTCAAGTTTCTTTGTCTCTTGATCGTCGTCCTTCTGAGTGTGTGTGCTAAGGCAGGAGGCGGGATGCCTCATTCCTCGGCAGGCAGTGCATCAGCCAGGTAATGGCCACCTAAATTCTCTCTTTTCCGTAGCTACCTCCGCATACTTATCCGAGGGGAAGGTCCGAATTTTTTAACTATGTAACAAAACTTTTCTAAAATGTAAATTTTCTTTCAGCTAATGTAAAATTTCAAAAAGTCTTTAACTGTAAATCGGGGATAGAGAGTGAGTTACCCTCTCGAGCTCCCAATCATCTTAGCTTGAGGTGACTACGACTTCGTAACTGTTTTCTTCCTGTAATGTATTAAATTTATTTCCATGCGAGTCATCTCAGTAGCTTGGGACTAGCCCCTGTTTCATCGAGCACAGAGCCCTGTTAGGGTTTTAATATTTCATTATCTAGGAGCGCATGTGTACGCCTCCATTGTTTGTGTTCGGGCCATTTATTTAACCTGTTCTTTTTCCGCAAAGGCCCAGTAGGTTGGGTACTAGATAACCCTGTGTAAAACTATTTACATTGCTAAATCGTGCCTTGTGAGGTCATAGAGTGTAAGATTTTGATGTAATGTTGCCTTGAGTGAGCTGTAAGAAATCGAGAGCATGTAAGCTCTTTTCAAAATTTTGTAATAGTGAGGGGTGCCTCTGGAAGGCTAAATATTGTAACTTCTGGAGCAAGTGCTCTTAAATCGGGATATTTCCGTCTGTCTAATCATTGAAATTTCGTAAGTTTTGTAAACTGGATCCGGTATCTAAGAATTTGTAAACTAAGGGCTTGAAGCCCCAAAGCTGTAAAAATGCACTAATCTGGAATTTTCCAAGCCTTGTTTCAAGTTTTCTAATTGTACTTGTCATGTTGTTATGTTCACTCAGTGAAGAAATTTGTTAAGTTTGATATTCAAAAAGAAATATAACCTTTTAAAGTTTTAATTCAATTTTTGATATTGTAGTTAGACCCATTCAAGCCTACACATTATTTCACCTCTATGCGTTCCACAGATAACCCCGGAACTATTATTATTATTATTATTATTATTATTATTATTATTATTATTATTATTATTATTATTATTATTATTCTATGCCTCAGAATTCTTCAAAACGCTACCTTACCCTTCGGTTGTGTGGAGGCGGCGAAGCAAACAGGCTGCGCGCCTTTCCTGTTCCCACGCGCTAATCTTGTTGAAAATCTCACCCGAATTCGCCGGCATTCAAACAAGAGAGGCTTGGTTTAGTGGTTGAGTGGCTAGACCACTTCGCCAGCACGTCCCCGTCATATCGTTCCATAAACACCCTAAAGGAAACCGTAGATTTAATTCGTGTCTTGTACTTCTGTATACTTGCTTTTGTTCGTTTCTCAGTAGCGAGAGAATAGTAAAGGACACGTCAGTTAAGAAGAGTCAATCAGTGTTATGTTATTATTGATTGGTTTTAGGGGATTAGGGCATTGTAAAAATCACCCCAGTGTGTTAAAATCGGTGTTATTGTGATTGTTTATACGAATAATATTATAACAACAATAATAAGAAGAAGAAGACGACGAAGCGTATGGCTTCACTTACCGTGTGCTGGCGGTTTTTTAATCCATTTAGGCGTCTTGTGTGTCAATTTCGAGTTTCCGATTTACTCTACCAGATGACAGAGAAACTGATCTCTCTCTGGGGCAGTCCATGCTCGAATATTAATTCAGTTTGTCGGGTGAACAGGAAATGTGTCACCATAGGTAATTTACATGCCAACATCGTACAACATGGAGTGCTGAAACACGACTACCTCTGCCGGGTTTGAACCTGCTATCTTGTGATACGGAGAATGTAATATTTAGGGCTAAGATTTATATAGGAGTTCCAGGACTTGAAATAAGGCACAGGTGTATTTAACCTGAAGTATGTGAAATATTTAGAGATAAAACCACCCTCAGTATAGCCACATTAGTAATTATTAAGACTAGAAGAGGACAACCAAGAGCAGGGTTCCTCGATGGCATTAAAGGGCGACGTCCATATCAACTATTCAAGCAGGTGGCTCAGGATAGAAGGTCGTTGGACGAGGACAGTCATGCTACCCACCAACCATCAGGTTGAGGAGTCCGGATGCCCTTCCCGACGCCAACCCTATGTGGAGGGATGTATTCACTGATGTTTCTGTGGTGGTTAGTAGAGTGGCGTGGTGTATGTAAATGAAGATGTGCATTAGGACGAACGCAAATAACTAGTCCTCGAGCTGGAGGAATTGACCAGACGGCGTAAACGTCCCAGGACCGGCCGAAAATCGAACCCGGGGCTCTCTGTACCGAAGGCCACTACACTGATCACTCATCCTAGGAGCCGGATTATTATTATTATTATTATTATTATTATTATTATTATTATTATAATTATTAGAAGACCAAGAGACAGATTGTGCCGGGCTGAGTGGCTCAAAAGATATAGCGCTGCTTTCTGAGCCTAAGTTGACAGGTTCGATCCGGGGTCAGTCTAATGGTATTCGAAGTTGCTCAAATATATCAGCCTCGTGTCGATAAATATGCCGCCAGCAACAGGAAAAATTTCCAGCATCTTCGTGTCTCTGAAAACCGCACATGTAGTTGGTGGGAGGTAAATGCATAAACATATTCCTTCTCTATATTCCTTCCACTTAAAAAACAACTTTCATGGCAATCACTCCACTAAATTTCGCGTGATACTTCCGTAAACAAACAAACAAACAAACAAACAAACCGAAGGTGAAATAATGATCGTTATACACCCCTACCGAGATTTTTGTTGAGTCTTCAGCTCGAAGGCTGGTTGGTTCCCCAACTATTAGTTGTCAGAGGAAACTCGTCACAAGAGGGGCGTACTAGGGAAATGAGTGTGGTACTTTCCTGTTCTCTCCCCACTGAACCAGAGGGTTCTGTTGCGTATTGGTCCACCAGACCTACTGAAAAGCACAGCTCTATTGATTCTTATTTATTTATTTATTTATTTATTTATTTATTTATTTATTTATTTATTTATTTATTTATTTATTTATTTATTTATTTATTTATTTATTTATTTATTTATTTATTTATTTATTTATTTATTTATTTATTTATTTATTTATTTATTTATTTATTTATTTATTTATTTATTTATTTATTTATTTATTTATTTATTTATTTATTTATTTATTTATTTATTTATTTATTTATTTATTTATTTATTTATTTATTTATTTATTTATTTATTTATTTATTTATTTATTTATTTATTTATTTATTTATTTATTTATTTATTTATTTATTTATTTATTTATTTATTTATTTATTTATTTATTTATTTATTTATTTATTTATTTATTTATTTATTTATTTATTTATTTATTTATTTATTTATTTATTTATTTATTTATTTATTTATTTATTTATTTATTTATTTATTTATTTATTTATTTATTTATTTATTTATTTATTTATTTATTTATTTATTTATTTATTTATTTATTTATTTATTTATTTATTTATTTATTTATTTATTTATTTATTTATTTATTTATTTATTTATTTATTTATTTATTTATTTATTTATTTATTTATTTATTTATTTATTTATTTATTTATTTATTTATTTATTTATTTATTTATTTATTTATTTATTTATTTATTTATTTATTTATTTATTTATTTATTTATTTATTTATTTATTTATTTATTTATTTATTTATTTATTTATTTATTTATTTATTTATTTATTTATTTATTTATTTATTTATTTATTTATTTATTTATTTATTTATTTATTTATTTATTTATTTATTTATTTATTTATTTATTTATTTATTTATTTATTTATTTATTTATTTATTTATTTATTTATTTATTTATTTATTTATTTATTTATTTTGTCCCTAGTGGTTTAACGTCACACCCACATATTCAAGATTTTCGACGACGCAAGGATGGTTAAGGGCTAGGATTGGGAAAGTAGCAGCCGTGGCCTTAATTAAGCCACAGTCCCAGGATTTGCCTGGTGTGAACATCGGAAAACACGGGAAACCATCTTCAAGGTTGCCGACGGTAGGATTCGAACCAACCACTCCCAAATGCAAGCTCACAGCTACATGACCCTAACCACACGGCTAACTTTCTCGGTCTATTTATTCTGAGGACAACATGTCACAGGGACTGAATGCATAAGGAGTGGTATTTTTCTGCTATGGGTTTCAGGTCGCACCGACACACAGATATTTTGACCAAGATGGGTTAGGACAAGACTAGGCCAAGAACGAAGCGGCTCTAGCCTTAATATAGTCACAAGCTCAACATTTGCATGGTTTGAAAACGTTAAACCACGGAAAACCATCTTCAGGTCTGCCGATAGTGGAGTTCGAACCCACCATCTCCCGAAGTTACAGTTACGTGAACTAAAACGCAATGCCAATTCGCTCGGTAGAAATGTTAATACCAGCGTCGATCTCTCTCCACTCACTCATACTGTCGATGTCAAGAAAGGGATTCTTCTTCTTCTTCTTCTACCACTTTTCCCATACCTGTGGCGTTGCGGGTGCGAACTGTGTCGCGCATATGGGTTTGGCCCTGTTTTATGGCCGGATTCCCTTCCTGACGCCAACCCTATAAGGAGGGATGTAATCACTATTGCATGTTCTAGTAGTGATTGGTAGAGTAGTGTGTTGTGTTTTCTGAAATATGATGGGGAAAGTGTCGGGCAAACACAAATACACATTGCCCCCGTGTCAGCAGAATTGATTAGATGTGATAAAAGTCCCCGACCCGACCGGGAATCGAACCCGAACCTCTGAACCGAAGGCCTTAATGCTGACCATTCAGCTAAGAAGTTGAACATTGAGACAGGATCAGTGAAAATAACACATTTTATCTCCCCCTTATACTAGAGGATTTAGTACATTTTTAATATTATATCTCATCAGGGAATGATTGGAAATTTTCCTTCCAAGATAAGACCGAAGTATTAGGTGAAAATTGGGAATATCTTGACAGACAGATAGGCAATTATATATATATATATATAACACAGGTTACTTTAATATGAAGTTGTATTTCAGACGCAGTTTATTCCTGAATGAAAAAAAGTGAATAAATATTTCCTCAAAGAAAACTTGGAGGCTGAATGAAGCTGGTAGCGCGCTGAGACTCGGCGGAGCTCAGTCTATTCCTGTCGAGCCATGTTCTTGCTCCCTGAAATCTGCGAATGACAGCACTCTCTTACCTTAGCATCCGCCCTACAAGTCCACCAAAGTTTCTGTAAAGTGAAGAACACGACAAAATAAGCTGAGGTACAGTCGAGCTATGATGTATGTCATTGGCATGCCTCCCCTCGCTCTTTCATAATCTACTAGCTCCCACATTCACGCACACTCCTTTCTACCTCCACTTGCCCTTCCTTTTCCTTTCTTGATACTTCATTCCTGCTTCTTTGAACCCTTTGAGAGTGATAGGCTACGTAAGTTAATAGCTAGTCGTTCCACGACTCTTTTTCTAGCAGGCTGGGCAGCTGGATTGCTGAGAACTTAGACCTTGATTCAGAGATCCCTATACGCATAGAAATAGCTCGTGCTAGCTTTCTGAAAATGAGGAATCTACTGTGTGACAGAAGCTTCAGCTTGGATATACGTCACAACTTCATCAGATGCTAAGTATACTGAGTGCTTCTGTACGGCGCTGAAACATGGACTCTGAAATGTAACACCATGTGGATGTGGGTGTTTGGAAGGACGTTACGGATCTCGTGGACTGACCACGTCTCCAATGCTGCCGTATTCAAATGCATGAGGAGGGAATGGATATTGATGTGCACAATCAAGAAAGAGGAATTATGAGGAATGAAATGTACAACGTACTTAAATTGATCATGCAGGGTAAAATTGATGGACGTAGGGGACGCGGTCGAAGGAAACACTTTTGGCTAAGGAACTTACGGGATTGGAGACAGCCGAACATCATACAGACTTCGCTTCGATTGTGGCCAACCTTCAGTGTTGGAGAAGGCACTACAAGAAGAAGATCTTTGGTAGTTACTATGATGATGGCCTTATGTTTAATAACCTGTGGTTTTCCTTGCTTGTTGAAATTCCCTTCATGTACAAACTGCAAATATAAATAGTTAAATATACACCCATGCTTAGCACTGAATGTGATAATCGCGTGGTTCGATTTGCGTGGCAGTGAACTTGCGTTCTGCAGATGGTGGGTTCAAACCCCACCGTTAGCAGCCCTGAAGATGGTTTTCCTGTTTCACAGCAGACCGCTACTTTTTCCAGCCCTTTCCCATTCTTCCGTCCTTGAAACCCTCCCACATTTTGTTAGTACGACGTTCAAGCATAAGCAATTTGTTTTAAATCCTAGTACAAATTGGAAGTGGGGGAGGGCTGTGATATCGGAGTGTGTTTACCACCGACTTTCCATCCGGGTGATCGATGTTCGAATACCGTTCGAATTGCGGATTGAATCTTTCACCTCAAAATCATTTCTTTAAACCGAGTCAGAGTGAATCTATAATAATACACATTTATAAAGGAAAGGGTGATAAAAGGAAACCAGAGAACTACACACCAATCAGCCTGACAAGTATAGTTTGTAAAATACTGGAGAGTTTAATATCAAAGTACATCAGAGGGATATGTGATGATAAAAATTGGTTCATGAGGAGCCAGTATGGATTTAGAGAGAAATTTTCTTGTGAGGCACAAAGTTATCAAACTCCGCAGCTACATACCGCCAACATTCAGTTATGCTGTTTTAATCTGGACGCAACAGTAACCCCATCTCTCGGAGATGAGTCGCAGCAGAAGAGACAAACCACATCACAGCAATGATCAATGTAATGTTATTGTTGACCAGTTTTATGAGCTTTCGATATTGTAGGTCTTCACATTTAAATTTCTTCTGGCTCTCTGATATTAGGGCATCTGATGTAAAGGGAGTCCTTCCTTCTTTCATGAATCCCTCTTGTCTCATACTTTAAGCTATCGTTCCGTTACGATATTTTCGTATTTTTAAAATAATTACCTTCAGAATTTCCCTTGTTGATATGGACCGGGGACTACGCTGTTTTACTCGTTGAGACAGTCATGACGAAAACCATTGCCAGTTTTAAAACGATTGAACAATATTACCATATTAGCAATGCTCAGCGTTGATGCGGACTGAACAACGAAAGTCTAAATTCATTAGTTCTGTTACCATAGTTGGTACGGTAATACTGTATAAGACCTAAAAGTTCGGAAATTGTAATCTGTATATCGTTCAGTTATGTAGCCTAGTACTTTTCGGTACGACCAGTGATATAGGTATTTAAAAACTTAATTTTAGGCGCCTTCCCCTACGCTATCGTTCCATCCAGCGTGAATCAAATTATTTACACCTTAGACTCTAATGCCTTATTCCCTGACTTCACATGCCGATTTTAATCAAATTCCGTTCACCAGTTTTCTCGTGGTTCAGCGTTGATATGAACTTAGCAACAAAAATCGAAATTCATGAATATCTGTGTTATTATAGCCAGTACTATAAAAGTGTATAAACCATAAATGATCGGAAATTTAATTTTATATAACTTTATTATTTATCGATAGGGCAACTAACAACATACATATTTGAGAATTAAATTCTAGGCCTTTCCCTAAACTACCATTTCACTCAGCGTAAATACAATTATTTATAGCCTAGATTATCGAGATTCATTCCCCTACTTTACATGCTGGTTTTCACCACCACCCCAGCCTCGTCGCCGCCTCCCAGGAGGAGACCTCACTCTGTGTTGCACTCTCGGAAATCAGATCAAGACCAGTAACATATTTATTTTAAAAATAAATTTTAGGCGCCTTTCCCTAAGCTATCATTCCATGAGCTGAACTCGTTCTATATAAAGCGACAGGCTGGATGCGGATTTAGAAAATAACGTAATTAGGCAGTCCGATTGGTTGATAATGACATCATAATGCAGCAATATGATTGGTTAAAAATAACACTAGTGGCAACTTACAAACAAAAGACGATCGGCGAGGCTGCGCCACCTAACAAAGGAAAAATATTCAACTTAGGAAACGTAATAGTAGTGATAGTTTGTGATACACCAGTAAGTTAAATGGTCATAGTCCATTTCAAGTTTTCCGTAAGATTTCTCTATCAACAGATGTTTACCTACGCTCGAGGAGAGACCGTACTACTGTCACATTTATTATTATTATTATTATTATTATTATTATTATTATTATTATTATTATTATTATTATTATTATTTATTAGCGCTTTTTCTGGGGCGTTTGGGTACGCATTCCCATTAAACATTTAGAAACTACACACAAATACACACATTTTCAGAGTTTTAAAATCGCTGCCTAACAAATTAGTAAGACCGGAAGAGGCTACACGTTGTTATGTAAAATTAGAAACGTAAGTGTTGTATGTAGGCTATACTGTTAACATGATTCCTAAGAGACAAATTCTAAGAGGTTTCAAGAATACCTTGCGGAGAAGAAAATATGTCCATCATCTCTACTAGCCCTCATTTAAGATTTTTTTAAACTAAGTTTTGTGAAAGGATAATATCTGGCGATTGACACCAAAAGCAAGAGAAGCTGTGAAGATGGCAGTGATCATGCTCCACTGCTAGTTTGGAACTTGATATAAGCAAGTCAGCAATAACACACACTACCAATACCTGCTAATATACGCTTGCATGCTCATTGCATTTTTAATGTGTTCATTATATAGTGGTGATATTTTGTAGATTTCCAACTGCGTGCAGCCCTTAAATTTCTTTTAGAAAAAAACGCACCGATTATTATTATATATAATTCGCTGGGGCCATCAAGGACCACGTTAAGTCTTGTTGCATTTGACACTGAACTTGGCCTTCTTCAGAGCCCAAATTTCCCTCATTCTTTGTGAGTGGGCCTGCTTACGCTCCTCTGTCCAAGGGGCACCGTGTCTTCTCTTCGGTTGCTCGTCTGGGTTTAGCCCGTTCGTCAATATTTTCTTGCGGAAGAGATCTCTGTTAAGGGCGTCTTCAGCTGAGATATGTAGCATTTGCAGGTCTTCTTTGGTACTTCTAAACCAGGGAATTGTGGTTTTGGGGTTTGAATAAAAAAAGTGGAAGATTTCTTTAGTTAACTTTCTTCCGTCCATTCTTTTCAGATGACCGTAAAATCGTGCCCGTCTTTTTCTGATTGTGTCGGTAATTTTCTCTATTTTGCTGTAGACTTCCTTGTTGGATTTCTTTTGATGGATTCCATTTCTGTACTTTGATCCCAAGATTCCTCTTACAATTTTGCGTTCTCTTTTCTCCAGTTCTTCAAGGAGTCCTTTGTTGGCATTTAGAGACAGGGTTTCGGCTGCATATAGAACTACTGGCTTCAGAACTGTTTCATAGTGACGTATCTTGGTGTTTTGGGAAAGGCATTTTTTGTTGTAGATTGTGCGGGATGTTTGGTAGGCTATTTCCAGTTTGCGTACTCGCTCCTGAAGTGCTTCTTTGTCCAGTCCATTTTTCATGATGATCTCACCCAGGTATTTGAATTTGTCTACTCGGGTGATGTCCCCGTATTTCGTATTATTATTATTATTATTATTATTATTATTATTATTATTATTATTATTATTGTTTGTGCATTTATGATCCTGATCAGCATTGCTACATGGAGTCTTCTTTATGAACTCTTTCCAGTTATTTGGTATCAACACTAATGTGGACTTGTCTCAGTTTTACGACAAGATGCCCTTACTGACGCCAACCGTAAGTGAAGGAAGGTATTCACTTTTACATGTCTCTGTGGTTGTTGGTAATGTGACGTGTTCCATGTGTATAGGAATAGACGTGTATTCAGACGAAAACAAACATCCAGTCCCCTAGCGAGAGGAATTACCCAGAAGTGGACAAAATCCCTAGTCCGGTCGGAATCGAACCCGAAAACCGCTGCTCAACCAGAAAGCCAGATATCTTATTAATGAGCATATTGTACCATTGATGTTCCATTAATGATATTTCCAATGAAAAAAAAACATCTAGAATTTCCAAAATGAACGTAGTACATTAAGATTTAAAGCAGTGTGGCCTTACATTGAAGAGAGCCAACTAGATGTCTGTTTTATTTAAATAATTTGTGAGAACTATACAATACAGCCCCTCATTTACCGATGTTTTACTTCCAGCAGAAGTTTCTGTATTTTTGCTTTAGAAACGGTATCTGTAGTTTACAAGGGGTGCAATGTGTTCTTTGTCACTCTTCTTTATGCGCAGTGCTTGTCGCTAAACCCTTACCGCATGAAAGAGGCCGTTGATGCTGGTAATCTCATTACCGTCTGCCAGGGACGAGAAGGAAGAACACAGAAAATATCCTTCATACCTGAGAGAATCTGATACTTGGTGTAAACAAGCCTTAAATGTAGGGGTAGTATTCTCTGCTCTTACAACATTAGAACTGGTGGAATACCCGCCAGTATGGCCTACTATATATTTAATCTGAATTACGAAAAAAAATTAACAGTGTTTTAATGAGTGTTAGAATACTGAAACTCGTCATTTTCAAATTTTCATCTCATAAAATAATTTAAAACTTCCTGACTAAGTAATCGGTATGCGCTGTAGTTTTCAAAGATTATTCATGTTTACATGGATTATTTGACGAAAGGTATTAATGGCTGGGAGGAATTCAGCTGGATGAAAATGTAGTAAAAGTGCCGGTAACACTCTGTAAATGGCTGACTATGCTGAAACCCTGCAGTTTAATATTTTGGACCTTTTATAAGAGGACTGTATAATTCGTATTAAATAGAAAGCTGGAACAGGTAGATCATTGCAAGTGTAGGTGTATTCTCCCAAGATGTTGGTATAGTAAGTGAAATGAGAAAATGAATTGTCTAGCAAAGCTAATGCCTAAAGCATTCAGTTGCGATCAACGGTGTTCTATAAAAAAGAAGTGAGTTCTTGGACGAAATTACAGTATCTTTATATTGCTGTTTCCAGACCGACTTTGATGTACGGGAGTGACAGCTGGGTGGGCTGAGGCTGTACCTTAGTCACTTCCTCCTAGCCGTAGCCTTGTTCTAATCCATCATAGCCATGAAACCTGTATGAGATGGCGTGACATAAATTCAATGGCAAAAAGAGAAATGAATCGATATATTTGGAAATGTTTCTTACGTTGAGCCTTGTAAGCCTGTGTATATACTGTGTGTTTCAAAATACATGTCATAATTTCAGGGTTGGATTCCTCATAGACAGAGAAGGAAAAAAGTCTATATAAATATAGGTCCGGAAACGTGTACTTTTCGAAATACCAGACGCTGTCTTGGGCTTGAACCTCAAGTGCTGCGGGCTATCTTGCATGTACTGAAGCACTCCGGTCATTACCTTACAAGAGGTGTTTAAAATGTCCATCTCCTGCCATACTACAGGCTTATGCTCAACGTCACATGGAGTTACAAATACACTCGAATATGCCCGATGTTGTACGACCGTCTGAAAGGATCTTACAAATTTCCCGTGAGGTGTTGCTTCATCCTCCACAACAAATTACTGCTTAAACTAATACAAAAATGTCAAACGGATTTAGATCAGGTGATCGCGGAGGCCAAAAGTACTCATTTCCGGACCTATCTTCATCTATACATTTTTTCTCTATATGTTTGAAATCCCACCCTGAAACCATGCCGTGTATTTTTGAAACATTCTGTATATAGTCGACGCGCCTGCAAAAACCGCTATGTGAAATATTTCAGCTTAGAACGTTGCCCAGTAAGGTTTCGTCTTCTAAGGTTCAGTACTGTGTGAGCAATTTCAAAGAGTTAGAACGTTGCCCAGTAAGGTTTCGTCTTCTAAGGTTCAGTACTGTGTGAGCAATTTCAAAGAACTCTTGCGCGTTATGATCTGTGTGTTGCGGGTCAGTATTTCTCGTACAATACTATCACATAGCTGTTTCCGCAGGCGCAACGACGATATACACTGTAACCTTGGGCTACCTACAAATAAAGGTCATTACTTTCACTTCACGTTTATATAATTTCACTCGATAGGATTGTCCAGAAAGTGTGATAATAAACATCCTCATTGCATAGATGATTTTTCCCTCAAAATTATTTCCCACGGGAATGAACAGTGGATAATTTTCGTAGTCGTATGCAAAGAGAGTTCGGGTGGGAAGGACTCGTGTATACAGAGTAGTAGGAAACAACTTGAACCGTGTATATGAGTGTGGGAGTGTTTTTCATACTCATAAATAATTTGAAAAAATAATTCGATATTTCGCGCCGTTGTGATTTTATCCGCTGCTGAAGTTATCCATTCGGACCACTTCGCGGGCGAATTCAAATCTGCTTTGCAATGCGGTGTTACTAAATCTGCACCGGTTTGCGAGCCATACCAAGAAATCAACATCAAACACAAACATCCGTGGGTTTCAGCCGGTGTCACCGTAGCGTACTTGCTATGGCGTGATCCTCCCAGGTCGGAGGTCTGTGTTCATATCCCTTCCCAGGTGTATTTCTCTTTCTTCGATGGGTGCTCTAAAGCCGATCTTAAGCCACGTACAGATTTAAAAACACCACCTCGTAAAGCTCATTTCAGTTCGCCCGCAGAGCGATCCTATTGGCTGAAGTCGGCAGTTGATAAAATGAATAAGGCGCGTGATATCGAATAATGTATCAGTATTACCAACCGTCTAACTCTCACATACCCGGTTCACGTTTCCGACCACTCTGTATAGTGATACATTTTTAATAACTGAAATTGTATTGATCGTACATTAATAACATACATACATTATTTCATGTGCATTCACAAGAAAATGTTTCAAATTTCGTAATATTTCTCTTAATAACAAATTAATAACAAAAACTTGGGCCCCAGTAATCATTTATGAGCCTGCTGTGCCATATTAGAAATAGAAATATAACCTGAACTAAACTGAAGTAATCGGCTCATCGTGCTCGTGGGACCGACTATTCTAGGTTTTCTCGTGAGTGTCTACATAAAGCTGGGCATACCGTCCAATACTTTCAAAGACATAGCAAGATCAGTGATACAGTGGTCCAATACCATTCTACTCCATCACATATAGTTCTCAAGCTTGATATTTTAATTGTTGTCTGATTGTCTTTTCTGTTTTTAACTTTTTTTTTGATTATTTATATATAAATGATCGATTGCATTTACATGCCACTTTATGTAAAACTTTAATATATCGTTATTGTATGTGCTTTGTCTATTACGTAGTCTTTAAGTAAAGGAAACAGTTCAAGCAAATAAAACAAGATTGTACTTTTATTCAGAGTCAGGTAATAGAAAATCGTAGGTAAATATTGATTGAAAAATTGACCGTATAAAATTGAATTTAAAGACACGAAATTAACTTCTGCCTTGCATGTATTTTACTCATTTTATTTCGATTTCATTTGACTCCTCAATTCTTTGAACTGTGCAATTCACTTTTCAATATGTTGTGGTGAGCTGCCTCTCAAACTAGCCTCGGTAGAAGTCTGGACACGGCTGTGCCATGCCTGCACCAAGACTAACACACTCATCCAGTTATTCCTCTTGAAATACTTACGGTGTCAAGACCAACGTCTACAATCAAGATCTCTATACCTTGCGTCTGACACCGTCATCTCTGTTTTTGATGTACTGGTTTTCTAAAACAAGGGCTCTATATCTCTGTATCCCGCTGGATTCCTTTATATTTCTTTTCTTTGATATCTCCTGGTTCATTCTGTTTCTTCAGTTCTTCTTTATCCTCTGTTCTGTGGCATAATTTTCTTTAAGTATTCAGTCTCTCGTTATTCCTATTGAGCCTACATCGCTTTCGGCGTGTGTTGTTGAAGCCGAGAGATGCCGAACCCTCCCGAACGCTCCCCGAGCGCCACTCACGTTCCTGTCAGATCCACAAAGCACTAGGTCTTCTTTTTGTTCTTTTTTCTTTCGGTCTTCATTCAACTTGATGTTACGCTACGACTAAGATAATTTCCAAGAGTAAAACGGGTAAATATGCTGCATTCCCCTACAGTCGAACCCTTGTTCTTCAGGTATCTTAGATCCGTACCTCAGTCACCAAAGCTACTCTTGGAATACTGAGAAGCACAGGTCCTAAAGCCTTTCTAGGTTATTTACTCCCTTGTGATTATTCTTGCAGACTCAGTTGTTCCAGAAGGACATGGGTTAGATTCCCATCCTTGAAGTCGAAATATTTACAAACGAGAGTTTCTATTTTGCAGAGGCACTTCACTCAGCTTACACCAAAAGTGAGCAGCAGGTTAATTGTTGTGAGCAAACCTAGCTGGGCATAGAGTTGACTGCTCAACCCCACTACGTGCCGAGGCTAAGCCTTTACCTTATGCTTCTTCAAGAGCCTTCGTGGCCTGCACAGAAATGATTTTGCTTTATTTTTAATCAAGCATTGTTAATTAATAATTCCTCTATCTTTTCTCCAGTCCCTTTTCTCCGCTAGATGGCATTACTGCTGCAATTGTACGAAGGGTACAACAGCCAGTGTCGGGCTGAGTAGCTCAGACCGTAGAGCGCTGAACTTCTGGCTCCGGGTTGGCAGGTTCGATCCCGACTCATTCCGGTGGTATTTGAAGGTGCTGAAATACGCCAGTCTCGTATCGGTAGGTTTTCTGGCACGGAAAAGAACTCCTTCACTAAACGTAATACGATAAAGAAATAAATAAAATATTCATCCAGTAATCGAGTCCATCGAAACGTCTCTTTCGCACGCTATAAATGTTTATGAGCGTGAACTGCAAGTGTTGGTGGCAGAATGGTTAGCGAGCTAACATTTTGTGCCCACAATCGCGTCTTCAATCCCGGCGAAGGTTAGTGGATTTATAAGGACAAGAAAATCCACAGTGACCCCTTTCGTGTCAGCAAGTACATGTACTCATTGTTTTCTGACAAACGACTACCTCTTATGTTATATCTTCCTAGAGCTTTTGGTTTCACTGATTGTAACATTAACTGCATTAGTGCGACCTGACAGGGTGAACGGAATGTTCTGGTTGACGCACAAGTAGTAGTATGTTACTGGCTTTATCTCTCTCTAGCTACTTTTTGCGGGTTTTGGAGACGCCGAAATGCCGAAATGTTGTCCCACAGGAATTTTTGGTCTTTGTTGGTTACCACCGGACTGAGCCAGGACTGAACCCATTTCGTTAGGTTGAGAAGACTAGTGTTATATCGTCTGACGCACAAGCAGATCAAACAAGCTTGTAGTTTTAAATTCCACTACCTACGTTTCCGAATTTTGGAGAAGTCGAGGTGCAGAAATATTATACCGCAGGAGTTCTTTTATGTGCTGGTAACTCTACTGATACGAAGCTGACTTATTTGAGCACCTCAAAATACCACCGGGCTGGTAGTTTTATGTGACCGTTGATATTGTGATCATAGCCAAGAGACCTCCACTTTTACACGGAATCCGAACTAGGGCTAGTGTTGCCATAGTACCCGCTTACCTAAATTAAAATGCTCAGAGCATATTTATTATGGTTATCAAAAATGAACGTATGAAGGAATAAACACGAAATGAAATGTAATTGCGTAAGAGTTCTTCAGCAAAGTAACTGAAAGTTTTATCTGAATATGTACGGGCTTCATATAAGTGGTTCATCGAATTAAGTCTACCATTGGTCCATTTTTATTACAATAGTTGAGGGTGCACTCATCACAATAGTCACTGTCATTCTCTGACCTCCTCTGTCTAATAGATCGACTCCTAGTGGATCCCTTGCTCTTGTTTCTCTCTCGTTTAGCTCTTGCATCTTCTGTTTTACGGTTAGAAACCAGTCTCATTTAGCTCCAGAATGAGATAAAGCATTGAAATTAATCGTATTCTAACGGACCCTTGGCTTGATTCTTATCGTTTTTCTTCTCTGGATGCCGTTTTAGAGTTCTGTATGGGATGCCATAATCTTGAGAAGATCAAAAGCAATACATCCCTGCGGTCCTTACATACTTCGCGACCATTTGTAGATTATCCTCAAACCACTGGCCTCTGTTTGATTTCCTAAATATAGGCCTATATTCTAGGATTTTTCCTGTGAAAATGAAAGTGTATATGTGAGTAATCAAATTCGGCATCTTACCCCGCAGAAAGAGTGGCATCTTTATCACGGATCGGTATAAAATGCCAATTTTCACCGCGTGTGCAGTATGGCAGCTATGGAGTAAGTGAAACTTTCAACCTAAGGTATCCAGCATGCTCAACATGTATTAATATTTGTCTATTGCACTTGGTACATAGTCTGATAGGCACTTCCAGACAAGTCTGTGTTATTAATAAGTTATCAGTTATAGTGCTTACACTGAACTTATGATTTCAAAGAGGGAAAACAGTTCACACAGCGTCATACGCATTGGACTTCGCGACCACCTGAAGCAAGTTAGTGTCAAGATCTGTTGATACCCGCTATAAGTGCCATTAGGCATCTCCCCACAACCCACTGTACCCATAGTGAGAGTAAGGTGGTGGACCGAACGAGTTGGTTAGGACCCTTATGATCTTGAATTTGTGAGATGGTGAGTTCGAATCCCACCGTCGGCAGCCCTGAAGATGGTTTCCCATCGTTGGCTGAATGGTCAGCGTACTGGCCTTCGGTTCAGAGGGTCCAGGGTTCGATTCCCGGCCGGGTCGGGGATTTTAACCTTAATTGGTTAATTCCAGTGGCTCAGGGGCTGGGTGTTTGTGCTGTCCCCAACATCCCTGCAACTCATACACCACACATAACACTATCCTCCACTACAATAACACGCAGTTACCAACACATGGCAGATGCCGCCCATCCTCATCGGAGGGTCTGCCTTACAAGGGCTGCACTCGGCTAGAAATAGCCACACGAAATTATTATTTACCAGGCAAATACTGGGGATGTACCTTAATTACGGAAACCACGGAAAACCATCCTCAGGGCTGCCGACTGGTTATTATTTATTGTATTATAAACACAAATATCGACTTTATAATGAAACTAAATCATCGTGAAACTTTCAGAGAATAAAACACTCCTTTTCCATTTCCAAAGACCCCCTGTGGGTGGGGAACGCAGACGAAGAATACACCCGCGGTATCCCCTGCCTGTCGTAAGAGGCGACTGAAAAGGGCGCCCAAGGGATGATTGAATTAGAACCATGAAACTACTTTTGATTAGTACCATCACGCCGGGAACACCATGGGTTGCCTGTACTTGCGAGTAGTACCACTATATTAGGTACGAAATAGGTTTGTGATTAGTAGCAGCAGAGAGTGTCACTGTGGGTTTCCACTACCCGTGAGTCGTACCCTCGTGAGCAACACCACGTTGCCTGTGATTAGTACCCACTATATGAGGAACACCACGGAATTACCCTCGCCCGTGATTAGTACACCTAGGTGAGGAACACCATCGGTTTGCGTTGCCTATGTGTGGCGCCATTATGTGAGGAACACCATAGGTCTGCGTTACCTGTACGACGTCCAATACTTTTGAGTAAAACCATTATGTGTGGAACACCGTGAGTCTTCGCTCCTTTTGATTAGTACCCCAACATGACACATACCATGGTTCTACTTTACTAACGATAGTACCATTCTGAGGGGCCTTTGACCTGGATTTTGGACCCCTTTAGACATCAAGCATCATCGATTCAGGATTGTGCTTTGGTCCCTTGGTCAGTAATACTATTATTTATGATAGTTTTTTTGAGTCGGATCCACTGATTGTTTTAAATTCATGTCCATCCATTCATTCTTCATGACAATTTTTATTTTGGTCAGTGGATGATTTTGAACTTTTACTTTGTCATTTCATTTCGTACCATTAGATTATTATTATTATTATTATTATTATTATTATTATTATTATTATTATTATTATTATTATTATTATTAACATAGTTACAGCCTCATTGGAGCACGTTTATGTAGGTTTCCAACCATGTTTACGTATCCTTGTCCATATGTCCTTTATTCTCTTAATGTGAGCGTTTCTTCTGTCTTCTGACCAGGGAAGTAGCAGGGGGAGAGGTGATACTTCCACGTGGCGCGGACCAAACACACTACCCCCTGCGGGTGGGGGACGCACATGTAGAATACACCCGCGGTATCCCTGCCTGTCGTAAGAGACGACTACAAGGGGCGACAAAGGGATGATTGAATTAGAACCATGAAACTACTCTTGATTCGTACCATTATGTGGGGAACATCATGGGTTGCATGTACTTGCGAGTAGTATCA
This sequence comes from Anabrus simplex, assembly GCF_040414725.1. Classification (NCBI taxonomy): domain Eukaryota; kingdom Metazoa; phylum Arthropoda; class Insecta; order Orthoptera; family Tettigoniidae; genus Anabrus; species Anabrus simplex. The sequence continues at coordinate 368,081,211 of NC_090267.1, read as the reverse complement.
CTAAATTGGTACGAAATAGGTTTGTGATTAGTTGCAGTAAAAAGCCTGCCCTGGTGGATTTCAGTACCCGTGCGTTGTACCCATGTGGGCAACACCGCGGGTCTGGGCGTAGCCTGTGAGTTGTACCGCTATATGAATGGCACCGTGGATCAGCGTTGCCTGTGATTAGTACCCACTATGTGAGGAACACCACGGGAATACCGGCGCCCGTGACTAGTACACCTAGGTGAGGAGCCTTACCGGTTTGCGTTGGCTATGAGTGGCGCCATTGTGTGAGAAACAGCATAGGTCTGCGTTCCCTGTACGAATTGCAATACTTGTGAGTAGTACCATCTTGTGTGGACCACCGTGAGTCTTCGCTACTTTTGATCAGTATCAGTACATGACAAATACCATGGTTCTACTTTACTCGCGACATGCACCATTCTGTGGGAACTTAGACGTGAATTTAGCACCCCTTCAGACACCAGGCGTCATTGTGCTTTATAAATGGTCCCTTGGTCAGTAATACTCTAATTAACTACCTTCTTTTTGAGTCTGATCCACTGTTTTTGTTTGTTTTTTTGTTTTTTGTAGGGTTCATGTCCATCCATTCATTCTTCATGACATTTTTTATTTTATTTTGATCAGTGGATGAATTTGAATTTTTTGTTATTTCATTTCGTACCATTAGGGGCCGATGACCTCGATGTTAGGCCCCTTTAAACAACAAATATCATCATCACCATTTTCAAAGAATACACTGTGGTGTCGATACTTTTCGTGGAAAACGGATGTGTTGTGGTTACAGTTACAATAATGTGACGTCTAATTCTGAACCAAAATTAACTTCACATGTCAATAATCTTATTGTTAATAGGGTTTTCGTTTTTAAGGTTGTTGTAGGGAGACGAAATTGAGGAGACTGACAGATTCTACGGTTACAGATCACAAAGAACAATACCAATAGATGCATTCCGTGTTAATAATGTCTTACTAAGTAAACACCGTTGTCCTCCTCTTGCTAGATTGAATGCTCAAACGGTAGAGCGTAAGCTTTCTGAAGTCAAGTTGGTGGATTCGACCCCGGCTCAGTCCAGTGGTATTTGAAGGTGCTCACATATCTAAGCCTCGCGTCATTAGAGTTATCGGGACGTACAAGAACTCCCGCGGACAGCATTCTTGCAATCAGCGTTCTCCAAGAAAGCGTAAAAGTAGTCAGTAGGGTGTAAAAATCAATATTAAAGTAATAATAATAATAATAAGACCAGAAAGAAATGAAGAAGTGCATAACAAGGTGGGAAAAGTAACGGACGCCATCAGGAAAAGGAGGCTGACTTTCTTCGGTCATATACCGGGCGAGTTGGCCGTGCGCGTAGAGGCGCGCGGCTGTGAGCTTGCATCCGAGAGATAGTAGGTTCGAATCCCACTATCGGCAGCCCTGAAGATGGTTTTCCGTGGTTTCCCATTTTCACACCAGGCAAATGCTGGGGCTGTACCTTAATTAAGGCCACGGCCACTTCCTTCCAACTCCTAGGCCTTTCCTATCCCATCGTCGCCGTAAGACCTATCTGTGCCGGTGCGGCGTAAAGCCCCTAGCAAAAAAAAAAAAAAAATCTTCGGTCATGTGCTGCGTATGTCTGACAGCGGCTGACGAAACAAATCCTAACACAAGTTTGGAATTTCAAAGGTAAACTGGCACCAAGGAGTGGCTGATGATTTGAGGCTGAGCGGGATAACGGAACAAGATGCCCTAGATAGATGCATACTTTAAAAAATCCAGGATTTGAGGGTACCTGAAGATGGGTCAAACCAGCGAAACTACTTCCCTGGTCAGAAGACAGAAGAAACGCTCACATTAAGAGAATAAAGGACATATGGACAAGGATACGTAAACATGGTTGGAAACCTACATAAACGTGCTCCAATGAGGCCGTAACTATGTTAATAATAATAATAATAATAATAATAATAATAATAATAATCTAACGCTGATTTCACACCTTGCTTTATCCAGTTAGAAGAAACTGTAATATCTGAGTCATTATCACCATCGGTTCAATTTATTTTTCTATGTCTGCAGCCAGCAACAATAGAAGGTATTGTAGAATGTTTTATGATATATTTTTAACTAGCTGATGTACCCGTGTTCGCTACGGGATTCACAGAAGGACTGTTTGTTGTTTTCCTAACTGAAGTCAACTTAGGCCATTACAAAAACGTCAGTAGGAATATAGCTATTAAAAGCAATGTTATCATATAAAATACTCGATCAAATGAAAAACTGCACATTTTCTCACCTTCAACGAACAGTACTGCGGTGCCGAACTAACAGTGCAAAGTTCCAGTCCTGGAATGACCAGGCCGCAGACAGCCGTGAACACTCCTCTGCCATTATTCCGTTAAATATGCACACTGATCATTCCAATCAGTGCCCCAGAGTAGGGACTGAATAGCTCGAATGCTATGATCAACCAGTGTGTTACGTACCAGTAATATCAGAAAAATAATGAACCATAGGAATGGCATGCTACAGAAGAAAGTTATCTAACTCCCCCAGCTACTTCCCGCCAATATTCAGGCAGGCTGTTACACTCGGTACGACCGGGTGAGTTGGCCGTGTGGTTAGGGGCGCGCAGCTGTGAGCTCGCATTCGGGAGGTGGTGGGTTCGAACCCCAATGTCGATGGCCCTGAAGATGGTTTCCGTTGTCTCCTATTTTCACACCAGGCAAATGCTGGGGATGTACCGTAATTAAGGCTAGGGCCGCTTCCTTCCCACTCCTAGCCCTTTCCTATCCCACCGTCGCCATAAGACCTATCTGTGTCGGTGAGACGTAAAGCAAATTTGAAAAATACTCGGTATACATCAGTAATCCCATCTATCGGAGATGAGTGGCAAGAGAGACACAAAGGTCAATGTGATGTTATTGTTGATCAATGTTATGAGCTTTCTGTATTGTAGGTCTTCATATTTAGTTTTCTTCCGACTCTCTGATATTAGGGCATCTTACAAAATTATTTATAGCGTAGACTGTACTTCCTTATTCCACGACTTGACATACCGATTTTCATTAAATTATGTTCACCCATTTTCCCGTGACTCGGCGCTGATATGGACTTAGCAACAAAAATCCAAATTCATGAATATCTATGTTATAGCCCGTACGGTAAAAATGTATAAGACCTAAATGATCGGAAATATATATGTATAATGTGATACTATATAACATTCGTTATGTAGTATTTGTTGATATGACCTCTAATGACACAAATACTTGAGAATTAAATTTTAGACCTTCCCCTAAACTACCATTTCACTCAGCGTGAATAAAATTATTTATGGCCTAGATTGTAGCAACTTATTCCCTGACTTTTCATACCGATTTTCATTAACATAAGACCACTATTAACAAATATTTGAGAATTAAATTTTAGGCCTTCTACTAAACTACCATTTCTCTCAGCGTGAATAAGATTGTTTATGACCTCGATTGTAGGGACTTATTCTCCGACTTTGCATACCGATTTTCATCAAGATAGACCACTAATAACATAAATATTTGAGAATTAAATTTTAGGCCTTTCCCTAGACTACCATTTCTATCAGTGTGAATAAGATTAATTTCAGCCTAGATAGTAGTAACTTATTCCCGGACTTTACATACCGACTTTCATTAAGATAGGACCACTAATAACATAAATATTGGAGAAATAAATTTTAGGCCTTCCCCTAAGCTTCCATTTCTCTCAGCACGAATAAGATTATGTATGGCCTAGATTGCAGCGGTTTTAACCTGGACTTTACATACCGATTATCATTAAATTCTCTTCAGTCATTTTCTCGTGATGCGTGTACATACATACAGACAGACAGATAGACAGGCAGACAGAAATTACGGAAAATTAAAAAGTGCATTTCCTAGAATTCTGAACAATGTACAGACAAAAGTCTTATTTTATATTTGTATAGATATGTTAGTGTTTCTGTTGGCGTTGCATCGCTTGAGATAGTAATATCGTGTATAGCTCCCCCAGAATGACAAGAGTGAAATTACTTGACAGATAAGATAGAAAACTTAGAATCGAGATTGCCACTTCCTGGGGTTTCATGCAGCCTACATCAAAAATGGTTACCAGGTTAATTTGTAGAAGGAAGGGTGAGCAGTATTCTAACTGACACCATTACAACTAGTGTCGAGTTAGCTTTCGTTACTCCGTGATCTGTACAGAGATAAATTTACTTTCCGTTCGATTAGTTGAGGAGAATTATCCTGACTTACCAAGATGGATAACGAACGCACGTTGAAGAAAGGTTGCATGCACTGAGCTGTATTGGTTGTCGTGAGATATTGTTGACAGATTTCCAAGACTCCTGTTATTGTTAGAGCAAGTGATCGCCGGCGCACAGTGCTCAAACAGCACACCGTTTTAGAGTCAATCAAAATTATATCCACTTCCAAAATAACCTCCCTTAGTGAAATATTAAGAAAGGAAACGTCAAAATGATATATCATTGTCTTCAATAAGAGCAGTTCAGAGTCCGCTGTTTATCATCCTCGATTTTTCTTTTTAGATGTCCAGCACATGAATGTACTTGCGTGCATGCATGGAAAGATAGACTAGTTTCTATAACAATGGTAAATAAAATACATAGAGGGTAGCCACAATAACAAATGCACAATCGAATATGTCGGGAAGCTCAGAATTCAACAGTCACGTAAACTCTGCCAGTCTTGCCAACAGGTCATTCAGCGTACAGATCTCTCTGCAAACCGGAGGGTTTTCTGGACCCCGTATGTTTCTACATACACAAAACTCTGCTCTAATTTTAATTTCTACCACATTAGGCTTCCCATAAATAATTAAAACAAGCAAATTTTCAGATATGTCAGTTTAACCATGTTTCCAGTGTGAAGAGGAGAACTTAAAAATGACACATTATTGTTCAGTACTTTGTAGTGTTACGAAGAAAGTTAATTGATGTGTGCCGGTACTTTGAGTTGCTGTTTGCAATGGAATGACTTAAATGTATTCGACTAGGTAGCCATCCTCCTAATATAATGAAGATATTTTAGAATAACTTTTTTTGATCCTGTTATAAACCCCTTACAACTTGCGATGACCTATACGCATGTGATAACACAACTCTGAATGGTAAATTCCAAGTACGGAGATTGTTTGACATATGTTTATCTGTTTTCCAGTTTTAAAAACACAAACACAGACAGATAAACAGTAAAACAGGCAACCGAACGAGTTAGCCGTGCGGTTAGGGGCGCTCAGCTGTGAGCTTGCATTCGGGAGATAATGGATTCGAACCCCACTGTCAGCAGCCCTGAAAATGGTTTTCCGTGGTTTCCTATTTTCACACCAGGCAAATGCTGCGGGTGTACCTTAATTGAGGTCACGGGCGCTTCCTTCCCACTCCTAGCCCTTTTCTGTCCCGTCGTTGCCATAAGACCTATGTCTGTGGGTGCAACGTAAAGACAATTGTAAACAAGAAAAACAAGGAGACACTAAATGTAAAACACCTCAGATGATCAGTATTGCGGATGAAATTAATAATTAAGAGGAGATGTTGATGAAATAATAAATGTACAGACACGTGGCAAACAGTGCTCAAAACGTGTTTTGCATATTACGATTTCAAAGGGTATTTGTCACGATACTTCAAAAATGTTTACAGTAGGCCTATACACAGTATACACATAGTGCCGCTGATCAGGTTCAATATTTGTCCGACAGGAGGCCTTTATTGTGTTGGTCAGGTTAACAACGTCACTTGTAAGGTCGTTTATGTATAGACAGCACACATCCCTTCACTGCGGTTTTAAGAATTATTCTGCGTGCATAATATGTAAGAAGCAATTCTAATAACATCACTGTATTACAGCTGTATACCCACGCACATTAATGGTGTCCCGACATAAACAATCAACACTGCCCCACTCCAGTACTGAAAAGGAGAGGAGAGAGTAAAGGGATAGTGTTGAAGGCCACTCCAGTACTGAGAAGGAAGGGAAGGGAGTGAACAGGTAGTGCTGAATACACAGTGTGTGTATTCCGGCGTTATACTGTAACATTGTAATAAGATGGCTCCTATCCTATCACAGGTGAATCGAGGCCGTATTATTGGCATGTGGGAGGCTCACATGGTCCCCCAAGCAATAGCACAAGCAATACCATGCAGTCTTAAGACAGTTTGGAGACGGATAGAAATATAGCAAGAACGAGGTGAAGAAGGATTGGTAGACCCGATATAACGCAGCTACAAAATATTCCTAACTAGTATAAAATACTTTTCGGTTAAAAATCTCCTTTACCTCTTAATACTGTAATTATCAGAGTAGGTTACTTTTTTAATTTTTTTATGTTAAAATGCTATTTGTTCGAACCTATAGAGTTCTTTTGCCCCTACTTGCACAATATATGAACCTGCATGTAATTGGAATTGCGGAAGTGTTGAGTGTTGAATGTGAGAAACGTTAAGGACGACACAAGCACGCAGTCCCCAGGCCAGGGATATAATCATTTACAAATCCGCCACTGTGCCCATTTCGATCACAACGAAGTTTTGTAGCGAGCTGTCTGCATGCAGTCCATGCAGCAATGCGTTAAGCGAGAAGGTGAATCATTGTGCCTTCGACACAACCCCTTCACTCCCTTCCCCCATGTTTTGTACTGGATTGGCCTTCAACACTACCCCTTCACTCTCTCCCCTTCTTTTCAGTACTGGAGTGGGGCAGTGTTGATTGTTTATGTCGGGACACCATTAATGTGCACGTCTGTACACATCACTTCATTACGGGATGTATGTCTGCGTAATGTGCAAGAATAAGTACATCACTACAAGGAAGCTTCAGGTAGTATACAGGCGTAAGTTGTATCAAAACTTTTTAAGTACAAGAAGCGAACGATTTCACAATGGGAAATAATGTAATGTATGTCAGCAAAACTCTAAGTCGTTTTTCATTAAATACTACGTGAGCTATAAACATCACATTTTCAAATTTATTTCTTTTATTTTTAAATTAGGACATTGTTTTAACGTCATATGTATTCAGGGCCTATCAATAACCAGCAGAAAACATACTTTACTTATGTCCCAAACACTCTGTGCACAGTATACTAGTAAGAAAATCTCTATGATAAGTAATCAATCAATCAATCAATCAATCAATCAATCAATCAATCAATCACCAATGATCTGCATTTAGGACTGGGTCGGCCAGGTGGCAGATTCTCTATCAGTTGTTTACCTGGCTTTTTCTTGAATATTTTCAAAGAACTTAGAAATTCATCGAACATTTCCTTTGATAATTTATTCCAAACCCTTACTCTTCGACATATAAATGAATATTTGCCCCAGTATGTCCTCTTGATTTATAACTTTATCTTCATATTGTGGTCTTTTCCTACTTTGAAAAGCTCCACTCAAGCTTATTCTCCTACTCACGTAATTCCACGCCAACTCTCCACTGACAGCTCGGAATATACCTCATAGTCCAGCATCTCGTCTCCGTACTCTCAAGTCTTCCCAGTTCAAAGTTTTCAACATTTTAGTAACCTTACACCTTTTTCTCAAATCGCCCAGAATGTGTTCATTTCTTTCGGCCATGGTCGTACTTGGGGACTTAATCTTCAGTCGACCAATTTTTGTGTCTGATTGCGTATGTACACAATTACTGGGCCGTCTCACTATCGTAAGGAAGAGATACAAAAGTTGATTTTTGTTTGTTTGCTTGTTTGTTTTCCATCCTTACCCTAATGGGACACTGTAGTGAGGAGAATGGTAAATAACGCAAAATAATTCTTAGGTCAGCAGTCGGTGCGACAAGCCCGCCGCATTCTAAATGCAGAGCTGTAGAACCGAAACCACTTAGAGATGCCCTCTCAAGCCAGGAGATGTGGTACGGTGATTTGTGATTCGGAGAAGGATGAAGTGAGTGTGGTCGTTGCCTATAAAAAGATCTGTCCTGACATTCATCTTGGTGTAGGAGAATGTAAAACTCACGGAAAACCATTCTCAGAATAGCCCTCGTCGATGGGGACCAGCCCCTCCGCCTCCCGAATGTAAGCTGAAGCCTACTCTACTCGGTGCTCCTCTTTACTACTACTACTACTACTACTACTACTACTACTACTACTAAATGTTCTCATTCCTCCCCTGAAGGGGGAGGCGGGCTTCTTAGACAGTGTCAGGCCAGAAGATTTGTATCGGAGAAGGAGATGTACGGAGAAGATGAGAGGGTTGACGACCGTGGCCTACGCCTGGAACTGTCCTGGCATTCGCCTTTGTTCGGGAGAATGGAAAACCACGGAAAACCATTCTCAGGATAGCCGACGGTAGAGACCAGCCTCTCTCCGTCTCCCGAATATAGAGGCGTAGAGCCACGGTAGAATCATCGCCACCCGTCTTCTGTTCGGTTGTTCCTCTTTTCCCCAGTGCACAACCCTTTGTGAGGGCACTGCATTTATCATAGTTGTACATCATGACGACCCAGAGAATTCCCTATAATGTAATGGAACTGTATGAATCTCTGTGGTCATCTGAATAGTCCTTGTGTTCTTTATTCTTTTAACGCTTCAGTAAACTCAAAGTTAGGTGGGAAGTTGTGTTTCCAAACGCTGAACGCAATTTCCTAACCACGCCTTTGTTTCACAAACCAAAGTTTAGAGAGTAGTAGTTTTCTTCATTCCACCGTCAGGTGGTGTTAGCTGTTGGAACGTCACAAACAGATGACTGTGTAATCCCACAATGTTAAACTAAACGATAAAACACAATTAAGACTGTCCTAAAAGTTTTTGAGCTTCCCTTAATAAGATGTCTGTACTCGTTGCCGGTCTTGCAACATTGTGCGCACTTTTAGTACGCCATAATACTTGTGGCTTGCTTTTATTAAAGCTCTTCATATTAAGATTCCAGCTCTCTAGGTGGAAAAACAGGAGACTGCCGGCTTGCCTTGCGCTTGACACATGACACGAAATGTGATGTTGATATTCTGTGTTTCAAGATTTCTAACAAGGAATCTTCCTTCATATTCAAACACACTAGCAACGGCTTTCCGTACTAAAAGTCGTTAGCTTCCGGGACGTTGAGAAACTCTTACGGGCAAAAATAACGATGCCCTCGGCGACTCTTAAAAACTGAAGGAACGTTAAATATTTATTTACATTACAAAGGTTGAAAATGAGGTTTTATTTCAGTTAAGATATTTATGAAATTTAGAAACGAATATGTGAAATGAGCTCGTGAAACGTAGAATATATTATTTTTATACTAGAATTTTTTATTTAATTAAATGCTCAGTTCAGGGCTCACCATCCGAACAGTATGCTCAGTTCAGGGCCTACCATCTAAAAAGTCGACGCAATCCATAAAAGAATCGATATCAATCAAGAATTAGTCTATAAATGTATTGGCGCTGCGCAACATGATGCGTGTAGCTATCTGGTGAGTATCTAAATAATTGTTTTACATGCATTTAAATATGTTTCTGTTGGTGTGTTCTTATGTTGGTAGAAGTAAGTAATAAGTAACAAATACTTCCACTTTCTATATTACACATACCGGGCGAGTTGGCCGTGCGGTTAGGGGCACGCGGCTGTGAACTTGTATCCGGGAGATAGTGGGTTCGAACCCCACTGTCGGCAGCCCTGAAGATGGTTTCCCGTGGTTTCCCATTTTCACACCAGGCAAATGCTGGGGCTGTACCTTAATTAAGGCCTCGGCCGCTTCCTTCCAACTCCTGTGTCGGTGCGACGTAAAGCCCCTAGTAAAAAGAAATCCATAAAATAATCGATATCAATCAAGAATCAGTCTAGAAATGTATTGGCACTGCACACCATGACGCGTGTAGCTATCTGGTGAGTATCTAAATAATTGTTTTACATGCATTTAAATATACTTCTGTTGGTGCGTTCTTATGTTGGTAGAAGTAAGTAACAATAGTTCCACTTTATATATTACTCATAAATATGCTGAAACGAGGCATCCTATACATATGTATATATTCCTAAAATTGTGTTATATATAGTGAGTATAGATCAATGTTTTATTTTAGTACCAATTTCTTTACTCAGCCAATACATTCTTAGCAGGTTGTAGATTTAATTTTGGTTATTATTATACGTTTCAACAATCTTTGCACATATTGAACATTACGTAAAAACGAAAACAAGAAAAACATCTCTTTGTTCACACAATCATCTTGTTAAACTCACCGCTCCCTACTCTCAGTTTTAATATAAATGGTCTAAAACAGAATTTAGTTATATTATGCAACTGTAACCGACAGAGAGATCCATTAGGTTTATTAACTCAGAGGGAAGACTATGCAAGTTTTATTGTAGTTTTTGTTATAAAGCTATAAATAAGCACGTTTACACAGTACCTATTCACCTGGATTCAAAGCAAACTGATGCAGAAAAGCCCCCCCGCCCACCAAAAATAAACACCCATCCCTTCTCCTTCTTTCTTCACATCCTTTACCCTCTCCTCAACTATTCACCTCTACTTCAACTCGCCTGTATCTCTTGACCAGAGAAAGGGCATAACCTCCAAGGTGGCCCTATGAGATAGATAGACTTATGAATCATTATCCTTGGCTTTCTCTGATTTGCGGCAGGCAGAAAGTGATTTCTTCCTTTTCGAGATGGAACTGTTGGCAAATCTACTTTTGAAAACCGAAGGATTTTACGTGTTCGATGCCGCAAAACATGTGATAAAACATTTACATAAATGCACCTGTCGAATGTTTATTTTTTGAAAGGGTTTAACGGTTCCTCACCAAGTGACAACTATCAGGGAAGACGCTAGTTGTCTCTTCTCCTTGCTTTCTTATTTAATATACGACACAGACAAGCATAGCCAAGACATTAGAGTGAGTGAAATAAACAACGTATCTCCCAGCTGGTGTAAGTTCAAACTGTATTCTGTAATACCGAGTAGTGACTCGTACAAGAGCATTCATTAATCAGAAGCTGTCTATACAAGTTCAAGCTCTCTTTTAAGGAATATGAGAAGTTTTCCCAAAAATAACACGTCAGATTTTAAAAATCAACAGTATTATATTTAACAATTATATTGAACAAGGACAGAAACAAAAAGATTTCAGCCGGGCTGAGTGGCTCAGACGGTTGAGATGCTGGCCTTCTGACCCCAACTCGGCAGGTTCGATCCTGGCTTATTCCGTTGGTATTTGAAGGTGCTCAAATACCTCAGCCTCCTGTCGATAGATTTACTGGCACGTAAAAGAACTACTGTGGGACTAAATTCAGGCACCTCGGCGTCTCAGAAAACTGTAAATGTAGTTAGGACGACCAATAACATGGTTATTATGACAATTTTAGGCAGATACTTTACTGACACTTGCTTACCTTACTTTCACCCAGTTATGATATTAATCATTTGATTCATTCATTTATTCATTCATAGATTTTAAGATGTTATTCCAAAGTTTTTGTTAATTATATTTGGCTGATGATAACCACAATAATTCGAAACATGTACCAAAGAAAAAATTAAAAACTTATTTCTTAAATTTTGAATGTTAGTCTATGAAGCATTGAAAGGTGGAACCGAAAATTCAAATTCTTAAGAATTGAAACCACGAGTATAAGAGCAAAGCTTGGCTGAGATAACTAGTAGGAATCTGAAGGAAAAGGAAATTCAGAAGAGAAGGAAATCATGGGAACGTCATCGTGTTGTAGTAAGGATGTGAAGGAAAAGGCATATAAGTCTCCGGTAAGACTCCAACTAGAGTATGGTTCCAGTGTATGGGACCCTCACCTGGATTGCTAGATTCAAAAACTGGAAAAAATCCAAAGAAAAGCAGCTCGATTTGTTCTGGGTGATTTCAGACAAAAGAGTAGCGTTACAAAAATGTTGCAACGTTTGGGCTGGGAAGACTTGGGATAAAGGAGACGAGCTGTTCGACTAAGTGGTATGTTCCGAGCTGTTGGTGGAGATATGGCGTGGAATGGTGTCTTTTAAAGTTGGAAATATCACAATATGGAGATAAAGTTGGAATTCAAGAGGACAAATTGGGGCTAATATTTGGTTATAGGAAGGTGAGTTAGGGATTGGAATAACTTACCAAAGGAGATGTTCAATAATATCTAATGTCTTTGCAATCATATAAGAAAAGGCTAGGATAACAACAGATATGGAATCTGACTACCCTAAATGCAGATCATTAGTGATTGATTGATAGATTGTTATGTTTCTCTGGGCATTGTAAGAACCATGAAAGATTTCTTATTCTATTATTTCCTTTTATGCGAATGAAACTCCAACTTTTATCAACAAAAGACCCTGCTAAGTTTGTATTGATGAATGCGAAATAGCACTCACTCAGGTACCACGATATATCAAGGAACTACCTAACTGATGAGAGTGAAATTTCGTTCAGAGATTCCTCTTGCGATATAAGAAACCCTTCTGAAAAATTCAACCCTTAAAGGGTAGAGATAAGGGGTGTAAAACACAAAAATAAGTAATATTTCGGAGCAATAAGTCGCGATGTGCTACGATTGTTAACTTTTATGCCGCTTGTTAGCGTTCATAGGTCACAGGCTATTATAATATTTAACTTTTATGCCACTTTGTTGTTGCCGTGCCTTTCTCCGTGTTGTGACCGGCAGAAAAGCCCCGAACGAAGAACGGATTATTCCGCTAGTATTCTTCTTCCTCCGATTTTCCCACATCCTGGTGGGTTCACCGGTGCCAATTGTGTTGCACATGTGGATTTCACCTTTTTTTTTTTTTTTTTTGCTAGTGGCTTTACGTCGCACCGACAAGGATCTTATGGCAACGATGGGATAGGAAAGGCCTAGGAGTTTGAAGGAAGCGGCATGGCCTTAATTAAGATACATCCCCAGCATTTGCCTGGTGTGCAAATGGGAAACCACAGAAAACCATCTTCAGGGTTGCCGACAGTGGGATTCGAACCCACTATCTCCCGGATACACCCTGTTTTCCGGCCAACCATATGTGGAGGGATGTATTCACTATTACATGTTTCTGTGGTGGTAGGTGGTACGATATGTTGTGTGCAGATGAAATGCTATGCATCGGGACAAACACTTAGTCCCCAAGTCGGTGTTCTTAACAAACGTCCCCCACCCGGCCAGGGATCGAACCCAGGTTTCTTTTAATTTGAAGCCACAACGATGTCTTTTCAGTCAAGGAGCTGAACGGGTAACTCTGCTAGTACAAAGTAATTAAGATTTCAATCTCTTAAATTGTATTTTCAGTGTAGAGAATAAATCCATAGAGCCTCCGTGGCTCAGACGGCAGCGCGCCGGCCTCTCACTGCTGGGTTCCGCGATTCAAATCCCGGTCTCTCCATGTGATATTTGTGCTGATTTTTTCTCCGGGTACTCCGGCTTTTTCCTGTCATATTTCATTCCAGTAACACTCTCCAATATCATTACATTTCATCTGTCAGTGATTAATCATTGCCCCAGAAGACTGCGAGAGGCTTCGGTAGCCGGTTCAGTTTCTATCCTCGTCGCTAGATGCGGGCTTCATCATTCCGTTCTTGACCCGATCAAATGACTGGAAACAGGCTCTGGATTTACAGAATAAGTCCATGACATAACAACCCCTGTGCCAAATCATCTATGACAAGCCGGATTTAAAAGCTATTTTACCACTTTTTCAGTTGTCTGATCGCTTAGCTGGAGCAGCATTCCTAAGGCTCACTTTGTTCTCTCGATTGTATCTGTCTGTGTCAGTGATTCAGTTGGCCTTCTCGAACATTCCACGCGGAGCTAACCTGTTGCGCTACATTGTCTATATACAAGGTTGCGAATATCAGTTCTACTCGTCGTCAAACTTTGGCGATAGGCCTTACTTGTCATTTTATCTACAACATCTTATGAAATTTTAAACTGTGCTTAGTGAATTCTGCATCGAAGAAGTTCCCAAGAACCTGCTGTTCTATTCTCCTTTCACTGTTGGGAGTTAAGTAATGTAATGTCATTTTCTAGTAGAATTTCTATATGATTTGATTTATATTTTGTAATATTTAATGCTGCCTGCTGTCATTTCTTGATGGATACAGTACTTTTGCATCCATCTCTTGGCCCAGGCCAGAGTGAAGTGTAGCTTCCACCGAAGTCCCAGTCAACATCCATGGCTGTGACAATATGGAAGTTGCTGGGGTATGGGTAGTGCTGAGTAATGACATTCAGAGCATGACTAGTGCATCTGAGTGTTATGAAAGGTGCTGCTCATAGGGTCAATCGTGCTGCAATAGTACTTTCTGACCCAGTGAGGAAAGCAATGGCAAACTACCTCACTCCTCATCTTGCCTAGTATGCCTCATTTTGGTGCTGCCATTAGTTTTGGGGGTTTCCTTATAACCGCATAACCTTTGGTGGTGCTATTTGAGGATCCAACCAGCCTCTGGGCTGATGACCTGACAGACAACAGACAGACAATATTTAATGTCTTGTATCAACTTATTTCCGGTCTCAGAAGCCAAGAATAACGGCCGAGGGGATTCGTCGTGCTGACCACACGACACCTCGTAATCTGCAGGCCTTCGGGCTGAGCAGTGGTCGCTTGGTAGGCCAAGGCCCTTCAAGGGCTGTAGTGCCAAGGGGTTTGGTTTGGTTTGGTTTGGTTTGGTTTGGTTTGGTTTGGTTTGGTTTGGTTTGGTTTGGTTTGGTTTGGTTTTATCAACTTATTTAATAAAGACAGCTCTAGTGTTTAAAATTGAGTTTGTCCAAAATTTGTCCGACTATAATTTAATTTTTACTCCATGCTACTTCGAACTTCATATGTTTGTTTTTCGAAACACTGTTGGGAAATGGAAATGTATCATATTGTAGTTATCGCGCTCGACTACTACCAACATAGAAACATACCATCAGAAACCTTCTTCATTGCATACAAACACAGATTCTTACCACATCATGGCTAAATCGTGTCATGTGAGTGAATCAATACATCTATCGACTAATTGTTGATTAATATCTGTTTTCTCATAGGTGGTGTTGACGTTTTGAATGATGAAGCCTGAACTGAGCATATTGAGTTCAACTTACTGTAATATAATTTACTTAAACACAAAGAATTTCAACGTCAAATAAAAATGAAGTCATCAATGATCTCAAATTAGGGCAGTCTCCCAGGTGGCAAATACCCTATCGATTATTGTAGAAACTTATTCAAGGAAATTTATCGAACATTTCCCCTGATAAAGTACTTCAGACACTTTCACCTTCCTATAAATGAATATTTGCTCCATGTTTTATTTTACTTTTTTACAGTTTGCTGTACGTTGCGCCCATACAGATAGGTTTCACGGCGACGATGGGATAGGAAAGGATTAGGACTGGGAAGGAAGCAACCGTGGCCTTAATTGGGGTAAATCCCCAGCATTTGCTTGGTGTGAAAATGGGGAATCACGGAAAACTATCTTCAGGGCTGCCGACATTGGAGTTTGAACCCCCACTCCCGAATCCAATTTGTCCTCTTGAATTCCAACTTTATCTTCATATTATGATATATCCTACATTTAAAAGCTCCATTCCAGCGTGTTCGTCTGCTAATGTTGTTCCACGCCATCTCTCCAATGACAGCTCGGAACAAACCTCTTAGTCGAGCAACGCGTCACCGTTTTTTTGTCTAAATTTCACTTTCGGTCTTATCGACATTGCAGTCGGCTAAAATGTTACATTTTTGTTATTATTTAATTATACATTGATTTCATAAATTTAACTTATGCATTTGAGACGAACACAAACACCCAGTCTCTGAGCCTGAGGAATTAACGAGAAAAAGTTAAAATCCATGACCCGGCCGGGAATCGACCCCGCGGCCGTCCCGACCACCACTATCTTTTCGTCGGAAATAACTCAGAACAAATCTTGCTGCTTTTAATTGGATCTTTTCCAGAATGTTGTAAGATATTGCACGTTACATACGGTAGGCGAATGAGTTTCACGAATTCATTTCGAAATTCCATGAACATCTCAACTCATAAAATCTCACTTTCATCAGTCTTACTTTTGCCATCTATATACTGCCTCTCGGCGTAACGAATGGCTCGAATGCTAGAGCGATAGCTTTCTGTGTCTAAATTGATTGGTTCTATCCCGGCTCAGGTTAGTGGTGTTTGCAAGTTCTCAAATACGCAGCCATGGTGTTGGTAGATTTACCAGTACGTAAAAAAACTCCTGCATAACAAAAATCCGACACTTCCGCGTCTCTGAAAATCATAAAAAGCAACTAGGTGGTCGTGAAACCACCATTATTATTTGTATACTTCTACTAATAACATTATTAATTGTTAACTAATTAATTAATTAATAGTTAGGATCGAAACAAATTGAGAAATGGCTAGAACGGGGAAGGTAGTGGCTAAATAAGGTACAGCCCGGCATTTAGGTGGCGAGGAAATGGGGAAAAATACAGAAAGCCACTTCAAAGCTGCCGACAGTGGGATTCGAATCCATCATCTCTCGAATCAAAATTTACAGCCATACGACCCGTAACGCGTATTCAGCTTTGCTAATTGTTATCGTTATTATTATTATTATTATTATTATTATTATTATTATTATTATTATTATTATTATCACCCGACTCCTTGGCTGAATGGTCAGCGTTGAGCCCATCGGTTCATACTTTATAAAAGGTGTTGCGTACCCAAAACAAATTTTTAAGGCAATATATCATATCCTGAAGCTTTACAATAAAATAAAAAAGTTTTCAGGTTTCATATACAAATAGAAGTATAATAAACACGTATATTGTCATTGGTGATTCCAAGGTCGGCGGTGGCCACGACTGGACCGTGGTTCTACAGATCTGCATTCCGACCTACCATCTGAGCAGAGTGAGATTCGGCTTAGTGGTGGTCGTGGCTCTACAGCACTGCATTCGGGAGACAGAGGGGCTGGTCCCCAACGCCAGCTGTCCTGTGACTGGCTGTTCTGCACTTAGATGAACACAGTTCGTAATGTAGGCCACGGCGACCAACCCCCTCACCTTCTCCGAGCGTCTCTTTCACCGAATCGTATCTCCCTGACCACCGTCCACTTCAGGAACGGAATAAAAACGTACTAATAATAATAATAATAATAATAATAATAATAATAATAATTCCAAATTGTTGTGCTCCTGCATACTCATTCCTGGCATCTTTTTTAAGAACTTTACCTCTGCACACACACACACACACACACACACACACACACACACACACACACACACACACACACACAATTCTCTCTCTCAGCTCCATCTGTGGATTAGTGGTTGACGTACGGATTTCAAGTTAGTGGGTTCAAACCCGGTTGAATGGCAAAAAGATCCATTCGACACTCTATGTCGTACGATATCTGCATGTGAAAGATCGCTGGTGAAACGCTTGGTGTTTACACGACAAAATTAATTGACTCTCAGTCACAGATCGCCCAGCGCATATCCGGTTTATTCTGCCATTTGGTAGACCGAAATGGAAGGTCAAAATTGACGTGCAGACAGCTTAATAGTCCCACATTAAAGTACGTGGACAAAAAATTAAATGGCGTATGGCTTTTAGTGGCGGGAGTGTCCGAGGACAAGTTCGGCTCGCCAGATGTAAGTCTTTCGATTTGACACCCGTAAGCGATTTGCATGTTGTCATGAGGATAAAATAAGATGAAGACGACATATACACCCAGTCCCCGTGCCAACGAAATTAACCAAATATGGTTAAAATTCCCGACCCTGCCGGCAATCGAACCCGGGACCCCTGTGACCAAAGGCCAGCACGATAGCCATGGAGCCGGACAGTACGTGGACAGATAGCTATCCTTGGGATTATTATTGTTATTAGTAGTAGTAGTAGTAATAATAGGCCTAGTAGTAGTAGTAGTAGTAGTAGTAGTAGTAGTAGTAGTAGTAGTACATATATGTCATAATATTATCACAGCTTATCACGGAGTTCTCATCGACATTTCTGTTTCCTGCGCTTGTTGTCATGGAGAAATTTTGAGTGTGTCCCAGTCTTTCTCTAACTACTAGTGCTTTCTCGTCAGTAAAAATGCTTCCTTTTATTTTTTATTTCTTTCGGTTTCTTCAAACGTTTTTTCACATCTCTGTGTGAAGGAGGTAGTCCTATACTTACGAATTGTGTTGAAATTGCTTCATTTCCATGAAATATCGTTCTATCGGATATCAGAGGTAAAAACATAAAGTTCTTAGTTATAATTGGTATATATATATATATATATTGTACCATTATTAAAATCATGAAAAATTAATAATAATTACCAGTAGGCACATACAATCTTTAAAAAACATACGACATCGACACCATATGCGATGAGACTGGAGACGTTAAGTGTTCAGATGGAACGGAGCAAATCTAAATTCACGAGCTATGCGCAAAGCTGTACGCTTCAACCATACGCATTGTTAATGTAGCTGTTTGCCTCGTTTTACCCTGCCCCCCGGAGTTCTTTCTAAACACCAGTAAACTTACCTACACGAGGTTTATGCACTGTATTTCAGCACTTTTAAATACCAAAGGACTGGACCGTTATGAAACCCGCCGACTAGAGCTCAGAAGGCAAGTACTGTACCGTCTGAGCTACTCAACCCAGCAGGTATTTAATAAGCGCTGCAAATCAGTTTATTGTGATGTTCAATTGAAGGTGATGTTGATCACAGTCGGGCGCCTATTAGTTCACGAACTACGAGTGGTTCACAATCTTCGCGCTAACTCCATGAGGTCAGTATTCATTCGTCTGATTTCGGCGAAATAATTTTTTAAAAGTAAATATTGTAATTTAGTGTTAGTTTACTGTAGTTTAAAATTCATATAAACTGTAGTCAATAATTGCCTAAGAATCAGCAATAGCCAATGCATTTATTCGTAGTGCAGGTGAGGTCGCCTCCTGTAAAATCTTTGAAACTACTAGAGAACTTTTTTTTTGCTAGGGGCTTTACGTCGCACCGACACAGATAGGTCTTATGGCGACGATGGGATAGGAAAGGCCTAGGAGTTGGAAGGAAGCGGCCGTGGCCTTAATTAAGGTACAGCCCCAGCATTTGCCTGGTGTGAAAATGGGAAACCACGGAAAACCATCTTCAGGGCTGCCGATAGTGGGATTCGAACCTACTATCTCCCGGATGCAAGCTCACAGCCGCGCGCCTCTACGCGCACGGCCAACTCGCCCGGTACTAGAGAACTAAAGCTACAACTGTTCTTCTTGGAATAACCGAACGCTATGCTTTAAATGACTGTTTAGGTAGGAAGATGGATAGCGAATCTTTCTCGCATCATCTTTTATTTTACTCTTGCTGCTGCTTCAACTACCAGATAATTTCTCCGAAAAAATGACGTTCCGCTTAACCTCTCTTGAAGTTAGCAGGACAACGGAAATTGGTAGCTATGATTGTAGTGTATTGGTAGTAGTGATAACTGTGTTTAGATGGTACAGATAATAAGATAGATAATATCAGCGGCGTGCGGTGAACATAAACATTACCCCAGCTGCAAAAGAGGTTTTTTTTTTAAGATACTAGCAAATGTACCCGTGCTTCGCTACGGTACTCTACATTGTATACGGATTCCTCCGTAAATTACTGTAAAGGCAGTGAGTAGGCCCGTAACTTGGCAGGGTGGGCTCGCGACCACGGACCCTTAGGTGAGTCTCCAAAGCGACTTCAATTTATTAATATATATATTATATTTCACCCCCCTACCGAGGGGTTCTAGGGGCGTCTTGCTCCCACAGTACTTTTTCCACATAGTAGGTTATATTTGTACGCCCCCACCGCAAAGGGGGCTGAAGTTGAACTTTAAAAAATCCGAAGTGTCAGTATTCATGTCAGCGACCCCGAAATCTATGGATTCGACACTATTTTCGATTATTTGTATATATCACTCCCCCCCCTCGCCACAAAGGGCGTGAAAATGAAAGGCCTCCACACGTAATACCGTGCGAGTTGAAATAGAACGAAAGTTGACCAAGGGAGGTCGAAAAGGATAGATGAAAGTGAGAAGCCTAGCACAAGGAAACAGAAGCAATGTCAGGACTCAGCTAAGGCCCCGCGATCGCCAACCCATACTCCCTACTTAACAGCCCCTGAGGTTGCTTGTAGTCGCCTCTTATGACACGGCATCATGATAGCACTCGAATTCGACTGCGACTGACAGTAGTAAAGGGAACGTGCCATTATAATGAAAATACCTTCCCTATTTCCAGTCATAGTGTAGTTGGGGAAGTATCATGAAATCGCAGGTGGCCTTGGGTGTTAGCAATCAAAAACGTGATGGAGTTTTTCCGTTTTAATGCCAGGCCACCGTGTGTACTTCCAGTCGCTGTCGAGTTGGAGAGTTCCCATTACAATGGGATATCTTGTTTCCTTTTTCCAATGATAATCAGTTGGGGAGTTTTAACTATAATGGCAAGCGGACTTGTCTACCGACAGTATTAGTCCAATTGGGGAGTTCGAGTAGAAGTCAGAGTCGAGTTGGGAGTTTTAATTATAATGACAGTTCTGCTTACTTATTTTTTTGCTATTTGCTTTAGGTCGCACCGACACAGATATGTCTTATGGCGATGAAGGGATAGGAAAGGCCTAGGAAGTGAAAGGAAGCGGCCGTGGCCTTAATTAAGGTACAGCCCCGGCTTTTACCTGGTGTGAAAATGGGAAACCACGGAAAACCATCTTCAGGGCTGCCGACAGTGAGGCTCGAACCCACTATCCCCCGATTACTGGATACTGGCCGCACCTAAGCGACTGCAGCTATCGAGCTCGGTTGCTTACTTAGTGCCGGTCACAGTCGAGGTGGAGGGTTTCCGTTATTACGGTAGATCATTTTTGCTATTCCCAGTCAGATGAGTTGGAAAGTTTCGGTTAGAAAAGAAGGCCCATTTGTCTACTGTTAGCGAAATGTATTTAGGGTTCTTCAATATAATGGCAGGCCCACTGGTGGGCAGGCGGTCACAATCGAATTTCAAGGTTCCCATTATCATTATAGGTCGTCTTTGCTATCCCCAGTCACTGTTGATTTGCGAAGTTTTCATTGAAATGGCATTTCCGCTTGCCTATGGCCAGTTAGTATCAAGTTGGCGACTTTTCATGACAATGTCAAGCCTTCTTGCCTATTACCAATCAAAAATGTGTTCGGGCGTGTGGGTTATAAAAGTAGGTCCCCTTGCTACTGCCAAACCCAGTCAATTTGGGGGTTCCCATGATAACGGCAGATCTTCTTTCCTATTTCCGGTTATCGTGTTTTGATTATATTGCCAGGCCCCCTTGCGTATTGGCAGTCACAACGAAGTTGGACAGTTTTCATTGTAATATTATTCCAGTTTGTCTACTGCGAAAAACATTGAGTTGAGGAGTTAAAATTATATTGGCAGGCCCCCTTACCTTCTGCCAGTCACAACCGACGTGGGGTATTTTCATTACAGTGGCAGATCCTCTTGCCTATTGCCAGTCACAGTCGAGGTGGAAGGTTCCCTACCGCTACAGACAGTAGATTTGAGCAGCTTTGGTTATGATGACAGCCAACGGCCGTAGCCGTGTTGAAGCACCGGATCCTGTGAGATCTCCGAAGTTAAGCAACACTGGACGTGGTCAAGATTTGGATGGGTTGCCACGCGCTGTTGGGTGGGGTTAAGGGAATGGAGGAGCGGAAAGGGACTGGCCACCCTACCGTACGTAAACTCCGGCTCAGGCACACCTCTACGGAGGTTCGGACCTGCCTTCGGGCAGAATACACCCTTTAGTTATGATGTCAGGCATACTTTCTCTTATTGCCTGTCACAATGGACTTACGCAGGTTTCATTATAATGGCCGGCCCACTTGCCTATCGATAGCCACAGCCCTCTTTCCTATATTCAGTCATAGTGTAATTGGCGAGGTTTGGTTATAATGGTAGTCCCGCTTGCCTACTGCGAGTCAGAATCGAGTTGAGGAGTTTTAATTATAGTAGCAGTTCCCCTTGCCTACTACCAGTCACATTCAAAATGGGGAGTTTTCATCATCAATGCTGGTAGAGTTTACCAGTGCTAGTCACAGTCGAGTTTGAAGTTGCTATTATAACGGCCGATCTCCTTTCCTATTTCCAGTCATAGTCGAATTGGGAAGGATTTTTATAATAGCAAGCCCCTTACCTACTGCAATTCACAATCGAGTTGAGGAGTTTTAATTATAATAGTACTCCCCCTTGCCTACCACCAGTGTCAATCAAGCTCGAGAGTTTTCATTTTAAGGGCAGACCCCCTTACCTAGGGCCAATCGCAGTCAATTCGGAGAATTCCCATTTTAACGTAGGTCTTCTTCCCTATTCCCAGTCAGTGTCGATTTGGCCAGTTTTCATTATGTTGGCATGCCCCCATTTCTACTTCCAGATAATCAACAGTGTGCTTGGAAAAATTAAGTAACACTGATGATCTTCCCATAATTAGGAGTCTATTCGTTTATGGGATCAATTTCATTTAATTTGTCACCAGTACACGTACTGAAGCGAAGGAAGAACAGAGTCATTGAAGAACCTCTTGATAAACAATGTTTCGTGTTTTATTTTCTGGTGCACATATAAACAGGGACTTGCTGCTGCTGACTCGGGAACATGCGACGTACAGTTGCCCGTGGGAAAAGCAGGGTGATCTGAGGTCAAGTCCAGCAATACTCAACGTCTGGCCCTGGGATTTATTAATAGTCATCGCAAAGCAGAGGCTGACTGGAAACTGCAGACGCTTGAACTCAAACGGGTAGTTGGTTGGGATTAGTGGTATCCGCGGGATAAGAACTGACTCTCCTTCACCGCATCCAGTCATGATAGTTGCCTCTATCACATGTTTGTGGAGGGCGTTTACCTGAAGTCTTGTTCCATTGCACAAATTAGGTGGGCTGAGATTGCGCATGAGTATGATTGGTGCGCCGATCTTTAAGGTAATTTTGTGCAATGGAAGCCCCGGAGCCGTTATAGAATTCAGGAACTCAGGAGGATAGTGAACTGCGTCGTCAGAGTTGATTACTTCATTGACAGACGTATAAACTGTCTCCTCGCCGTGGAACATTGTGAGGATAGTCGAATTAATGTACGCCGCTTGTTCATTAGTTGGAGTTAAGATCGCTCTGCAGCAGAGCCATGAGATGGGTTTGCTCCTAATATTTTCTACGTCCGGGTACACCGATGAAATGAGAGCTTCAAGGTTAGAAAGCGACAAACAAAATTCATCAGAAAGAGTAATGATCCCGTTACTGTCTCCCAGTGAGCCGTTCCCAATCGACAACAATATTTCAGTGAATGTATGTATGTTTTCATCACCACCTAGATGTACCCTCATATTCTGTGTCAGAGACAGTTTTTTGATATTTGGCCAAAGTGATGATCTCCTTAATGAAGCGTTCACTTCATCTGCTCTGCTCCCTCTTGGAACAACCGGTAACGTTTGACGAAAATCACCAGAAAAGAGGATAGGGACACCTCCAAAGAAGTTATCACTGTTTCGGATGTCCCGCAGCGTTCGGTCAACTGCTTCAATCGCCTTTCTGTGAGCCATAGTGCATTCATCCCAAATTATAAGACTGCAGTCTTGCAGAACCTTGGATATGTTACTTTGTTTTGTGATGTTACATATTGGTGACTCTGTGCAGTCAAGATCTATAGGCACTTTAAACATCGAGTGAGCAGTTTTGCCACCGGGTAAAAGAGTGGCTGCGATCCCCGAAGAGGCTACTGCTACAGCAATCTTACTATCCTGTCTGATCTTAGACAACAGTAAGTTAATCAGGAATGTTTTTCCAGTTCCGCCCGGAGCGTCTAAGAAAAACATTCTACTTTCCTTATTTCTAACACAGTTTAATATTTCCCGATATACTACAGTCTGTTCATCTGTAAGTTTTGGTTCATTTAATAGAACAAAAGACCTTAACGCTTCTTTATTGTAATTTGTTTCCCTGAGATAGTCAGCATTTAACGTTTGTAAGATCTGAGGGGAAGGAAGGCCGTAAATGTTCAAAGGCTGACCGCCAATCGATAGAACGTATTCTTCGAGGTCTTGAAGACATCTGTCTTCCACATGGGCGATCATTTCATGAGCAGTACCGTCGTTACAGGGGGAAAGTTGTCGTAAGAAATCTTCTGCTAGGCTCTCCTTATATTTGTTCCACAGATCCAACGGATCAGAGAGACTGCAAAAGACTAACAATATGCCAAAAAGCCGGCGAAGTTTTGCTGGGCTTTGTGAAACTATCGCCTCCTTCAGTGTCTCTTCCCATTGAGAGTCATCCAGGAGTAATCCATGGGCTTTGCATGCACTCCGATATGTAGGGTGAAGTATGCCATTGACGGTGCGAAGGTCAGTGAAGGATGTTGGTCCCCTGACAGTGAACAGAAGCATGCGTAAATAGAAGCACTCGGAATTATTAGGATGGACTGCATACACTCGGCTAATTACGTGCTGCTTTCTAACGCCCGAAAATGCTACCACAGGTACTCCTTTCTTTCTTCTTACAAATGTACCTTGCTGTTTGTTATACGTATAGTAAGAGGGAACGTCTTCATACAACAGTGTCTTAGCAAAATCATCTGTCTGACGTAAGTTAAAGAATGCCATTAAGGTGGTGTTACGTGGATTTTCTACTATGTCATGAGCCGTTTCTGCAGTAAAGACAATTCTTTGAAAATTTTGTAGATGAACATCTAAATGCATTACTGGAGGATACCTTTCATGGATAGGAAATGAGAGAATTCGCCAAACTGCTTCTGAGCTGGATATGTACCTTCCGCTCTGATACTGGCACACTTCATCATTTTTGTCTTGCAAACCTAAGACTGCCTGATCGCTTCCTTTGTTGATGTACTTACAGATGTATTTGATGGACTTAACACTGCTACAGTATTCAACATTGATGTGTGTTTTGAATACCCTAGACAAAACAGGACAGTATGGCACTATCCATCTATTATCCACTTCCATATCCTGTCCATTTATCATAAGGCGTGCAGTGAAGCCACCCATAGAAGGAATCCTGCGCTTGTAGGATGGGTACCCATCGTTCCCTGTGACAGTTTCATTGACGAATGCTAGTGGGTATCGTTTTGAGCATCGTCCACCTTTCATACATGGTGAGCCTACGTTGAAAGATCCGCATGGTCCATGGACCATGTGACATTTAACTATGTTAAAAAGCTGTGGATCTTTATCAGGATCTGGAAATTCAGCACTAATAACCTTATCAATATCGACGGGTCGTATCTTGTCCTCAAGCCATAATAATATGTGGGCGTGAGGCAAGCCACGCTTTTGCCATTCAACAGAGTACATAAAACAAAGAGTTGGCCCAAATATTTGTTCTCTGGTTAGTAAGTCCATGAGAGATTTTAATTTCATGTGAAATACACGTGTAATAATGTCGTGACGATCATTCGCTGACTGACCATTATATACGGCATTACCAATTTCTTCCCATTTTGGATTAGTTGTAGCTGTAATAAAAAGATCTGGACATGAGTATTTTCGCACATAACAGAGTGCATCTTGAGATCGCTCGTGCATATATCGGGGTCCTCCAGTGAAAGTGGACGGTAAAATGACTAACCGTCCCAAATCTGCCATGTTACCCTCGTCCTTCCTCAGGGCGTCTTTAAGGTGAATGTAGCTCTCAGCCCTTAATTCCCTTTGGTGTGTTCTGATATAGACTAACCTTTCAGTCTCTATTTTAGCATACAGGTCTACCCAGAACTGATTGGACAGTTGACGGTAACAATGTAAGTAGTTTACCTCGCCTTGTCTTATCATTATACGATAAGAATAAAACTGAAGAGAAGATGTTTTCTTGAGAGGGGTCTTTAGTTCTCCGGTTCGTGGGTCTACGTGGTACAGTAGGAAGTGGTAGCCATCATCTCCACGAGGGAACATCAGGGGATATTGAAGAGCGTCGTATGATCGGTGGGTTTCAGATATTCGTCTCAGGCCCTGGTCTCTTGTCCGAAGCACGATGTCTCGCTTATCACATTCGTGTCCAACCAATATGACAGCTATCTCGTTTGTTGTCGGCTGATTATAACAGCCTCTGTGCTCACCAGCAGGAACTCGGTCGGCGTGGATCACAATCTTGTGGGTGTCACCGTCCGGCATTGTCTCTAGAGTTGTCTTCAGTTCCTTGACATATGGGTTCACATCATGTAACATGCCCTGCAAATCATTAACTAAATGGGTTTTTAAATTTGGTATTATTGCTGTTCTTTGATCTACCTGTGCTTTGTGGTCTGCAATGAAATATATTTGAAGATATTTAGAATTTTCATTGTTTGCAGGGAGAAGTGAACCTATTAAGTGGTATACTTGTCCTTGAATTTTGAATGTTGGCATAAAATTTCCTTCCACTACTTTAGTAGCTCCGAAGCTTGTCATTTGGAATGCGCTGTTGTAGGCTCGCACAAATTGAAGAAAATGGCGAGAGTCAGTATGCGTCCCATTTAACAGAGAAATAAGAAGTTCCGGTAGAGGAGTTAGATGATTTAATTTAATTTTTCCGGAAGAGCAGCACATTCCCTCTGGCTCTTGCTTCCATTTGAGAGCCCTACAGAAAGGGCACACTTTACTCAAAGACCCTATATGGGCTCTTGGATGGTAGTCGATAAGAGGGTTATAAGCAAATGCACTTCGCTGCTTTTCATGCCATGGAATCATATTAGGACACCTAGATTCAATTGACGTTGAATGTAATTCTCTAACATTGGCATGTCTCACTCTATCTTCATCTAACCGTCTGAGATATTCATCAGTGGTCTCTGATGAACGTCTTTCTGCTGCACGTTGTCTTTTCTCTTCCTGCTGGACATTTTGCATTTCGTTTAACGATGCGTAGGTACTTCGTCGTTGTGTTAACGCCTGAGAATATTCCTCCGCAGCTAGGTTTTCGCGTGTGAGGGAATGGTGCTCTCTGTCATGCTCCATTCGAGCCATCCGCTGATCCTCTGATTCTGTTTCTCTTAAACGCATCTGTCTAAATCTTTGCGATCTGAGTATTGCCTCGCGGTCTGAAGCAGTCTCAGAAGCCCTAGATGTGGACTGGCGTGCTCTCTGTGAGCGAAGCCTGGCCTCGCGCTCAGAAGCAGTCTCCGAATCACGGTCAGTGCTCTTCCTCAGTCTGTCTGCATTGAGTCTGGCTTCGCGGTCTGAAGCAGTCTCAGACGCCCTAGATGTGGATTGGCGTGTTCTCTGTGAGCTAAGCCTGGCCTCGCGCTCAGAAGCACTCTCCGAATCACGGTGAGTGCTCTTCCTCAGTCTGTCTGCACTGAGTCTGGCCTCGCGGTCTGAAGCACTCTCAGACGCCCTAGATGTGGACTGGCGTGTTCTCTGTGAGCTAAGCCTGGCCTCGCGCTCAGAAGCAGTCTCCGAATCACGGTGAGTGATCTTCCTCAGTCTGTCTGCATTGAGTCTGGCCTCGCGCTCAGAAGCACTCTCCGAATCACGGTGAGTGCTCTTCCTCAGTCTGTCTGCACTGAGTCTGGCCTCGCGGTCTGAAGCAGTCTCAGACGCCCTAGATGTGGACTGGCGTGCTCTCTGTGAGCTAAGCCTGGCCTCGCGCTCAGAAGCACTCTCCGAATCACGGTGAGTGCTCGTCCTCAGTCTGTCTGCATTGAGTCTGGCCTCGCGGTCTGAAGCAGTCTCGGAAGCCCTCAATATCTTAACTTTTTTAGCTTTTGATATGGACCGTCCAATGTTAATTCGCTTCCTAGCAGGCATGGTCAAAGGAACAGTCACAAAAGTGTCGAAACCCAAGCAGTAACTCTGTAATGGGCAGCAAAGTGCATGTGGTGGTGATTATTTTCTGTTGGTGACGGTGGTGTTGGTGATTATTGTTTTAACAGGACGTACAACGGGGCAACTATCCTCTATTAACACTAATCAGAAGAAAACTGAAAGAGATCCGATACTTCGAAGAATGAAGTTATCGGCAAAATAAAGGGAAGGGCCGCAATGAGCTCGAAAATATCAAAAACAGAAACCCCTCCCAGAGCAGAAACTGGGAAGGCAGGAAGTACTAAGGGGTAATAGTCAACAAAATAGAGGTAGTTGTGATTATTATTTCGAGAGGTAGTACAAATGCGCAACAATCTTCTGTTAACACTAATCAGAACGAAATATGAAGAGATGCGATACTTCGAAGAATGAAGATATCGGAAAAGGAAGATAAAGTCCACAAAGGGGTTAAAAATCGCAATCAGCAACAGAATTGAAATGGCCGTATTGGTGATTGTTTCAAAAGGAAGGACAACTCCTCAACAATCCTGCCTTATCACTAATCAGAACGAAATTGAAAGAGGTCCGATACTTCGAAGAATTAAGATATCGGCAAAAGAAAGGGAAAGGCCGCAAAATGCTTCCAAATAACAACCACAAACCCCGCCCAGAAAAGAATTTCAGATGCAGTGGTTCCCAATGAAATTAGAGTATCCGAAAATTTCTAAAGTGGAAATAAATTAACGTACCGTCGCAACACTTCTGAAACAGGAAACAATATTTCAGATATTTTTAAACGCAATAACTGACATGAACACTCACATAGATATGTTAACAATCTCAGTTAGAAAGTAACAATGTAATACAGAGAAGAACTAAGCGCCACCAGTGTGAATACCATTAAGCAGTCAAGTTCCTTTTGCTCAGAGCAATATTGATTTCGGTTACGCTTATCGACATGGATGATATAGACTGCTGAAGCTGACCGAAGTAGCTGTTGCCTGTGACTCACGGGTGGCCCAGATTGGTTGCGCAGTAGTGTCGTAGGACAGGTATCCTAATTAGGATAAAACCTTCAATACTGGTATTTTGAAGGTTTATGATGAGCCGAAATTATTATGTTATTATATTTATGTTTCGTGTCCATGGACGTATAACGTGCGGACGTACGGCACACAGATTTCCAATATGGCGTCAAGGAACAGCACCATTAGATCTCTGATGTAAAACATGTATAAATTCTATGTAGATTGTTTTAGAGAGCGATTGTTTTCTTTTTTGTATTCCGAGAGAGGCACTGAATGTTTTCTTCTATCTGACAGGATAAGTTCGTAGCGATAATAAAGTTGCTTTTAGAATACGTAAAAGTGTTCTCGTGTGATATTTTTATTGCGTAAAATAGAAAATCGCATATAGAGAACGACAGTAGATGTTGGTTTTCCCCACAGGAGCACCGTGACTGTGTAGCACACAACCGCACGTGTATCTTATTTCTTTGTTTATAGCTGTCTCTCTTATAAAGGAAAGATTTCCATGTAACATCTGTACGTAATTTCTTTCCTTATATTGCTGTTGGTGTATATAGTGACCTACTGTATTTTGCGTAGCGTGTGCATCGTAGTTCGTTTCTGTGAACCGCCTGTTGCGTGGTGAAGGTGGGAGGGGGGGGGGGAGGAATACATCCGGGTTATTCCCTGCCTGTCGTAACAGGTGACTGAAATCGCCCCAGGGGTCCTTAACTTGGCAGGGTGGGCTCGCGACCACGGACCCTTTTAGGTGCACTTACTTATGCCACGCTCCTCACTTTAGCTATATTATCCGAACTTGCGTGGTCTATTCTTGTTCTTTGCAGACTCCGACGGCATAAGAACATTCGAGGCCTCATTTCCACGCCCTTCGCGGATAACTTAATTTCGGAAGAGTCGGATTCCTCCATTTTTGTCACTGATTACTGTTAATATAGGATGGTTGCCCCGTTGTAGTTCCTCTTGAAACAAAAATCAGCACCATCACCACTCTCTTCTCTCATCCGACTTGTGTTCTTATGTTTGAGAGATCTCGGGAGTTGGCCCAATTTTAAGATCGTATGCCGTTCCTGAGGCCAACCGAATGTGGAGGATTGTATTGAACAATTACGCCTTTCTGCTGGGATTCAATCAATCAATCAATCGATCGATCAATCAATCAATCAATCAACATACATACGGAGTAATTAAGGAAGAAAATAATAGTTAAGAAATCTGACATTAATGGAAAATAGATTATAATAACTGAGGAGAGCCGGATGACGACAAATATGTAAATACCAAGTGAATGTATTGCTCTTACTTATGCCCCTCAATAAATTATGCTGGTGTGAGTTATGGATATAAGAAAGCCGTAACAGAGGAGCAAATTAGGCGCAGGGATTCTTAGGTAAACATATAAGATGACTAATGGTGTTATTACTGAAGCTGTTCGAGAACGGTTATAGGCCTAACCTCCAACGATATTCCGCCATTATCCCGCAGAATGGCCGATTGACACCTCTCTTGTTATTCTACCGCCCCCACCCACAGGGGGACGTTGTCGGTCTGTCGGTCACTCAATGCAGAGCATGGTACCAGCAGAAAATTGTAAATTTCTCCGTCATGTGAAGAGTAAGGTAAATTATGAACATAACGAAAGTTGTTTATAATGAAGAGACGTTTCACGTACGGTAAACGAAGTTTACAGAAAATCAATAGTATAAGAGAAAAAGGAGGAAAACCATTCTGGTTTTCCTATAAACCCCCCATCTATTGTAATATTTTAAAATGATATGCACATAGAAACCTTCCCCGGGATGAGCATACTCTAAATATGAAGTTTGGTTGAGATCTATTTAGCCGTTTCGACGTGATGGCTTTCGTATAAACACCCCGTGTATTGAAAGATTTTAAAATGATATGCATATCGAAACCTTCCCCGGGATAAGTATACTGTAAATATGAAGTTTGGTTGAACAGACAAACAGACAGACAAACAGACAAACAAACAAACAGACACGAAACGTAAAAACCACCGATTCGGTCTTGAGTTGACCTAAAACGGATAAATATCTGAAAAATTGGCAAAACAAAAGAAATTACAGACAGCGGACCCCCTACAATTTTATTTATATAGATAATTTCGCTGCTGTAGAATCCTGGAGCTGACGTTGCCATGGTACGGTATTCTACATTGTATTCGAATATCGAAGTAAATAGTGTACATGCAGTAAATAAGATAGTTTTAAAATTGCATGTCTCTTAGCGTTATCCGAGAAAGAGCATGGGGAGGTCCCCGTACGTTTCCAATGTAAAGTGTTTGTTACGGATTTGTGATATAACGGCAGGCTCACTTGCCTACTGGCATTCACAATCAGGTTGGGAAGTTTACATTATAATTGCAGGCCCCATTGCCTACTATGCGGACAGAATCGATTTGGGGAGTTTTCGTTAAAATGGCAGCCCCCCTTTCCTACCTCCAGACAGATTACAGTTTTTATTATAATGGCAGGCAATTACCCTACTATCACTCGAAATTGAGTTGTGCAGTTATCATTATAATGACAGGCCCCTTTTCCTACTGCCAGCCAGCGTACTGCCAGTCACACCAAGTTGGTGAGTTTCCATCAAAATAGCAGGCCACTATGCCTAATGCCAGTCACATTTTAGATGAGTACATTTCTTTATAATGGCGGGCACCCTTGCCTACTGCCAAACACAATCGGGTAGGGGAGTTTTAAACAAAACTGCATGCTCACTTACCTTCTGCAAGTCAAATCGAGAAGGGAACTATTCATTACAATTGTAGGCCTTCCTTACTAATGATAGTTACACAGGAGTTGGAGAAGGAACCCTTTCCTACTGCCAGTCAAAGTCGGTGTGGGGAGTACTGATTACAATAGCAGACCGACCCTTTCTCGATCGCTAAATCGACATCAGTGAATATATATAGATCGACATACGAAAGTATATGCGTGTTTACAATATTGAAGACCTTCATTTACAGATTAACTGCTACTAAACGTACGTCATATCGACAAAGGATTATACCATAAGACACGCCGGATTTAGTGGCCTAAATGGCTGGTCCTATGATATGTAATCTATTCTTGGGTCAGATTGAGTTAGAAACGTGGAACAGAATAACGTTCTTGTAAGATTATCTCACATTACATTAATTTTCGAATAATTATGTGACGGCTACATACATAGCATTTGGCTCATATATGGCTACTGGGTGGGCCAATTTTCGTGAAGAGTTTGATGATTCTGTATTTCATAGAAGTAATCGAAGGTATGAATTATGCATGTGAAAATTCCAAATTGACTTAACATCCATTAACAGAGAAAAATCAAACGTAAAAGTGATACAGATACGGCAAAAAGTCATACGACCAAGGTTGTAGATCATTCCAAATTGAACGGAGATTGTGCAATCTGTTATATGATAGGAATTTCCGAAGGTCTGCACCATCATAAAAATTGCCTGCATATTTCGATATTCTTCGGGGATAAAAAGTGAAAAATTTAATGATCTTGGATGTTTTCCGTTCGTTACAGTCTAAAACGTATAATTTTGTCAAATTTCAATTATCTTCTTTTTCTTCTGGCAGATTATGCCGCAATCTGGATTTTGGGCGAGGCGGGTAAAAATTAGGACTTTCAGGAAATCAAAAATTATGGAGATTGTTATTATTACCCCTTAAACGGAAAGCTGTACGAAAATTTCGCCAAAATAGTCAGTGTAGAGATACACAGTCGTTACGATTTGATTTATATAGATAAGGAATCTGCTCCATGTAAAACACCTTTTGGGCTATGTCCGCTGGACTTAACCTGCAAAAGTGACCATTCATGATATCTCCCTTATTAATCCTCCTGACGAAAAAATGCACATGAAAAAAAAGGTTTAGAGGTGGAATTCCATCAGGTTTGGTCGATTTCCAGTCAGGTTGGTCTTGTTCTGTATATATTGTGGAAGAGTAAAATCACCATTTCGGTTCCTTATAAACCGCCAGTCCATTCCGGAACATGAAATGTTATTTACGTTTAAAACCTACCTTTGGACAGGTGGATGCTAAATATAAATTTTGTTTCGAATGTCTTCAGTAGTTTTCAAGTTGTAAGGAATACGCTTTACACGCACCCGCTCGTGAGTTAAGTCCGATGGGACTTGTACAGAAAAACGGTCCTTTAATGATATCTCCCTTATTGATCCTCGTATCGAAATGATGCACATGAGAAAAAAAGGTTTAGACATTAATTTCTACCAAGGTAGGTAGACTTCCATAAACTTTTGTTGTGTATATTTTTTGGAAGTGCAAAATCACTGTTTCGGTTTCGTATAAACCCCCAGTTAGTTCAGGGATTTAGAAACAATATTTGCCCTGAAACCTATCAAGGACAGGTGTATTCTAAATACGAATCTTGGTGGAAATGCATCCAGTAGTTTCTAGCATTCACGTACATACGGCGTAATTAAGGAAGAAAATAATACAGTTAAGAATGTTGAAACTAATAGAAAATGGATTATAACTGAGGACAGCCGGATAACGACAAATAAATAAATGCCGTGAGTTATGGATATAATAAAGCGCTAACAGAGGAGAAATTTAGGTTCAGTGATTCTTAGGTAAACAAATATGAAGATGACTAATGGTGTTATTACTTAATCTATTCGAGGGCGGTTATAACCTCCAACGATATTCCGCCAATATCCCGCAGATGAGCCGATTGATGCCTCTCTTGCCATCTACCCAAGGAACAACCACGAATTTAAAAGCATGATGAGGAAAATGGCAATACGTTACTTCCCTACTGGCATGCAGTCAGAGACGTTGCCATGGTAACCTGTAGGTTCGTTGTCGGTCTGTCGGTCACTAAATGCAGAGCATGATACCAGCAGAAAATTGTAAATTTCTCCGTCATGTGAAGAGTAAGGTAAATTATGAACATAACGAAAGTTGTTTATAATGAGGAGACTTTTCACGTACGGTAAACGAAGTTTACAGAAAATCAATAGTATAAGAGAAAATAGAGGAAAACCACTGTGGTTTTCCTATAAACACCCCGTCTATTCAAAGATTTTAAAATTATATGCATATCGGAACCTTTCCTGGGATGAGTATACTCTAAATATGAAGTTTGGCTGAGATCTATCCAGCCGTTTCGACGTGATGGTGGGAAAACCACTCTGGTTTTCCTATAAACCCCCCGTCTATTCAAGGATTTTAAAATGATATGCATATCTAAACCTTCCCCGGGATTAGTATACTCTAAATACAATGTTTGGTTGAGATCCATCCAGCCGTTTCGACGTGATGGTGGAAAAACCATTCTGATTTTCCTATAAACCCCCATATATTCAAATATTTTAAAATGATATGCATATGGAAAACTTCCCCGCGATGAGTATCCTCTAAATATGAAGTTTGGTTGAGATCTATCCAGCCGTTTCGACGTGATGGTGGAAAAACCATTCTGGTTTTCCTATAAACCCCCTGTCTATTCAAGGATTTTAAAATGATATGCATATCAAAACCTTCTCCGGGATGAGTATACCCTAAATATGAAGTTTGGTTGAGATCTATCCAGCCGTTTCGACGTGATGGTGGAACAGACAAACAGACAGACAAACAGAAACAATTTTATTTATATAGATTTTTACACTCGTTCTTCACCCCCTTTCCATCCCCGCCCAAAGGAGTCCTATGAGTGCCTTACACAACAGTATATTTTTTTCCCAGATATTAAGTCTTATTTGTACCTATTTTGGTTGACAGCTATGCCCAAACGTACATGCATAATCTCACTGCTCTAGAATCCTGGAGCTGACGTTGCCATGGTTACGGCAGTTCATTTCTTTATCCGATTCCTAGAGCAGGGGTAGTGTGGTGCCAATATCTCCGTAACGGTTGGTTTTAGGGCCTTAAAACATGGTTTTCGGGCCCGTAGGGCTTACCGAGTTTTGTTCTTTGCGTCAAGAGGATTAAATTGAGCTTTGTCTCGTCCTTATACGACAAATTCGATATTTTGCCTATAATAGTATAAGAGAAAATGGAGGAAAACCGTTTTTCCTATAAAACCCCCGTCTTTTCAAAGATTTTAAAATGATATGCATATCGAAACCTTCCCCGGGGTCAGTATACTCTAAATATGAAGTTTGGTTGAGATCTATCCAGCCGTTTCGACGTGATGGTGGAACAGACAAACAGACAGACAAACAGACAAACAGAAACAATTTTATTTATATAGATAGATAAAGAATCGTAGCCCCACTAAACTCTCTAGATTCAACATTACCATTTTATAAGGTTGCGTTTTGCGTGGAGAGGTCTACCTGAGAAAGATCTTTCAGGAATATTTTCAACCACACGCTCGCACATACTTCCAAATTGATATCCACGGCAGTGACGACACCATCATAACTTAATCTATAGCAGATTTTAAACAATGTACTTACAGTTTCATCCGGTGACGCTTCGTGATAGATAGTAATGTCATGGTTTTCACAAAAATACACTGGGACTATTTGTTTTTTACTTAAAAATCCTAAACTATTCAGCAACAGTTAACTGGTATTTTACCGTCGCGGAAGATTTATAATTTCACTCGCGTAGTGAGTGTACGTGCATCAACGACAACGAGGGAAAATATTTGTCACGACGTATAACACGTTATATTCCTGAAGAATGCCACAGAACTCGCAAAACCTTCACCTATAATCCAATAGGAACACTAGAGAAATTCACTATATACGACCATCACAGACAACCAAATACAAAATGCTTTTACTTCGCACTTAACTCTGTGTTCATGCTGGGCAACCTAAATATTGTTCTGCTGCTCTCGGAACATAGATCTATACTCTACACGTGGCATCAATGAATTGCTCGAAAAAACTGTATACATGTCGAAACCCAAGACTAAAGTATATCCTTCTATATTACAATTGATTTCATGTACTGGCTCTATTTTTGTTAGCAAGACGATGTGCAAGTGGCTATACTGTTAAGATGTTGATATTTTTCTTGCAATCTCTAGTGTGTGGCGCTGAAGACTTTGAGTGTCAAGTATTAAAACTAACAGGAAAGGGCCAGGAGTGGGAAGGAAGCGGCCGTGGCCTTAATTAAGGTACAGCCCCAGCATTCACCTGTTGTGAAAATGGTAAACCACGGAAAACCATCTTCAGGGCTGCCGATAGTGGGGTTCGAACCTACTATACTGGATACTGGCCGCACTTAAACGACTGCAGCTATCGAGCTCGGTCGCAGTTTTTTAATCTTTATGAAAAGTGTTCTAAGGAATAATTAGAAAATGTTAATAATTAGAACCCCAGCAGGGTTCAGTGCACGCCACCGAGAGAATTCATGTTACGTAATTCTATAGCAAGTAAAATTGTCTCCATAATATTAGATACTGACAAAAGATTTCCTCTTTTTCGGCAACTGTGTTCGATACTGGATATGATAGATTTCATAAAATAATAATAATAATAATAATAATAATAATAATAATAATAATAATAATAATGTGATTTTTTACGTTCTACTAACTACTTTTATGGTTTTCGTAGACACCAAGGTATCATAATTGTGTCTCACAACAGCTCCTTCCCGTGCCGGTAAATCTACTGAGTGAAGGTGGCATATTTTAACATCGTTAAATATTGTACCTACGGACTGAGCTGGGATCGAACCCACCTACAGGGAATTAGAAGAATGAAGATTGACACAATAGGAAATTTAAAGTAATAATAATAATAATAATAATAATAATAATAATAATAATAATAATAATAATAATAATAATAATTTAATTCACGTTCCTGGAAATTTAAGGTAGTGGAATAGAAACATGCTAACAGTTATGAAGTGCCAAGACTTTGGCCCGCCCTTCAAAAATCATCCGGAATGAAATCCATGAACTTGGAATCATGATTCAGACACGCTACTTGTGATCCGCCAAGGAAACTGGTGAAGAGGAAAAATTAAACCAATAAACGGATCGAAAGTTCTCTGTTACGTCAGTAGCAGGTCCCTCATCCATCTTGGGAAAGTAGTCTCCCGAAGCAGGTACGCAATGATTTAAAGTATATTCTTCAACCGCCTACATCCACCACAAGAAATAAATGTCATAATTAACCTGTACTGTCAGCCTTAACAAGATAGAAAGTCTTAATGATTGAGTGACTCCACCTTTACAATACAGTACGATATTATTTCTTTGGAACTTGGAACCTCTTCATTGGCTTGATGACGGATAGCTGTCCATATTTAAAAAAAAAAAAAGGCAAACTGCTAGTCTAATCGACCGGATAATGATGATTAAGACAAGGAAGGATTGCAATTTTTAGGATTAAATAAAGAATATATTCTCACACTTTATTACATTTACCTAAAATTCGTAGCTCAGTTACCTAGTATGTTTTCAACATTGAGTTGTTTGACTGAAGGGCAAGGACTGCGGATTTTTAAATTGGAATCAGTGAGGCACGAGAAAACGGACATCGTATACAAAAGGCCGCCCTGCTCGATATGTCTTGTTCACACTGGAAACGAAGCCACAGATATTTCAGTCAGCTTTTCAGCAGTGAGTCTGAAGTCAAAACTATCATTGTAATGTTGTAGAGCAAGGTGTGTATTAGATAGAACAGCCTGTGTCAGACAGGCCCACTATCGCTGGGTTAGTGTGTGCTCAGGCTTTGCAGACACTTAGACACTCAAACAACATGTTTGTCCGGGCTGCACTCTGATTACGCCAGTCACTTCGAGTTCTCGCTTCCCTTTCAGCACCCTGTCAGCGACATGTCCCATGAGTCTTACACAAATTATGACGCAATGTTCATAGACCTACTTTGTTCATAATAATTTAGTTATTAGAGTACATTTAAATAACCTTCATAATTGTTAAGGTAATTTTTCCATATGTTACATTTAGAGCGCTAACGCGAGTCAGTGCATTGGTTAATCATCAATACGAGCGTAATGTGAATCAATGCAGAGTTTAAATTAAGCCCTTATGACTACAGTCACTGTGGATAATTTTCAAAAAATCTAAAAAATAACACCTGAGGGCATTGAATCAAGGAACACATTACAGAAATAATTATGTAAATAAGTTAATTTGGCTCAGATTTGAATAAAAAAAGAAGATGAGTAAAGAAGCAAGCGATTTTAGGCCATTTTTCCTGAACTGCATTAAGCCAGAAGTGATTTTCGATATTTTTTTTAAAGTTGCCATTCGTGCTTTCACGGCTCGTACTTATAGAGATGATACTGAATAGGCTTTTGGGCTTATGTCGTGTCAAGAAAATAAGGTGAAATTCTTTACGTTTCGCAGAGAACTGTGTTCTGCGTTATCAGAAGAAAATCTCGAATGTCCACGAGAAAGGCTTCTGAAACAAAGACGTTTTAAAATGTTTACGTTAAAATAGAAGTGAAAATGGTACGTTCATTCGTCACCAGATGGCTCCCCGAACGCTAGCGTTCCAAGCGGAAGCTGACCGAACCATCAGAAATCAGTCTAAGAGGGTCACTCACATAACATGTGTACGTAACATATGACATTGACAGGTGTATTGACAGAGTTATCCAAGACTCACAATTTGAAGCTTTTCCGGGTCATTTCCCCCTTCAACTTTCGGCACAATTGAGGAAATTGCTTAATTTTACGTTTTTCGTGTTGTGGGGACCCCTACTTTGCTAAGAAATGTTTTCAACATTGAAACGTGCGTAACTGTTGATATCGTGAAGCTGCCCACAGGCGTCCAGTAGGATATCCCGCGTAACAACACCATTCGTCGAGATTCGTTAGGTCTGGCTAGTGACAAAACCATTGTGCTGAAGGCAAGCAGAAAATTCTCTATAAAATCTCCATGGCATTTTCCGAATTAGCGGTTTTCTTACTTCTAACAAATATGGAACTATGTACCTAGACACGATGCGAGCTCTATCGGAAACAACACGAAACTTGGCCTGTCAATAGGAACATAGCAAATGGTTGCATTCCGTTGATTTACTCAGTCTGGATTTTAATTCCTCTATATCAGTAAGAGTAATAGTAGGGACGGAATGATGGGTCCCGGGCAAGCGTAAATGAAGGATGTCTCCTTTTTACTACTTAATGTATCGCTGAACATCATTTTTGTATGTTTTACCTCGTTCCTAAGTATGCCCGCCGAGTACAGAAGCACCACTGCTATTTAAAAGAGGATAAAAATGGCGCACTTGTAGTTAAAAATGATATCCTCAACATAATTGATTTGGATTAATGTATCGTCGTTGCGCCTGCAAAAACCGCTATGTGATAATATATTTGGATAAATATTGACTCGCAGCACATATATTATGAAGAAAGGCAACTCCTTGACAGTAATGAACCTTAGATGACAGAACCTTACCGGCCAAATTCTAAGTCAAAACATTTCACAAAGCAATTTTTGCAGGCGCAACGCTTATATGATATTGGAATATTAAAACTGATATTATTATTATTATTATTATTATTATTATTATTATTATTATTATTATTATTATTATTATTATTATTATTATTATTATTATTTTGTTCTGCCCACTCATAGAGCGCGCTGGAACTTGTTCACTCGCTTGATGACTTTCACCTTCCTATTCTTCCGAAATCTCTTCATGAACTCACTGTGTTGCCTCTTCTGCTCTTCTGACCACTTCGTACCAGTCCTGCTGCTAGCTTTGACCGCAAATGTGTGTTTATTTAGTGAGGTCCTAAAGACTTCGCGATTTTTCATGATGTCTTCCCTGATGTGCAAGTCATTCAGGTCCCCTTTTGTTTCCCCCAGGCAATTTATTCTCCTGTTTTGGGAATTTATTACATTGAATAACCTTTTTGTGGGTCTTTTATTATCCATCCTATAAATATGTCCAAAAATTTGAAACGTCTCCTTCGTATAGTATTGATGAATCTGTCTGTATAACTATAGAGGTCTTCAGTTTGCCTTTGGATCCAAATTCCGTTTTCTTGTATGGGGCCGAAAATGTTTCTAAGAATTTCACGTTCTTGTTTTTGCAATATCTGCAATTTTAGAATGACCTGCTAAAATTAATGTTTCCGATGCATATAGAGCTTCCGGTAGAATAACTGTTTTGTAATGTTTCAGTGGGGAACAATGGCAGGAGGGTACTCGGAATGAGGAGATAAAGGCTAATTGTTTATTGTATTGATCCCGTGTCAGTCTAAATGCTCTCTGAAGTTTTGAGGCCCTTCCTGTATTAGCAAAACAATATATTATTATTATTATTATTATTATTATTATTATTATTATTATTATTATTATTATTATTATTATTATTATTATTATTATTATTATTTATTGATGTGGTGTATTTGATGGTCCTTCAAGTGCTATTTGTTTTAACAGAAGCAGTATTCCGAAGCAGTAGCGCGAGAGGCAGTTCAACTCCGTTAATAAGCCCTTCATTTCCTCTGGGGAATATTCTATTGCTTACGGCATGTTCTTTCTTCTTGACAGCGTCGCTGGTGGAAAACACCTCCCGCAAACACAAGAAGTACTAAGCTTTGAATAAATTCAGACGGCTGTCCCGCTTATTAATCTACTTACAACTGCGAAAGCTTGAAAAACATTTTAATCTTGCTGAAAACCTGATTATGAGCTTGGCAAGTACATATGTAAATCTTCCTATATGTAAAACGATGTTTTTCTAAAGTGTGGAATTTATATAGAGAATTATAAATAGAAATACGTATTTTGAAACGATATTCATTGACTTGAAATATCATCTATGGATGTATGTATGTCTCCGTGTTTATAAATGAGCCCTGTCGCCATAATAACGGGACTTAGAAGGTTTAGAGTTGTTTTTATGTTTTATTTTTCCTATGTGCAAGCAGCATTGAGGCTTCAGCGGCCGTCTGTGTACACGCACGGGTTGTAATAAGTAAGAGAGAGACGGAGCCGTGCGCGGGTTGAAGGGGGGAACCTTGTAGAACACAAAAGCTTCAAACTCGACTACAGCTGTTCAGTTTCCGAAAGGAAAATATCGAGCTGGACGCGGCTGCAATGCATAGCGCCTAAGCTGCAGGCACAAAGAGGAGGTAGGAGAGGGTGGGTGGGTAAGGGCATAGAGCACGCGCCGACGGAGATGGGGCAGGTAGGCTGTATGGGATACTGTACCACCAGGCGCTATTAGCCTCATTTACATGGGAACGAACATTTCTTACAGATCAACAACAAATTTTTGATCATGAATTGAGAGCCCATTTGTTGAACATAGTATTCACCCTTATTTTTCATAGTCTCTATGGATCCCTTGCAAATCCTATTTCTTGTCCCGCTCATCAAAGGAGGTTGATGACCAACAAGGTGTAATTTTTTCTGCTGTTTTTTTCTCTTATCAGAGTTACGGTATCGTGGATGTCGAATCACTGCCGGAGGTTCCGCGCCCAGGAACCACGTTTCCCTTCCATCTTGACTTCTCTTATCTGTTGTATCAGGCTTTATTAGTAATTTCTGAAGATGTGAGCAAATTAGGCTGCTTTCTTGAGTTTTTCTAGGATTAAAACTTCATATGATTTCCTGGCACGACGGAGTACCTACGCCATGGCATGTGATGCACCGATGATATTTTCAACCTCCTTCTTCTTGTTTCGTTACGGCCTCTGTAGTACCACAGGCAGCTTTTTCATGGTTTGGGTTTTCTACTACTTCTCCCGGAACCTCTTCATTCTCTCTCTCTCTCTCTCCTTCTCTCACGTTCTTCAACGGATATTTTCAATATCCTCTTCTCTTGTCTCTCCCACTGGTGCTTCTTTATCCTATCCCTGTATCTTTCTCTGTCATTGAGCTCTGGTATATTGGATGGTGTATATTTGTTTCCCCAGTTCTCTCTCCCTTCCACCTTGATCCCCATCTTAGTCCAGTCCTTCCGGAGTTCAACAACCCACTTAGTTTCCGTCTTTTCTCTCGTCCTACCCATTGTCCCCCATAATTTTATAGTCATTCTCTTCATGTCCAGCAAATCTTGCTCCTTTCAGTCTTATTTCTTCAGAGATCATCCTCATCTTTCGGCACAGTTCGTCCCTTGATCTTCGTTCCCATCTTTCACCTCCCCTTTTTTGTCTCAGTATCTTTCTCAGAAGTTGTTTTTCTTCTTTCTCCAGTTTCTCTGCCCCATGCTTTCCTAAAGTCATGGTCTCGGCCGCGTACAGTACTGCGCTCCTAACTGTTGCCTTGTAGTGCCTCAGTTTTGCGTCTGTTCATAGGTTTCTTTTATTGTAACACTTTTCTGATCACAAGGTAGGTAGTCCTCGTCTTTTTCACCCTGTCTTTTATCCCATCGCTGCTGCTGTTCCTTCCTGTTACATATTCTCCAAGGTACTTAAACTTTCCTACCTTCTACGAAAGGGCCTCTCAAACGCCCAAAATCTCACGCGTGCAAACTGATGAGCAGAGTTCCTGTGCACAGTGCATCGGTCTCGCTCGGCTCGGCTCGGCTCGGACCAACGCTTCGTCTCTGGGCTACTCGACTAAGCTCGGCTAAGCTCGGCTCAACTCGGCTTGGATTTGGAGCGCTACGGAGCGAGTGAGAAGAGGGAGACAAGGGGAGCGAGCGAGACAGGTGTGGGGAAAGAGAGAGACAGCGCTATTGCTCCATATCGAGGAGTGGGGGTCTGCACTCTGATCTACCAAGCGATGTCGTCTGTTGCACCGTGCACAGTGCATGCACCAGGTGCATGCACTCTGAGAGGCCCTGTTCTACGATATATCCACATTTCAAACTCCCGCATTGGTTTATTAGTGTCCGTCCTTAGACACCGTAAAGCAGCGCAGGTACTACATAACTCATCCTGACACCTCAATGAGTTGCACACAAGATGTTTCAATGTCAGAAACATACTTCTTTGTACTGTCGATTCCCATTTATACTTCTACATCCGGACCCTATTCTTGTTGCCGGCCAGCACTGAAATGTGGGACACCTTCAGTGGTGTTTTAGTCCAGGGTGATAACAGTGCTGGTGATTTCCTCTTTGCAGATTACCATCAATTTTGATTTCTGAATGTTTTTAAATCAGAGTTCCTCACAT
The DNA here is from genome assembly GCF_040414725.1 of Anabrus simplex. NCBI lineage: Eukaryota > Metazoa > Arthropoda > Insecta > Orthoptera > Tettigoniidae > Anabrus > Anabrus simplex. Next base: position 368,038,419 of record NC_090267.1, on the reverse strand, counting down.
ACCTCGTAATAACTCCGTTGTTGCTTTATATGCTATGTTGGTTGTTTGTCGTCTTCAAAGAAAATATGGGATCCATCCTTTAATAAATGACAGGTCATAAAGTGGACAGTTTTTGCTCCTACACAGTGAACTAAAAGAACACACAGATAATTTGTTTGAGTGTTACAGGATGCCCGTGACCTCATTTAAAATGCTTTTCTGTTTGTTGAAAATTCGTATCAGCAAAAGAAACACAACCTCTCCTCCAACACTGTGCCCTTTACTGGTAATCACCCATTTCTCTTCATGTCTCTGTTTTTGAACTCTTGGTGCTTTGTATCGGAAAGGCACGGGTACTTTTGTAGCTCCAAAATTACAAATTTACTAATTCCATTCTGCAGAGTGAAAGTATAAACGAACGCAGATGGATCCCGCGCAGTGTTCAAACAAGAGCACAATACCGCAGCTTCTTCTTCCCGCAAATGTAGCCGGGCGTAGAACGGCAAAACACGTAAACAAAATGGACCTCGCCCCACTCTACTGAGGGAGACCTTGAAGACGTGGCGAGAAATCACGCTGTGTGTGGCCAGTCCCATCCAATTTAGTGCTGTGCATTTTTGATGCGATATTTCACGCAGTAACGGAGCGTGAAATCACGCAAGTATGGCCCTATCATTAGCGTTGTAATTGATTCCTTTATGAAAGGTATACAATATCGCAAGAAGGGTGGAAATGTAAGCAGCTTGTGCTATATCGCTAACTTGGTCTTAACGGCAGACTGTGCAGAAAGCCAGCTTGAGCTTGAGAAAAGATGCAGTGAGTCGTCTTCTGCTGCTGCTGCTTCTTCCTTCTTTTCCCGCGAGACAGTGCAGTGTCTGCCACTATGCACGCCTTTCTCCGTTTGTCCAGTTAAGGTCATCATCAAGTCTGACGCCCACGATCTTCATGTCATCCTGCAGCAGATCAAGCCACTGTTTTTCGGGACGGCCGCGTGGTCGATTTCGTCCTGGGTTGTGCTGGACATCTGTCTTAGTAATTATTCGATCGTCTTTTATCAGGACGTCCATACCAACTGAGACAAGCTTCTTGCACCTCGTCCGAAAATTGTTCAACTCCTATCCGTTGTCTGATATGGTCATTTCTGACGTGGTCGAATTTCGTATGTCCTAACGACTAACGAAGCATTTTCATTTCCATTTCATGCAGGGCTTTCTCATGTATTATTTAAGTTGGCCAGAATTCTGAACTATTGAGTGCAACAGGTCTAACCATAGATTTATACACTTTGCTCTTGAGATAATGGAGTATTTTATTATCGCATACATATAGCAACTCAGATGGCGTTCTGCCATTTCATCCATGCTGAGTTTATTCGCGCTTGAACATCAAGAAGCGTTTTGCCATCCGAGCTGATGTAGGAACTGAGATATTTTAATTGGATAGTTTTAGATAGACTTTGACAGTTAACCTTCATGGTGCCATCCGTTTGTGGGTTACATTCAAGGTAATCGGTTTCCTTAATGTTGAGCCGCAGATTATTTTCACTCATGCGATCATTCCAGCTAGTTATCATTTCTCGTAAGCTCTGGCGGGATTTATCCGCAAGAAACATATCTTTTACCGTATAAGATCGTCCATGGATGAGGAGTTTGGATGTCTGACGTTACCGAGTAGGACTGTGGTATGCGAATAAAGTGATTTCAGTTGAAAAAAACCTGAGGAGACTCGGTAGGGAATACAAGACTGGAACAGGCGGACTATTTTAGATATTTGTACGTGTATTCTCTCAGAATAGAAGTATAGCTAGTGAAATCGAATCAAAATGTGATAATGAACTAAGCTCGCAGTTGCGATCAGTGGTAACAAAAACTATTTCGAGTGAAGAATCCTAACTCTACACGAGTGCAATCTGATGGACTCGCGAAAGTTATTCATGGAAGTAACAGGCATGAAAGAAGAAAGAACGATTCCTGGTACAAACAGGTGGTAGAATGGCACGTGGGTACTCGGAATGGGGAGATCAGGGCTAAGTTAGGAATGAACTCGATGGATGAAGTAGTGCGAATAAACCTGTTTCGGTGGTGCGGTCATGTGGGGCGAATGGAACAAAATAGCACACCGAGGAAAATAATGGACTCTACCAAGGAGGGTAAGAAAAGCAGAGGGAAACCAATACGACGATGTTTAGACCTTGTTTTAATCATTTAATTATAAGGGAAGTAGAACTATGCAAATCCATAAAGCTAGTTGCAAGTGGACGATGGTGGAGGCGCATAGCTAATACACAGACGTTTACAGACTGAACGCTGAGAACCGTAACATCTATAATGAAGATGTATGTAGTAAGTATGCATGAAGGCATTGCTTGTTATCTTCTTACCGAGCTCGATAGCTGCAGTCGCTTAATTGCGGCCAGTATCCAGTATTCGGGAGATAGTAGGTTCGAACCCCACTGTCGGCAGCCCTGAAAATGGTTTTCCGTGGTTTCCCATTTTCACACCAGGCAAATGCTGGGGCTGTACCTTAATTAAGGCCACGGCCGCTTCCTTCCCACTCCTAGCCCTTCCCTGTCCCATTGTCGCTAAAAGACCTATCTGTGTCGGTGCGAAGTAAAGCAACTAGCAAAAAAATATTATCTTCTTGACAGCCGGTTATCTTTGCTTTTAGAAAATAACTGGAGATGGTCCCTTCTCCAATCGCATGAATAAATCACCGCTTTCTTCTGAGCATAGATTCTTTTGATTACAATGTTCTTTACATCGCCCCGACACAGATAGGTCTTATGAAACAAAGCGGCCGTGGACTTAAAGACACAGCCCCTGCATTTGCCTGGTGCGAAAATGGTAAACCACGGAAAACCATCTTCAGGGCTGCCGACAGTGGAGTTCGAACCCACTGTCTCCCGAATGCAAGCTCACAGCTGTGCGACCTTAACCGTACGGCCACTTGCTCGGAATCCTTCGGTTACGAGAGCTCCAAAAAATTACACCAGCCTTTGCATGTTAAATCCGTCTGTTCATGTGGAGGCCGATATTTCGAGACAATTTCTAGTTCTCACTACGCATACATTTTACTTGTTTCTAATAATCACATTCAACTTGGTTCTTCTCCTTATTTCCCCCTCCTCTTTTTTAGATGCTCCTGGTCGTCTTTATCACTTTTCCTGCTCTCCTCTTCTCTCTCTGCTTCGGTATTCTCAACAACTTAGATGCGTGATAGCGGAGTGGTATCGTCACTGGCTTAACACCAAGGCGACCGTGGTTCAAAAACCGGCCAATACATGTGTGATTTCTGAAATGGCAAGTCACGGCACCTTGGATCGGATTCCACTTAAAACTAAAGGTCCCGTGTCTAAAGTCGCAATATCAACAGTTGCGTAAAACTATAAGCTTGCTCTCAACGTTTTCTCATGCATCAATTCTTCCTCCACTCTTTCTCTCATCCTCTTTATGTCCGTGCTGGACACTGTGGTTTTGTGGTTAGCGTGAATAGCTGCCATCCCCGGAGGCGCGGGTTTGATTCCCGGCTCTACCACGATATTTAAAAAGTGGTACGAGGTTTGGAATGAGGTCCACTCAGCCTCAGGAGGTCAACTGAGTAGAGGGGGCTCCCATTCCTACCTACGCTTCCAATCCTGACCAATGGAAGTAGGATTTTTAAAATGAAAAGTCACTCCCCCATGGCTCGGATTCCATATAAAACCGGAATTCTCGTGGCTATAATCATGCTATCAACAGCCACGCGAAACTTGTAACATACTTTGACATTCATCAACGTCTCCCTCTTGAATTTATCCTTTCCTTTCTGCGTTTCCTTCCTCTTCTTTGTTTTACTTAAATATTCTTATCTTCTTTCTACTTCTTCTCATCACTTCTTTCTTTCTTCTTTCTTAATCTGCTTACACTCCAGTGTTGGTTATTCCCTCAGACTCAGCAAGGGATCCCACCTCTACCGCCTCAAGTATAGTGTCCTGGAGCGTGAGACATTGGGTCGGGGATACAACTGGGGATAATGACCAGTACCTCGCCCAGGTGGCCTCACCTGCTATGCTGAACAGGGGCCTGGTCGGGGGATGAAAAGATTAGAAGGGATAGACGAGGAAGAGGGAAGGAAGCGGCCATGGCCAGAGCCAGGAATCAAACCCGGGCCTCCGGAGATGGCAGCTATTCACGCTAACCACTAAACCACAGTGTCCAGCACGGACATAAAGAGGATGAGAGAAAGAGTGGAGGAAGAATTGATGCAGAGAATGAAGACATTGGGAGCAAGCTTATAGTTTTACTGTCATGAAATTTGAAAATTGGTACGAAGGCTGGAACAGGGTCCACTTATCCTCAGGAATTCAACTGAGTGGAGGGGGTTCGATTCGCACCTCAGCCATCCTCGAAGTCATTTTCCATGGTTTCCAACTTCTCCTCCAGGCAAATGCTGGAATGGTACCTAACTTAAGGCCACGGCCGCTTCCTTCCCTCTTTCTTGCCTATCCCTTCCAATCTTCCCGAACCCCCAACAAGGCCGCCCGGACAAGGGGGGATCCAACTGGGAAGGAGGACTAGTCCGGGACAAGCTTATAGTTTTACTGTCATGAAATTTGAAAATTGGTACGAAGGCTGGAACAGGGTCCACTTATCCTCAGGAATTCAACTGAGTAGAGGGGGTTCGATTCGCACCTCAGCCATCCTCGAAGTCATTTTCCATGGTTTCCAACTTTTTCTCCAAAGTCTCACGCTCGAGGACACTGCCCTGAGGTGGTAGAGGTGGGATCCCTCGCGGAGTCAGAGGGAAAAGCCAACCCTGGAGGGTAAACGTATTAAGAAAGGCAGAATTATTATTAATATTTATTTATAGACCGATTTCGTTTAAATTGTTGAATGGGTTACTAGCGAGCAGTGGAGCAAACTCAGTATTCTTTCCTAAAATTAGTATGTCATCAGCAATATCTATCACAGGCAGCGGATCTTCGACTGGGAGAAATTGTTAACCATTTTGGATATAAAGAGGCTTCTCACTAAGCTCGTTCAAGATGTGGTCAATCGTAAGGTTAAACAATGTGGCGAGCCCTGTTTTACACACCTCTCTAGCCAGCGTAGTTGACTTAGTTAGGAGTCCTTTAGATCGAATTCGCGTGATGTTTTTATACCAGTTTGGAGATTGGTTACAAATTTGATGAGTTTACGTGGAATAGGCAATGGCATTACGTTTCTTTTCGGACGACTATGACCAACGTGTTGACAGCTTTCCTAATGTCTAGAAACACAATCGTCACATTCCCTTTCTTCATCTTGGCTTCTTGCAGAACAGAATCTAGTAAGACGGTATTGATATGAGTGCCTCATGCATTGGCGAAACCACTGTAGTTTGAGTTGAAAGTGACAACTTTTGCAGTCTAGGACTCGTTCGATCACTCTTCTAATTACAGAACATCCAGCGATCAGTCTACGGTTTCTTTGGTTTGTCGCACCTCCATCTTTACGTACGTATGTATGTAATTAATGTATGTATGTATGTATGTATGTATGTATGTATGTATGTATGTATGTGTGTATGTATGTATGTATGTATGTATGTATGTATGTATGTATGTATTAAGACTGTTCTGGTTTTTTGAACGCTGATGGTACAAATTCAGTTCTTAACATACGCGTGGTTGTCGTGGCTATTATGGCAGCTGCAACATCATTTTTAATCAATCAAACAATTACATGATGGAGAAAGTTGATGACTCCACTACAATGCTGTTGATAACTGAATAAATGTCTTCCTTAACCCTCAAACACACGCGTATGGGGTGGAATCCACCCCCGGTCATTTTATTTCCTAGTGAAATGTACACATAACTTTCCTGTGCTCTCCCCGCTCTTGTACCTTTCTGGCTGGATCCCCGCAGAAAGAGTCATTCATACATAATCCACCTTAAAATCTTCAATTAATACAGTAATTCATATTTTGCAGTACAACGATATGTGGGGTAGAAAGCACCCCCCACGCGTGTGCTTGAGGGTTAAAGGCACCCTTCATTAGAGGTGGGGACGGAGCGAGTAATACCGATGAGTAATCCGGTTGTAGCGGTAGAGCGCACCACCGATCCCCTCCGCTTACAACTGCGAGTACTCGCGGAGGACCTGAGCACAGTGTAGCGCACAACACACGTACGAAAGTACCTGTATTCAATCTGTGTTGTTTCGAATGTACGTATATATTTCCTACGCTTGTTATGTTTTGTAGATAATGTAAAGTCTGTTAGATTATATTTGTGGTGTTAGTGTGATATTTAAACATATCCGTAGATAGTAGTTATATTTCTAGAGCATTTAAAGGAATTTAAAGAAATTTTTACAGAACGTTGTTCCACAATGGCCACGAAAACCGTCGGATGCCTGGCAGTTTTTTGACATCACTGACAATAGGAAACACGCAAAATGCAAATTTTGTGGCCGCACATACGCGACGGGTGGTGGCACATCATATATAATATAATATAATATAATATAATATAATATAATATAATATAATATAATATAATATAATATAATAACTGTATTTATAGAAGCATTCTACTGATAGCTGTTTGGCATTGGGACGTGTAGTAGTATGTTGTCAGATATGTTTTGTAATCACATTTGCAAAGAAGGACATTCCAGTAAATGTTCATTTACGTAATTACTTTTGTCATCCTGTAGATGAAATTATGTCAGTGTTTTTCATTATATTCTGATAAGATTCTTTATATTCAGGTTATTCTTCTCATTAACAGTGTACCGTATCACATGAACTTACGAAATAATTGTTAATACATTACTTTTCTGTTAACTTCCAATCCCCTTGTATACAAACCCTTTCGGTAGGTATGCGCCATACTTTGTTTCACTATTCGAATGAGTTAACTATACGAGTAACTAACATTTATTCCACATGCTACCTCCTACTCCCTAGCAGTTACGTATATAACAATTATAGTGAATATATATGCAGTTATTTACAGTTGTTACGTTGTGAGAGAAGGGTATTAATAGAGGGATGCAATACCTTCGCAGTGCATACCTATAACGTGTTTAAACGTCCCGCGTCAGGACATTCACTCGGTAGTTCACTCGGTACTACCGGGTGATGACGTCACAACAACTGCTCCGCTCCGCTCCGCTCCGTCCCCAGCTCTACCCTTCATTGCAAACCATGCATCAACATGGATATGCTGTGAACGTCAGTAGAGCTAAAGAATATGATCTATAAGGATAATGCTCATCGTTATATTGTCATGGGACTAATTTCAAATATATTTATTCTAAACACGGGAAAATATTCAAGGTCTAATGAGGAAATACCATGGGATAGTCATCCATGTAATTATTCACGTTAGGAACAATTGCATTTTACTGTGATAGTCAAAGCAGTCTGCTATTCGAGGGATTACCTTTCATTCGTCATTCCTATTACTCGTACATATATGATCTGTACCTACATCTTAAGAACTGGATTTTCTTCCATATCTTCAGTTAAAATATACACTTGCATTTTATATGTTCGAATTATGTATCTCTACAAGGAACTGTCAAAACATGATTTCTTCCCTTCCATGTCATCTGTAGTATTTGCCATTATTTATCATCCTCATCGTCGTCCCCATAACTCAAGTCTTCGGTGTCCCTCACCACTTTCTTCCGCGCAGAAAAGGTTCTCCTATGTTCCATGGACTACAGTTTTTAACGCCAGACACATAAATACTCACTAAAACTTCAATATTCTGTTTAAATGGACAACTTGGATGTGTAGAGCATTTTGCATACTTTTGTGTGTGTGTGTGTGTGTTTTTTTTCACCTGTAAAGCTGTTTTTAACGTTTGTTAGCAAACCAAAATACGTCAGCTGCAGTACTAAGCCTGTGTTTATATATTCCCTATCACCTATTACATACAGAAGTATTACTTGCTCACAAAACTAGAGCCCGTTTTTAATCTGTACTAACATAGAATATAGCGGAACACGGAATATGAACAAGTAGAAGGGGATTACAACGTGGAACGGTAATTAACAGAAGCAGAGAGCATGGCTAACTCGTGTCTGTAGTCCTCTACGGATTATACCGTACGTGCTATTTGATTCTCGCCTCATTTAAAATTAAAATCTTACATAAATTATCACAGGAGACCGCCACATGAATTTACATGATAGCGAGAATTAATGTGGCATCAGTTAAAGAGTTTAAAGTTGTAACTAGATAATATACTACTAATAGGTCCAGTGTGAACTAGTCCGACTCATTGACTGAATGGCCGGCGTTGAGGCCTTCGGTTCAGAGGGTCCCGGGTTCGATTCCCGCCCAGTTGATCGCCTTTGATCAATTCGTCTGGCCCGGGGACTTGGTGTTTTCTGTTTGTTCCAACACTTTCCTCTTCATATTCAGGCAATACACTACACGACCAACCACCACAGAAACACGCAATAGTGATTACATTCCTCCATATAGGGTTGGCGTCAGGAAGGGCATCTGGCCGTCAAATAGGGTCAAATCCACATGTGCGATACATTTCGCACCCTCGACCCCACAGATGTGGGGGTAAAGGGATAGAAAAAAGAAGAAGAAGAAGATCGATTGTGTACTAATTCGTGGTAAACTATTGTTCGTATTACTATTGAGTTTAAAAATGTTGTTGTTATTGTTGCTTTCTAGTGGCATATTTTGGATTAATTTCATTAATCTTCTGGGATATCAATATCAGCACGTTGTTCTCCTGTTGACAAGTGTGGTCTAATTTTGTGTATAAAGGGAAATTATCCTTCAATCAGAATACCATTTCCTTATCCAACGATCAATAGTGGAAAATATATGACCCATTTGGGAAATCAAGAAAAATAATCAAGAGTTCGAAAATGTATTAAGGTCTGCTTTTCCTGATACACTTGCAGATGCCCTTATCGTTGGTGCTTACAGGCAGTTACCCTCTAGGCATTGTATGTGCAATTTGTTTCTCGACTCATTTTAAAATTGAGATATTTAAGGATGGTATTAATTTTTCGTGCTTCCGTGCGGCTAATTTCATTTAAAACATATTTCCTAAGCAAGAGAAAACATTGTTGGAGGATGGAGATAAGTTGTATTTATTCAGTTATATAATTGAGCTTGTTTTTGCTTATGGGTAGGTCGTTGAGTTCCAACACAATATAATTATGTTTCGTTGTTTGAAGATACGGAATTTGTTATTCTTTGTACATATTTTCTTGAAATCTATGGTAAATAAGGAGATTTAAATGTGTGGTAGATGCTGGTATGGTTGTTGTTGTTGTAATTATTGAAACTGTAGATGATGATGTTGGGGAAAATTATGATGTTATTGTTGTGGCATGCAGACGATTTTATAATGATTATATTATTTCAACTTAACGTTATTATTATTGTCCTAGTCTTTCTTTCCCACATTTATTCATTCAGGATCGGTTCTCCTAGTCCTCAGCTTCTTGATCTTACGGTCTTGCGTCGTAGTTGGGTCTATTTGGACGTCTTTGGTTTATCACGCTTGACCACGTAATTGGGTATCAAACTCTTACACGCGCTACTGAAAAGATACCAAACACCTTGCTCCGTTATGCGTTGTTACGGTCTTCTCGTGACAATCGTTTCTCTGGCAACTTACCTGGAAGGGGTCTGACTTCAAATGTCCCTAACATAATTAGTGTTCTTCAATTTTTATTCATTTATTTTATTTTATTTTGTTTTATTTTTGCACAGGTTACTTCGCCACGAATTCGAGTATTAGACACCTTTACTTCCCGCTCCTCCAGGTACCATCATGACATATGCGGTGATGGAATTCTTCTTCTTCTTCTTCTTCTTCTTCTTCTTCTTCTTCTTCTTCTCCTTTCATCGCTTTTCCTACACCCTAATGTGGTCGCGGGTGTAAGGTGTGTCACACATGTGGGCTTGGTTCAGTTTTAAAGCTGGATGCTCTTCCTGACCCCAATCCTAAGTGGAGAGATGAATACACTTTTGCGTGTTTCTGTGGTGGTTTCTGTATGAAGTGTAATGAGACAAACGCAAACACCCAGATGTCGAATCATAGGGATTAGCCATACACGAGATCGTCTGAACTTCGGGCCTCCACTCTGACCATTCATCCAACAAGTCGGATTATACGGTGATGGTTTTATTTTGCGTAATAGAAGTTTATAGTTGCATTCAACTATCCACCTAAAGCATATTGGATCCATAAAATACGCGTTGAACTGGTGAGGTCAAATTAATTTGAGCTCTAGCTAGGAAACACAAGGAAATATTACTTCTTAACTATGTACATCTTGTGGTAGCCTTGTGCTGAGGCCGTCACGTGCCAGGGGAAACGGCGCCAGCTTGTCTGCGATATCATCAATGGAAGAGCGCTTTACATGTGACAGTGCTTGTCAATAAGAAAAGTGACAGTGGAAGGTCATCAGTGCGCACGGCAAGGCGATCTCAGCCCCAGATATCAATATAACCCAACATTTGACCGCTCATTTTCGTTAATAACGGAAGAATGACCTTACGTTCCCGTCATTTGCTTGTTCAGGAACTAACTTGTCCGACAATGAACAGCTGTTAGCTTGCGTTTGAGAGATAGTGGATTTGAACCCCACTGTCGGCAGCTCTGAAGATGGTTTTCCGTGGTTTCCCATTTTACAGCAGATAAATGCTAGGGCTCTAACTTTATTCAGGCCACGGATGCTGCCTTCCCAGTCCTAACCCTTTCCTATCCTATCACTGCCACAAGACTTGTCTGAATCGCTGCGACCGACCGAGTTGGCTGTGCGGTTAGGGGCACGTAGCTGTGAGTTTGCATTCGAGAGATAGTGGAGTCGAACCCCAGTTCTGAAGATGGTTTCACATTTTCACACCTGAAAAATGCTGCACCTGTACCCTAGTTAAAGCCACGGCCGCTTCCTTCTCACTCCTAGCCTTTTCCTATACCATTGTTGCCCTAAAACCTATCTATCTGTGTCGGTGTGCAGTAAAGCAACTTGTAAAAACAAAAAACAAAAAGTATGCATACGGAATGTCCATCAGTTACTCTGAAGGGAAACAACACAATAGGTCGAAATCCGTAGTTTGGTTATTCTGAGATGCGTACCAGCATATTTTGACACAGCGTATATCTATCGTGTTGTTCCAGTACTGGGTTCCTCGGTGAATGTCCATGTGTCGCAAAAAATTGTACCCAGAATTCCTTCAATTATTTCAGAACTATAAATACTAGCAAAACTAAAACAACCGGCCTGAAAATAGGAAGGTCAGATGGTGCGAGCGCTTCCGTCATTTGATGCTGAAATCGGACCTCAGAGTGAGTGGTAAAATTAGTTTACCTATGGAGCGTGACTTGATTGTACGTATCGCAAGGTGTCGTTCACTTCGTCTACGCGAGATCTGTCGACAGGTTTAATACTATGTGCGTAAAGAATAGTGGAGTATTTGAAAATGTCTAAGCCTACCTCAAATGAAACTCGGTATAAATAATGAATCGGAGCTTTTTTTTTTTTAACAATTTACTGTACTTTACGTCGCACCGACACTAGATATTATAACGATGATGGGATAGGAAAGGGCTAGGAGTGGAAAAGAAGCGATCTTAAATAAAGTACAGTTCGAGCATTTGTCTAGTATGAAAATTGGAAACTATGGAAAACCATTTGCACGGCTGTCGACAGTGGGGTTCGAACCGATTATCTCCCGAATGCAAGTTGACAGTTACGTAACTCAAACCGTGAAGCCACTCGTTCGGTTCAAAGCGAATCGAACAAGCCCAAAATGTGTGAGACGGGCTTGAGAGAGCCTGTGAACCACGTAAGGAAGCTAAGACGGCCGAGCGTCACGATCCGCAGCTACAATGTACTGCTTCTGTCTAGCCTATGGGAGATACAGTAGATTAAGTCCGAAATCAGCCAGACGATGCAACAGAGTTAATGGGGATTTTAGGTAGTGTGATTTCAAGACATTCGCAGCCGGGCTCTATGGCAAAAGGGTTGCTATGCTGGCCTTTCGTCCAAGAGTTTCCGGGTTCGATTCCCGACCGAGACAGGGATTTTAACTTTCGTTACTTAATTGCTCTGGCTCGAGAGCTGGGTGCCATCCTCACAGATGCGCTGGTCGCTTATACGACATCAACTCTGAAGACCTGTCCGGCTCCATGGCTAAATGATTAGCGTGCTGGCCTTTGGTCACAGGGGTCCCGGGTTCGATTCCCGGCAGAATCGGGAATTTTAACCATCATTGGTTAATTTCGTTGACACGGGGACTGGGTGTATGTGTCGTCTTCATCATCATTTCATCCTCATCACGACGCGCAGGTCGCCTACGGGAGTCAATCAAACGTTGTGCACCTGGCAAGCCGAACATGTCCTCGGACACTCCCGGCACTAAAAGCCATACGCCATTTCATTTTTTTTTTAAGATCTGCACAAGGTCTTTCTGGAGGAAGCACGCCGTTATTATTATTATTATTATTATTATTATTATTATTATTAGTAGTAGTAGTAGTAGTAGTAGTAGTAGTAGTAGTAGTAGAGGAAAAGTGTCAAATATAGAATACGTTTCATTTTCATAAAAATGAACTAATTTTTGACATTTTAGGATTGTAAAAGCGTGTCTTGTTGCTACAATCTGTCTACTTCCCATCTACTTATTTTCAATCTGATTAACACTCAAAAGTTTTGTAAATTACAACGTATAATGGAAATTGTACTTTCTGAAAAAAGTCCCTAATATGGAATACTCTCATTCTACTCCTAAGCCTCTTATTCTAATGAACGTTCGTAGTCTACATTTTTGAAAAAAGAAACTCATGAATAGAATTTAAAATAATAGACCATTATTAGCAATATTCACACACAAATATGTCACCTTCTGCACTTGAACACTTGACATTGCACCATAACATGCACTCTAAGCACTGGATCCATTTCTAGCCCCTTCTATTTCTGGAGTACTTGCCGTCACAGTAGAAACATGTAGCATCTTGTGTCCACTTTCCCATATTCCTCTATACCGATATCAGATGATTCGTCATTCATGCTTATTGATTCTTTGTCCGAAGACGAACTGTCAGGACTTGACCTCTTCTTTCCTTTTCTTGCAGGATTAGGTCTGCTCAAACCACTGCACGAAGGTTGATTGAGTTCTTGAACGTCTACTCTTCCCATAGTTGTAGGTCTAGCTTCATTTAAGGAATGTATCTTTCCTCTGCTGTTGTCTCTTTCTTTGTTGTCAAACGAAATAAAATTGTTCTTGATACACCATATTCTCTTGCTGCCACTTTGTACCCTATTTCCCCTGACCTTACTGCAGTGATAGCTTGTTGCATGTCTACTTCCTTCCACTTCTTCCGTACCTTTCCCTCCGAACTCTCCTTCCGACCGGCCATGGTTCTGAAGGGAAGAAAAACTGATATGCATATTGCAAAAGTATGTCTCCTAATAAAGAATACCATTCCATAATTGGAACACCACAGTATTCCATATTAGGTACCCAGTCGCATTTTACTTCTATCTTAAAAATGACATCTGTCAGCTCATCGAATTTATTTGTCCACTATAAAGTTTGTATGGTTACGTCACCCTCTACGCACAGCTAACAAGCGTTTTAATGTTTAGGTAAGACTTTGGTTAGTAAACGACTTCAACTCTTACCTTCCCAAACTTCCTGGAACCGGACGAGTTGGCCGTGCGGTTAGGGGCGCGCAGCTGTGAGCTCGCATCCGGGAGATAGTGGCTTCGAATCCCACTGTCGACAGCCCTGAACATAGTTTTCCGTGGTTTCCCATTTTAACACCAGTTGTAGATATGTTCACGATAAAAGCGTCGGTCGACTTTCTGAGAAGGCACGATAGTACTGAATCGATGTTATTGACCTATTCACGTGAACATATATCGGTGGACTTTCTGAGTTCTTACCCCAATACTGGACCGAAGTTATAGCCCTATTCACTACAAAATCGTCAGTCGACTTACTGAGATGAATCACTAGTACTGGACTGAAGTTATATATGCGTTCACGTGAAAAAGCGTTCATCGACCTTCTGGGATGGTAACGTAGTACTGGACCTAGCTATAGACGTATTTTCGTCAAAAATCTCTTCTGACCTTAAATCTGTCAAACGCGCACGTGACGTATTCTACGCCCAAAAGTCCTGCGGCCGTAGTTTTGTCACATGCCCCACATTTTTCTTGGTAGTGCATTTAACGTGATACCAACGACGATAGTGCAGGGAAAGGCTAGAACTGAGAAGGGACTGTATCCTTAATTAAGATACAGCCTCAGCACTTGTCTAGTGTGAAAAAATATATTTCATTATACTGTCCATCTCACTGGCATAGTCGGGTAATTTATGGTATTTTCTTCTCAATTTAGTGGAGTTTATTCTGGCAGAGATCGCTGGTATTTGCTAGTATTTTAATGTTACAGCCTGTGACTTTGAACCTAAGCACTTTGAAGAACTCCTGCATGACAAACTTACGACACCATCGTCTCGACTCCAATATGTATATAACAGTTGAAGTTCATTATTATTATTATTATTATTATTATTATTATTATTATTATTATTATTATTATTATTATTATTATTATTATTATTATTATTATGTCCGTCTCGTTAGCTGAATGACCAGCATACTGGACTTCGGTTCAGAGGGTCCCGGGTTCGATTCCCAGCCGGGTCGTGGATTTTAACCTTAATTGGTTAATTCCAATGGCTCGGGGGCTGGTTGTGTGTGGCGTATTCAACATTAGAAATCATCCTAGGTAGGGCCCTCATCTTCATATTCACAGACATACAGGTCGCCTAATAGGCCGTCTACTAGAAAAGACCTGCACCAGACCTCTCCGGAGGCCATACGCCATTTATTTTTATTATTATTATTATTATTATTATTATTATTATTATTATTATTATTATTATTATTATTATTATTATTATTATTATTATTATTCAGCCCCTTGGCTAAATGTTCAGCGTAGGGCCCTTCGGTTTGAAGAGCTTCAGGCTTCGATTTTAATCGCGTCCGGTTAATTCAGTTCTTCTACCTACGAGGTAGGTGTTTATGTTCATCTCAGTACACATCCTCATTTACATACGACATATCACACTACAAGCAACCGCACAACCATGCAATAGTGAATAAATCCCTCCACATACGGTTGGCATCAGTAAGGTCATTCGGCCTCAAAACTGGGCGAAATTTATCAAATACCGACATAAGTAAATTGAGGAAGGAACAAGAAATAGGACATTCCAACTCCCCTTAAAATGTACGAAAGACCTGGGGAAGGAAATCACGGCCACTGTAAACCACACGAGATCCCCTTGTGGTGATAGAAAAGCAGCATCTGGAGTGCTGTGGGCTACAAGACGACAACCCACTAGCAGGCCGAGCTGGCGCGAGTCCACGAACGTTTATTGTCTTGTTCAGTGCACTTGGCGTGACAAATCGGCCCCACTAATTACTGCATGTAAATAAAACAAACATCACCACGCGATGTAGACATCTTCAACGTTTCCTATACTACAGACTGCTGGGTAGTATTTTATGCTACTGCTGCGGCCATTGCAGTTTATAAAATATGAAGTTTTTATTATTAATACAACTTCCCCCATGTGGAGGCTGTCACAAGGACAAAGTATATCGACTACATATTATTATGTCTTCCAAATCATTGGCGAATTTGCTAGAATGTGCCATATTGAAAAGAGAGCAAATACAAAAGGCTCAGAATTAATTTTGGAAAAATAGCATGATGAACAGCTCGTCAAATTCTATATAAATGATTGCGAAGTATGGTTATTGAACTTCGTATTGCAGCGATAGCGATGTCGTGAAGTCGTGTCCGGTTGAGACCAAGAAACTCCGACAGCTGTACAAGAAATTTAGGGATTGTGCCTCGAGCACCGATCGTGGGGCGTGTGTGTGGCTGTGGCTGTGAGCTTGCATCCGGGTGATAGTGGGTTCGAATCCCACTGTCGCCAGCCCTGAAGATGTTTTTCCGTGGTTTCCAATTTTCTCACCAGGCAAATGCTAAGTCTGTATCGTAATTAAGGCCACGGCCGCTTTCTTCCATCTCCAAGGCCTTTCCTATTCCATCGTCGCCATAAGACCTTTCTGTGTCGGTGCGACGTAAAGCCACTAGCAAAAAAAATAGTTTACGGTTGGCTGGTAAATCAGCTTCTTCCCGGCGTACACCTCTTCAGGCTGACCAGCGTGCGACTCAAAGCGCACTATTGGATCTAAGATCAGTTAGCTTGTTAGCTGGTTGGAAGGTATCACATCAATACGCCTGTTACTATATCAGGTGATCGTGTCGAAGACATTGAGTGGGCGGCATGGGTCTGTCGATAACACAACTGTATATTAGCATTTCGTTAAGAATCTTCTTACCTCCCTTTATCCGGTGATTCAAGCTACAGATTGATGACAGTTTCTATTCCCGACTCTCCCGCGAATTATATGTCGTTGATGTTATTATTTACTTGGTCCTTTACGCGGCTCATAGAGAGATAAATGGTTTATTTTAGCTGGAAAATACGGAGAACCTCCTCTGCCTTATATTTAACTAGTAAATCCATATACGCATCATACTCATATGAGCTACTCAGACCGGTTAGACAGTAGTAATACACTTCATCTGTATCCAGCCGAGTGTCAGGTCACATCAAGGATCTTTCAACTAGCGCCAAGGTATAAGAACGTCCTGGCTGCCTATACCTATTACATACCTGAGGGCCGATTACAAATGAATCATCACGATTACTGGAATGAAATGAGCAGAGAAATCTGGCGATCCGAGAGTAAACGTGTTCCGCCTCTACTTTGTCCAGCAATAATTTCACACTGAGGTACCGAGTATTAAACCTCGACATATAGCGGTGAAAGGTTGATAAAGGTTGATATTTAATCGTCTAAAGCACTTAGGATCCGTGTTCAACTCGGTATACTAGCACGGTAAATAATCATTAAAACTTTGGAGTTCATTGGGCATATTTGCTACAGGTCAGTTCAAAAACGGATTTTCTACCTCATTTACCTTTTGATTGTAATTAACTAGAGTGGAATGGCTGTGTTTCAAATTATTCTGGGATTTAAACAATTTTCAGTGGCAGTTGTATGGTTTATGTAAAACGTCTATCCCTCTTATATAGTAACAGCTGGTTTCATTCTTTGCCCATGCATGAATTTTAACTACTGGTCTGAATGTTGCGATGGGGTCCACTGAACCCTATGAAGTTAACTCAAGAGATGCCTGATAGGATACGTACAGAAGCTTGTAGGAGAGACAATCACTACCACTGACCACAGCGCACCCCTGTGCCTACAGGCTACGCGATTGACGAGCAGTCGTCAAGGCACACTAATAGACATTCAATAGCAACCAACTGAGGAAAAGCTCGATCTGTGGATCTGTAGTATAGTGTCAGCCTCTGCATCCCAAAATCGCGGATTCAAACTCAGCACTTTTGAGGAACGGAAATAATCCATCCAACGATATATGTCGTAAGATGTCGGTGCAAGATGTACGATCTTCCTTGAAGCATTTCGTGTTTACCCGAAAAAACTAATTAAGATGTTTCCGCAGGGCAAATCACCCCCAACAGAACGTCTAAATTGACCCACAGGAAGAGCAAATGGCATAAAATCAAAATGCCTCCACTCGGTGGCTAAGGCCGTACGATTATTATTTTTTTTTTTGCTAGGGGCTTTTTCGTCGCACCGACACAGATAGGTCTTATGGCGACGATGGGATAGGAAAGGACTAGGAGTTGGAAGGAAGCGGCCGTGGCCTTAATTAAGGTACAGCCCCAGCATTTGCCTGGTGTGAAAATGGGAAACCACGGAAAACCATTTTCAGGGCTGCCGATAGTGGGATTCGAACCTACTATCTCCCGGATGCAAGCTCACAGCCGCGCGCCTCTACGCGCACGGCCAACTCGCCCGGTATATTATTATTATTATTATTATTATTATTATTATTATTATTATTATTATTATTATTATCTGTACAATATAATCATTCCGTGTAAAAAGCATAACTAAAGTCATCTCCGTACAGGCCATGGAGGCCCTTGGACGAGTGGAAGGCAGGGCATCCATTATTCATAATCTCGGCACTAATAGTAATGGCGTGTGGCCTCCGGAGAGCCTGTTGCGCACACACACACACACACACACACACATAATCCCCGAACCAGCGGAATTAACCAATGAAGGTAAAAATCACCGAATCGGCTGGGAATCGAACCCGGGACCCCTTAGACCGAACTGTCTTTCACATTGAAATCACCACGTTTAAATTAAACTACTACTATTAAACGTTTTCATTCTTTTCCTGAAGGGGGAGGCGGGCCTCTTAGACGGTTACGCCGTCTCTCAGGCCGGGAGATTTGTTACGGTGAAGGAGATGTGCGGAGAAGGTGAGGGGGTGGGCGGCCGTGGCCTACACTACGAACTGTCCCGACATTCGCCCTAGTGCAGGAGAATGGAAAACCACGGAAAACCATTCTCAGGACAGGCGACGGGTGGGGCCAGGCCTGAAATCCAGCCCTGTACTCCCGTCCCGTCTCCCGAATGCAGAGGCGTAGAGCCACGGTAGAGCCGTGGCCACCTCTCCTCTGCTCGGTTGGTCGGTCAGAGTACAGAGCTGTTGGACCACGGACAAGCCGTGGCCTCTTAAGGGACGAAACCCAAGAGCCGAAACCCACTCTGTATCTACCAACGAATTGTCGAAACCATGTCTCACATGTTCTAATCGATGGAGCGTGTTCACCATATGTTTCTGCCAGCAAACGATGACCTTTCACAGAATTTTCCTTTGATTAAAGAAGAAAAGCAATGCGTGCCGCAAATGTTCTTTTTCAGGCACAAACGTCGACATGATCATTGAACAATACAACACAGACGCTGGTGTTTGGTGGACTCAACTTGTGTGTGTGTTGGTAGGTTAATGTTAGAAGAACAAACCGACGTACGTGTCAAATTCATACGCTGCGTACTGTTCCCCTGCGCCATCTCTTAGTGAAACCGGAAAATACTTAAGCATACACCTGGTACATACGTACGTTACAAACATTTCGAGGTTATTACAGTGTACGTAGTTTGCTCCTAAAACAGCGGACCAAGGTGTTCGCCAAAATTCCTTCAATCTTCACACAGTGTAAATCTAAGAGAATAATTTCTATTCGTGTAAGACATGAATAGATGAATTAAATTCTCACGGCCACACGGGCGACTGCGCTCTTCAGTATTTATTTGCAATTTCCGTTTCGTAAAACAACATGTATAACAACATGTAATTTTTAAGTAAACGTTTAATTTCAGCTAGCATCTTCAAAGAGGCGGAATAACCCAAAATCATCCTACATAGAGAGAAAAGACGAAGTAATTGAAAAAATGTACAAAATGTATCCAAAATGCAACGTGCATTGTAGATGTGTCGGAAGAGTAGCCTATCCATTCTATGTCACGGCGAACACAACGCGCGGAGGATCTTCAGTTGAATTTACCAGCAAGTCATAACTCTCACTCACAATTTTATCAAAGTACTGGTATCATTGCGACTGTTGAGAAATTAGGGTCTCATACATGCAGGTTATTTGGAGAAAATATTTACAAAGAATCGTAATTCGTTTCACAGATCTGTTTTCAACGAGTTTGAAGAACCACCACTCCTCTTCTCCCGAATCTATAGACCGTGAGTAGTATTTTGTCTGTTCCTTGTAACTTTTCTGGATATATCAACCACCAAATACTTTAAGGATTCGTAGCTCAGACGAAATAGCGCTGACCTTCTGAGGTCATGCTAGCCGCTTCGATCCCGGCTGTGTCTAAAATATGCCAGCCTCGCGCCGGCAGATCTACTGGCGTACCCTTGTGCAACAAAATGTTAGCTTTACGACGTCTGCGAAATCAGTAAAAGGGTAGTTAGAGGGACTTAAACTCGACAACATTATTATTAATCTTATAGATTAAAAATATTTCGTTTTCTTTTGTCAGTGACAGCGATAAGGACTGATGATGGTTGTATGCCCGCCAGTTTGGTGCTCTTTTCCGGTGCTGAAAATTGCAGTTCGATACTCTGCCCAAACCATCCTTATTTAAGAGCGCTTAAAAATGACTTGGTTCAGTAATATTATAGACAAGTTAAAGAACTCTTCTACGCTAGATACCGACCAATGCATTGAGCTGCTAAGGTAACTGTAACTACAGTCCGCACTGTAATGAGTTGGTCATGGAGTGACAGTGATTGAAAAAAAAATCAGCTTGAGCCATTCTAAAAGGAAGAAGAGAGAAATAATTTTCCAGAAGTTTTTTTTTGTTTTGCTATTTGCTTTACGTCGCACCGACACAGGTATGTCTTATGGCGACGATGGGATAGGGAAGGCCTACGAATTGGAAGGAAGCGGCCGTGGCCTTAATTAAGGTACAGCCCCGGCATTTTGCCTGGTGTGAAAATGGGAAACCACGGAAAACCATCTTCAGGGCTGTCGACAATGGGGCTCGAACCCACCATCTCTCGATCACTGGATACTGACCGCACTTAAGCGGCTACAGCTATCGAGCTCGGTCCAGAAGTCTAGAAACGGTGGGTAACTCGAAAAAAGGGATGGATAAAAATCAGTAAAAATCACGAGTGAATAGACGAGTACTAACTATAACCCACCTTACGAAATACTGTACCGGACGAGTTGGCCGTGTGGTTAGGGTCGCGCAGCTGTAAGCTTGCATCCGGGAGATACTGGATTCTAACCCCACTGTCGGCAGCCCTGAAGATAGTTTTCCGTGGTTTCCCCATTTTACGCCAGGCAAATGCTGGGGCTGTACCTTAATTAGGGCCACGACCACTTCCTTCCCACTCCTAGCCCTTTCCTATCCCATCGTCACCATAAGACCTATCTGTGTCGGTGCGACGTAAAGCAAATAGCAAAACAAAAATAAATACTGGATAAAGGAATGATGCAAATGTTAAGTAATTTATAACATCCTGTCAAGAAATAATTACTTGGTGTTTAACGTCTTAATTAAAAACCCGAGAAAATTCGGGCAACCTAACAGTCTATATACATAAAATCAAAGTTATATCTGTGCATTGGTCAGAATGTTCAAAATTCTGTATTTATTTGTAGGTCTTACCCAGAAAAAGAATGGGGCGCAACTTTTCAATTTATATCATTTATGTGTGTGTGTGTGTGTGTGTGTGTGTGTGTGTGTGTGTGTGTGTGTGTGTGTGTGTGTGTGTGTGTGTGTGTGTGTGTGTGTGTGTGTGTGTGTGTGTGTGTCACCAGAAAACTGTCAAATTAATTTAATGAACGTTGGTATTTGTAGAATGTAATTAAGTTCGGTACTGAAGGTCAAGTGAAAAAGCACTACAATCTACAGCATAAATAATTTTATTCATGCTTGGTGAACTAGAGGTTTAGGGGAAGGTC
This sequence comes from Anabrus simplex, assembly GCF_040414725.1. Taxonomy (NCBI): domain Eukaryota; kingdom Metazoa; phylum Arthropoda; class Insecta; order Orthoptera; family Tettigoniidae; genus Anabrus; species Anabrus simplex. The sequence goes on along the minus strand of NC_090267.1, from coordinate 368,017,007 downwards.
GAAATTTCTCCGTTAATACAGGTTCTATCGAACTGTTTACATGAACAGTTGTCGAAAATGAGAAGTACGATCTTATGCGTAGTACAAAATTATTGTTTAATGTTTTTTATTTCCTTCATCCTATCATTGTTAATCTTATCTACGAATCCCTTGTAATAAAGAGATAAGGAATAGTAAATTCTGATCTTCCATGCATTGTAAATTTTTATCGTAGTAGAAAGGTTAGCCGGTCCCGATACCTGTACCAACACGGGCCGTGATCTAGAGGAGTGGAATAGCGAGTCTGTGAATGGTGCGGAGGAGCTAGGGAGTTATCTTGTCATTCCTCTGTATCATACATATTATGAAAACTACTGGTACATGACGCACTTGCCCATTCGTTGTTCGTGCTATTCAATCCGTATTAGCCACGAATCAGATTGCTTTTCTCCATTTACCTTACCAGTCTACATGGCTGTCCTGTCGAAGAATGCTGCGATAGCTAGTATACAAACAAATAAACATTAAACACCTAGTTACCAAAGTATTCGCAATCTTCACTTTTACTTTCTAAATTCTCGACAAATTCCTGACTTAGTAGAAAGAGAAAGAAGACGAGAAGGGAACCGAAAAAAGAGTGTGAAAATAACGTAGGTCTGTGTATTGTTTCTTGCCTCAACACATTTGGAAGTGATTTGTAAAAAAAAAAGTCTCGTAGACGTAGAATACGTGTATAGTTTGGGAACCGTACTTGGGCTGGTGAGCGTTACGGTAGCGTAGAATCTTAAATATTAATGTTTAGTAACTCATTGTACAGAGGAAGGACCAGTTTACCTAGCTATAAGGTTTAGATCTCGGTCTGACGTCATCGGGTGATGCAATAGCGCCACCATATTAGGATATTAAAATCACCGTACCATGCTGCTATCAGTCAGTGGTAGTGATGGGCTGCGAATGGACTCGCGAAGACTCGAGTCTGGGATCGTAAAACTCGAGGTACTCGAGTCCGGACTCGAGGCCGAGGACGCTGGCAGCGTTATCTGCGAGCCGTGTATGGAAACAACACGATGCTTAATATTTTAGGTAGGCCAAGGAGAAGTACTGGGTCCGTTTCCAAATAATGCACAGTGATATAATGTACAAACTGATGTACATTATGCCGTATTTACATGAATGTATAGGCCTACACAACAAAACCATATTGTAACGTAAACTAAGGAATGTGTGGACACAGGTGCTTATGAGCTAGAGTCCGGCTCTATGGCTAAATGGTTAGCGTGCTGGCCTTTGATCACAGGGGTCGCGGGTTCGATACGCGGGAGGTTCACGAATTTTAACCATCATTGGTTAATTTTGCTGACACGAGGGTTGGGTGTGTGTGTTGTCTTCATCACCATTTCATCCTCATTATGACGAGCAGGGCGCCTACCGGTGTCAAATCGAAAGACCTGAATCTGACGAGCCGAACATGTCATCGGACACTCCCGGCACTAAAAGCCATAGGCCTACGCCATTTCATTTTACCGGCGCACAGTGTGATATTGTAGAGATCAGGCAGGACAAACGTACATTTTCGACTAATCTATTTATATTATAAAGGACATTATTGTTCGCTCGTGATTATACAAAGAATATCTGACCGCAAAGCTTTTAAAGCTGTGTGTGGTATATCTGATCTCTACAATTGTGTGAACATTGCGCCCCTTACCGAACCTTGCGTCTCGCACTGTCAATTGTCTGCAGTGTGTTCAGATGAATCTACGTAACTAGCGACTGTGTTAAGATATTTATAATGTGAAATAGGGATGGTCCGCCTCTGTGGTGTAGTTGTTAGCATGATTAGCTGCCACCCCCGGAGGTCCGAGTTCGATTCCCGGCTCTGCCACGAAATTTGAAAAGTGGTATGAGGGCTGGAACGGGGTCCACTCAGCCTCGGGAGGTCAACTGAGTAGAGGTGGGTTCGATTCCCACTTCTCCTCCAGGCAAATGCCTAGATGGTACCTAACTTAAGGCCACGGTCGATTCCTTCCCTCTTCCTTGCCTATCCCTTCCAATCGTCCCATCCCCCGCCAAGGCCCCTGTTCAGCATAGCAGGTGAGGCCGCCTGGGCGAGGTACTGGTCATCCTCCCCAGTTGTATCCCCGACCCAGAGTCTGAAGCTCCAGGACACTGCCCTTGAGGTGGTAGAGGTGGGATCCCTCGCTGAGTCTGAGGGAAAAACCGAACCTGGAGGGTAAGCAGATTAAGAAGAAGAAGAAGAATAATAGGGATACAGCTAGATTGCTATCTTTCTTTCTTAATCTGCTTACCCTCCAGGGATGTTTTTTCCCTCGGATTCAGCCAGGGATCCCACCTCTACCGCCTCAAGGGCAGTGTCCTGGAGCGTGAGACAATGGGTCGGGGGATACAACTAGGGAGAATGACCAGTACCTTGCCCAGGCGGCCTCACCTGCTATGCTGAACAAGGGCCTTGGTGGGGAATGGGAAGATTGGGTGGGATAGACAAGGAAGAGGGAAGGAAGCCTACAATGAATAGTTAAATCATGTTCCTAATCTTTACTCCGTATCTCAAGTTACCAAAGGCTAACCTACTGGGCGATATAATGCAAATATCATCATCCCGAAGTGGTGCAGCTCCTTTCGGGAAAACCCTCATTGCAGGTGAGCTGCATGAACCATTTCAATCACATACCAGCCTTCCGGACATTCTAAAATTTCTGGCGGTACCGGGAATCGAACCCAGGCTTCCAAGAATGGGAGTTAGTAACACTACCCGTTACGCTACAGAGGTGCTGTAATGAACGCGCCCAGCTGAATATATACGAAGGAGAAAAGGAAGATGCCATTGTGTGACAAAGTAAACGAATGGCATTTCGAAACAAATATGTTACGGTCTTACACTCGCGTGTTTCACGTTATGGTCATCATTTACGTAGCTGTTGTAATAGTACTTAATGATTGGGGCATTTCTTCCGACTGCTCGTCAACAGGTCGCAGTTATGGATCGTGACGTCACAGTGGAGACTCGAGTACTTCGCACGGGTTACTCGGCGAGGCTTGGACTCACCAGACTCGATTCTCGCGAGTCCAAGCGTCACTCGCGCACATCACTAGTCAGTGGAGCTCTCGGCCCTGGCGGGGTAACACGTTGCGTAAGGTGACATTTGATCCCGCATCAGTCATTTCTACAAATATACGGCAAGAAATAGTATTAAATAGTGAACATTTGAAAAAAATATGGTGAAAAGAAGTACGAAAAATATCTTCCCTCTACAAAATGATTTCAGAATGTTCGAAACCTCGTTCTAGAGGATAGAGCGGCATGTTAGAATCCCGAAAATCCCAAAATCACCAATGCTGACCATATCACAGAGCTTATTAGGAGCGCCTCAAACTAAAGGCGGCCTAGCGCCGAGAGAAAAATTCCGCACTACTGGACCCCCAGCCGAGCACATCTGCTGCCCCAGTGGTAGGATATCACATTGGACAGCGGCTTTGTCTTGAAAATTTATAAAATTATTTAGAATTGAGAAACTAAAGGTCAATATTAAAATTTCATGCCCATGCTTTATTTCGACAATACCTATCATGCGGTTTGAATTTCATTCCTGACCCCGACACAGCTCCGTTTGAACGTTTCTTTATTTGACCCTCCACACAGTTAGCGAATAACGACAATGAATACAGTATCATTTAGCACAGTTTCCGTAAAAAATGTGACATGTTTAATTTTATGATTTTCTATAGCATGTAATAATAATGACGATAATAATAATAATAATAATAATAATAATAATAATAATAATAATAATAATAATAATAATAATTTTTCAAAAATTAATTTCAGCAGTAAAATATTTTTGGTCACGTAGCTATCAGCTTGCATTCGGAAGATGGTGGGTTTGAACCACATTGTCGGCAGCCATGAAAATACTTTTCCGTGGTTTCCTATTTTCATCTTAATTAAGGCCACGGTTGCTTCCTTCCAACTCCTAGCCCTTTCCTATCCGATCGTTACCATAAAATATATCTGTGTCGAAGCGATGTAAAACAACAAAGATTACCAGGAATGTGTGGGCTAATAGAGCAGCTTGTAATCGTGCATTGTCGTACAGCAAGACCAATTGTTCAAGTACCCAGAAATCCCTTATCCATCGAAAACAATGCCTCTAATTGAATACCACCTATGAAATAACCGTGACATCGCTGTTTCTTAACTGGAGTCTGTCCTGGAACTTGTGTGACGAAGGTTGTATGCCACTTATAGTACTCTGTTCTTGGAATAAATGCCGCAGTATCTAGCTTAGAGGCACGATGGGTGCAGTTGACATGCAAACAAGATAGTTTTTGTATTTCTGCACATTTATGTTCAAGCCAAGTAAATCGATGGAATTTCTCGTAGAAGTTGAAGGTCAGTGTGTCTACCTTGTCTTGGTTAGACGTTACGGGCCTACACTGGATTTATCTCCTCATTTTTCCGTTAGTGTTATTTCCTAAACATATCACCATTTCCGAAATATTTGTACTTGATTTGTAACTTCTCAGCGGTCAAAGTAATCTGCAACTCTAAGGTGTCACTGAAATGAGTGCAAGAGTAAATACCACCACGGTTCAAAATAAATATACGCTATAGCTTGTTATTATATTACTTGTTTTTTAACGTTACACTAACACATAGGTTTCCGGCAAAATAAGGAAGGAAAAATGCTAGAATTGGGAGGGTGGCAGTCGTGGTCCTAATTAGGGTGTAAAAATGGGAAAAGTCGGAAAACCGTTCTCAGTGCTTCCGACGTAGGAGTCGAACCCATCATCTCCAGAAGGAAAGTTCACAGCTACGTGACTCGAACTGTGATGTCAACACGCTCGATATTATTATTATTATTATTATTATTATTATACCACTTTTCCCACACCTGTGGGGTCGCGGGCGCGGACTGTGTCGCACATGTGGATTTAACCCTGTTTTAGGGCCGGATGCCTTCCTGATACCAACTCTACGTAGAGGGATG